>NC_136271.1:122790429-123427929 GCF_964187855.1 Myxine glutinosa | reverse complement strand
TAGGGGTAACCCAGGACCATAGGAAGGAAATGGAGGAGAGCAATGAGGAGGTGGTTGAGGAGGTTTCAGGCGCGCAAAATGGCGCCCTTGCGCACGTGGTTACAACGGCACCAAATTTCGCCGCGCCCGCGACCGTAGCAGCGCCGTCGATGGATTGGGGCCTATTCATGCTGCAAATGCGGGCCCTCATGGAAGAGAACAGGGGGCTGGGAGACCAAATTGGAGCAATGAGGGATGAAGCAAGGGGTACCGGTGAACGGTTAGACAATAAATTTGCGGGGTTAGACAACGGGATAAAAGAGGTGAAAAATGGGTTAACGGGGGTGGAAAATAGAATGGCTGCCCAGGAGAATCAGATAGAGGGGGTGAAAAATGGGTTAACGGGGGTGGAAAATAGAATGGCTGCCCAGGAGAATCAGATAGAGGGGGTGAAAATGGGTTAGAGGGGTTAGAAAACAAGATGGAAAACAAATTGTGGAAAATAGGGGAGCAATCCGCCCGAGAAATTAAACAAATGGGAGAGCAGATAGAGGATGTGAAAATCGGGGTAGAAACCAAATTGGATGCCCAAAGGGATGAATTAGGACAGATGAGGGCGGCATCCACAAAAGAGATGGAGGAGATGAAGGACGAAATACGACGAGGTGTAAGCGAGGAGGTCTCGGGGGTACGCGAGGAGGTAAAGTGAGGTGAGAAGCGTATGGAGAAAGAGGTGACGAATAATACAGCTACGTTACAGGGGGGCATAGAGGACCTGACGCAGGAGGTGGAACAGCTGACGGTGGGACAGACGGAGTTAGCGGAGCAGGTACAAAAGAACACTGCGGTACTAGGAGGGTTAAAAGCGACACAAAGAGACATCAAGGACGACTTGATAGCGACGAAGAGGCAATGTCAGATGGTACGTGAGGGACTGACAACGAGGTTGGACGAGGTGACAGAAGTAATGGAGACAAAGGACCGGGAGGTGAGGACGCACATAGAAACGGTCAAGGTAGCCTTAGAGGACGAAATTGAGGAGACACACCGGGAAATAAAAGAGGTGAAGGAAAAATTAGAGACGGTGGAAGAGGGGGTGAGTGAAATTAAGAAGAGACGAACGGAAACTAAGAGGGAGATAAAGGAGGAGGTGATGGAATATGTACAAGGTCTGTGCTCGAATCATGGTGGTGTGCTTGCTGACCAAACAAAGAGTTTGCAGGTGGCGAAGGAGGTGCGGAGACGAGGTGCCAAGGTGAGTGGCGATATATGCGGAAATGTATATGATGTGAGGGGAGCTTCAGTCGGCTTGGGGGTTGATTTGGATCCGGGTGTTCGTGAGAGGCCGTTGGTGAAGTGTGTGACAGGTACGGTGTGCGAAGGAAGAGGTGTGCGAGAATGTCCGACTCTGGGGTGTGTAAGGAAAGAGTGCGCGCCAAGGAGTGAGTGTGCTGTCGAGAGTGAGTTGGTCGTAGCGCGTGTGCGGGGGGGCACATGGAAGCGCGTCGTAGGGAGTGTTACAGGAGATGTAACGGCAGCATGCACGCCTGTGGTGAGTGTTACGGAGGAAGTAACGGGAGAGTGTGCGCAAGAGGATGCGCGAGAAATGTGTGTAACGGACGGGTGCATGAGGAAAGAGTGCGCTGTCAAGAGTAAGGGAGAATGCACACCTGTGGTGAGTGTTACAGAGGATGTAACGAGAGAGTGCACACCTGTGGTGAGTGTTACAGAGGGTGTAACGGGAGAGTGTGCGCAAGAGGATGTGCGAGAAAGGTGTGTAACGGACGGGTGCATGAGTACAGAGTGCGCTGTCAAGAGTAACGGTGAGTGCGCGACCAAGAGTGGTGGTGAAAGTGGTAAGAGTGACACGGAGCGTGAGTTGGTTGTGGCAGGTGAGAGAGGATGTACACCTGGAATGGAAGGATGCACACCTGGAATGGTAGACCGTGTGTGGGAATGCACACTGGAATTGGTAGTGAGGCACGTGGGTTGGGTGTGCAAATGAGAGCACACCTGTGGTTGTCACAGAGGAGGTGACCGAGGAGGGGGCGCGAAGAGGTGTGTTGGTGAGGTGTGCGAACGACGAGTGTGTGCAAAGGTGTGCGGTGGTCAGGTGTGTGACCAAGTCTGTAAGCGGATTTGAGTGTACCTGGGTGTGTCAGGGAAGGTGCAATGACAAAGAGCATGGAGACGGCTGGATGTATGAGCAAGGAACGAGCTGCGGGGTGTAAGCATGCGAATGGAGCATCGACGGTAACCGGGTTAGCGGTTAGAGCAACGTATAGCCGAATCGGGCCCTCGGTGCGTGCCGGGCTTCGTGTGCCGCGAGGACCAGCGGGGATCCGAACCACGGTGGTTTCGAAAGAACCGCCGTACGCGATCCACGCTGGGCCTCGCTCGGAACGGTCGCGTCCAAGCTCCGCCAGGCGGAGCGGGCGGTCCGGTTGGAAGGGCCGACACAGCGACCCCTTGTGGTTGCCTCGCTCCGGCCGGCCGAGATTGGGGCATCGGACGGTCCCGTGCCCCGATGGTGCGTGGAATCTCGGGCCGAGTAGACTGCCTTCCCTGCACCGAATGCTGGATGGACCCATCCGCTGGCAACGAACCACCCGCATTCATTGCTCGGCTTTGCGAAGCCGAGCTTTGGAGATGAATTGGCACACCGAGAGGCACTAGTGAGTAGACTGATGACGAGGATAGTGTTTTGGCCCCGAAATTAGAAAAACAAAATTTGATGATTGGTAACAGCAGAGTGATGATTGGCAGATGATTGGTAGTGATTGGCAAATTTTTAATTGGCTGGAATTTGGTGAGCAAAATTGGTAGTGAGAGATACCCGATGTGGTGGGATGGTAACTCTGCCATCTCTCACAGACGGGGGCAAAGGAGCACTAGTTTTATGGGGTTTGGCAGTGAAAACTAGCCCGGGAGGTTAAGGATATAATGATAGGGATCTAGAGAAGATGACCTTAGGTAACGTTAAGGTTAGGTAGTGACAATGATACCTGTAGTGGGGACGCAGGTAGATTAGTGTGGATGATAATGACGTGGTATGTGCTTAGTTTAAAGGGAAGACGGGGAGCACTAAGTTAGGAGGGCAATAGTTAGATGAGATGATGCCGTGTGTTTGAGGATCAGAAGTGTATTGAGCAGGGTATGAGTAAATGATTGTGAGTTGTAGTGTGATTGCACAGGTGTGCAACTGAACAGGTGTATGGAGCAGTGTGTGAGTGAGTGATAGTGATTTGAGTTGTGCTGACCAAATGGTCCAGGAAGGAAGGAAGGTGCAGGTGGCACCAGGTGTGATTGCACAGGTGTGCAACGACAGGTGTATGGAGAATGGTTGTGTGGATTACCTGGAGTGTGGAGTATATGGAGTATTGGAATGGATGGTCGTGGAGTGAGTATGATGGAAACTGTGGAGTGGAGTGGATGGTGCGGAGGTGTGAATGGGGGAAAAGTGGACCCCCATCACGAATACCCGGGGAGGGTAGTTTAAGTGTTAGGTAGAGGGTACAAGTAAATTGTGGTTGGATATTGGCATCTGTAGTGCGAGGTGAAAGAATGGTATTTGGATGGGTGCATTAGTGACGTGGAAATGGCTGGGCGTTTTGCCTGTTAGTGTGTGTAGTTGGTTTGAGCACTCCACCACTGTGAGGATGTCGGCCAGGTGAGGCCGCAGGTGGGCTCTGGGAGCCGGTAGAGTTGTTGTGGATGGGGCCCGAGGATCCGGAGGACGGACCCGGGTAGCCCAGTGCCAGAGGGCACCATGGGGTGACAGAGCCAGGAGGGGCCTTCCCCAATTAGATAGGTTAGGGTGAGGAGCTAGGTAAGCTCGGGCGGCAACTGCAGTGGTGGAGGTGTGCAGGTGGGTAGGCCTGCTGGGAGAGCTACACGCCCCAGTCCTGAAATTGTGCAAGGGCACAGGGAGTTGAATCGGGGGAGTGAGACCCCAAATTGAGAAGCACCACAGTTTGGTCAATGGGAATTGGTTTTTAGAACCCATAGTGTAAGTTGACCAATGGATTGGCAGGGAAAGACCCCGGGTAGTGTAAAGTGTGTTAATGTCATTTAGAGGATAGTTAGGATTAAGAATCTCCTCGCACCATCTACATCCACTCACCTGAGGTGACGTACCTCCACACCATGCCAATGCCATGGATGTTTTGTTGTTTTTATGATGCAAATGTTTGGAATGTGAGACGCATCATGACGTGGGTGTGACATTGTGCTTGATGTTCCATCTCTGCCTCCTTATGAGGATTGATGATGAATTGGGTGATGGCAAATTTTGGTTAGAGGGATTGTGGAGACGAATTTGGTATAGGGGAGATATGGGGAAGACGTGACATTAGCGACGAATTTGTAAAGGTGTAGATTTTGTAAATATGGGGTAAGGGCAAGGGTAGAGTAGGTGACAGGGGGGGTGACGTACGGTAGGAACGAGCTTTCTCACTTCGCTCTCCGTACGCACTTCGCCTTGCATTGCCTTATTGATGTGTACCCTTGTGACCTTACCCCTCGCTCATCTGTCTTTCCCCCCTTTTGTCTCCCACATGAGGACCTGTGCGCCACTGGGCGCCAAGGGGAGCGTGTGTGAGTCCGCCATTGTGCGCCCGAAACTCCCAGAACCACAGCTGTCTGCATCGATGCACCACCTTATGGACCACATGTCAGTGGCTGAGCACCATTTATGGACCCCATGAGTTGGGGCATGGCCCCTCTGCTGGAACCGGCCCTGGAGGCCCGAAATCTTGCTGGCGGACCTTGGCCACAGGGCACCGATGCCCCACAGGTGAACCATACATAGTCGGCCCCTGTGGGCCATAAATAAATAAAAATGGACACGTTGGGTACATTTTATTTCCACCAATAGGCCGCTAGTAAGAAAATAAAAGAAAGACAACATCTGGAAGAACAAATAGCCAGCAGAGGGAGCCGAAGAGCAAGAGACCACCAGCAGGGTTTGGGGTTTGTTTGTTGTTGTTATTTTGATGAACAGTGATGACTGTGCACCGATTGGTGCTTGAGGGTGCTTTGGTGCGTTTTGGGTGCTTTCATGGTACGTCGATGCAGAGCAGACTGTCTCCCCCCCCCCCACCCCCCCCCCCCCCCCCACCCCCAGAAAGAACAATCACAGGTCCTGGGTTACGTTTTGTAAATAAAGTAAAGTCATTGTAAATAATGCTCCCCACCATCAATGTATAGTTTGAAGACCATTCCGCAATTCGGTTAGCTGTGGGCGTGAATCTGTTAGGTAGGGCGCAATGGAGCAGCGGGACATATTTATTTATGTTTTAAAACTGTCGCACTCAGGGTCAGGTTAAATGTAGAGGGAACTACACCTACGTGCCACACTAAAAGTTAAGGTAAGAGGCCCGGGACGTGCCTAAGAGGAGGAGGGTGCAGTGTTGTGGATATGAGAATGGTTTTTTTGTTTTTGTTGTTATTGTGTAAATTGTTGTTAAAATATCGCCCTCCTTACTCCAGTTATGTATAAAGGTCAAAGTGCGTCCCGTAATTAGTTCATAAACATCACACGTTAGCCAATCATAGATTTCCACCCTTGTTGACAGTTATTTCCTTATTATGTGTATTAGGGTAAGGCCTTGTCTTCCATTAACTTAATACTCCATTGCACCGAATTCAAATAGATAGATCCCCTTTCATTCCCATTCCCAAAACTTCTACTGCCAACTGCAATTGCCACCATTACGGCGTGGTCAGCTCGGGGAAGAAGGGCGTGCCCGCCCATCGTCATCAAGGGTGGAGTCAGAGGGCCTGTGCCCACCAATCAGGGCCGAAGCGAGCTCACTGAGGGGCATGTCCTGAAGGCCGGCGGCTTGATCGCCTGAGGCGTAATATAAGCGTGCGCGGACGCCGTTGAGAGGGAGAGAGAGAGAAGGTTCGAGGTCAATTACAAGAGTTGCACGAGAAGTCAATTATAAGAGTAGCGCCAAAGGTCTATTACAAAAGTTGCGCCAAAGAGAGGTGAATGACAAGCGTTGCGCAAAAGGTACCAAGACTGAGTTGTGCAAAAAGGGTCCAAGAAAGAGTTGCGCCAGAGACGGCAGACGCGTCCTGAGGTGAGCCAGAGGAGCAGCTTTGGCTCCACCAGCAGCGTTGACTCCACCAGGCAGCTTCAACCCGTTACCCCACGGGAACCAGATAGCGGTGGCATCGGTGGCCGTCGAGGTCCAGCCGACGTCCCGTGCGGGATCAAACCCGAACCATCTGCCCCAGCTGAACCTTCCCATTCCTCCTTCCAGCATCCATTCCTGCCATTCCATCCTTCTTGTGTACGTGAGTTTGTTTTGTTTGTCTTGTCCCAGGGTTAATTAAGCTTGTATAGTTAAGCTAGTATTTTCACTGTGTCACCTGCTTTTTCCATTTTCCCTGTATATAACCTTGACTGCTCCTTTTGCTTAGTGTGTGTAAATAATAAATCCTGTTACTCTTCTGTACGTCTTCTTCTTCCTCTTTACATTCGGTCGCTTTAGAGGTTTCCAAATTGAATACCTGTGGCGCGATTTTGGCCAACGTCCAGGAATCGGGTTAGTCGGGGTAACTGTTCGGCCGCGGCGCCATCCGCTCGGCAAAACAACATCTTATCCGCGGTCCGTAACAATATATATATATATATATATATATATATATATATATATATATATATATATATATATATATATATATCACAATATCTCAAAAGGTTATGGACAGATTAATTATGACAAAACTAGATGGATGATTTGGTTAGGTGACAAGAACAAGCGATTTAATTTTGGTTCAGGTCAGGATTCAGATCCTGCCTATCGGTGGGATACAAAACATAAACTGTTCAGCCTGTCGGAGGGATGCACTATACTGAGTGTCATTCTAGCAGTTCAAGCTTAATATCCAACCATTTTCATTAATGAATATAAATGTGATATCAACAACAGGCATTACCCACCACCGTGCCCTCACCATGTGTACGGTTTCTGGGTAGATGGCTTCTGTGATGACACCTCGCCCATGCGTCACATACTCCAGCATCTCATTGAGAGCGGCACGTTTCACCTCCTTCCATTTCAGGTCACTTAGCGGGTCAGCCACGAAGTCGAACAACACACAGCACTGCTGCAGCTTCTGTATGAAGAGGTCTTCACACTCTGCCGTCGCTGTGTCTGTATGCACGCAAAGCCAACACAACCACCAGGAGAGAATATGTTGTCAACTTTGTTTTGATAATTCGCTTCAAAGAAATGTCCAGGAAACCAAAAATATGCCACCATACCCATCAGCAATACTCACAGCAGAGCTCCAATTGAGGGATTTATTTCACAATGTCCATTCAGGTTACCACCTTGTGTATCTAGGATACGGCTATTGCATGGATCCAAGCAACAAATTAAGCAGAATCAAAGCTCGCAAGCAGCGATTATGCATGCCGAGTGTGCTGTCAAAACCCTTTCAGCATAGACATCACAAGAGGTACCATACTCGGGGGGAGTGAAAGCTTAGAGTCGAGTCCTGTTACAATGACTAGATAGCACTGCCTGACAACGCAAGCAGAAGACACCTTTCCGCAGGGCATTAAAGAAAAAGAGAACAAGAAAAATTAATGGGGAAAGTGTGGCCTTGTTAGCAATGGCAGTCAGGACTCAATTCTTCAACACCTGGATCCATCTCAGCAGTCAGTTTACTTCAAGAAAGAAGCACAAGCACAAATAATAAACAGCAAATGATTTTTAAAACGAGTTGAGAATAGCTTTCGTTCATGAGAACAGCTTTGCAATTAATGTCGCATTGATGCCATTTGACATCAAATCCATCATACAACCTCGTCAGTTCTGTAGGAGAATGTTTAAGACTCAGGAGACTTGAGACGCCCAAACAGCTTTATAAAGTAAGGATTTATTATAATTAATGTCACTTGTTTCAATTCAATAAAGACTACAAGAGCTAAACGGATTGGTACTCCAGTCGTTGGTTATTCTTCCTTGGCCGGTCCTCTCCTAGCGCTGTTTCTCGTTCCGTACTCGTTCGTTCCGTTGGGCAGCGATTCTCGTGACAAGTGTGTCGAGTCCAGGAAATGTTCACGCTTTTATGGGCACCGCAGTGTTAATCCTCCCTGCGCTAATGTTAATCTCTTCTCCGCAGAAATGTTACTCGGTAGCCTCACCGGCACCAGCTCGCTCCCCCCTGCTGGAAATTCCTTCAATGCTACATTTGCTTCACAATAGTGAAAGCCTAGGAATGTGCTCTAGCCCGGGGCTGTGACAAGGTAAAACAAAAGGACTCCCAGGTTCCATGTTCCGAGATACATTCCTGACATTCTTACGAACCACTCATTGGTTCACTCACCAATCTCATAACTAGTTACATAGTATAAAGATTTATTCTACCACAATCCCTCATCTTTTTGTTTTATGTTTATATTAACCATTAATCTAAACATCAATACAAGTACAAGTAAACAATCAATCACTACAAGTAAACATCAATACAAGTACTCAAACCATAACTTTGGTAATCCAATTCCCTTAGGCATACACCGTCATCCTACAAGAATCACAAAACATTTCGTTGGTCATTGATTCCTTCCATATTGTTAATTCAATCTATTTCACTTGCATCACAAATATCTTTGCAAAACAACACTTCACCATCACCAAGACACAACAATTTCACTTCACCATTTTTCAAATTTATAAAGCATCTGCAACATCTGGCAAAACGTTTGCCTCCAAACAAATGTTGACTCTTTGTTTGAAAGGAAGGGCTGATCACTTGTGTTTGAATTCAGGTATGAAACATTTTCTTCTAATGTCTTCATAGCATCTGCATTACTTCGTGTAGGGCCTCGCTGTTGTAACAACTGTGCGGAGTCATAGACTGACCCTGCTCTCCATGTAGCGTTCTTGCCACTCTTGCTGTAAACCATAGTAATTCCTGAACAAGGCCTTTGCCCAGTTGTAGTCGACTTGCCTCCTCCCTCATCATGAGTGGGCAGCAAGTATTGGTGTGACGTTGATTGGCCAGCAAGATGTGGAACAGGGATGCCAGATGCATCCACAATGATGTTGGGACCATGGTGTTCAGGTCATTCATGGTCCATACCAGGAGCAACCAGCAGAATCGTGCACAGCTGTTGTGAAAAGGCACAGCCGTTTGTTTGCAGCTCCATGCTGGTTCCCCGGAAGTTGGTGAAGTAATAACATATGTCCCCGCATTTCGTAGGGGTTGCAGGTAAAATGTTGTTGTCCTGCAACTTCTGATGTGATGAATGTTCCAAGCCTTCGAACAAGAGTAAGTGATCGCCTTTCTTTCATATGTTGCAGTGTGATCCAGGCAAATGGTCACATAAATTTCCTTGGTGAAGGTAAGCATCCATCTCCAAGTTACACAGGAGAATGTCTTCATCATTCTTTGAGAAGGAGGGTGTATGCCACGATTAACTTCATTTTTTAGCCACAAATTTTCTTTCTCGAACTTCTTCCCAATTCCGTTAGCACTCCCTTCAAAATGTGATCTCGTCTTATCCTTTTACTCAGTCACATCTGAATCTGCTTTCCACACACACTGAATCAGGTAGGGTACATCTTACCATGAAATCAGCATAATCATGTATATCTTCCGACAGTTTCACATTCAACAATTTGTTGCTTTTCCTTTAAACATTCAAAAGTTATATTCATTTATATGCGTCACACAAATAATATTCAATCAGGTATGTATTTCACTACTAAACTAAGAATAGCATCCACAATTGCTTTCAGGTTAATATAGTTCAAAAATTAACTCATGCAGGTATTTTAGCACTACTCAAAGAAAATAAATGCATTTATAACAAGTGTATATGATTACAATCACAAACAGGAATATCTAATTCCCAACAAATTTAGCAAACCAACAAATTAAGCATAATGTATTATTATCATAATTTCTCCCCACTTCTTCTTCTTTTTTTTCTTTTTTTTCCCCAAACAGTGTGTAACTTGTGGTGATAGAAGTTCACCGGTTGACACAATTCACAACATTTTTGTTATGCCCTTATCTTAACTCTACTGTATTCATTTGCAACATCACTTGATTCATTCTTTTAATCTCGGTATTTATGTCACCATAAAAGTCTTCCTCTTGTGGTTCCACATTTCTTTCCTCATTTGTCACTTCATGCATTATCATAGTGTTGTTGGTTACCTTATTCAAACACACCGTCACTAAGGCTTTCAAGCAAGCCACCACTAAAACAATTGTCAATATAACTACTAAACCAACAAACAAGTATTTGAGTATCTTAGCTGCTACTCCTCCAAATGTGTTTCCCAACCATGCAAAGGCACCCCCTTTTATATAATCGTGGTATCTTGCTCCCTCTTGTCTGATTGTATCGGCTATGTTATAAATTTCTTCTGAATCATCAGGTATGTACGTACAACAATCTGTACCAATGACTGCACATGTACCTCCTTTTTCTGCTAACAGCATATCTAATGCCATACGATTTTGTAATGCCATCGTTCTTGTTGCTGCCAGCTCTCTCGTAAGTTTTTCCAATCCACTAGCTGTTTTATTTGCCAACTTCTCCATGGCCAATGCCATGTGCCTAAGTTCTCACCCTGCCTTCCAGGTTCCATAAAATGGAAATATTACCATTCCAATCCATTCCCCCATGCTAATGGTTCTTTTCTGCCTAGAATGCAGGATATGCGTTGGTGACTTTGTTAACAAGCGCATGTGTGGAAGCACAAACCCCAGGAAACATGTTCCGAACCATCCCGACGGAAGATACGGATATGCCTTGTGTCCACATATAAAATATGTATTATTATATGTCCATGTAGTATCTGTTGTCCAAGTTCCTTCCCAATACAAAGATATCATCTTTAAGCTGGTGTCCCTTACTGGGACAAGCAATCTCATATAGCCCAACTCGTAACTATAATGGTGGCAGGTGGAGTTTCCCATAAACTTATTATTCTCTGTGGTTCGATGTCGGATGAAACATAGGAGCCCTTTCATTTGTTGTTGAATAGTTACGTAAGGGGGCATAACTTCATTGTCATATTTAGGCCTATAACTGTCTGCAAATTCCTCACATTGATATCCCCCTTTTTCCCAACTAGCATCCCCTAGCATCATCGACATTGGTAAATCAGGTCGTATTGTTGCTACCAACCTCTTTGGGAAGCGACTACATAATTCATCCCAACCAAAAGGAACTGCCTCCAATGGTACTCCGTTCTCACTAGAATGCGGCATTTGTGTGCATATCCAACAATTACTTTCATTTGCTATATCCGCCCTTGTGTGGGCTAAATGTAAAAAGGTATTAATCCCGTGTAATCCATCGGGTTCTAAAGGTGTGTCCCTATCTTCCATCAAACTTCTCCTTTGCTTATGTCGTCCCGCATAATCATATATCTGTATGTCGACCACCAATGTTGCGTTTTGTTCTCTCATTACCCTGAAATAATGCATGCAACACAGAGTCCCCATTACTAGAGAACTCATTCCTAGGATTAATATCACCATTTTCAAGGAGTATCCGAAGTAGAAGTCTCTGTTTTCCCCTGATTTGTCGGCTTGTCTTGATAAGGTCTTTCCCTTTGTCCCACCTGTAGCCATCTGTAAAACATGTGAGCTACCCCTTGTATATGTTCATACCTATAACATAATTATATGTCAATGACATTCAACATTATATACCAAACTAACAAGCTTCCTAAAAGGTAAATAAAGAAAAATCCCTTAATATGTAACATAAATCAGATTATTTGTCTTACCCTGATCCCCCTATTTCCCGGGGGTCGAACTAAATCCCTTAATCATGAGTGTAGTTGTGATACATTATCCCTCATGCTGCTCTAATATCAGTAGATAATGGTATGTCATGGAGGCAAATAAATGTCCCTATCTTCCATGATTCAAGTAGGAATATTAAATGTTGAAAATGTAATGTTTATCAATGCAAGGGGTGTTAAAATGTAATTCAAATGAATGTAAATCACGACTATCATTTATCCGCCACTGAATGTTCTGCTGGGCTGCTAGGTGCAGCCTCATTTTCTGTGGGATCGTCCACCTTAGCCCCATGTGCTTGCTTGCAATGAGAGGCATGAATCCAACTTTCTATTTTGGGTCCATATTTGTTTCTATTCTTATCAATCTCCTATGGTTTATCAATTCGTTCCAAAATACCGCAACCAAAGGTTTTAACCAAAGCTCTACCAAACTATTTCCAATGTGAACTCAAAATGCCAGTGAAACAATGATTCGAAGAATTAACTTCAAGGGGTCTGTAAATCTATTCTATAACCAGATCTAATTTTCCCATCCAATAGTTTGCCTTGCCACATGTCATATTATAACACTTTAATAAACCTTCGAAAAATGTTTCCCATCTCAACAAATTTCCTTTTTACAAATAGCCATGTGTAACTTACGTATTTAAGTACAATTTCCTCTCAATTTGTTTGGCCTAACTGGCCGCAAAAGTGGCTGCCAGCATGCAGTACCGTTTTTTTATCTACCAAGGAAGTGCTCGTCCACACAAGACCTCTACCAAAATGTTGTTTGTAAAAACAAATCTGGGATTTCTGATTACATGGATGCACACTCAGGACATTTTCAGGCTGCTGTTAACAATCCACTACGATAAATTAATTCCTTTACCCACAATCAAATAATTAGTACAAATTGAGGATATTATCCCTATCTCATTCATTTATAGATTCATTATGTTGGATCTAATTTTTCAATAATTTTCCACTGCTGTAAGGAAGAACAATAGCTCTCATAAGTCTTAGTAATATCGTACTTAATTTACGCAGCATCGAAGAATTTATTTACTATCCATTCTCATCTGTTAACCAGTGACTTTGTTTGAACTCCAAAACGTAATTTAATGAATCCCATGTGTACAGCTACCACTTATTGGAACCCCTACTTTTGTAGAAAATATCCAAGTAAGTGTTTTTACACCCCCTTAACTGTTGCTCATCCATTTCTATGCACCCAGTGAGTACTCCTGACACCAGTATGCCAATGTAAGTGTGCGAGATTAACAAATATGTTGCAGGTACATGTGACATCGCGTTCTGAGTATAAATGACGTAACAGCGCGTTCATGTCTGCCCCTTGGTTTAAGATTCACAATGCATTCCATTTTAAATCTCACAATAGTTCAAACCAGCAAAATTTTCTTTACTATTTTCCCATATCATCTATGCCTAATACACATCCATACATACAGCACAATTTATATGCTGATAAAATTCAAGTTTATACATATAAAAAATCCGTGAGCAGATTACTCTGGGAAGTCAGTGTAAGACCTCTCCAAAATTTGGCTAATTTTGTACTCCCACATTTTTATGAAGCTCATATCCATAAATAGCTTTGATCCTCATATAAATTCTATCAAAATGGAATCCCAAGATTACTCCCAATTTTTACTATTAATGAATGGCTGCTCATAACTCAGCAAATCAAATCTTTATATTCTATCTCCCTTGACAAAAGAGATAATGTTCATAATCAAATTATATTTCTATTTTATTTTACGAATTCTCTCGATATGCGATCCCATCCACATGGAACTATCTATTTTCAGACAAGGCACACTGTCGGTGTCAACAATCTTGTAAGATTGATACACAAAAACACACACACACATGCATTATGCATATTTGTTTGCGTTGGAACCATTATTTACAGATCAAGATGGGTGTCAATTTTATTTCAATTTCATAAAATTTGTCCTTCAATTTTAGAAATGCTAATACGCAAATGGACTAAAAGTCTATTCTTAGAAAACCCCTACGATGTCACATTGAAATTACCCTTTCAGTTCCCACAATAATTTATCCAAATTTGACTACACACCCATTTACATGTCAGTCGACCAGTGACTTATCAATCATGCGAAACAATAGTCCGAAATTCCCACCTGATCATCATGTGACTCTTGTCACTTGGTTTCAAAAAATTTGCAAAGCAATTGTTCCAACTTTGTAAATTAAAAATTGCTGTGCCCAGAATAGAAGATCCAATTTTGGCATTTGATCAATTAATTATTAATTTTTTAACAAGCAAAAAGAAAAAATGAATCATTCTTGCTCCGAAAACTTTTCAGACACAAGAATCATCGACAGTTATTCATGTTTGTCCAGTAATCTAATCTGTTGAGGCCAATCATCATTTGGGATTTGCAGCAATGAAGGCCTAATCGTTGTCTGAGGTACCGGTAAGCACTGGTACCCTTGATCTTGGTTTGCCCTATGAACTTGTCTTCCTGTTGGCATACGGACATCTTCTTCTCCAATGTCCCATCTCTCCACACTTGAAACACCGGTTTCTGTCGTTGCCTGGTCTGTCCACCTGTGCACTTGTATTGCTGGGCTGCATCTCTACATCCCTGAGTTGCCACTGCAATCTCTGGTTATCTCCTGAAACACGAAAAAATTCTCTGTTCCGTCCTTTTTGGGGAGACAAATGGGAATCAGATGGGACAACTGTCACTTTTATTCCTATTTTCGAGGGCAGTTGTGCATTTATATCCTCCACTGTATCCTGTATCCTTTTTATTTTAAGTTCTAGGTCCGTTATCCGTTCTTGCTGTTCCCGTTGTCTGGATTCACCATCCCAAAGATGGAATGCAGGCCAGTCTACCGTTAGATTCTGTCTCTTCCTAGCTCTCAATTTTTGTTCTAATCTTTCCAATCGACTTCGGTCAAATGTACCATCTCTTGGAAACTCCTTAGCATGTCCCTTTGTCCAGAAATGCCAATTCTCGACCTCCCTTATAGCTTCTGCACCATAACGGTCGTACATATGATATGTACAAGTACCTTTTTGTGGAATCTCTGGTTGTCCTTGTGTATTCTTGCAGGCTCCATTTCCCATTCTGCCTGTATGTGAATAACACTCAATATTCACTCAATGTACCAGGTAGATTACTAGGATCTGTGCTTTGGAATGCACCTGTACACACCTGTACTATATGTACCGTAAATAAAATCTACTGGAGTTTGTTCCACCTTTTATCAAAGTAGCGTTGGATGTGTTGTAGCTTGTTCCAGGTTCCTCTAAAGCAGGGGTGGGGAACCTTTTTCCTGTCAAGGGCCATTTCGATTTTTAGAACATCCTTCGAGGGCCATGCTAAATTATTGAATACATATATCAGACTCACCTAATGCGATGGCTGGAACTGTTTCTCTTTGGTGAGGCGTTTGGTGTCAGGTGGTAGTGATGATGATGCTACTCGCAGCTGGTTTTGCAGGTTTGGGTCAGTCAGTCTTGAGCGGAACCGAGTCTTTGCAAGAGTCAGTTTTGAAAAGAACTGCTCACAGCTGTAGGTCGTCCCAAACAGTGATGCAAACTTCAGTGCATGTCTCCTCAGAATGGGAAAATCCTCCGCACGTACATACAGTTTGTAGAACTCGAGCAAAGGGAGGTTGTTGTACCTAGCTTTGAGCTCGTCATTGCTTTGCAGCTCAATGATTTTGTGTTGTAGGTTGTCAGGCACATCAGCTGGTTCCACATTAAACGGCGTGGCAAATATGTTCAGTTCCCTTTGTTTACTTTTCATGTCCTGGAACCTCTCTCCAAATGCCTGGAGGAGTTTTGCACACTCAGCAGCATATTCAGATGTCACAGCAGGCTTTTGTTCTTGCAGAGTGGGAAAGTGGATAGTGTTTCCCCTTTCCAGTTGCACTTGCCACAGCTTTAGTTTAGCTTCAAATGATTTCACATGTGATTGCAGAGAGCTGAGAAGCTGGTTGGGACCTTGGAGCTTGACGTTCAGCTCTGACAGGTACTTGGTAATGTCCACCATGAAGCCCAAATCACACAGCCACTTGCTATCACTGAGTTCCATGACAGGTTTCCCCTTCATCTCCATGAACTGTTTCACTTCTTCTCTCAGTGAGTAAAACCGTGTGAGCATATTTCCACGACTCAGCCACCGCACCTCACAGTGGTAAACCAGATCTCCGTACTCTGACTCTAGTTCACTCAGTAGCTCCTTGAACTGGCGGCTGTTCAGCCCTCTGCTTTTGATGACATTTATGGTGGAAACGACAGTTGTCATCACATTGTTGAGCTTCAGGGACTGTGCACACAGATTCTCTTGGTGTATGATACAGTGGCATACAACTAACTCACTTGGATCGAGACTGAGACGACTCATTTCTTTTTTGAACAATGCAGTCAATCCCTTTTGACCGCCAACCATGGCTGGGGCTCCATCCGTGGCCAGGCCACTTAACTTGTCAAACTGCAGTTCGAATTTGTTCATAGCCAAAACCACTTGCTCAAACAAATCCTCACCTTTCGTGGTGCCATGCATGGCTTGCAAAGACAGCAACTCCTCCCTCGTATCAAACTCAGCTGTAATCCCCCGCACAAAAATGGCTATTTGGGCGGTGTTTGTTATGTCCATTGTCTCATCGCAGGCCAGAGAGAAAAACTGGAAATCTCTTGCGGTGTCCTTCAGTGTTTTCTCAATATCTTGTGCCATGTCAGTAATCCGATCTGAGACAGTTCTTCGAGACAAACTGACACTTTGGAACAATTTTACTTTGTCCGGTGCGAGCAGCTCCGCAGCGGCAACAAGGCACTCCTTCACAAATTCTCCTTCTGAATGCGGCATCAGCTTCTTAGCGATTGGCTCACTCACCACAAAACTAGCATGCGTAGTGTTGTCTCGGTCAGATTGTGGTCTTATGAAGACTGCTTGTTGAGCACCAAAACTCCGCCGAAGAACGTTAACTTTATCCAAGCGCATTTGTCCTTTCAACTCGTCCAGTTTAGCATGTTTCGAGCTGTAATGACGCTCGAGGTTGGCCTTTTTCATCACCGAGAGCGCTTCCCGACAAACTAGGCATACTGGCTTGCCTTTTACTTCCACAAAGAAATAATCGTTTGCCCATTTCTCTTGGAAAGCACGATATTCCGCATCTACCTTTCTTTTCTTGTTAGTCGCCATGTTTGCATATACTGAATGAAATGATGACATGAGATCACGCGATCACTTGACTGTCCGGAAGGTCGCATATCGCAGTTACGACTGTCCGGAACTCACTTGACTGTCCGGAAGGTCGCATATCGCAGTTACGATTAATCGCAAATTAGTTTTAATTTGATGGCAATTATTCTGTTCGCGCCAACATATTTTGCCAACGTCAAATAAATGAATAGGTTCTCAAATGTGCCATCCGAGGCAGCATCTGCTCGCCCCGTTCGGCATTCGTTGACTGTGACAACACGTGAAAGCTCGCTCCTCTCTGATTGGTTGAATCGTTTTTGGCCATAACTTGGTTACCCTTTGTCCGATTAATTTAAAACCTTGAAAAGGAGAGATTACTGGAATTATAGATAGATGAATTGCCTCGCGGGCCGGATCAAACGGTCTCGCGGGCCGTATACGGCCCCGAGGCCGGAGGTTCCCCACCCCAGCTCTAAAGCTTCACTCGTACTTCCAGGAAGGATCTGTCCACCGGTTCAAACGGTGATTTCCAGAGAATCTCTCTCACCTGTGGCTTTTGCACAACCCAATCTCACAGATCGGTACTGCAGATGAGCCAAACGGGTCAGTATGAAATGGGTGAATCCGCAGGTATCTCGTTCTGTCGAAGGGGGAATCACACAATGGTAACCACACATATATATCCATACATAGACTCACCACCTTGCTCAATTTTCCAAGGTTGTCTTCACATTGATAATATCTCACAAAGATATCAAAACTTCTTTCTTGAGACCGCATCCTCATCAATCAATCAATCAATTTATTCAATTAAATCAATTCAATCATTCATCAATAAATCAAATTAATCACTCTAGATGACTCCCTGTATACACCCCCTCCCCAATGATGTCAGGATAGATCCATCCATTGACTGAGCGAAGATCATCGGTCGTCACCTCTGATCCCTACCTCATGCTAATTGACGAATCACTGTTCTGTACTAGGGTCATATCTGACATATATTTTTCTCAATTTTGCCTGGTCACCACAAATTCGACTTTGCAACCACTAAAGGCAACTCATCCTTCATTCGTGAGACAGCCAAAATTGATGGCAGATGTGAAACTTCATTGGGAAAAATGTCTCCTTTTTTCAATAGTACCCAAACCCTCTTGGCAATCAAAATTTCGTAAAACTCCTGAAATGTTCTACGAACAAAACGATGATCAATTCATAATTTGCCAAAAAAAAATTTTTTTTAATTCTTATTAATTCATGCTAAAATTTGGAACTCAATTGCTTGTAATACACAATTTATCCTACAGGGCTTGAAAGCTCTTTTCCAAGTTCGTGCAATCATTCTGCATTGAAGCCCGATGATGTCATTCATAATAATCATCATGATTTGATAATTCTTTCTCATAATCAACCAACAAGAACAACACACATTTCCTGTAATTATCTCTCACTAGGGCGTGCCCGTACGTGGGTGCAAAAAAACATGCGTGCAAACAACAACAACAAAAAATAACTTTGAAACCACGTGGCAGTAACGACCACAGAACCCCCCCCCCCCCCCCCCCGTCTATTTACATGAAATGGTTTGGTCCATTCGCAAAGCCAAAGCGAACGGCTTGCGAGTACGGTAGAACCCCCCCCTCTATTTACATGAAATGGTTTGGTCCATTCGCAAAGCCAAAGCGAACGGCTTGCGAGTACGGTGACCATACCTTGGGAACCACTTGTCCGATTAATTTCAAACCTTGAAAAGGCACATCCTCGGGTCCCCAGCAATATACCTGGCAAGTTTCAAGTATATCGGACCCGTGGTTGTCGAGAAACAGCGGTCACAGACAAACACACAGACACACACACATACACACACACATACACACAGAGATTACTGGAATTATAGATAGATAATCAACAAACAAGAACAACACATTTCCTGTAATTATCTCTCATAATCAACAAACAAGAACAACACATTTCTTGTAATTATCTCTCATAATCAACAAACAAGAACAACACATTTCCTGTAATTATCTCTCATAATCACCAAACAAGAACCACACATTTCCTGTAATTATCTCTCATAATCAACAAACAAGAACAACACATTTCCTGTAATTATCTCTCATAATCAACAAACAAGAACAACACATTTCCTGTAATTATCTCTCATAATCAACAAACAAGAACAACACATTTCTTGTAATTATCTCTCATAATCAACAAACAAGAACAACACATTTCCTGTAATTATCTCTCATAATCAACAAACAAGAACAACACATTTCCTGTAATTATCTCTCATAATCAACAAACAAGAACAACACATTTCCTGTAATTATCTCTCATAATCAACAAACAAGAACAACACATTTCTTGTAATTATCTCTCATAATCAACAAACAAGAACAATACACATTTCTTGTATAAACAGTTTGAATATATCATGACATACATGTCTTCAAAAAAACATTGCATGACCATGACCAAGAGAACAATGAACGGAAAAAGTGAAAAGTAAAAATAAAACTAATTAAACTGCGGGCAGTAATGATCCGGGGACCATACCGCTCCATCCTGATTGGACGGGTATGCGCCAGAGTCGTTGACAACGACAGCCCAGATCCGATTGTTCAAAGTTTCAACTCAATCGATCGAAAAATGAACGCAGGGATGCATTTTTAAAGATTTTCACTAAATCCAACATGGCCGCCACAAAACGTGAGCTATGGTCCCCTAACAAGTCCAGATACATTCAAAGTACGCCGCCCTCATGCCAAATAATTAAATATCCTATAGCGCGGCATTGCCGGGGCGCCTCATAGAGGCTGCATTTGGGAGGGAGACCACAAGTGCTTCATCCGAAGATGTATCTTTTAGGAATTTAATTAAATAAGTCATTTTTATAAAAATTAAATACTTAATCAATTACTCAATAAATAAGTAATCGGTTACTCAATAAATAATTAATCGGTTAAATGATTAATCAATAAATCAAAAATATCCTTGATAGCCACATCACTTGCTTGGTCACTGTTATGTCCAAATATCAGCTTCCTAACTCAAAGGATGGCTGAGATATTGCTCAGACAAACAAACACACAACTAGAACGACGCTCAGTAGAGAGCATATCTCCGCCTGGTGAACAGTGTATGTTTTGTATCCCACTGATAGGCCGGGTCTGGATTCGGACCTGAACCAAAATTTAATCGGCGTGTTCTTGTCACCTCCCCAACTCATCCACCAGGTTTATTCATAACTCGTCCATAACTTTTTTAAATATCATGTTATATATCGCTTTCCGCCCGATCTCTCAATAGCGAAGATTCGCTTAAAAATTAAATAATTCTTGTATCTGAAGCCATATCTGGGTCTTCACCAAAATCCAATTGAACCACCAATTCTTTTTATTCAACTCGGGCGAAGCCGGGTACCTCAGCTAGTCATGTTATATGAGCCTCAACCCAAGTGAAATAACGTACAGCAATGCGAGCACAGGGAGCAGAGGAAAAACACAAAAAAACAACTACACTGGCTTTGCTTCCTGGAAGCTTCCTGCAAAACGCTTTGCTTCTCGCAAAACGTCCGCCAATGGGAACTAGAGGGAGGGGAGGGAGAAGGAGCGGGGGCAAGAGACAGGTAGCAGCACAGGTAGCCGGAATGGAAATGAGTGACAATGAGGGACAATGTTCGGTTTTACCCTGGGGGCGTCAGTATGCAATTTTCATCCAATCGCCATCTTTCATAATAATTCTGGACCGGCATCAGATGGCGTTGTCTGTCATTAATTTATATGTTAATCGAACGAGTTGTAGGTGTTATAAGAATTGGCGGGAATTTTTTGTTGTTGTTGTTCTCTCCTCCGCCCTTTTTTTTTTTTTCTTACCTTGGACCCACGGTTTCCGTCCTACACAATTTCGTTTAATTTGTCTAAATCCAACTCGCCGTTCCAAAGATATAAGCCGTTTTGTCGCGATACCACAAATTGGAAGAAAAAAATATATATATATCTCCATTTCCGCCGTCTCTCGCACGCCAAGCGAGTCCTCTACCATTTGGGCGGGCAACTCAAAAGTACGTTGTAAGTGCTACACACGTGTATGAGTGTGTAAACGAGTGTACAGGCCTTACACGACTCGGAAGCAAATCGTCTCATGGTGCACTCATTGTCCGTTTGCTCCTAGTTCACAGTAAGGCCCTAAATAACCAGCGTATTCGTGCGACTACGCACGAATCTTTTCAAAGACGCAGTCTTAATTATACAGCCGAATGCAGGCAAACGTGTCAGAAGAATTACACAGCGCAGGAAAAATACGTATTTACAGAAATCGTTAAAACTCGAATGATGGCTTAAATCCTTGTCGATGTCCCATCTGCGATTTCGTTCGCCCAATCACCATTGCTAAATCGCAATGCAGGATCTCGATCACTACCAGCGTACTAAATTCCGCATTTGTAATGAGATTTCAACAGCATTACGACTCAAAAAAGAGAACGAGCAGACATTTTGCAGGACGTTACCTCGGACAATCGTTAAGATCGTTACATCATTACATTTATTCACAAGGTACCTCAAAATACATCTTAATCATACAGACATGGTTCTTTGGGTAGTAGTCACAGCACCCGGGAGTTACAGCTCAACAATGGTTCTTTGTGGTTTTTTACTACCCAGCACCCTAGACCAACTCAAATGGATCTCTGTGTCGGGAACACATCACCGGAGCCAAAGGGTCTCATCTATATCTTCCTCCTGAGGGCTCTCCTGCACCAATAGTGCATTGTTGAGACGCCCAAACTCCACTTTCTCCATATATATAGAAAATAACTAAACACAGGTTCATATATCATAATGGACAATCCACAGGAAGCCACGCTTACCTTTTTAAGATCCAAGATCCTGTCGATGTCCACTCGATCCACGTACGGTAGCCACCAATATTGTAGGAGAATGTTTAAGACTCAGGAGACTTGAGACACCCAAACAGCTTTATAAAGTAAGAATTTATTATAATTAATGTCACTTGTTTCAATTCAATAAAGACTACAATAGCTAAACGGATTGGTACTCCAGTCGTTGGTTATTCTTCCTTGGCCGCTCCTCTCCTAGCGCTGTTTCTCGTTCCGTACTCGTTCGTTCCGTTGGGCAGCGATTCTCGTGACAAGTGTGTCGAGTCCAGGAAATGTTCACGCTTTTATGGGCACCGCAGTGTTAATCCTCCCTGCGCTAATGTTAATCTCTTCTCCGCAGAAATGTTACTCGGTAGCCTCACCGGCACCAGCTCGCTCCCCCCTGCTGGGAATTCCTTCAATGCTACATTTGCTTCACAATAGTGAAAGCCTAGGAATGTGCTCTAGCCCGGGGCTGTGACAAGGTAAAACAAAAGGACTCCCAGGTTCCATGTTCCAAGATACATTCCTGACATTCTTACGAACCACTCATTGGTTCACTCACCAATCTCATAACTAGTTACATAGTATAAAGATTTATTCTACCACAGTTCAATCCAAAGAGTCCTTGCACACACTAACCTGCTTCACTACAACAGACAGCTTGTAAAGAATTACTCTGCAAACGCAATTGAAATAGGAAGAAATAAAAGCCTCAAAATAGTTCTGAATGGATTCATTGGGAAAAAAAATCCAATTATCCCACATTATAATAACATCTAGATTCTAGAGCGAAGTCAATGGTGTGCCTTCGCAAATCGCCATGTTTCCCGCCTAAAGCAAAGTTGAAGGATGGAAAAACGTTCCACTGGGAATGACCCAATATCAAATTTTGAGTTTAATATTTCCCTGTTTTGACCCCTGCGACTCAAGTTCCCACCCCCAGGGGTTTAGACAGTGGGTCAAATCCAAAAAAATCATTACATATTTAATGCGTCCCCTAATGTTGATTACGTATACAGAAATGTTTAAAAATGTGCCTGTAATTGAAATTTAAAGCTGATTACAATAGCCCCCTCCCCATCTCCGCCCCCCCCCCCCCCTTTCAAAAGGAACAGGGATAATTATCCGCCTCCCCCCCCCCCTTTCAAAAGGAACAGGGATAATTCTCCGCCTCCCCCCCCCCCCACCCCCCCTTTCAAAAGGAACAGGGATAATATGGTAATAATAATAGCAACACTTATGTAATTAAAACTGTGAGCAATGATGCCCCGGAGACCAAGACGCCCCATTCAGATTCGACACGTGCATGACAAGTCCTTGACAACGGTAGCCTGGACCCGATTATGCAAAGTTTGAACTGAATCGATCGAAAAATGAAGGAAGAGGTGAATTTTGAAGGTTTTTCACGAAATCCAATATGGCCGCAATGACACGTAACCTAGTACATCATCCAAAGAATACACATCAATTCAAGTGGCGTACTATAAGTGGGCCAAGTTTCAACTCAATCGATCGAAAAATGAAGGCAGAGATGTGTTTTGAAGGTTTTCATGAAATCCAATATAGCCTTGTCACAGGACCTATGACATCATCAATTTTGATCAATTTTGTTTTATTTTTCATTGCCAGACCATGACCATGTGACTGATCAAAAAAATCATATTCAAGTTCTTATTGATGCCAACATGCCACAAAAAATGTTTCGCGTTAATCAGAGAAATATTTTTTATCTCAACATAGCTGCCAAACTGCTTCACCTATGACATCATCTTATACAACTTTTTGCACCATGGATAGTCGATCATAACCTGACACTAATCAAATCAATAGCATTTGCGGTTTCGGAGAAGGTTTTTAAAATTTTTGCTTAAATCCAAGCTGGTTGCCATGGTGATTGCAAAATCAAAATTCGGAAAAAAGATGGCATCAATTCCCATTGGCCCCAACATTCCTGAAAAGTTTCAACTTGATCGGAGCCACAGTGCCAACGCCACAGCTTCCACAAAATTCGGCAGAAAGAACAATAATAAGTCCAATAACAATAGGAGACCCAGTCTCTTATAGACTTGGTCCCCTAACAATATGGCCATTAGGCCACACCAATTGTATTGTTATGTTTGTGGGGTAGTGATATGTAGAGTCAGGTAAATTTGTGTCGGTATCATGCTCCGGATGTCGGGTAAGAACCATCACCATGTAATAAGTTCTGTTTAGCCAAATGTCGGAGCAAGGTGTATCTTCGTCCCCATCACGAGGGGGCGGGGCATGTTAACTCGCTTAGGGCATGAAGATAAATTATCCCTCGTAAGTCTTACCCTATGTGATTTCTCCTTTGGCCTCTTTTGGCACTGCACTATAGACACTAGTGAGGAAATGCCCATTTATTGCACTAAATAATAACCATAAAACCAACCGGAAGCCAGTTCTGAGCACGGCCATTTGGACGCACCAGTGACATCACCACAGTAGAGTCCCTGTATAAAGAGAGTTGCGGCATGCGCTGACCCGAGATTTCTGGTCACGTGATTTCGTGGCGCCATTTTGTGTCTAACTTCACCGTGCGTGAACGTCAGCTTGGTACGGGAATGTTGTTTATTGCCAAACTAAATGACTGGTTGTTCTGCTTTTGGTTGTTCAAACCAATCTGAGAAATATAAGATGTATAGATTTCCAAGTGATAAAGTCAGAAGACAAATTTGGGAAGCGAAAGTCAGACGAAAGAGCTGGAAAGCGATCGACTCCTCGAGACTCTGCCAGGTAGGCCCACGCCGCTTGATGATCGATGTTCAAAAGCAATTCTATCTGCTCGGTTTTTTTTTGGTTGTCTGTCCGTTGAAAACCCTTTTAAAGGGAAGTGATTTGTGTTTGTTTATAATCTTCAAGGAGCTGACCAAAAATGCATTTCCGTGGGAAGAACCCTGCTCAATTTTTTTCGGGTAGTCCTAGCGGACCGCATATTGTCATTGATTGATGAAATGTCCCGGTACAGTGACATTGCCTGGTCTGCGGTTGGGTAGTCTGCGGGCAATGTCACTGTACTTTTTCAGAGGGAATTAATTTTGATTTTATAGGGGTGGGAAACCCATGGTCCGTTTTGTTTTCAGTTGTCTGTCCGTCCATTCAAAACTTATTCCGAGGCAAGTTATTTTTTTGGTTTAAAATCTTTAGCCTAATCGGCAATCATAAAAGCAATTTTAGGGGGGGACCTGCTCAATTTTTTTGCGGGTTGTGCAGCCAAGTCGCCAGCTATGAAACATATTAATCGATCAGGCAATATCCATCAGAGTTCTGGGCAAGGGTGTAGTAATAAATGAACGTTTCAATCTTACTAGATGCCGATGACGTTTTCCTTATGTCAGAGACAGAAGCTGCCTTGCAGCTTGTTAAATCATTACAATGGAAATTGAATATAAACGTCGATAAAACTAAAGTTGTACACTATAGAAATATGGCAATACCACGTACAGAATTTGTTTTAAGTGTGTTAGACTATATGTCGGCTGGAAGTCCTACACCGGAATTGCTCTCGGCACCCTTTAAAAAATATTGGATATGCCCACACTCCTTTCTAAAAGTTATTAAAATTCAGAGAACGACAGCATTGGTTTGTCTTCTATCTATAATTCCAGTAATCTCTGTGTGTGTGTGTGTGTGTGTATGTATGTCTGTGTGTCTGTGTGTTTGTCTGTGACCGCTGTTTCTCGACAACCACGGGTCCGATATACTTGAAACTTGCCAGGTATATTGCTGGGGACCCGAGGATGTGCCTTTTCAAGGTTTCATATTAATCGGACAAGTAGTTACCGAGCTATGGCGATTTCTTTACCAAACTCCGCAAGCCGTTCGCTTTGGACCAAACCATTTCATGTAAATAGAGGGGGGGGATTGTCACCGTACTCGCAAGCCGTTCGCTTTGGACCAAACCATTTCATGTAAATAGAGGGGGGGGATTGTCACCGTACTCGCAAGCCGTTCGCTTTGGACCAAACCATTTCATGTAAATAGAGGGGGGGGATTGTCACCGTACTCGCAAGCCGTTCGCTTTGGCTTTGCGAATGGACCAAACCATTTCATGTAAATAGAGGGGGGGGATATAATTTTAGATATATATATAGTACGGGCATGCCCTAGTACTTATAATGTTAGCTTGTAGCGGTTACCGCTGGATGCACACAATCGCCTTGCACCGGCCAGAACACGGCCAGACGCGCCTCTCCCGGGCATGCCTGGACTCACTGTTCCCGGGCATGCCCGAACCTCCCGGGCACGCCCGGTCTGGTCTTTCCCGGGCATGCCCGCTCTCGCCTTTCCAGGGCTCGCCCAGAGCGTCCGGGCATGCCCGCTATCGCCTTTTCAGGGCTCGCCCAGAGCGTCCGGGCATGCCCGCTATTGCCTTTCCAGGGCTCGCCCAGAGCGTCCGGGCATGCCCGCTATCGCCTTTCCAGGGCTCGTCCAGAGCGCCCGGGCACGCCCAGCCTCGACTTGCCAGGCCGCAGCCAAACACACCCGGGCAGGTCCAGACTCGCCTTTCCAAGGCTCGCCCTTGACACCCGGGCATGCCCGGTATAGCTTTTGCCGGGCAAACTTCCCGACATAAATGTGTATATATATTGCTGCCCGATAAACGGGCTTGTCAGAATACCTGAGCTGTTTTGTTTCAATAAAGCAACTCGGACGAATTCCGTCTTTGGTCGCGTCAATTCTTTCGACTCGCGTTGGAGCGCAGTTCCTTCATTGGTGACCTACCGACATGGATACGGCAGTGACGCTTAAACTGCCTACCTTCTGGGAGGCTCACGCGGCTGTTTGGTTCGCTCAGGCGGACTCTCAGTTCGCCCTGCGAGGCATCACCGCGGACGACACCCGCTTCCACCATTTTGTGGCGGCGCTCGGTTCCGCCACCGCGGCCCGTGCCTTGAGCCTCCTCGAGCACCCGCCGGCTGCTGACAAATACGACGCGCTGAAGACACTCCTCCTCGACGCTTTCGCCCTCTCACCGGCAGCACGCGCACGGCGCCTGCTCGCTCTGCCCGAGCTCGGCGACACGCGCCGTCCGAGCGCATGGACTATATGCTCTCGTTGCTCGGTGAGCACTCTCCGGATTTTCTGTTCCGCGAGCTGTTCCTTCGCCAGCTGCCTCACCCGGTACGCCTCGCCCTGGCTGGCACGTTGATCACGGATTCCCGCGCCCTCGCCAGGGAAGCCGATAAGATCTCCTCGGCGGGCCAGCACATCGGCGCGGTTACCTGGAGCCCGCCGCCGTCCGAGGCGACGCCCACGACACCCGAGCGCCCTGCGCGGTTGGAGGCCGAACTGCCGGTGCAAATGGCGGCCGCCACGCCGCACCGCCCGCTTCCGACACGACGGCCGGGGCCTCCACCTGACCGGGCGTGCTGTTATTACCACGCCAGGTTCGGACACAAGGCTCGGACGTGCCGGCCCCCGTGCACTTTCGGCAGGTCGGGAAACGGCGGGCCGGCGTTCATTCCCAGCCATGAGCGCCGGCCACTCGGGCAACTTGCTGTTTATTCGGGACAAAGCGTCTGGGCGGCGTTTCCTGTGTGACACCGGCGCCCAACTGAGCGTCATACCCGCCTCCGAGCAGGACAGGCGGGACGCCGTTTGCAGCCCCTCTTTGGTCGCTGCTAATGGCTCGGCCATACGCACTTTCGGCCCACGCGTCGTCAACCATCTGCTTCGGCAGCCAGCCTTTTCAATGGACTTTTGTGACCGCCTGCATCCCCATGGCTTTGCTGGGCGCCGACTTCCTCTGCGCGCACGGGCTGCTGGTCGACGTCAAACGTCGTCGCCTTGTCAACGCCGAGACCTTCAGCTCCCTGGCGTGCACGATGAGCAGCTCCGCGCCGACCGAACTGGCGTGCGCCCTCCCGGCAGCGAACGAGTTCGCTCGCCTGCTCGCGGAATTCCCGGCCCTCACGCGGCCGACGTTTTCGGCCGTCGCGGTGCGGCACGGGATCGAGCACCACATACCCACTACGGGCCCGCCGGTCTACGCCAGGGCCCGCCGCCTCGACCGGGCCAAGCTCGCCGTGGCGAAGGCCGAGTTCGACGCGTTGAAGCACCTCGGCATCGTGCGGCGCTCCGATAGCGCGTGGGCCTCGCCACTGCACATTGTGCCAAAGCCGGGGGGTGGATGGCGCCCGTGTGGCGACCACCGCCGTCTCAACAACGCTACCACCCCCGACAGGTACCCGATCCCGCATATTCAGGACTTTTCCGCCCGTTTGGCGGGACGGGTCATCTTTTCGAAAATTGACCTGATACGGGGCTACCACCAGGTACCTGTCCGGGCGGCCGACATCCCGAAGACGGCCGTCATCACGCCGTTCGGCCTGTTCGAATTTTTGCGGATGCCGTTTGGCCTCAAGAACGCGGCCCAGGCGTTCCAGCGCTTGATGGACGGCGTGCTGCGCGACCTGCCGTTTCTTTTCGTCTATCTGGACGATATCCTCGTCGCCAGCACGTCCCGCGCCGAGCACCTCCTCCACCTCCGAACACTGTTCGGTCGCCTCAGCGAGCACGGCTTAATTGTCAACCCGGTCAAATGCCACTTCGGCACGACGACCGTTGACTTTTTGGGCCACCGCATCACCAAGACCGGGGCCGTGCCGCTGCCGACCAAGGTCGAGGCCATCACCACGTTCCCGCGTCCCCGTTCCATCAAGGCCCTCCAAGAGTTCCTCGGCATGGTGAATTTTTATCACCGATTCGTGCCCCGCGCTGCTCAGCTCATGCGGCCCCTTTACGAGGCCCTCCGGGGCAAGCCGGCCAAGCAAGACATTGTTTGGTCCACGGCCATGGACGCGGCCTTCGCCAGCGCCAAACGGGCCCTCGCCGACGCAACGCTGCTGGCTCACCCGGTGCTCAACGCGCCCATCGCCCTCACTACGGACGCCTCCAACTACGCGGTGGGCGCCGTCCATGAGCAATGGGTGGACAGGGTTTGGCAGCCACTCGCTTTTTTCAGCCGGCAACTCCGGCTGAACGAGTTAAACTACAGCACGTTCGACCGCGAGCTGCTCGGGCTATTCCTGGCCGTTCGCCATTTCCGACACCTCCTGGAGGGCCGCCCGTTCACGGCTTTCGTCGACCACAAGCCGTTGGTCTACGCAATGGCTAAGGTCACGGAGCCGTGGTCGGCCCGCCAGCAGCGCCACCTCTCCGCCGTGTTGGAGTTCACCACGGACATCCGGCACGTCGCCGGCAAAGACAACGCCGTGGCCGACTGTCTTTCTCGGGCCAGCGCGAACGCGGTCCACCTCGGCGTGGACTTCGCGCTCATGGCGGCCGACCAGACCACCGACGCCTCGGTGCAGGCACTCCGTGCGGCGGACACGGGCCTCCGCCTGGCCGACATTCCCTTCGCGGGCACCGTCCTGCTCTGCGACGTCTCCCAGGGCCAGCCTCGCCCCATCGTGCCCGTTTCCTGGCAGCGCCGCATCTTCGCCTCCATCCACGGCCTTTCTCACCCGGGCCGGAAAGCTTCTCAGAAGCTGGTGTCGGCGCGTTTCGTCTGGCACGGCCTTCGACGAAACATCCGCGACTGGGCCAACGCCTGCACGGCCTGCCAGCGGGTCAAGGTCCACCGCCACACCCAGGCCCCGCTGGCACCTTTCGCCGTGCCTGAACGGCGTTTCGACCACGTCCATGTGGACCTGGTGGGTCCCCTGCCCCCCTCGCGGGGGTTCACCCACCTGCTCACCATGGTGGACAGGACCACCAGGTGGCCGGAGGCCGTGCCCCTCGCCTCCACCACCACCGCCGACGTGGCGCAGGCGTTCATCGCCACCTGGGTCGCGCGCTTCGGCGCACCAGCGGACATCTCGTCCGACCGCGGCCCACAGTTCACGTCTGAGCTTTGGGGCGCGGTCGCCCGTTCGTTGGGGGTCACGCTGCACTGCACCACGGCCTACCACCCCCAAGCCAACGGGTTGTGCGAGCGGTTTCACCGCTCCATGAAGGCCGCACTCATGGCCGGCCTTCAGGACGACGGTTGGGCCGACCGGCTGCCGTGGGGCCTTTTCGGCCTTCGCACGGCCCCCAAGGAAGACCTCCAGGCGTCCGCCGCCGAGCTCGTCTACGGCCAGCCGCTCCGCGTCCCGGGCGAATTCGTGCCCGACGCTACCAGTCCCTGGTCCGCCGCTCGCCAGCGCTCGGACCTCCAGGAGGCCGCCCGACGATTTGCCCCCAGTCCTACGTCCCCCCGGCGCTTCGCACAGCGGAGTACGTCTTTGTGCGTCATGACGCGCACCGGGGGCCACTCCGGCCGCCGTACGACGGGCCCTTCCGGGTCCTGCGACAGGGCGACAAGTCTTTCATCGTCGACTTCGGCGGCCGGTGGACCGGATTTCTGTGGACCGCCTCAAACCGGCGCACATGGACGTCGACCGACCACCACGGTTGGCCCTTCCTCCGCGGCGAGGCCGCCCCCCGTCCACAGTTCCCCCCGCTCGACCACCCACCACCACGTCGGACCCCTCCCCACGACCCTCCAGGGGTCGCTTCGGCCGGGTCATCCGGACCCCCCTTAAATTGACCCTGCCGGTGCAGGTCGATTCTGGAGGGGCGTGTGTAGCGGTTACCGCTGGATGCACACAATCGCCTTGCACCGGCCAGAACACGGCCAGACGCGCCTCTCCCGGGCATGCCCGGACTCACTGTTCCCGGGCACGCCCGAACCTCCCGGCACGCCCGGTCTCGCCTTTCCCAGGCATGCCCGCTCTCGCCTTTCCAGGGCTCGCCCAGAGCGTCCGGGCATGCCCGCTATCGCCTTTTCAGGGCTCGCCCAGAGCGTCCGGGCATGCCCGCTATCGCCTTTCCAGGGCTCGCCCAGAGCGTCCGGGCATGCCCGCTATCGCCTTTCCAGGGCTCGTCCAGAGCGCCCGGGCACGCCCAGCCTCGACTTGCCAGGCCGCAGCCAAACACGCCCGGGCCGGTCCAGACTCGCCTTTCCGAGGCTCGCCCTTGACACCCGGGCATGCCCGGTATAGCTTTTGCCGGGCAAACTTCCCGACATAAATGTGTATATATATTGCTGCCCGATAAACGGGCTTGTCAGAATACCTGAGCTGTTTTGTTTCAATAAAGCAACTCGGACGAATTCCGTCTTTGGTCGCGTCAATTCTTTCGACTCGCGTTGGAGCGCAGTTCCTTCAAGCTCTTATATGCAGTGTTGGCTTGTAATATGCATTGCCATACCACTTTTAATATCACCACACAGCTCTTTTTCACGGCAATAGCTGAGTTTTTGACAAAACAAATATCACCTGTATGTAATAATAAGACTAAATATGTGTAGTAAAAAAATTTTTTCGCAGGTTTAGAATATATCACCCCATATCGCGAATGTACATGTATATCTAATCCGACACACTTAGACACAAAATGGCGTCCAAATTTGAGTTGACACAACTCTCTATATACAGGGACTCTACACCACAGAAGACAGGCAGGCCAAAGACACGCCCTGAGGAGCCGTGATTGGCCAGAGCGGAGCAAGAAGCAACTCGCCATTGGGCGGGAGTTGACCAACGGGAAGGCCGGGGTAAGAAGGGAATCATGATTGGCCAGGGCGGAGCAAGAAGCTACCCGCTGATTGGTGGAAGGAAGGCTGAAGGGGGAGCAGAGCGCCGATTGGCAAGGACCACTGATGACATCAGAGGCGAGTAAGAAGCGGCGCGCTGATTGGTGGAGAAGCGCTGATGACGTCACGACCTGACGTTAAAAGAACTCAAGCACCGACATCTTTTTCTTGCCCTCCTCTCTGGCCCTCTTGCTTTCTTACCTTCTCTGACCTTCCGATCTTTGAGATATTTCCATGGAAATTGCCCTCCTCTGGTTCCCTTGTTCTTCTCCCTCTCGCAATTATGCTTGGACCGGCCGTGTTCAGACACGCCACCAGGGGACGTGCAGAGTTTTGCAGGTGGAAACGACGCGCAGCTTGCCACTACAGCGTGACGACGCCTGGTGCGAGCGCTGCAGCGCGAACAGGTGCAACGAGGCCTAGTTCCCACCAAAGCACGCCACGCGTGCCAGTCGGATCTCCGGGGCCTTGGCCATTCCTGGCGAGACCCCCCCCCCCCCCCCCCCCCCGAGCTGCTAAGTGCACGATAAACCACATGTTTTTATTTTATCCAACGTTCTTTTATCCCTTTGTCTGTGTTTAAGCAGAAAGTCCGGTCCGGTCTGGAGAGGACGCTGGCGTTACTTGTTCGCCGCTTCTCCGACTGGGTCATTGTATATAGTCTGCTTTTCTGGTGGTCGTGGCGGCTTTTTGGCCGTTGGGTCTACCCTCTGCTCGGTCCCGGCTCTGCTCCTGGCTCCGCCTGCCCGGCTCTTCCACTGTTTCCTCAGGCCCGCTCCCGTTGTTTGTGGCCGTTGTTTGCGGCTGCGGCTGTTTGCCGCTGCGGTCTTGGTTTGCTTGATTAGCGGCTGCGGTCGTTTGCCGCTGCGGCCTTTGCTGTCTTGATTAGCGGCTGCGGTCGTTTGCCGCTGCGGCAAGGCCTACTCGTCCTCCTCAACCTTGGCCTCTTACTCGTCCCTTCGCTCCTGCCTGGCATGGCTCTAAGGTACTCCGCTGCAAGGCTTCTTCTGCTCAATACTCACTCCACCTCATCATGCATCTCTGCAATCAAACCCCACGGACTCCTGCGACGACCCAGATACATTCATAGAGGCTCCGGTCGTAAGTTTGTTTATTGACAAACAGGTCACTTCATTCCCGTACTCTGGTCGGCTCAGCGCACTCCCACTCATCGTCCCAGCGCACCTGGTCACAGCAACGCACACGATCGCACCTCCTGTCTGCAAACCCTGGCTAGATCACCTGAGTTCATCCCCACCGTACAAAGCAACATCAAGCACACCCTGTTCATACCCGGTCCCTCAACAACAAAAGCCTCATCCTGAACGACTACATTCTGGAAAATAAAGTGGACTTTCTCTGTCTCACTGAAACCTGGCAACAACCTCTGGACTACTTCTCACTCAACCTCACTACACCCAATGGATATTCTTACATCAATACACCACGCTTGGAGGGCCGAGGTGGTGGAATTGCCGTAATTCACCGACAGGACATCAAGACCAGCCTCATCTCCATCTCATCTGCTCCATCATTTGAACACCTGGCTTTTAAACTCTCTGGTCACACACAGTCAGTCATGGCTGTCGTCTACCACCCTCCCAAACTACACCCATCATTCCTGTCTGACTTCTCCTACTTTCTGACCCAGCTCTGTTCCCTCTCCCCCTCCTCGGTGATTTCAATATCCACATGGACTCCACTGACTCCACAATAACCACTGACTTCACTGATTTACTCACCTGCTTTAACCTCACTCAACATGTCAACTTTCCTACCCATAACCGTGGGCACATTCTGGACCTTGTCTGCTCTACTGGATTAATTTTGCACCATCTCTCTGGCTCCGACCTCACCCTCTCTGACCACTTAGCCATCACTATGACCATCAACATCCCCACCCCAGCACCAAGGCATTATCGCACTATCAACTTCCGTAAGCTAAACGCTCTTTCACCGACCTCATTCTCATCCACCCTCTCTGAAAAAATGTCCACTTCTCCCTTCGTTGACCTCCACACCCCTTCTGACCTCACTGACTACTTCAACCACACTCTCTCCTCCTGCCTTGACCAGCTTGCGCCTATAAAAACCAAAACAGTTTCTTTCACCCATTCTGCTCCCTGGTTTACCCCTGAACTCCGCCTGATGAAAACTCGTGCTTGCCAACTTGAAAGACTCCGCAATAAAACAGGTCTCACAATTCACTCCCAAGCCTACAAGGACCACCTACAACACTACAAAGATGCCCTCTCCCACGCCCGCTCCACCTACTACTCTCAAATTATCCACTCTGGCTCTGGAAACCCAAAAGCACTCTTCTCTACAATAAACAAACTCCTCAGCCCCCTGGACACCACCACCCAGTCATTCACAGTAGACAACTGCATCTCCTTCCTTTCATGCTTCCAAAGCAAAATTGACAACATCTACAGCAGCTTAACCACCACCGCACCTGCTTCCCCTCAAACCACCTGCCCCCCCCCCCCCCCCTTATCCTGCCAACCCCTGTCTCAGTTCTCCCCAGTCTCCCCTACTGACCTCTCTGAACTCCTCATAGGAATGAAAACTGCCACCTGCACTCTTGACCCCACCCCCTCCAGCTTTGTCGAGGCCTCCCTTCCTGCTCTCTCTCCACTTATCACTACAACAATAAACTCCTCCCTGTCTACAGGCATCGTCCCACCATCCCTCAAAATCGCTGCTGTCACCCCCATTCTGAAAAAACCTGGACTCAACCCTGACACCCCAAATGACTTCAGACCCATCTCCAACCTACCCTTTCTGTCAAAAGTTTTGGAACGCACTGTAGCCACTCAACTCAAACATCACCTCTCTGCCAATAACGTGTATGAAACATTCCAATCCGGATTCCGCTCCAACCACATTACGGAAACTGCTCTCCTCAAAATCACCAACGACCTTCTCCTCTCCTCTGACGCTGGCAACCTCAACATTCTCATCCTCCTCGACCTCAGCGCCGCCTTTGACACCATCAATCACACCATCCTCCTCACCCGACTTGAAACCACCTTTAACATTACCGGCACTGCCCTCTCTTGGATCAAATCATACCTCTCCGACAGACGCCAGTTCATCTCCATCAATAACTGCAAATCCCCCACTGCTCCCCTCCCCCAAGGTGTCCCCCAAGGTTCAGTTCTTGGCCCCCTCCTCTTCATCCTGTACCTGTTCCCCCTTGGTCACTTAAACCGCCGTCATGGTCTCCAATTCCACTGCTTCGCCGATGACATCCAGCTTTTCATCTCCACCAAGTCCATCTCCACAGCCACCCACTCTATCCTGACAAACTGAAATAAAATCCTGGCTTCAAATCAACTTCCTCAAACTTAACTATGATAAATCTGAAATAATCATCATTGGCCCAAAAACGCTCACCAAATCCACCCATAATTTTGCCCTCAACATCGACGGTTTCCCAGTATCCACCTCCCCCCACATCCGGAATCTTGGCATCATCTTTAACCAAACCCTCTCCTTTGACAAATACAATAAACAGATCACAAAGACAGCCTTCTTTCACCTGAAAAACATCACCCGTCTCCGTCCATCCCTCTCCTCCACGGCTGCAGAAACCCTCATCCACGCCTTCATCACCTCCCGTCTGGACTACTGCAACAGCCTCCTCTTTGGTTCACCCTCAATAATCATCAATAAACTCCAATACATTCAGAACTCCGCTGCCCGTCTACTCACCCATTCCCGGACCCGTGACCACATCACCCCCGTCCTTTACAAGCTTCACTGGCTCCCCATCCCCCAGAGAATCCAGTACAAAATCCTCCTCTTGACCTACAAAGCCCTCCATGACCTGGCCCCATCCTACCTGACTGACCTCCTCTCCAGACACACTCCCACCCGCAACCTCCGCTCTGCTGGTACCAACCTCCTGACCCCCCCCATCCGGACCAAATTTAGATCCTGGGGGGACAGGGCCTTCTCCATCGCTGCTCCCACCCTCTGGAACTCACTACCTCACACCATCAGAAACTCCTCCTCACTCACCACATTCAAAACGTCACTCAAGACCCACCTGTTCAACACTGCATTTAACATTTAACCCACAGCATTTAACCCCTGACTATCTCTTCTCCTTCTCCTTCCTTTTGCTTTGATTATTTACCTGTTGATTTTTGTCTTTTTGCACTTGTTTTTTTGTACTCTGTCAAAGCGTCTTTGGGCTTCTTGAAAAGCGCTACATAAAATAAATGTATTATTATTATTATTATTATTATTATTAAGTCTGGTGTGGAGGATCCCATTTCGGAATTTAGTTTAACGTCGCGTTTCTTGTTATCGGCATTTCTTTTAATAAATCCTTTCGTTATTTTCTGTACATGTTAAATCCGTTTTCGTGTGAGTTATTTTCCGCAGGTTTGAGGACTGCCGGTGGGATCCGTTCAGGTAAGCGCTTCAGCTTCCTCCCCTTTCTTCCCCCGCGTATAGATATAAAATGCGCTATTTGAACTGAACGCCCGAGGTTAAAGCTCGCAATTGGCCATCCGTGACTCTCCTGGTGTTAACTGGGAGGAATCACACGACAGTAGTTGTGTTTTCCAGGGCTGCAGACACTTAAAAATTCTAAAATTGGAATTTGATCGTTACATTTTTGCTACGAAAGACTTTTGTGGTCTGAGCGTATTCTTGTAACGAGAACGACACTTATTGTTGTATAACAGTGCTATACTAGAACGGCACTCAGTAGAGACCATACCTCAGCCAGGTGAACAGTTTACGTTTTGTATCCCAGAGTAGACCAGAAAATCACAATACAGAATCACATTTAATCAAAATCATCCATCCACAACTTTTTGATATCCTGCTGTATATTGTTTTTGGCCCGATTACCCAATGGTGAAGAATCACTTAAAAAATTATACTAGCCGGATCCAGACCCAGATCTTCACCAAAATTGAATTGATTCTTCCTTGGCACACACACAACCTGTCCACCAAGTTTCGTCCAAATCCGTCAATAACCATTTGGGATATCCTGCTATATGTTGGTTTTAGCACCATCTCTCAATGGTGAAGAATCACTTGCAAAATTAAATAATTCTCATATCCGAATCCATATTCAGATCTTCACCAAAATCGAATCGATTAGTCCTCGTCACACACCCAACCTGTCCACCAAGTTTCGTCCGAATCTATCCACAACTTTTTGAGATATTGCGCTATGTATCGTTTTTGGCCCTATCTCCCAATGGTGAAGAATCACTTAAGAAATTCTCGTAGCTGGATCCGTATCCGGATCTTCACCAAAATCTAATCAACGCTACCTTTCTGCCAAATTTCGTCCAAATCCGTCAACAACTTTTTGAGATATCTTGTTCACAAACAAACAGACAAACAGACAGAGACAGACAGGGGTGAAAACATAACCTCCATCCACCTTTGGTGGCAGAGGTAATAAAACTTCATATTTAATGTATGTCGTTCTGGTACATAACGACATTCAATGACGACCTCTGCTAAGCAGGAAACCTTCGCTGTTCGAATGTACACCTTTGTCAGGGTACCTTATTTCAGTTTAGGTGCACATGGACACTATTGTCTTCTCTGAAATGAGCATGAAATGGTGGGTCTTTCGACATCAGACACCGCAAGGTTTGCAATAATCGTTGAAGATTGCTCTGCATGAAACATGAGCTGCTGCAGATTCAACTGGAATAGATCGTAGGAAAATTTTTACAAAACCTTGGCTCCATTGACGATGGTGATAGTTTTAGATTTGAAGTTTTCTTCGGCAGTTTAGCCAATAAATAGGCTGGTGTCACACACACAAGTATCCAAAAGCTCAACTGTACCACGATATAAAGATTACAACAGATTCCATATGAAAATTGTCAACACACATAAAAATGTGCCAGCTGACGATGTTCAAATATTTGTTCAGTTGATTAATATTTTTATTGCCTCTGCTGTCCCTCCACAAAGTAAAATCCTGCCCATAAAACAAAACAAAATTGGCACACAAATGCGCAAACCACTCAGTGGTGCATTAAGGATTCGAGCATCACTGGAAAAATGCCAAAAATAAGCTTGCCAGGGAATGACGTCATCAAATTGACGTTCCATTAGGAGGATAATGCTTCGTGGATACCGACCAATAGTGATGCCTTGTGTGTCAGGCTCAAATACGAATGTTGGAATGTACTGACTGCTCAGCCTCCTTGCCAGCAATTCTAATATAAAGAATGCATCCCTCAACTAGCACAATGAGGTGTCTGACAGTCTTGATGTCTCGGATATCGATATCGATATCTCTGTGTCCTTCTCTCCTGACAAGGTGGAGGAGTTTTTGTCAAACCTCGACTCTGATTCTGCAACTGGACCAGACGGCATCAGCCCACGTGTCCTAAAATCCTGCTCTGCCGCTCTATCTCACCCTCTCTCTGTTCTTTTCACCCTATCTTTTGCTCAAGGTCATCTGCCAGCATCCTGGAAATCAGCTAACATTACCGCTTTACACAAAAAAGGTGCAAAAACAGATCCTTGCAACTACAGACCAATCAGCCTGCTCCCAATTATCAGCAAAGTCATGGAATCCATCATTGCTTCGGATATGAAATCTTTCCTCTTCTCCAATGGCTTGATCTCTGATCATCAATTTGGTTTCAGACCAGGTCACTCTACTCTGGACATGCTGCTTCTGCTGTCTCAACAATGGATGGAGGTCCTCAATGCCAAACAGGAAATCAGAGCTGTCTCCCTTGACATATCACGGGCCTTTGATACGGTCTGGCACCCAGCTCTGCTCACCAAACTCTCCTCCTATGGTATCCATGGAAATCTCCATGCATGGCTTGCGGACTTCCTCTCTGGTCGTAGTCAACGTGTGGCCCTGAATGGATTTCTCTCATCTCCCCTTCCTGTTCAGGCTGGAGTTCCCCAAGGAAGTGTGCTGGGCCCTGTGCTTTTTCTGGTCTTTATCAATGATCTCTCCGACTCTCTGGAAAATCCTCTCTATCTCTTTGCTGATGACTCCACTCTCTGTCGCTCCATTCCTCTTCCCTCAGATCGGCAGTCTGCAGCCTCCTCACTCTCTGAAGACCTGGACAAAATCACAGACTGGTCAAACAAGTGGAACATGTCTTTCAATCCTGACAAATCTCACTCTCTTACTATGTCTCTCCGAAAAGATCGACTGGTCAACCCTCCCATCTACTTTCTCAACAATCCTCTCCAAGAAGTTCTGTCGCTCAAGCTTTTGGGTCTCACTATCTGCCATGATCTTTCTTGGGAAAACCACATTTCCAAGCTGGCCTCCAAAGCCAGTCGCCGACTGGGCATCCTCCGTCGTGCGAAGTCCTTCCTCGGCACACCTGAGCTCCTCACCACATACAAGGCTTTCATCCGCAGCTCAATGGAATACTGTTCTCCCCTATGGGCTGGTGCTCCTGCCTCACACCTGGCTCGGCTTCACGCTGTTGAATCCAAAGCTTTCAAAATCATTGGAATCTCCCGCGATGAAGCTATCTCTGAGGGCCTTTCACTCACTCACCGCAGGCAGGTAGGTGGTCTTTCTGTCTTCTACCGACTCCTCTCCGGCCTTGCTCCCCCAGCTCTCTCTGTGCTCTGTCCCCCAAATATTCCTACAGGTCGCACAAGATCTGCCAGCAACCCTCTGATGGTTAAACTGCCGAAATCTCGGCTCTCTGCTCACCTTCACTCTTTCATTCCTCTTTTCTCCCGCCTCTGGAACAAACTCCCACACTCCCTTCAATCCCTCTCCTCCCTCCAGGTCTTTAAAACAGCTGTTCACCACCATCTCTTATCTTCCCCCATCCAAAACCTTGATCTTTTCTACCCCCACTAATTCACCCCAGATCCACCTTGTTCGAAATTCCAACTTCTTTCCTGGAAATCCTGGCAGTGTCCATATGTTTATACCTCTCCCACCCCCCCCCCCCCCCCTTTCACATGCCTCCCCCCAAAGCCCTCTCCCTCCCACAGATCTCTCGATGTCTCCATGTCTCTCGGTCCCTGCTCTCAAATGTTGTGTTTGTGTCCTTCCCCCTCTCTCCCCATCTTGTCCACCGCTCCCGATGTTATTTGTTTTATGTGTCTGTTTGTCTTTCTGTGTGATTAATGTTCGCTCCTTCACGAGCCTCGATCTTGTATACAAAAAAAAAAAAAAAAAAAAAAAAAAAAAAAATCTTATAGTGCTGTACCCGAACTCGGTGAGTTCCACTTCGGAGCCGAGTCCGAGTCAAGCCGGCTTTGGCTCTCAACTCTGAGAAATAACTCGGATATTTTGCTGTCACATTAAATTTAGTAATTGCAGTGTCTTGTGGGTATGTGCTGTGGAAATGCAAGTTCGTCTATGAATCGGATGTGCTTAGAATAGTCATGTTGTTTCTCTTAGTGAGCTTCAGAGGAAAATGTTACCGTAATTGGGCACTGTGTCCCCTGCAGCTTGGGCACTGCAGCTACCGTACCACAAGTGTAACGCATAACAATTCAATCTCGTGTTGTAGAGTCTAAGATATTTTGAAAAATTGAAGAACTATGCTATGTGTATTGTTCGCGTGTGTGTACACAAAGCAGTGATCATAAAAAAACAAGAAATATACCACTGACCAATCATGCTTCATGTCATTAAGGTGGCTGACATGAACGTTAGTGTTTCTCTGATTCTCATTGGCGGTGGAATGTTGATTCATGATCAAATGACTATTTTGCTTACAACCACTGGCGCATGGACGAAAGCAAATACAATTAGCGACAGGGCTTGAGGCTGGGCAGAACTACTCGTCCAACTGTCATTTCATTTCATTCATGCAATCAACTCTGCAGCCATTGCTCACACCTTTCAGCACAGAAACGCCTTTGCATCCTCTCTTCAATCCCTCACAAACCCTTAAAACCTGTTAGCACTGGTTCAGCGTACATCCTGTCAGTGCTGCATGCCAGATGGATAACAAATATCAACAAGAAAAACAGCAATCAGAGATTGCAAACCCTCGCCAGGATGTATTCTCAGTGGTTTTTAAGGCTTTTGTGTTAAAACAAATTTGGCGACCGAACCACGTGACCGATGACGTCATCATTTTTTTTTTCCCAAAACTAATTTATTCCTAGATTATGCTCAAGAAATTTCATCTTAATCGGATGAAGTTTTGCACTTGTCGAATTATGACGTCAGAGTAGAGGCACCTATGACATCATCATTAACATATTTTGTTCCCCATGGAGAGTTCTTTACAATGAGCCATGTCTCAATTTTTTCTATTCAGCACTTTCGGAGATATAGAGGTGCAAAGTTTTTTGGGTTTTCCAAGATGGCGGCCGAACCACGTGACTGATGATGTCATCTTTTTTTTCTCTCCACCAGTTTATGCCGACATGGCGCTCAAGAAATTTCATCTTGATTGGATGAAGTTTTGTACTTGTCGAATTATGACGTCATTATGGAGGCACCTATGACATCATCATTAACATATTTTATTCCCCATGGAAAGCTCTTTACAATGAGCCATGTCTCAATTTTTTCTATTCAGCGCTTTCCGAGATATAGTGGTGCAAAGTTTTTCGATTTTTCCAAGATGGCGACCGAACCACGTGACCTATGGTCATAATTATCATTAAAAAAAATTCCCGGTGGAGTTGCACATCTGGTGAAAAATTCCTGTCAATTGGACCAACGGTTGCAGAGAAAATAATATTTATTCTGTGCGGACAAACAGACAAACAAACAAACAAACAAAAGGACTCAAATGCAATACCCTCTCCTCTGGCGAGGGTAATTAAACCCTGACAGCACGCCAAAACCAGAATCCAACAAACAAAACCGGGATCCAACAAACAAAACAGGGATCCAACAAACAAAACCGGGATCCACCAAACCCTACATGTCTCAATCAATGGGGTCAATCAAAAGTTGCCACCAGACATTGTGGCTCTGACACACAAATTGGGAGAGATGAGGGCACCTCTGGCCCCTGCGACTCCTCCAAAGACAACCTGTGGGTGCTATGTGAGTGGAGGGTAGGTGGGGGTGTTGAGGGGGTAAGACGCAATACAAGGATGTGCGCACGAGCTTGTCTTAGATAATCTTGGGGTCTTCAGCCTTGTCGACAGAAGTCTTTAGCTTGTCTTCTGCCTTGTATGAGAGAATCTTCATCTTAGTCTTCGAGTTGTTCTGTCCTCATCTTGGGGCCCAGTGGACATCGTACATCTCCGGTCCAGTCTTATGTCTTGGCGCCCTAACCTAAAAGTCTGGGATCCACACTGTGCTCGTCATCTTTCCCGGGGTGAGACATGGCAGTTAGGAGACATGCTGAGCAGGGCCAGCATTGGATGACAATGACCAGGACCAAGAGAGACATCGAATCAAAGCTATTGGGGGCACCAGCTTGGCTGGTGTAATGGGGCATGACTGGTCCCCATCTTCTTATCTTTCTCTCACCTCTATATCTCTCATTTCCTTGTCCCGGATGATTGATGGGTACCCCATGTAAACTGCAAGTGACTGAAGGAATCCGAGGGTGGGTATGCATGGGTAGGGGATAAATGGCAATGTTATTGCTTGTACATATCTGATGATCACTGTAAATACATGCCTGCTTCTGTAAATACGTGCAAAGTATCAATACATGGTTAAAACGCATTCGTGTTCTGTCTGTCCCGACAGCAGTGTTTGGCAACTAGTGATTGGTTTATCAAGAGAGTGAGCAATAGAACGCAGCACATGACTTGGTTCCGCGAGTCCAATTAATTAAGATCTGTCATGTGACTGCTGGCATGATACTGGTTCGTAACGATAACCTTGAATAAACTTGTCACAACATAACAAATATCATTTGTGCCAAATTTGCTCGCAATACTATCAGCGGTTTTGGAGAAGAAGTTGCAAGTGTTTATGGACGGACGGACGAACAATGCGTCATCGCACAAGCTCCCCTCAACTTCGGTCCAGGTGAGCTAAAAACAAATAAAACTAGAAAGAGCAATCAAAGATTGCAGACCCTCCCCAGGACGTGTTTTCAGTGGTTTTAAAGGTTTTGTGTTAAAACAAATATGACAGCCGAACTACGTGACTGATGAAGTCATAAAAACAAATTCTCCACCAATTTATCCCGCCCGAGATGATGCTCAAGAAATTTCATCTTGATCGGATGAAGTTTTGTACTTGTCAAATTATGACGTCATAATGGAGGCACCTATGGCATCATCATTAACATATTTTATTCCACATGGAGAGTTCTTCACAATGAGCCATGTCTCGATTCTTTCTATTCAGCACTTTCGGAGATATAGAGTGGCAAAGTTTTTCGGGTTTTCCAAGATGGCGGCCGAACCACATGACCGATGGTCATCTTTTTTTTTCTCCACCAGTTTATGCCGACATGGCGCTCAAGAAATTTAATCTTGATTGGATGAAGTTTTGTACTTGTCAAATTATGACGTCATAATGGAGGCACCTATGACATCATCATTAACATATTTTATTCCCCATGGAGAGTTCTTTACAATGAGCCATGTCTCAATTTTTTCTATTCAGCACTTTCGGAGATATAGAGGTGCAAAGTTTTTTGGTTTTTCCAAGATGGCGGCCGAACCACGTGACAGATGACGTCATCATTAAAAAAAATTCTCTACCAGTTTATGCTGACATGGCGCTCAGGAAATTGCATCTTTATTGGATGAAGTTTTGTACTTGTCGAATTATCAAATTATGACGTCATAATGGAGGCCTTGGGCCGAGAGAGTTAAAAATTGGGCACAGTCTATTCCAGGGCAAGACAAATAGGTGTGTAAAGTTTGGCGATTCTACGTGCAACGGTGTAGACGTAGTACTGCGAACAAACAGGCAGACAGACAGATTTTAAATCGGTCAGACCCCGAGGGCTTGCCGGAATGTACTTTTTTAATCGGCCATTTTGGACAAATATGGCGGCCGAACCACATGACCGATGACGTCATCATTATTCATTTTCTAAACTAATTTAATCCTTGATGATGCTCAAGAAATTTAATCTTGATCGGATGAAGTTTTGTACTTGTCGAATTATGACGTCATAATGGAGGCACCTATGGCATCATCATTCACATATTTTATTCCCCATGGAGAGTTCTTTACAATTAGCCATGTCTCAATTTTTTCCATTCAGCACTTTCGGAGATATAGAGGTGCAAAGTTTTTCGGTTTTTCCAAGATGGCGGCCGAACCACGTGACCGATGACGTCATCATTATTGTTTTTCTCCACCAGTTTATGCCGTCATGACGCTCAGGAAATTGCATCTTGATTGGATGAAGATATGTACTTGTCGAATTATCAAATTATGACGTCATAATGGAGGCCTTGGGCCGAGAGAGTTAAAAATTGGACACAGTTTATTCCAGGGCAAGACAAATATGTGTGTAAAGTTTGGCGATTATACGTGCAACGGTGTAAACGTAGTACTGCGAACAAACAGACAAACCAACCGATCAACATACTTGCCGGAATCTTTTTCGGAAAGTAACAAATCAACCAACATACTTGCCGGAACCAACCAACCAACATACTTGCTGGAATCTATTCCGGCAAGTAATAAAGCACAAGACCAACCAATATATACTGAAACGCAAAAGAAACTTAAGGGGCTGTCACACCTTGACGTTTTAGCCAGCGTACGCCGACGTATCAAAATTTATCTAAAACGCTGGCGTACGCTGAACTATCGATGTTTTTTTTCAGTTTTGGGCGTATAATAGCGTATTCATAACGAGCTGGACGTATGCATAACGTATTAGTAACGTACACAGAACGGTTCGATAACTTATACCAACGAATGCTTAGCGTGTTGTCGGCGTTCACAACTTATGCCCAACGATAGTCTAACGTATGTATAGCGCGGCAGCGTATCGCCGACGATCACGTGGCGTAGCCTATAAAAGGCTGCCGCCGACGATTCAAATCATAACCGCACTAGACATCGAAGTGTCAACATCAGGAATCACTGACTCCCTTTGGGTCCATATAGATATATATGTTTATTCATACACTTTGAAAAAGGTATAATAATATAATGTACAGTCAATACAAACGTATTACAAAGTAACAAGAACATTTTTTATTTGTTGAATTGTACATGTATATTGCAAAGTGCATAATTGAAAAAAAGCTTTTTATACGATGTTCATTTCAAGAGGAATCTTACCGTCTCCGAGTTCCTTTATTGCCTGAACAATGCAGTAATACAAATATCTAAATCATCCTATCTTGCCACGGAACTGCGCCAGCTGGGGAGTTAACCCAGTGCTTGAGGAGATTCCTCTGTTTCTTTCCATCCTTGGAGGCAGTGTTGGGGCCAGTAGCTGTCTGTGTATCCTCCAAGTGATGTCCCTCTCGCCATGCTCCTGGAACAAGGTCGCGGTTCTCATTCTCTGCCCGGTCAAGCTGCTGGTTCTGTAGTCCTGGGTACCTGGACTTTGAATTTGATTTTATTTACTTATAAAGCGCACCTATAATAAAAACATATATTCTAATGCGCTGTAAAATAAAAAGTAATATAATGATACATATAACATTTAAGGTAAATCATATAATGTTTATAAGCATAGGCTAAAAGTTAAATTGCATTGTATACTGTATAATATATGCTATGTAAACATGAATTACCTGGTCCTCATGAGGTTGTGCAGGATCAAGCATGCTTTGACAATGAGCTTGACAGTGGAGGGGTGATGCTGATGATGCGGCCTTGCCGGATCCTCCATCTCTCGGATGACATGGACATCTGCTCACCATGGAGTCTGGAACACTGACGGGTTCCTCCTGTGAACCCCATTTATACCAATTCCCCTAAACGCTGCCAATACGCCATTATACGGTAGCTTTAACGTTCAGTAAGTTCTGTGGTCGTCCGGAAGACGTCAAATACGTCTACATACGTCAATATGCGTTGGAGATACGTTACACATAGGTTCAAAGCACGTTACTCATCGGTTAGAAATAGGTTTCGGGTACGCTAGACATTATCTCGATGTATTTCGACTTACAAGTAACATGTGTCGACGTGTGTCAACGATCGCCTAACGTGCCTACAACTTGTGGCCAGCGTATGCGGAACGTGAGTCATACGCTGGCATACGTCGACAAATTTTGTGCATGCACAAAATTTGTCGACTGCCTCGGCGTACTACGACGTATGCCAGCGTGCTTCAGTGTGCTCTTAATGTATACAAAACTTACCCATAACGTATTCGACGTGTGCCAGCGTATTCGCCAAATTTTTCATACGTCGGCGTACGCTGGCTAAAACGTCAAGGTGTGACAGCCCCTTTACCACCTTTGAAACCTTTAAATATCAACAATAACACTGCGTGTAGTAAATGTGTGAACTTATTTGTGGACAATAGTGTCCTCACTGTCAGACAAAACGGTCATGGATGGTCACTTGAACCTTCAATGGTCACTTCATAGCACAGCTGTTGAACAGCGGTTTTGACTGTCAGTGATTAGCCAAGGGGTACGGGATGATTTTAATGAGCTGCACGTGATGTCTTGATATTGGCTTTAAAAAGGCCAGTGCAAAATGGGCATTTCAATCAACATGCCACGATTGTCAAGGGATCAACGGCAGCGTGCCCTGGGCATGCTGCAAGGCGGACTGAGCTACCGTGAGGTGGCACGTCGCCTTGGCTGTTCACACCAGACGATATCGGCCCTGGTGGACAGAGACACCCTCCACAACTCTGCAGATGACAGACCTCGATCAGGGAGGCCAAGAGTCACCACTGCAAGGCAGGACAGGCAGATGGTCCAAAGTCACCTGCGGGATCGATTCCGTCCAGCATCCCGCACTGCGGCAGAAACTCCGGGGCGTGCAAACCCACGGATCTCCAATGATACTGCACGAAGACGACTGCATGACTATGGTCTGACTGCCAGAAGACCATACAGAGGCCCCGTGATGACGGCTGCCCATCGCCGCAACCGACAGAGATGGTGCCAGCAGCATCAGCGGTGGACCTTGGGGCAGTGGAACGAGATCGCTTTCAGCGATGAGTCAAGGTTCTGTGTGGACAGTCCTGATGGGCGTGAGCGTGTCTGGAGAAGAACTGGCGAGCGATATGCCGATTGTTGCGTGCGTCAAGCCAACAGGTGGGGTGGCCCAAGTGTGATGGTGTGGGCCACCATATCAGGCCGGTACAGGACGCCACTGGTGGTTGTGGATGGGAATCTTAACGCCCAGCAATATGTGGATAACATCCTGCGACCTCATCTGCTGCCATTCCTGCTAGACCACCCAGAACTGAGAACCTTTCAGCATGACAACGCTTGTCCCCATGCTGCTCGCTTTACCACTGCATTTCTCCAAGGTGAGAACATCAGCACCATGCAGTAGCCTGCGCTCTCCCCTGACCTGAATCCCATAGAGCACCTGTGGGATGAGCTAGGGAGACGCGTAGTTGGCAGGGCCAGGACACGGGCAGAGCTGCTTCAGACATTGAGGACTGAGTGGGACAGAATCCAGCAGCAATCCATCCAAAGACTGGTAGGCAGTATACGCCGACGATGCACTGCCTGTATCCAAAACAATGGTGGCCACACACGCTATTGAAAGGGGACTGACATTGCACCCTGTGCTGTTCTGTACTGTAGAACAAACCTCACGGTAGCTCAGTCCGCCTTGCAGCATGCCCAGGGCACGCTGCCGTTGATCCCTTGACAATCGTGGCATGTTGATTGAAATGCCCATTTTGCACTGGCCTTTTTAAAGCCAATATCAAGACATCACGTGCAGCTCATTAAAATCATCCCGTACCCCTTGGCTAATCACTGACAGTCAAAACGGCTGTTCAACAGCTGTGCTATGAAGTGACCATTGAAGGTTCAAGTGACCATCCGTGACCGTTTTGTCTGACAATGAGGACACTATTGTCCACAAATAAGTTCACACATTTACTACACGCAGTGTTATTGTTGATATTTAAAGGTTTCAAAGGTGGTAAGTTTATTTTGCGTTTCAGTATATTTGAAAATTTTCGATTTTTGCAAGTAACAAACAAACACAAACAGGGGTGAAAACAACCTCCGTCCACCTTCGGTGGTGGAGGTAAAGAAAATTTTGGTTGGGGTCGTTTCAGAATATTTGCAGTTCAAAAGGCCGAGGGTGAAAAGAATATGTCAGGATGCTTTAGCCAAGGAATCATGTATGTATTACATACACAAAATTGGTAGAGGTATGACATCATTCTCGAAGCACCAAAGGCTACTCTATTTCTGGCCCAATTACACAATTTGCTTGAATATACATATCAAATGCATTATATCTTAGGGAAGCAATAGGCTGGCAGGATGGCCCAGAGGTACGCACACTCACCTCGAAGCTGTCTAATCTGGGTTTGAATCCCGACTCAGCTATAAATTGTCATCCCAGGGTTTCACTAGGCAACGTGATTCATCAATGTGTGTGCTGTTCTTTGGATGGACATTAAACAGGCCACCCTGTATTAGCAGCATTAGTTGATGGGTCTTGAAGATCCCACAGTGTCCTTCACAAAGAGTAGATGAGCTATAGGCAGCACCATGGCCAAACTCCATATTCCTGCTCTAACCTACAGGGTGCACTGCATCAGTGGCACAGGCACATCCTCAGCCAATGAAGCTATCCTGCAGCCTTGTGCTACATACAAAAGAAGAAGGGAATCAATGGTGTGTTTTATTTCCCAATCGGATGCATATAATCGGATATTGACATCCGATTGACGATTGACGTGGAAATTAGTCTGCTGGCTGCATCATTACCGAGGCATAAAACCCGGTGCCCCCATCGATTCAAAATAAATGTTAAATTTGGCCAAAATACCAACACACAATGGCCTACTCTTCGGAAGGCTTTGCAGAATAATGTAGGGTTCACAGGAAAGTGCGAGCACGTGGGATAACTGGATGGATGGCAAGCGTATCAAGGCAACACCATGTCTGCAGAAGTGAATTGAAGAAATCAGAAGATTTGAACTATTTGACACCAGCTGTACAAAAACAGTAAAGCATGAAATGAGTCTTCAACAACGAAATAGCGTTTGATTGTCCCATATCTGGATATTTCTGGAATATTCAAACATTCTTAATCGACAAAAATACTCCTCCATGAGTATTACTCACTGTAGAAAGGAAATAGCTTGACATCCCCAAACACGTCGTTCGCACAGCCATTGGAAGAGGCTGAGCACAATTTCAGCGCACCACCTCTCCCACTCCTGTGACACCACCACCAATGTGTCCAGGAGCCGGTATATTTATGTGCCACTCTGTTATCGGCACGTATGACCTGTGCAGTTTGGCAGTGACTTGCTGTGAAACAAAGCAGCTGTGACACCAAAACAAGCGATTCCAAAATGTCCAAAAAATGCTTTGGTGATTAGAAACAAGAGGTTTAAAAACAAATGTTATCTTCGTGCAAGGTCACTTGAATAACCATGAAGCTCGGGTCCGACATGAAACAACAGTGGGTGCCTATGGACGTCAACAAGGCAGTGCTAAATGTGTAAATGACCACCAGAGGAATGTGTGCAATAGAGACAGTAGCAGCACGTCTCTCAGAGAAGGCACGAAAATGATGCGTTCAGAAAAAAAATCAAAAGAAAAAGAAAGTAACCTTCCAGCGAGGGAGGCGAGAAAGCGAAAATGCAGCAAAATCAATGTGAAAGAGATATCAAATTGGCAGTTTGGGTACGAGGCTTTTAAAGGGAGGGTGTTTATAGTGCCGAGTCAGTTTACAAGATCAGATGTCAACAAGGGCAACTGGAACGTGGCGAGAGGAAGGACAATGCAAAGGCAAAGTCTATCGCTCTCTCTATCTACTGAAAGGGTTACCCATTTTTCTTTGCATTTATTAGGAAAACGTCAGATTTGGTTATCCACCCAATGCGCACGGCGAGGGCGGCCTCAAGGCGGCGGGGAAATGAACAGTCGCTTAACGGGAATTGAACCTGTAACCCTCAAGAACCCAGAGCTGACAATGAGCCAATGTGGGTCTTACAAGGCGCGGAATACAAAACAAACCACACGGTGTCCAAAACACACGGCTCAACACAAAGTGTGCAAGGGTAACCTTGGATAAATTCGGCAACCATGCTTCTGGTAAAACATGGAAGAAACCTGGCAAAGAAAAAAGGACAATTTTTAAGCAGAAAAGCAGCCTAGCGGCAACAAACTTGGGCCTTACCATTGTTTGCCTGAAAATGAGCTTCTTCCACCCCTGACATGAAACACGGCAGCTGTGCTCACCACACCAATGGATGAAGCAAAACCTTAACAGATGGCTCATACCGATGCTAAAGACAATTAAAGAGACATACATCATACGCATTTCCCGGTGTGTACCCCGGTTTAGAATAGGTACACCGTATCCCTGCGCATCGTAAGAGGCGACCAAGGGTTGGCGTCAGGAAGGGCATCCGGCCATAAAAACATTGCCTCAAACAGGGAACCATGATTGTCATGGGGCCCGCAAGGCTAACCCCCGCTCTAGCGGGAAAAATGGCCTTAAAACGATCATTCATTCATTCGCATTCACGAGCAACAAGCATGGTTTGCGTCTTCATTGCAAATAAACAAAGCCAAAAGTTAAGCAGCCACAACTCGCGGTGGACTGAACGAGCTGACAACATTATTTTAGTTGTTGCAAATGAAATCAAGGTAGAGAAGTGAAAAGATGCTTTGGTTGCCACTATCTCCTCGTCTCCGTGGGTTCAGAACAGTTTTCCAAATGGAGCATTTTAACATCGGCTTTGTGAGAACAAACTGCGATCAAGTGGTGAAGAACCGATGAATATTGAGGATTGGCTGTGTAGCAATTACTACAGTGGTTGAGTGCAGGTTAAATTGCTCACACCGTGGCATTAACACAGGGTAACTTTGAAAGCAATTACTATTAATAATTACACTGGGCCCAATATTTGCACAACTCCTCCAACCACCCCCCCCCCCCCCCCCCAGAAACCACCCACACCCCTTACCTCTAACCACCCCTCACCCCCCTACCTCTAATCACCCCCAAAACCCCCCCCCCCAGCTCTAACCGCCCCACCACCCCCTCCCTACCTCTAAGCCACACCCCAACCCACCTATCTCTAACTACCCCCCTCCCCCCACTACCTCTAATCACTCGCAACCTACCTCAAAGCACTCCTCACCCCCCCCCCCCCCTACCTCTAACCATCCCCACCTCCCCTACCTCTAACCATCCCCACCCCCATACCTCTAACCACCCCACCCCCCACTACCTCTAATCACCCTCAACCTACCTCTAACCACTCCTCACCCCTCCCCCCCTACCTCTAACCATCCCCACCTCCCCTACCTCTAACCACCCCCACCTACCTCTAACCACCACCACCACCCCCATAACTCCCACCACCACCGCCCCCATAACTCCCATCACCACCCCTATAACTCTCATCATCACCCCCACCCCCCTACCTCTCGTCACCCCCAACCCCCCCCCCCCCCCCCGCCTCTAACCACCCCCCTCCCTGCTCGCCCCACCTCTCCCCTATCCCCAAATAATGTACTGCCAACTTTGTACGAAGCATAAAGCAAAGGACCAAAAGGACGCTTTGCAAAGGTTACACAAGCCTTACCCAAGTTAAACTATGTCATTGACAGGCGCCGGACCATTTAAAACAAGCTTTCCACTTGATATTACCAATACAAACAAGCAGGTGAACAACATCGAACACCTACCAACGTGTTTGCAAAACACGCAAGAAGCTGTTGCCAAAACACCCCTCAGCGTTTCTTAGAGACTCCTGCATTCATAAATTCGGAATTTAACCTTCACCCAACAAGTATCGACCATTGCTTTGTTTCACGTCTATGGCTGAATGAAGAACCTGCACGCAAGAGGACACATGAACGACGATGACATAAAGCGATTAGTAAAATACTGTACTTCTGCATCAACGACAAGGACATAAGGAGACGATGAGCAAGCCAACGAAGAACAAACGAAGCTGCAGCTCACAGGCCTAATGGAATCAATAGGCCATGGCTGAATGCCATCACGGTAGACACATCGAAGAGGAATGAGGCGAAATAGGATCATGGCCGAGACACAGCCTACGAGGAAGTTATACATTGCTATATCTCTTCGAGCTAGCTCTAAGTGTCATTGCTTTCCCTGTATTCCGGTCCAATTAAATTTTAAAAATTCAAAATTAACGTGCACTAAAAATAATTTTTTTCAACAAACTTACATTACAAGCAAGATGGAGCATTTAGCAATGCAAAGGCTTGCCGAGGTGTATGTGTGTGTGTGTGTGTGTGTATATATATATATATATATATATATATATATATATATATATATATATATAATCGTTAGATTAAATAAGACGCGGACGTAGCTTCAGGACGTCGATCTTTAATTGTCGACAAGCTTTCGACCAACAAAGGTCTTCTTCTGAGTCAGCCCCAAGTTCGACGGAAGTCAATTGGGGCTGACTCAGAAGAAGACCTTTGTTGGTCGAAAGCTTGTCGACAATTAAAGATCGACGTCCTGAAGCTACGTCCGCGTCTTATTTAATCTAACGATTATATATTCAATACAAATGAGACGCCCTGCTCGTACTTTGGAGTTTCTACTATTTCTTACAGTTATATATATATATATATATATATATATATATATATATATATATATATATATATATATATATATATACAGTGGAACCTTGACTTACGAGTTTAATTCATTCCGTGACCGAGCTCGTAACTCAAATTGCTCGTATCTCAAATCAAATTTCCCCATTGAAATGCATTGAAATGCAATTAATCCGTTCCAGCCCGCCAAAAACCACACCAATTTTTTTTTTAATATACAGTATATATAAAAATATCTCGCGCTTTATATTTCACCTGTATGCAGCATACAAGTTGGCAGGATGGCCTGGACTGGAGGTACGCACACTTGACTCTAAAGTCTAAACTGTCCAGCCTGGGTTTGAATCCCGACCCAGCTATAACCTGTCATGGGTGAATCACAGGCAGGGTGATTCATCAATGGGTGTACCGCTAAACTGGGCGCCCCGTTTGCGTCCCATTAGTTGTTGGATGTTAAGGATCTCACCGTGTTTTCCACAAAGAGAAGGCGAGCTATCGCCGGCACTCTGAACAAGTTGTGGCCTGGCATGCTCTTCTCCTCTGCCGTTATATACGTCCTCCTCGGCACCTCGCTCATGTTTTTCGACGATTGCGTGTTTTATATCCAAGCACAAGTTTTATGTAAAACACGACGATTGCGTGTTTTATATCCACAAGTTGTGGCCTGGCATGCTCTTCTCCTCTGCCGTTATATACGTCCTCCTCGACACCTCGCTCATGTTTTTCGACGATTGCGTGTTTTATATCCAAGCACATCATCCTCTTCTTCTTCTCAGTACCGTGTTTTCCACAAAGAGAAGGCGAGCTATCGCCGGCATTCTGAACAAGTTGTGGCCTGGCATGCTCTTCTCCTCTGCCGTTATATACGTCCTCCTCGGCACCTCGCTCATGTTTTTCGACGATTGCGTGTTTTATATCCAAGCACAAGTTTTATATAAAACACGACGATTGCGTGTTTTATATCCACAAGTTGTGGCCTGGCATGCTCTTCTCCTCTGCCGTTATATACGTCCTCCTCGACACCTCGCTCATGTTTTTCGACGATTGCGTGTTTTATATCCAAGCACATCATCCTCTTCTTCTTCTCAGCACTGCACTTGCCACTCACTTTCTTAGGCCCCATGGTTAAAACTAAGAAATTTTCCGAAATAACCAAAATGCGAAAACAAAAATGCAGCGCTATACGACAGAGATACGTACTGTACTTGCACGGCAAGATAACCACGTGACCAGAACCCACCTGGCGGCGTAAACTCGAAATAACCAAAATGCGAAAACAAAAATGCAGCGCTATACGACAGAGATACGTACTGTACTTGCACGGCAAGATAACCACGTGACCAGAACCCACCTGGCGGCGTAAACTCGAAATAACCAAAATGCGAAAACAAAAATGCAGCGCTATACGACAGAGATACTGTACTTGCACGGCAAGATAACCACGTGACCGGGTGGCGAAAGCTCGTAACTCGGATCTCGGCTCGCATCTCAAAGCAATAAACCGCCCGAGCGACGGCTCGTATCTCGAAAGTTGGGGCACTCGTAAGTCAAGGTTCCACTGTATATATATATATATATATATATATATATATATATATATATATATATATATATATATATATATATATATATATATATAGACAGTATATATATATATATATATATATATATATATATATATATATTGTTGCGGATATGGGATTTGGCCTCCATCCATATCCGCTTGTAAATATTCCCCTATTTCCCCAATACTTCCCAACTATCCCCAATCCCCCATTCCCTAGTCCCATTTTCTGTAAACAACACTCTGTAGAACCGACCTTCCCCTTTTTCCCCCATTAAATGTCGTGCCCAGGTTCACCGCATCTCACGTAGACAACTATAGGACATCTTGCTAGTTATTCTTAGTCTATGTCAGTTAAGGACTCGTTTCCATTAATTCTGACTCTTCGTTGCACCAGAATGTGATTGTATGGCACCGTTAGTAAGTTTAGGACCTCCCAATACCTCCCCGCATCTCTTCCTCATGGAACAACAACACCAACAACAACAACAGCGGCGGCGGCGGAGCGGCAGCGGCGCGGGGAGTGCGCGTCCTCACTCCGGCTTGGTTAGCCGCCATTGACCATGTGCTCCGACGGGGTTACCACAAAGGGGCTCACTGTCAGCTCCTCGTCAAGGGCGGGGCCCGGTAACCCCCCGCACCCAATAAGAAGCGGCGGACCGATTCCATCTGGGGCGGAGCTAACGAGCCGAGGGCGTGTCACTCCCCGCTGGACATGCGCAGGAAGACGGAGGTGACGTCAGATGCGCCTCAGCTACGAAGAAGAAAGGACGCCACCTCCTAGCGCTGAGAGATACCTCCCGCATCTCTGGACCGGACCGGGTCGATTCTGCCCCTGAGCTCAAGGTGCACCTTGAGCTATCGACTGCCTGCCCTTCCTTGCCATCAATCCCTGTGTGAGTCAGTCTTGTCCCGTTTGTCTGTGGTCTGTCGGGGCTAAGATAAGACCGTGTCTAAGTGCCCACCTTTCTGTGCTGTACCTCTGTGCCGTGTAATCTAAACGTTCTGCATAACCCATATTATATCCTCCTCCGGAGGTCTTGAGAACTGTACCCCTGGTGTCGTGTCATTTAATCCCAGCCGTTGTGTCCTTTCCTTCATTGATCTAGCGTAGCGCGATTCGGCCAACGTTCGAGTGTAATCGGGTAAACTGTGCGAACACGGCGGCCATTCCGCTTGGCCCATCATAACATCTAAGTCGTGTCCGTAACAATTGGTGTCGGGAAGTGGGATCGGTCCCGGAGCGTGTTTCACGCGCTCGAAATTATAACGGCGAAATTCGATTGTGTTTTACAAAAAAAAATAAAAACCCGAATTTTGAAAGTCGCGCTATGGCAAATCAAGACGGCTGGGTTCCGGTAGAGGAGAGTGAGGCAGGGTCGATCCAGGATCAAATTGAGGGACATGAGGAGAGCGAAGCAGTGAGGGTAGCAGGGTCGCAAAATGGCGTCGTCGCGCACGAGGTTACGGGCGCGCAAAATGGCGCCTCGCACATGGCCACGGCGACCGCGCCCGCGACCGTAGTAGCGCCACCGTTGGATTTGAACCTTTTTTTAATACAAATGAAGGCCCTTATGGCCCAGAATAGTGAGCAAATGAGGGCTGATAGTGAGCGATTGGGTGAACGATTGGAGGGCCAAATGGGGGTAATGAGGGACGAAGCGAGGGCTCAGAGTGAGCAATTGGGGGTAATGGGAAACCAAATGGGGGTAATGGGAAACCAAATGGGGGTAATGAGGGACGAAGCGAGGGGTACCCGTGAGGGATTAGACAAGAAATTAGAGGGGTTAGACAATGGGATAGAAGGGGTGAAACATGGGTTAATGGGGGTGGAAAATAGAATGGCTGCCCAGGAGAATCAGATAGAAGGGGTGAAACATGGGTTAATGGGGGTGGAAAATAGAATGGCTGCCCAGGAGAATCAGATAGAGGGAGTGAAAAATGGGTTAGAGGGGTTAGAAAACAGTATGGAAGGCAAATTGAGGGACATGAGGGACCAAGCGGAAAGGGAAGTTAAACAAATGGGGCAGCAGATAGAGGAGGTTAGAATGGGGGTAGAAACTAAACTGGATGCTCACAGGGAGGAAATGGAGCAGATGAGGGTGGCATCTGGGCAGGAGATGCAAGTGATGGGAGAGGAGATCAGAAGAGGAGTGAGTGAGGAGGTCGGAGGAGTGCGCGAGGAGGTGAGGCACTGTAAGGAGCGCATGGAGAAGGAGGTGAGAAAGGGGACTGTAAAATTGCAAGGTGGTATAGAGGAGTTGACGCTGGGAGTAGAACAACTGACAGTGGGACAAAAGGAGTTGGGGGACCAGGTAAAGAAGAACACAGCGGTAATAGAGGGTTTAAAATCGACACAGAAGGAGATGAAAAAGGACGTAGGGGTAATTAAAAAAGAGTGTCAGACGGTACATGAGGACCTTACGAGGAAAATGGACAAGGTGGTAGAGGTGATGGAGGTTAAAGAGCGGGAGGTGCGGGAGCACATAGAAAAAAATAAAGTGGAGTTAGAGGAAGAACTTAAAGGGGCGCACGAGGAGATGAAGGAGGTGAAGCAGAAATTAGAAGAAGTGGAAGAAGGGGTGAGCGAAATTAAGAAGCGACGGAGAGAGGATAAGAAAGAGATAAAGGAGGAAGTAAAAGAATTGGTCCAAAGTCTGTGTTCGGATCGTGATGATGTGCTCATTAACCGGATGAGGGATTCGCAGGTGATGGAGGAGAAGCGAAGAGAAAGAGGACCCGGTGTAAGTGGTGACCAATATGGTCGTGCGTATGATGCGCCAGGTGATTTAATAAGCTTGGGGGTCGAGATAGACCCGGATGTTCGTGAGAGGCCAAGAGTGAGGTGTATGGCTGGTCCGGAGGGTATGGAACGAGAGGTGCGAGGTGTGGGTGAGCAAGGTTGTGGTGGTATGGAATGGGTAGCGGGTTGCGGAAGTGTGACCCATGCATCGACACCAACGGGGGTAGTTGTTAGAGGGACCGGGGAGGCACGAGAGCCCCTTGGGGGTAATGTACTGTGGGGGCCCGGCCGGTTCGGCCCCGCGCTGACCCCGCAAGGGGCGACGCACGGGGTCCGGCAGGCGGGCAACGACTCGCATACGAGGTGGTCCCACAAGGTCCCACTCGCACCGTATGACGGCAAGAGTGATCTACGCGCGTACCTGGCGCAGTTTGACTGTGTGTTTAAGGGCAACGGTTGGGGTGAGGACGAAGGTGGATTACACCTGGTGGCCGCATTGCGCGGCGCGGCGGCGGAGGTGCTGACGGCATTACCAGCGGGTGCTCTCACCCTGCCAGCCCTCCGCGACGCCCTAATTAATCGATTCGGCATTGAACAGCAGAGCGAGCTTGTTAAAGCTCAGCTCGCGCTGCGAAAACGCAAGCCCCAGGAAGCCATCGGGGAACTTGCCCACGACATTCGCCGCGCAGTGGGGATCGCACATGCTAGCATGGCAGCGGATTCCCGGGAAAGCCTGGCGCTGGACCATTTTATCCAGGCCCTCCCGGATATTGAGCTCCGGCAACAGCTCGCCATGTGGCGCCCGCAGACTCTGACGCTGACGCTGCGGCCCGTTGGGAAGCAGCGAGGCCCCTGGCCCGGGGGGGCGAGCGTCTCGCAATGGCGGTCTGCCAGGTGGGACCCCCGATGGAGGGCGGACCCCTTAGGGGGCCCGCCCCCGACGTGAGTCCTGACCTGGCGGGCATGGTCCGGAGGCTGGTGGACCAGCGCCTGGCGGGACCTGGACCATGGCAGGCGGCCCCGGAGGTGGCCCGCGGTGGACCACGAGCGGGTAATCCAATTCGGACCTACAGGGGGGGAAATTTGGAATTCCGGAGACAAGCACCTTATCAGGTGAGGTGCTATACTTGCAACCGTCTGGGTCACCTGGCGCGGCACTGTCGAGCCACGCGCCGGGATGATCCCCGGCGGTTGAGGTCCTCAACTCCGCCCAGGGGGGAGCGGGTTAGCCGACCCCAGACACCCCCCCCCCCCCCCCCCCCGCCAGACCCCGGGAAACTAGAAGGTGTCGGGCACGTAGGGCGGTGTTCGGCAGAAGAGGATGGAGGAGAGCCCTCATTGACGCGACAGGTCATTTATTGTGGCCAAATTGGAACCGGTCGCCTGACAATCAGATGCAAAATTGCCGGCGTGGGGGTAGACGCCGTAGTGGACACAGGAGCTAGCGCCACGATCATCAGCCCTGTGGTCCTTGATTCGAGCGCAGGTGGCTGGGATAAGATCCAGCGCCTGCAAAATTATAGTTTGCAACTTGCTACCGGGGTAACGGCCCCGATCATAGGGCGTGGTTCTGTGACCCTCAAGTTAGGGTCGGTAAGGAGGGAGATAGATGTTTGGGTGGCGGAGGTGTGTGACCCATGTTTAATAGGGTTGGATTTGTTGACTGCCAGCGGTTGTAAAATCGACTTGTGCCGGGGGATCCTGCAGGTGGGAGTAGAAGAGCTGCCGTTAGGGGGAGTGAGCACGGCCGAGAGAGCGGAGCTGGAGGCTTCCGAGGCCGTGACCATTCCCCCAAGGGCCGAGGCGATAGTGCCGGCCCGGTGGGCAGCTCGCCCAACATGGCAGGAGTCCTGCGGCCTGGTCGAACCGGTGGCAGCGCAGTCCATACCGGGTTTAATCGTGGGCCGCACCCTTGTAAAAACGGACGGACCGGTAGTGGCCGTCCGAGTAATAAATATGAGTACAGAACCACGCACTATAGTAAGGGGCACGAGGGTAGCTGGCTGCACCCCAGTTGAGGAAGTCGCGACAGTGAGGGGCGAGAACGTCCAGCCGAGCCGACCCCGGGGGGAGCCTTCAATAAGAAGTAGGAATTGGCCCGATCCCATTTGCGAGATGGTAAATCGTAGTAGCGTAGAGTTGGGAGGTACCCAGAGGGAGGCCTTACATAAACTGGTTGGGTCCCATTTGGACCTCTTCTCCCTGTCCACCGAGGATATTGGACGTACGGGCCTGGTGAAACATCAGATCCACACCGGTGAGGCCCGGCCTATTCGTCAGGCCGCCCGACGGCTCCCTTGGAGCAAGAGGGCGGAAGCTGACGAGCAGGTTGAAAAAATGCTCGACGCAGGCGTGATCGAGCCCTCGGGAAGTCCTTGGATGTCACCTGTTGTGCTGGTCAAAAAGAAGGATGGGACCACGCGGTTCTGCGTGGACTATCGCCAGCTAAACAACGTGACACTCAAGGACTCATATCCCCTGCCAAGGATTGATGACACCCTCGATGCCGTTGCGGGCTCAAATTGGTTCTCAACTTTGGACCTCAAGAGTGGGTATTGGCAGGTGGAGATGGATAGGGCAGGGAAGGAGAAAACGGCATTTTCCACAGGTAAGGGACTGTATCAGTTTACTGTGATGCCGTTTGGTTTGTGTAACGCCCCCGCCACCTTTGAAAGATTGATGGAACATGTACTAGGCGGCATGCCATGGCAATCATGCCTGGTGTACCTGGATGACGTCCTAGTACATGCCAAAACGTTCCCCCAGGCAGTAGCTAATTTGGACCAGGTGTTCGGGTGCCTCAGACAGGCAGGGTTGAAGCTGAACCCGAGTAAGTGCACCTTGTTTGCCAAGGAGGTGGCCTATTTAGGCCACGTCATCGGTTGCGAGGCGGTAAAAACGGACCCAGACAAAATTAAAGCGGTAGAGGAGTGGCCCGCACCACGTACCATCAAAGAGGTGCGGGGATTTTTGGGACTCTGCTCCTACTACCGGCGCTTTGTGGCGAAATTTGCGGAGTTGGCCCGTCCCCTCCACCGGCTTACGGAGAAGGGGACGCGATTTAATTGGACACGGGAGTGCCACGAGGCCTTCCAGAAATTGAAGGAGTGTCTAACATCCGCACCCCTTCTAGCTTACCCCACTAGCAACGGGGCATTTACCCTGGACACGGATGCGTGCCAGGAAGGATTGGGCGCAGTTTTGTCTCAGACACAGGAGGGCGTGGAGAGAGTGATTGGTTATTATAGTCGGGCCTTAAGTAGGCCCGAGCGAAATTATTGCGTCACTCGCAAAGAGTTATTGGCTATGCTGGCTGCCATGAACCATTTCCACCCGTACTTGTACGGGCGGAAATTTTTGGTTAGAACTGACCATTCCTCCTTGCAATGGCTCCTTCGGTTCAAGGAACCAGAGGGCCAAATTGCCAGGTGGTTGGAAAAGTTGCAGCAGTACGATTTTGATGTGGCCCATAGGGCCGGGAAGGCCCATGGTAATGCGGACGCACTCTCTCGGCGTCCTTGTCTGGGGGAAAACTGCAAATTTTGTGCGAGACACGAGGAGAGGGAACAATTGGGCGATTCGGACCCGACCCTCGTTGTCCGGGCAACCCGGGTGAGAGGGCCAATTTTGCCACTAACCGCAGATGAGGAATTCGGAACTTTGGCATGGAGCACGGCCCAGCAGGAGGATCCTGTCCTGGGGCCAGTGTTCAATTGGGTCAAATTGGGGCAAAGACCTAAGGGGGAAGAGGTCACCCCCCTCGGGGCACAGACCAAGGCGTATTGGGCTCAGTGGCAGACCCTGGAATTGAAGGATAACATCTTGTATCGCAAGTGGGTGGAGGTTCCCTCTGATAAAACTTCCTGGCTGGTGGTAGTCCCAAATAAATTTAAGACCGATATATTGCAACAGGTGCATGGTACCCGCCCCGGCGGCCATTTGGGCAGGACAAAGACGACATCGCAGGTATGCCGGAGGTTTTATTGGGTGAATATGGGGCGCGACATACAGGACTGGTGTCGGAGATGCGACGCCTGTACTGCCAAAAAGGGACCAGCACGGAGGATGAGGGCCCCCCTTCAATTACACCAGGTGGGGGCCCCCCTAGAGCGGGTGGCCATGGATATCCTAGGCCCACTACCCCGCACCCGCCTAGGTAATAAGTACATCCTCGTTGTGATGGACTACTTCACCAAGTGGCCGGAGGCCTACGCCCTCCCCAACCAAGAAGCAGGGGTGGTAGCGCAGGCCTTCGTGGAAGGATTTGTGTGCCGGCATGGGATTCCACAGGAGTTGCACACCGACCAGGGACGAAATTTTGAGAGCAAATTGCTAAAAGATGTGTGCAGTCTCCTGTCAATTCGGAAAACCAGAACAACGCCTTTAAGACCTCAATCTGACGGGACGGTGGAAAGATTCAACCGAACTTTAATCCAACAACTGGCACTGTTCACCGCCACCCGTCAGGATGACTGGGACGAACATCTCCCTTATTTGCTCATGGCCTACCGAACCAGCCAGCACGGGGCCACCGCATGCAGTCCAGCGTTGCTTATGTATGGGCGGGAGTTACGGGCTCCCGCCGACTTGCTATGCGGTCCCGTGCCAGACACAGTGGTTAACCCGCCGAGGGAGGGGTACGCACGTCACCTAGAGGAAGGCATGGAGCTAGTCCATGCCTTCGCCCGCCGCCAACTCCATCTGGCGGGGGAAAAGATGAAGCGCAGGTACGACCACCGGAGCCAGGGGAGTCAGTACACTCCGGGGATGAAGATTTGGTTCTTCAATCCCCGGAGGAGGAAGGGTAGGTGCCCGAAACTCACCTCTCCCTGGCAAGGCCCGGGGGTCGTCCTGTCGCAAGTCTGTGACGTGGTAGGAAAGATCAAAATGGGGCCACGAGCCCTCCCTCGGATCGTCCACGCCGACCGGATAAGGCCTTACACCGGCGAGCAGGCGCCCCCGTGGATTGCCTCGGCTTTAGATGCCGAGGCGGGACCCAGTACCTCTGAATAAGGGGGGCTTATTAGTGCCAGAGGACTGGGGGATTGATGAGCGATGGGCCCGGTGGGTAAGGGTGGCATCCCTGCCACCCTTCCTATGGTGGGGCAAAGGAGCAATAGTTTATGGGGTGTATGGCAGGGAAAACTAGCCCGGGTGGGTTAGGATATTGATAGGGATCTAGCGAAGATGACAGTAGGTAACGTGAAGGTTAGTTAGTGACTGATACCTGTAGTGGGGACGCAGGTAGATTAGTGTGGATTATAATGACGAGGGAGCGCAATAGTTTAAAGGGACGACTGGGAAGCGCAAGTTTCAGAGGGGAGTAGGTAGATGAGATGATGCCGTGTGGTTGAGAATTGAACAGGTGTGATTGCACAGGTGTGCAACTGGACAGGTGTGTGGAGCAGTGTATGAGTAGTGAGTGTTGTGGATCAGCGCGAATGCGCTTGGGGAGAGAAGGGTGCAGGTGGCACCAGGTGTGAGAGCACAGGTGTGCAAGTGCAGGTGTGTGGAAAATATGGAGCAGAGAATGAGTGGTGTGGAGAGAGTTGGAGTAAGTGGTACGGAGTGGTGTGCATGGTGCGAAGGTGTGGATGGGGGAAGAGTGGACCCCTTTCACGAGTACCCGGGGCGGGTAGTGTAAGTGTTAGGTAGAGGGTATAGGTAAATTGTGGTTGGATATTGGCATTTGTGGTGCGGTTGCAGAATGGTATTGTGGATGGGTGCATTCGTGTTGTGGAAATGGCTGGGCGTGTAGCCTGTTAGTGTGTGTAGTTGGTTTGGGCACTCCACCACTGCGAGGATGTCGGCCAGGTGAGGCCGCAGGTGGGCTCTGGGAGCCGGTAGTTGTGGATGGGGCCCGAGGATCCGGAGGACGGACCCGGGTAGCCCAGTGCCAGACGCCACCAGGGGGTGACAGAGCCAGGAGAGGGCCTTCCCCAGTTAGTTAGGTTAGGGTAAGGAGCAGGTAAGCTCGGAGGCAACTGCAGTGGTGGAGGTGTGCAGGTGGGTAGACCTGCTGGGAGAGCTACACGTCACAGCCCAGAAATTGTGCGAAGGCACCGGGAGATGAATCGGGGGAGTGAGACCCCAAATTGAGAGCACCACAGTTTGGTCAATGGGAATTGGTTTTTAGAACCCATAGTGTAAGAGGGCCAATGGTTTGGCAGGAGAAAGACCCCGGGTAATGTAAAGTTGTTAAAGTCATTTAGGAAATAGTTAGGATTGATGAACCTGTCGCACCATACGCAGCCACTTACCTGTGGTGATGATGATGACTCCATACCTGTGTTTTCTTTGTTCTGTGTGCAGGAAATGAGAATTGCTGTTGGATTTGTGAGACGCATCACGACGTGGATAAGACATTGGGGTGATTCCATCTCTCCCTCCCTAGGAGGGACTGATGATGAATTGGTGATGGCAAATTTTGATGTGGAGTTGGAAATGGCAAATTTGATTGGTTAGGAGGGAGAGAAGACGAATTTGGTTTATGGGAGGAACGGGGAAGACAGTAGGGACGTTTGTTGATTTGTAAAGTAGATGTTTATGGGTAGTGTTGTGTTTTGTGGATACAGTAAGGGGTAAGGGAGGGGCAATGTAGGTTACCTGGTGGGGGGGGGGGGGGGGGGGCGTACGGTAGGAACGTACCTGTCTCACCTGGTTCCCATGTGCCCCCAGTGTGCATTACCTTGTATTGCGTGCACTTTTGCGCCCTTACCACCTTACTCACTTGTCTTCTTCTTTTGTCTCCCACCTCCGAGGATCTGGCTTTGGGGCAGAGAGAGAGGAGAGAGAGGTGCTGGCTCCGCAGTTGTGGGCCTGTACTTTCGCTGCTTGCTGCCTGGATCGATACACCATATGGACCGCAATGTTTGTGGCCGCCCACCATGGACCGCAGTTCTTTTGCGGGCAAGCACCACCCGTTGATGGACCCATGGGTCAACGTGGCACCTATGCCATACAGGTGAACCACTAATAGTTGGCCCCTGACGGCCACAATTTAGAAATGGACGCGGTTGGCGCCTTTCTTTATTTTTAAAGAAGCCAGAAGGCCAAGTACACCACATGAAGGCAAGACCAGCGGCAGAACATCGGCCGGCTGCGACACCACCGGTGACGTTGAACATTTTATTGGTGCACCGGATGGTGCTGACTGTTATGGGGTGGTGCTTTTGGTGCTTGGATGGGGTGCTCTGCACATTATTAAAGGCCATAAGGCCACAGAGCACTCGTGGGTTGGTGTATCGATGCTGGCATGCGTGCTCTCTCTATGCATAACATCTGCATGTGTTCCTCAAAGAACAGGTCCTGGATCGTAGTGTAAATATCAGTGTAGTCTTGTATAAATGATGCTCCCTACCGGCTGTATGTTTAGTTTGAGGATTCTTTCCGCGATTCGGTTATCCTGTGGGTGTGTTTCTGTGAGGAGAAGGGTGCAACGTCGCAGGGGGACATATTTACGCCATGTGAACATCTGTAAAACTGTCGCACTCAGGGTTGAGTTAATAGTAGAGGGAACTACATCTGAGTGCCACACTAACGTAGGTAAAAATTTATCGGGTCGGGACGCCCCGAGGTAGAGAAGGGTGCAATGTTGCGGATATGGGATTTGGCCTCCATCCATATCCGCTTGTAAATATTCCCCTATTTCCCCAATACTTCCCAACTATCCCCAATCCCCCATTCCCTAGTCCCATTTTCTGTAAACAACACTCTGTAGAACCGACCTTCCCCTTTTTCCCCCATTAAATGTCGTGCCCAGGTTCACCGCATCTCACGTAGACAACTATAGGACATCTTGCTAGTTATTCTTAGTCTATGTCAGTTAAGGACTCGTTTCCATTAATTCTGACTCTTCGTTGCACCAGAATGTGATTGTATGGCACCGTTAGTAAGTTTAGGACCTCCCAATACCTCCCCGCATCTCTTCCTCATGGAACAACAACACCAACAACAACAACAGCGGCGGCGGAGCGGCAGCGGCGCGGGGAGTGCGCGTCCTCACTCCGGCTTGGTTAGCCGCCATTGACCATGTGCTCCGACGGGGTTACCACAAAGGGGCTCACTGTCAGCTCCTCGTCAAGGGCGGAGCCCGGTAACCCCCCGCACCCAATAAGAAGCGGCGGACCTATTCCATCTGGGGCGGAGCTAACGAGCCGAGGGCGTGTCACTCCCCGCTGGACATGCGCAGGAAGACGGAGGTGACGTCAGATGCGCCTCAGCTACGAAGAAGAAAGGACGCCACCTCCTAGCGCTGAGAGATACCTCCCGCATCTCTGGACCGGACCGGGTCGATTCTGCCCCTGAGCTCAAGGTGCACCTTGAGCTATCGACTGCCTGCCCTTCCTTGCCATCAATCCCTGTGTGAGTCAGTCTTGTCTCATTTGTCTGTGGTCTGTCGGGGCTAAGATAAGACCGTGTCTAAGTGCCCACCTTTCTGTGCTGTACCTCTGTGCCGTGTAATCTAAACGTTCTGCATAACCCATATTATATCCTCCTCCGGAGGTCTTGAGAACTGTACCCCTGGTGTCGTGTCATTTAATCCCAGCCGTTGTGTCCTTTCCTTCATTGATCTAGCGTAGCGCGATTCGGCCAACGTTCGAGTGTAATCGGGTAAACTGTGCGAACACGGCCGCCATTCCGCTCGGCCCATCATAACATCTAAGTCGTGTCCGTAACAATATATATATATATATATATATATATATATATATATATATATATATATATTGTTACAGACGTGGCTTGGATGTTATTTACCGAGCGGTTTTATGGTATGACCACGTCTGCACAAGTTACCCGATTGTGCCCGAACGTTGACTAGTCGCGCGATGCTGGCTCAATAAGAAAAAGAAGACACCCGGCTGGATTACAATAACACAATACGACACCAGGGGTTCAGTTCTCAAGACCTCCGGAGGAGGTTATATTAAGGCGGAAGGTTAGATTACAACTACAAGAGGGACAGCATAGAAAGACAAGCACTTAGACACAATCTTATATTATTCCCAACAGACGACAGATAAACGGGACAAAGCTGACTCACACGGGGATTGATGGAAAGGACAGGCGGGTAGCGATGGCTCCAGGTGCACCTGGGCTCAAAGGTCAGAATCGACTCGGTCCGGTCCAGAGATGCAGGGAGGTCACAGCGCTCGGAAGGCGACGTTCTTTCTCCAAGCTGAGGCGCATCTGACTCAGCGCTCGCAGGTGGCTTTCCTTCTCCAAGCTGGGTGCGCATCTCTCGTCACATCCGGCGCGTGGCCGCGTATATCCGGCGGGGAGTGACACGCCCTCGGCTCGTTAGCTCCGCCTCGTGGAATCGGCACGTTGCTTCTCATTGGGTGCGTGCGGGGGGTTTACCAGGCTCCGCCCTTGACGAGGAGCTGACAAGGAGCCCCTTCGTGGTAACCCCGTGGAGCGCATGGTCTGGAGCTAATCGAGCCGGTGTGAGGACGCATCCTCCCCCGCTCCGCCGCCATCTCCTCTGTTGTTGTTGTAATTGTTGGGGAAGAAGATGGAAGGAGGTATGGGAAAGGTCCTAAACTCACTACTGATGCCATATAATCACATTCTGGTGCAACGAAGAGTCATAATTAATGGAGACGAGGCCTTAACTGACATAGAATAAGAATAACTAGGAAGATGTCCGAAAGTTGTCTACGTGTGGTGCGGTGGACCTGGGCACGACATTTAATGGGGGAATAAGGGGAAGGTCGGCTCTACTGATTGTTATTTACATGCAATGGGACTAGGGAATGGGGGATTGGGGAAAGTTGGGGAGTATTGGAGAAAATAGGGGAATATTTACAAGCGGATATGGAGGCCAAATTCCATATTCGCAACAATATATATATATATATATATATATATATATATAGATATATATATATATATAGATAGATATATATATATATATATATATATATATATGTATATATATATATATATATATATATATATATGTATATTACAGTAGATATCACAACCAGTGTAGACCCAGTCACTGACACAGCACCGATACAATAACATCTGAACCTTTGATAACCCGAAACTTTAGCCTCAGTGCACGAGTTGAGCCCGTAGGCCTTGCAGCGCGCGTCTCAGCCAACGGATTGGACGAGCCAGCTCGAAATGTGTCGAAGGCTGCCCAAGCGCACTAGTCGAGCTCGTGGTCCGATGTGCGCTGCAAGGCCTGAGGGAAATACTGCTACTGTCATCTTGGAGCACTATTTGCTTTGGCCACAGATGCCACACAGAACGTGTGCATTCTTCACCTGCTATGATTAAATTAGGCAACCTCGTCCACATTTCATTATTGAAAAATCCTGCAGTGCCTTTGGGTTATGTGAGAATGAATAATGTGGTAGAACTACATGAGGACTCTCACAGTCGCTCACTGACACACAACGAGACCGATAACAATAGCCTCTCCTGTCTCTTTAGGAATCGGCGAGGCTAATAATCTCTCAACATTGCCTCACCTTTACATCAAACCTGAGCCAACCTTAATGTATTTACCCTCAGCCCCAGAGCCACCCTCACTATGCATCTATAATGTCAAGGGGAGCACCAGGCGACCACACCTCCACAAGTCACCTCCGACCCTCAGCAATCATACCTTTAAGAGCAGCCAGCTTCTGGAGCTCTCTGTTTTTGCTCACGTTGAATCGGGAGGAGCTCTGTCTCCTCTCCTTCTTCACAATGTGTGGCGGTCCACCATACTTAACCTTGTTAAGTGGCGTCTGTGGGGGCGGAGTTCCACCACCGCCACCACCTTTTTTAGCCACAGCGGGTGAGGCAGCAGTGTTTGAGACAACAGCTGTGGTCTGCACAGTAAAAAAACCAGAAAAAACACGATCAGTAAAGCACTTGCAAAGAGAGGCTGGGATCATAAGGAATCACTCATAAGGCAGAAATCACTGAATGAGTAAAAACATGTGCCTCAACCATAAAAATGCACCAAAAGTAGCACAATCCTGATAAATAGGGAATGGTGGGTAATATTAGTCACAAGTGCATTCCCTCAAATCCAATGATTTTTTTTCTCACTCCAAAGGTTGGTTCCTATAACTGCTAAATTACTTTGATTATCGCTTGGGAACCTCTGGGCTGGCAGCATGGCCTGGGTCCTCGAGGTACGCACACTCGCCTCTAAGCTGTTTAGCCTGGGTTTGAATCTCGACCAAGCTATAAACCGTCACTGTGGTGTTTCACAGACAGGGCGATTCCTTTATGAGTGCGCTGTCCCTTGGATGAATGTTACGTGGGTGTCCAAGTCTGCTGGCATTAGTTAGTTGAAGATAAAGATCCCACGGTGTCCTTCGCGAAAAGTAGCCAAGCTATCTCCGGCAACATGAGCAAATTACAAATTCCTGCCCAAACCTTGCATTCCCCCTGTCCCAAGGCAACAAAGTGGAAAAGGTTCAACCCCCCCAAACGGGGGTCACGATGCCCATTCTTAATAATAGTAATAGTAATCCACTGGACAACCACATGGATGCAAACCAGTTAACAGTTTTACACAAGAGTGGGGAAGGAAACAAACGTATGACAAACTAGAGAGTTCATAGAAAATCTTACCCCGCACAGTCTTGAGAAAATGGTCATGGTCTATATTTTGTATGACCCACCAGCCACCATTTTGACTGAATCTCGATATTCCCCAATACCGAGAGCACAAGCGACACATTTCATTTGTCGAGATGGTGTGAAATGGCATTATATTGTGCCCAAGTACTGCTTTTGAAGGGTTTTTGAAAGTGGCAAGAATGTTTTGAAGGTTGCAGAGGAAAAACTTTTTCAGAAGTCTACCGCCGTTGATGAACAGTCTTTTATACCACCTTATTTAAACACATTACATTCGTTCCTCATGCCTGTTATTTGTGTCCTTTGTGATGCCTTATTTGACAGCAAGTTTCCTGTTTGGAATGATTTTCAATTTCCTCTTCATAGACGTGTTCAAAATATATAACATTCTACTCAAATAAGTTGTTCCTCCATCATAAACCAGCAACACCAGGAATATGGACCAGCAACACCAGAGGCAGCTAGCAACATGCAAAAGCAGGATGCACCAGCAACACCACAAGTGGAAAGCAGCATGCACCATTACCAGCAACATAAACAGCAAACAACACGGACTAGCAATACCACAGACAGCACACAAATTAGCAAACCCAGAACCAATGCAGGAAATCAAACAACATGCACCAAATCAACCTCAGACAGCAAACATGAACAAGCACCAACACTTCCAGGCAACCAGCTGCATGTACCAACACAAAACAGCATGCACCAGCAGCACAGGCAATAGGCAGCAAGCCACAGGCACTTGCCCTACCACTTACAGACACTCCTCGAGTTACGACGTAGGCGACTTACGACGACTCGCACTTACGACCGTCGCAAAAATCTCAGTTGCTCCTTGTGCCTCGCGCTGACAACATCCCTTAAGCTCCATCACGTGTGTGTGTGTGTGTGTGTGTGTGTGTGTGTGTGTGTGTGTGTGTGTGTGTGTGTGTGTGTGTGTGTGTGTGTGTGTGTGTGTGTGTGTGTGTGTGTTTGTGTGTGTGTGTACCGTACTGCCATCATCATGTCTTGCAAGAGGAAGAGTGCATCCACTGATGGATTGGAGAAAAAGAAGAGGAAGGCGATGGACCTGGAGTTAAAGATGAAAATAATCGTGCAGCTCGAGAACGGTAAAAGCGTGACCGCCATCTCACGTGACTTAGGCAGTTGGACAAAGAACCATCAGCGTATGCTTTTCTACGCCAGGGCCAGAGCACTCGGGTCGAAAGTATAGATGATGCAAAGAATTTTCATGTCACGTAGGTAGGCCTGCGATTTATTTTCAATGTGACTCACATCGTATTTTACTGTAAGCATACATCTCTATCAAGCTCAAACAGTGATGGTAGGGATAACTGGATCACTGATAGAACTTTGGTGAACAACATTGAGGGTAACGTTTCTCCAATATCAACCAATGGTTTAACCTCCATCGAGCAAGCATCTCCATCGTGAAACTCCGAAAGAAAGTGCTTTTCCCCCCATAATTGTTCTTCAACCTAACCTGTATGCTCACGGTTTATACAATATCTCGGCTCATTGACGAGTAAAGAGGAAGACGATCCTGGTATGCACCTTCTCTGTCCTCTGCCTCACCACTGATGGATGACCAGCCATCTTGTTCAAAGGAATGATTTGTGTGCTTATATGTGTTTATGTTATAGGGTACTTTATCACTTCTTATGGCAGTGCCATATTATTTGTGTACCTCATTATATGTACCTGGATTTTTGTAAGCTTTTTTTGTACAGTAACACGCATTGTAATGTCATAAAGTCTTTTATTTCAACCCTTTTATTTATTTTACTTATTGTACAGTGTATGGATTGGATTGGATTATGGGATTTAGTCTGTATGACTTTTAACAAATGATGCTATGGTGGAATACGGACTTGGAAATATTTAATAAGTAATATATAATAAGTCCATGAGGGGTGATTCGACTTACGACTACTTCGACTTACGACTTGCTTGTCGGAACGTAACCCCGTCGTAACTCGAGACGAGTCTGTATATGCAACAAAAAGCACACATCAGCACCACTACCAACAGTCTACAAGGCAAGTACCAGGGATACCTCTTCATGATGGTTGTACCCCCAATGCAAGACGGGGGCCAAATCTTTCAAGTCCCCACTCTTCCCGGATTTGTCAGGACAGCACAGCCACCGTCATATCACTGATCAGTGCCCATATACCGGCCCAATCCCTCTCACCTTCTACAGGGGCCCTCATACACAACCACTCAAATCACCACACTTCACACGAACACACTCATCACATATCCACAACAAACATTTTTTTCACTTTGGAGAGTGACCTTCCTCCTGCAGTCCTCCCCCTTCTCCTCATTCTAGCCACAGACAGAAACTAGAACAGCACTCGGTAGAGCGCATACCTCCACCAGGCTGAACAATTTGTTTTGTATCCCACTGTTAGGCCGGATCTGGATTCGGACCTGAACCAAAATCTAATGGGCTAGTTCTTGTCACCTAACCAACTCGTCCACCTAGTTGAGTCATAAATCGTCCATAACGCATTTAAATATCATGCTATATATCGTTTTTTAGCCCTATCTCTCAGTGCTGCAGAATCACTTTAAAATTAAATAATTAGAGTATCCGAATCCATATTCAGATCTTCACCAAAATATAATCGATTCGTCCTCGTCACACACCCAACTGGTCCACCAAGTTTCATCCGAATTCGTCCACAACCTTTTGAGATATCCTGTCCACAAACACACAGACAAACAGCCAGGGGTGAAAACAAAACCTCCATCCACCTTCAGTGGTGGAGGTAACAAAGATTCATTCACACATGCTGCCGACCCTGACGTCTCCAATTTACATTTAAAACACTTTGAATCACACGGAACATCAGCCCTCACAAACATAACCAACTTATCCTACCAACACTCAAGAATCCCCCAAAATTTGAAAACTCGGCAAAATCATTAGCCACCTGAAACAAAATAAACAACATCGCACCAAAACAACCTCCGACACACCTATCACATAACCTTGTACACCTTCAAAAGTTACAGAACACCGAATACTTACACTCTCAATCCCTCACACCAAGCACGGATTCTGGATACACCAGCACTAATCAACAACAATAACTCTATAGGCAGCAAACTCGATACACCAGCACTAATCAACAACAATAACTCTCGAGGCAGAAAACTGGATACACCAGCACTAATCAACAACAATAACTCTCGAGGCAGAAAACTGGATACACCAGCACTAATCAACAACAATAACTCCATAGGCAGCAAACTGGATACACCAGCACTAATCAACAACAATAACTCCATAGGCAGCAAACTGGATACACCAGCACTAATCAACAACAATAACTCCATAGGCAGCAAACTGGATACACCAGCACTAATCAACAACAATAACTCTCGAGGCAGAAAACTAGATACACCAGCACTAATCAACAACAATAACTCTCGAGGCAGAAAACTAGATACACCAGCACTAATCAACAACAATAACTCCATAGGCAGCAAACTGGATACACCAGCACTAATCAACAACAATAACTCTCGAGGCAGAAAACTACATACACCAGCACTAATCAACAACAATAACTCCATAGGCAGCAAACTGGATACACCAGCACTAATCAACAACAACAACTCGATAGGCAGCAAACTAGATACACCAGCACTAATAAATAAATAAATAAATAAATAAATAAACAAACACATCTAGAGGCCATTTTTCCCCGCAAAGCGGGGGTTGGCCTTTTTCGGGGACTGTGGTTGTTGTTGTTTTTTGGTCCCCTTTTTCAAGCAATGTATTACGGCCGGATGCCCTTCCTGCCGCCAACCCTTTTTGTCGCCTTTTACGACAAGCAGGGAATTACCAGTGAACTGGTACTCAATTAGCCGACCTCGGAAGGATGACAGGCTGAGTCAACCCCCCTGGCGTTAATTCAGCGATCGACCGGGATTCAAACCCAGGATCCTAGGATCCTAAGCTGGCACCCTAGCCGCTAGCCCAACACCAGGGTTATACACCAGCACTAATAAACAACAATAACTCTACAGGCAGCAAACTGGATACACCAGCACTAATCAACAACAACAACAACAACAACTCGAAAGGCAGCAAATTGGATACACCAGCACGAATCAACAACAATAACTCCAGAGGCAGCAAACTAGATACACCAGCACGATTCAACAACAATAACTCTATTGGCAGCAAACTGGATACACCAGCACTAATCAACAACAATAACTCTATTGGCAGCAAACTGGATACACCAGCACGAATCAACAACAATAACTCTATTGGCAGCAAACTGGATACACCAGCACGAATCAACAACAATAACTCCATAGGCAGCAAACTGGATACACCAGCACTAATCAACAACAATAACTCGATAGGCAGCAAACTAGATACACCAGCACTAATCAACAACAATAACTCCATAGGCAGCAAACTGGATACACCAGCACTAATCAACAACAATAACTCCATAGGCAGCGAACGGGATACACCAGCACTAATCAACAACAATAACTCTAGAGGCAGCAAACTGGATACACCAGCACTAATCAACAACACTAACTCTATAGGCAGCAAACTAGATACACCAGCACTAATCAACAACAACTCCATAGGCAACAAACTGGATACACCAGCACTAATCAACAACAATAAATCTATAGGCAGCAAACTGTATACACCAGCTCTAAAAACAACAATCACTCTGCAGGCAGCAAACTAGATACACCAGCACAAATCAACAACAATAACTTTATCGGCAGCAAACTAGATGCACCAGCACGAATGAACAACAATAACTCGATAGGTAGCAAACTGGATACACCAGCACAAATCAACAACAATAACTCCATAGGCAGCAAACTAGATACACCAGCACAAATCAACAACAATAACTTTATCGGCAGCAAACTAGATGCACCAGCACGAATGAACAACAATAACTCGATAGGTAGCAAACTGGATACACCAGCACAAATCAACAACAATAACTCCATAGGCAGCAAACTAGATACACCAGCACTAATAAACAACAATAACTCCAAAGGCAGCAAACTGGATGCACCAGCACTAATAAACAACAATAACTCCATAGGCAGCAAACAAGATACACCAGCACTAATAAACAACAATAACTCCATAGGCAGCAAACTAGATACACCAGCACTAATAAACAACAATAACTCCAAAGGCAGCAAACTGGATGCACCAGCACTAATAAACAACAATAACTCCATAGGCAGCAAACAAGATACACCAGCACTAATAAACAACAATAACTCCATAGGCAGCAAACTAGATACACCAGCACTAATAAACAATAACTCCATAGGCAGCAAACTAGATACACCAGCACTAATAAACAACAATAACTCCAAAGGCAGCAAACTAGATACACCAGCACTAATAAACAACAATAACTCCATAGGCAGCAAACTAGATACACCAGCACTAATAAACAAGAACTCCATAGGCAGCAAACTAGATACAGCAGCACTAATCAACAACAATAAATCTATCGGCAGCAAACTACATACACCAGCACTAATCAACAACAATAACTCCATAGGCAGCAAGCTAGATACACCAGCACTAATCAACAACAACAACTCTATAGGCAACAAACTAGATACACCAGCACTAATCAACAACAACAATAACTCTATAGGCAGCAAATTGGATACACCAGCACAATAAACAACAATAACTCCATAGGCAGCAAGCTAGATACACCAGCACTAATAAACAACAATAACTCCATAGGCAGCAAACTAGATACACCAGCACTAATCAACAACAACAACTCTATAGGCAGCAAGCTAGATACACCAGCACTAATCAACAACAACAACAACAACAACAACTCTATAGGCAGCAAATTGGATACACCAGCACTAATAAACAACAATAACTCCATAGGCAGCAAGCTAGATACACCAGCACTAATAAACAACAATAACTCCATAGGCAGCAAACTAGATACACCAGCACTAATCAACAACAACAACTCTATAGGCAGCAAGCTAGATACACCAGCACTAATCAACAACAACAACAACAACAACTCTATAGGCAGCAAATTGGATACACCAGCACTAATAAACAACAATAACTCCATAGGCAGCAAGCTAGATACACCAGCACTAATCAACAACAACAACTCTATAGGCAACAAACTAGATACACTAGCACTAATCAACAACAACAATAACTCTATAGGCAGCAAATTGGATACACCAGCACTAATAAACAACAATAACTCCATAGGCAGCAAGCTAGATACACCAGCACTAATAAACAACAATAACTCCATAGGCAGCAAACTAGATACACCAGCACTAATCAACAACAACAACTCTATAGGCAGCAAGCTAGATACACCAGCACTAATCAACAACAACAACAACAACAACAACAACAACCTCTATAGGCAGCAAATTGGATACACCAGCACTAATACACACCACCGTTTAGAGGCCATTTTTCCCCGCAAAGCGGGGGTTGGCCTTTTTCGGGGACCGTGGTAGTTGTTGTTTTTCGGTCCCCTTTTTGAAGCAATGTTTTACGGCCGGATGCCCTTCCTGACACCAACCCTTTTTGCCGCCTTCAACGACAAACAGGGAATTACCAGTGAACTGGTACTCAATTAGCCGACCTCGGAAGGATGACAGGCTGAGTCAACCCCCCTGGCATTAATTCGGCGATCGACCGAGATTCGAACCCAGGATCCTAGGATCCTAAGCCGGCACCCTAGCCGCTAGCCCAACACCAGCACTAATAAACAACAATAACTCCATAGGCAGCAAGCTAGATACACCAGCACTAATCAACAACAACAACTCTATAGGCAGCAAATTGGATACACCAGCACTATTAAACAACAACAACTCCATAGGCAGCAAGCTAGATACACCAGCACTAATCAACAACAATAACTCTATAGGCAGCAAATTGGATACACCAGCATTAATAAACAACAATAACTCCATAGGCAGCAAGCTAGATACACCAGCACTAATCAACAACAACAACTCCATAGGCAGCAAATTGGATACACCAGCATTAATAAACAACAATAACTCCATAGGCAGCAAGCTAGATACACCAGCACTAATCAACAACAACAACTCTATAGGCAGCAAATTGGATACACCAGCACTAATCAACAACAATAACTCTATAGGCAGCAAATTGGATACACCAGCATTAATAAACAACAATAACTCCATAGGCAGCAAGCTAGATACACCAGCACTAATCAACAACAACAACTCTATAGGCAGCAAATTGGATACACCAGCACTAATCAACAACAACAACTCTACAGGCAGCAAACTAGATACACCAGCACTAATAAACAACAATAACTCCATAGGCAGCAAACTAGATACACCAGCACTAATCAACAACAACAACTCTATAGGCAGCAAACGAGATACACCAGCACTAATCAACAACAACAACTCTATAGGCAGCAAACTAGATACACCAGCACTAATCAACAACAATAAATCTATAGGCAGCAAACTAGATACACCAGCACTAATAAACAACAACAACTCCAAAGGCAGCAAACTAGATACACCAGCACTAATAAACAACAATAACTCCATAGGCAGAAACTAGATACACCAGCACTAATAAACAACAATAACTCCAAAGGCAGCAAACTAGATACACCAGCACTAATTAACAACAATAACTCCATAGGCAGCAAACTAGATACACCAGCACTAATCAACAACAATAACTCCAAAGGCAGCAAACTAGATACACCAGCACTAATAAACAACAATAAATCTATAGGCAGCAAACTAGATACACCAGCACTAATCAACAACAACAATCTCGAAAACAGCACATTAGATACACCAGCACTAATAAACAACAATAACTCCAAAGGCAGCAAGCTGGATACACCAGCACTAATCAACAACAACAACTCTACAGGCAGCAAACTAGATACACCAGCACTAATCAACAACAATAACTCCATAGGCAGCAAACTAGATACACCAGCACTAATAAACAACAATAACTCCAAAGGCAGCAAACTAGATACACCAGCACTAATAAACAACAATAAATCTATAGGCAGCAAACTAGATACACCAGCACTAATCAACAACAACAATCTCGAAAACAGCAAATTAGATACACCAGCACTAATAAACAACAATAACTCCAAAGGCAGCAAGCTAGATACACCAGCACTAATCAACAACAACAACTCTACAGGCAGCAAACTAGATACACCAGCACTAATCAACAACAATAACTCTATAGGCAGGAAACTGGATACACCAGCACTAATCAACAACAACAACTCCATAGGCAGCAAGCTAGATACACCAGCACTAATCAACAACAATAAATCTATAGGCAGGAAACTGGATACACCAGCACTAATCAACAACAATAACTCTATAGGCAGCAAACTGGATACACCAGCACGAATCAACAACAATAACTCTACAGGCAGCAAGCGAGATACACCAGCACTAATCAACAACAATAACTCTACAGGCAGCAAACTGGATACACCAGCACTAATCAACAACAATAGCTCTGCAGGCAGCAAACTGGATACACCAGCACTAATCAACAACAATAGCTCTTGGCAGCAAACTGGATACACCAGCACTAATCAACAACAACAGCTCTTTCGGCAGCAAACTGGATACACCAGCACTAATCAACAACAATAGCTCTGCAGGCAGCAAACTGGATACACCAGCACTAATCAACAACAATAGCTCTATAGGCAGCAAACTGGATACACCAGCACTAATCAACAACAATAACTCTGCAGGCAGCAAACTGGATACACCAGCACTAATCAACAACAATAGCTCTATAGGCAGCAAACTGGATACACTAGCACTAATCAACAATAGCTCTTTGGCAGCAAACTGGATACACCAGCACTAATCAACAACAATAGCTCTAGAGGCAGCAAACTGGATACACTAGCACTAATCAACAATAGCTCTATAGGTAGCAAACTGGATACACTCGCACTAATCAACAACAATAACTCTGTAGGCAGCAAACTGGATACACCAGCACTAATCAACAACAATAACTCTGCAGGCAGCAAACTGGATACACCAGCACTAATCAACAACAATAACTCTGCAGGCAGCAAACTGGATACACCAGCACTCATCAACAACAATAACTCTGCAGGCAGCAAACTGGATACACCAGCACTAATCAACAACAATAGCTCTATAGGCAGCAAACTGGATACACCAGCACTAATCAACAATAGCTCGATAGGCAGCAAACTGGATACACCAGCACTAATCAACAACAATAACTCTATAGGCAGCAAACTGGATACACCAGCACTAATCAACAACAATAGCTCTATAGGCAGCAAACTGGATACACTAGCACTAATCAACAACAATAGCTCTATCGGCAGCAAACTGGATACACTAGCACTAATCAACAATAGCTCTATAGGCAGCAAAATGGATAACTAGCACTAATCAACAATAGCTCTATAGGCAGCAAACTGGATACACTAGCACTAATCAACAATAGCTCTATAGGCAGCAAACTGGATACACTAGCACTAATCAACAATAGCTCTATAGGCAGCAAACTGGATACACTAGCACTAATCAACAATAGCTCTATAGGCAGCAAACTGGATACACCAGCACTACCATTAGTGGCAAGTAGCACGCACCAGCCCCATCACAGGCAGAAAGCACCAAAAACCAGTACCACCATCTGTCTCCAGGCAACAAACAGCACTACTCCAGGAAGTAAGTAGCCTAGACCACCACCACCACCACAGGTCACACCAGCATCACCACCACACATCACAAGCAACACACATCAGCATCATTAGAGCAGGACAAGTAGCAGACACCATAGATAGCCAGCACCACAGACAGCAAGCACCACCAGAGACAGCAAGCACCACCACAGACAGCTGGTACAACCACAGACAGGCAGTGCAACCACAGACAGCAAGAAACAGTACCACCACAGACAGCCAGCACCATCACAGACAGCCAGTACCACCACACAAGCACAACCACTGACAGCAAGCACCAGCATATATAGTAAGCACTACCACAGACAGCAAGCACCACTACTACCACAGACAGCAAGCACAAGCACCACCACATATAGTAAGCACTACCATAGACAGCAAGCATATGCACAAGCACAACCACTGACAGCAAGCACCACCACCACCACATATATTAAGCACTACCACAGACTGCAAGCACCACCCTAGACAGCAAGTAACCGCATCACCACAGTCAGCCAGCACCATCACAGACAGCAAGCACCACCATAGACAGCACTGACTACCACAGACTGCAAGCACCACCATAGACAGCCAGCACCACAGACTGCAAGCACCACCATAGCCAGCACTACCACAGAGTGCAAGCACCACCATAGACAGCACTACCACAGATAGCACCACCACAGATAGAATGACAAACCAGTAGACAGTAGCTCTACCTATATACAGTGAGTACGCACCAGCACCACTACCCTTAGTGGCTTAGTACTTACCTCCTCGGTGTTCTCCACGGCATCCTTGGCGCTCTTCTTCGCCTCCTTTGCTGCTTTCGCGCCTTCCTGCGGCAACATAACGGACCGCAGCGCCTCGCCCTTCAGTTGGAGTCCAATGATCCCAAATCAACACGTACGGCCGGCCACAAGTGCCCACAACACAATCAAACGGTGGCGAAAGTGCAAACGGAAGGATAAAAATCTCGGCAAATTCACGAATACGTCCGTAAAAATCCCCACGTCCAAACGCGCGCAATTCGTCTGCGAACAGAAAACAAATCAAAGGCACCTCCTTCCTGGATCGACAGGTATTGTTTATTGTCAACGCTCGTCGCACACGAATGAAAAGCTGTCGTTTCGCGCAGCCGAGGCTCCTCACCTTATCCTTCTTGCCTTTGTTCGGCATTGCGCGGCCTAGCGCGCCCTGCGCACCCTCCGCCTTGCCTCGAGCCGCGGGGATACGCCGGGCGGCGCTCCCATTGGCTGCGGGCGTGTCACGTGGCCCCGCACGCAGCACCAAGCAGCTCGGAGCAAAAGGTATCCGACGCTCGCGTGACGTGACGTTCACCGTTCAAAAACGTTGTCAAGTCACGTTGAGATCACCGAGAAACGGGGAAGCCTCATATTCCCTTTGTCAATCGTTGCAGTTGAACATGAAGCCACGAAATCCACTTTGAGCGGCCATCAGATCATGCTGCCGACAAACGTATCCGTGCAAAGTAAGCGTGCGTAGTCAAAGTTCAGGTAACCTTTTGAGGTCACCCCGGGAAAGGTGTTGCGACCATTAAGGCTTTCACAAACCGGCTGGCCAGGCCCGTTTTTCGACTGGAGCTGATTTTGGTAGGAAAATGTAACTCACCCACTTTGGGATCTTAAATGTCAACCAAAGATTGCGAGCAAACAGGACAGCCGGCTTAACGTGCATCCGAGGGACGGTGCGCTTGGAAATCCAACGTCCCACCTGCGAAGCAACAATCCGACAATTTCAAAGTTAAAGTCAGGTCGGCAATCAAACCCAACCAAATGACAGTATCCAGTCCCGAATCTTCACCAAAATCGAATCAATTCGTCGCTGTCACACACTCAAACTGTCCACCGAATTTCGTCGGAATCCGTCCGCAACTTTTTGGGATATCATGTTAACAAACAAACAGGAAGACGTCATGCAGAGCACAATACTCGCAAAATCCCCCCCCCCCAAGAAAAGAAATTCCATTGATATAGCAAAAGCAAATTGTCCATTTCATCAAGATTAAAATTGACAACCTTGATCAAAGCTCGGGTCAACAGGAAGAAAAGTGACGATTTTTCAGATGAAAAATGACGATTTTGGAAGGTTGACCTTGAGTTGACCTTTGACCTTTTGACCTCAAAAATACTTTGTGATTGAATTTATTGACCAGATATGCAAATGCTCTTCAAACTTCCAGTCAATCGGATGAAAATTGAGGATTTTAGAAATTCGGCCTATGTTGACCTTTTGGCCTATGCTCACCTAAAATATAATTTGTGATTGAATTTATTGACCAGATATGTAAATGCTCTTCAAACTTCCAGTCAATCGGATGAAAATTGAGGATTTTAGAAATTCGGCCTATGTTGACCTTTTGGCCTATGCTCACCTAAAATATAATTTGTGATTGAATTTATTGACCAGATATGCAAATGCTCTTCAAACTTCCAGTCAATCGGATGAAAATTGAGGATTTTAGAAATTCGGCCTATGTTGACCTTTTGGCCTATGCTCACCTAAAATATAATTTGTGATTGAATTTATTGACCAGATATGTAAATGCTCTTCAAACTTCCAGTCAATCGGATGAAAATTGAGGATTTTAGAAATTCGGCCTATGTTGACCTTTTGGCCTATGCTCACCTAAAATATAATTTGTGATTGAATTTATTGACCAGATATGTAAATGCTCTTCAAACTTCCAGTCAATCGGATGAAAATTGAGGATTTTAGAAATTCGGCCTATGTTGACATTTCGGCCTATGTTGACCTCAAAAATACTTGGTGGTTGAATTCAGTGACCAGATATGCAAATCCTCTTCACATTTCAAGTCAATCGGATGAAAATTGAGGATTTTAGAAATTCGGCCTATGTTGACATTTCAGCCTATGTTGACCTCAAAAATACTTGGTGGTTGAATTCAGTGACCAGATATGCAAATCCTCTTCACATTTCAAGTCAATCGGATGAAAATTGAGGATTTTAGAAATTCGGCAAAGTTGGTGACCATTGGCCTATGTTGACCTTTTGACCTTTTGCCCCCAAAAACAATAGGCTTCTTGCTTATGACCAACTCTACCGTTTGGTGAAGTTTTGTGACAATCCGTTTAGAATTGTGACCTGTAGGCCGGTGACAAACAAACAAACAGACAAACAGACAGAACCACAAACGCAACCGACCAATATAGTTGAAAAATCTTCGATTTTGCAAGTAATGAATGGACGGACAGACAGACAGGGGATAAATCATAAGCTCCGCCCACCTTCAATGGCACATATGCTCCACCCACCTTCAGGAGCATAGGTAATTAGTCTGCTCTCCATATGTTTACAAATCTCTTCAGAAAGGTAATCAAAAAATGACCGACGATTGAACTTGACCACAACCAACTACCAGCTCGCAGCAAGAAAGTGTCAGGAGTGGAGTCGTCTCGTCCTGAATGCGACGAAGGAGAGTTTTTCCAAATCTGCTTCTGCTTGTTCAACTCAGTCAACAAGAACTTGTCAACAAATTAAACAACAAGAACTTGGCCCTCACCCAAGGCATACCAATACATCAGCATGTGAAGCGGAGTCTCCATTGGTGCATCAACGACCTTGGAACTGTACCCAAGTCGTGGCAAGATCCAATCTGTCTATTCGTCTTTTGTCCACAGTTTTCAAGCAATTGTTAAAAAAACAAAATTGGGGTGTACAGGTGACCGGCTAAGTACAGCAACGCACATTTTTGATCAGGATCCAGATGCTAGAATTCTTCACCATTGGGATATATAGCACGATATCTCAAAAAGTTATGGACGGATTCGGAAAAAAAACTTAGTGGACAGGTTGGGTGTGTGACAAGGAAGAATTGATTGGATTTTGGTTCAGGTCCAGATCCAGCCTATCAGTGGGATACAAAACGTAAACTGTTAAGCCTGGTGGAGGATGCGCTCTACCAACGCATCATTCTAGTTCCCAGTATTTTGTTCGAAGGGATATTTTCAGGATCGTCATCGAACCCCAAACATCTTTCAATTGTAGTTTGTTTACGGTAATATTCCCAGGGATTTTTTTTTTTTTAAGATCTCCGTGAGGTTCTTATCATTATTGTTGGTACAATGCAGCGCTCTTTAGTTTCCAACCTTTTTTGTCTTCATTTTGAGATCTTAGAACACTATTTTGTCATTTTTCAATTCCTGAGTTGTTTAAGCCAAAATCGCTGGGTAGTGACATCTCCATTGGCAATGCCACCTTTTCTATTTGTACATAAGTAGGTTAATATCTGGTCGCAAGGCTTTGTTTTCTATGTTCCTGCTAAATGGGATCATGAGGTCGTATGTGAGCATCACCTCCTCGTTTTCAATTATTGCTTTTGGTTCATGGCTCCATGAATTTTCTGGAACTGGGATGTTGAAATTTTTGCAAATGCGGCAGTAGATTAATCTACATACCTTATTGGGCCTTTGTGTATGCAGCTGTTCTGACATGAGTGTTTTACATTCCGATAGGAGGTGGCTCGTACTTTCCGTTTCTATCTTGCAGAACCTACACTTGGCCGATTGACTTGGTCCCACCATCTTCTTAAAGCCATTGGTTTAGTGTCCTTGGTCTTGGCCATTTATTATGATTTGTTCTCTATCCCAGTTGAACTGACCTGTTCTTAGTCATTCTAATGAGCCTTATTTCTCTATGCCCAGTCTGTCCAACTATTTTTGTATCTTCCTGCTTTCTTATCGTTTTCCCAGTTGTCGGTGTATATCTGTTGACCTTTCATCTCAGGAAATGGCCAGTCACTTAATGCACTGGTATTCGGTTATTATTTTTTTACTGTTCCCCAAGGTCACCCAAAATGAGCCAAAACTGACGGCACACACACCGATGCTCATGGCTCAAAACAAATCAAAGCAAATGGCTCAAACACATTTTCTTACCTTTTAAAAGGTTTATCTTGTATTGAATATGGGGGGAAGGTGCGCAAGACAAGCAGTTCGGATCAGACCAAGTGACTCAAAAGACTCAGAGGAGAATGGGGACTCACAAACTTATATGAGAAATGAAGGGCAAAACTGAACCCACTCGAGGAGCCACAGATCACACTTATAGAAACATTAAGTTTTGCTGGTGGGGACTTTCCTTTGTCTATGATGTGAAAATGCAAGACTTTTAACATAAAAGGAAAAGGCATCCAAGACCTTTGGAATCAGTGTCAATTATTTATTTACCACACCGTGAACTCCCGTTCACTCCCCAAGCCACTTATTGTAGTTAGCGGTCTCGGAAACCCGAGATCCAACATATTTTCATATTACCACAAGAACGGCAAGATGATGCCACGACAGACTCAATGCAGCCGCTTTTGAAATCCAGGAGCGAGACGAGAGCCAGTGACGAAGTGAGTCCAAAAACGGAGTAAGCCAGAGATTAGTAGCCCCTCAACCAGCCCTCATTACCATCTCTGCCATTTACACACGAGTCATCCTGGTCTGCCCTCCGTCCTCTCTCCAGGCCCTTCTTCTCCCTCCTTAAAGCGCTTCTTTGCACTCCATGCACATGGAGTTCTCCTGTCTCTCCGAGGTCGCTTCCCATCAAGTTCTCCTCTCTCTCCAAGGTCACTTCTTCCCCTCTCCAAAAACAAGGTGCTACAAGCCTGGGTCAATCCCAAACTTCTTCAGAGAAAACCACAATAAAGTTCTGCCTCACAAACTCCTCCGTGATCAGCTTCTCATCCTTCTCTTCCTCTTGGGCGGAGTCCTCCTCTGGACCAGTCTGCCCATCGGGCGGCCCTGATAAAAAAATTAATCCATGGCTGGCACACACTGGCCAGAGAGATCTTGAAACCACTCAGGTTCAGATTATTAAGAAGAGGAACACTGTGCAAATGAGATAACAGGAAACCTTGTACAGAAGCCGTTTTATTTGATGGCTCCATGAAACTATAACATGAGAAACAAGAAAGAGCAATCAGAGATTGCAGAACCCCCCCAGGATGCGTTTTCAGTTTTTTAAGGCTTTTGTGTTAAAACAAATATGGAGGCCAAACCACGTGACCGATGACGTCATCTTTTAATTTTCTCCACCAAATTTATCCTTCGATTATGCTCACTAGCAATGGTACCCACCCTACGGGCAGGGCTTCAATTGGGAGGCCCAAATGAAAAGGCTAAATATCAGAAATTGAAGGCTTTTTTTTCTTTTAAACGATTTATATAAATATCCGTTAAATCTCGATCGGTGCAGCCATTTGTGCGGCACCCGGGAAAATAACGTCATGCGGGAGCAAGTATCAGCAGGATGTGGCAGTGTGGGAGTCCACGTTTCTGAACCTCCTTCATGCTGAAGTAGCCCACCACTTCTCCAAGCATTCCGCTCTTCAGATCCGCCATGACAGATTTAAGCTTGATACTGAAGACGCGTGCAGTTAGTCCTACCGATGTCGTATGTACTCCCGATACGTGTTTCCTTCATTGTAAAAACTTCCTAATCAACAGTTAAAAGGATTTTGACCCGATAGCTGTTACGGCCTTGGCAAGATCGATGCAGACAGCGATCTGTTAGCGTATTCACCGCCCAAATAGCTATGTGGAATTCTCTCATGTAGAGATTAAACTAATCGTGTTCACAATCGCTATGTCGTATGTACTCCCGATACGTGTTTCCTTCAGTTGAAATGGGTTAGAATTCTCTCAAGCAGGGATTCAACCCGTGTCCTTATAAAAGGTCTTTGTCCGAGGTCACCGAGTTCGATCGGTGCAGCTGTGCAGCGATTGTTGCAGCCGTTTGTGCGGCACCCGGGAAAACAACATCGTCACAATGAGAACAATGAACGTTATGTGAACGCGAATGTTATGTGTGAGTCCAAACCTGAGAATGCTGGAGACTAAAGCTGAAATTGGGAAAACTAAATAGCCTATTTTACTCCTGGAGATCCCAGGATTATCCACCCAAAATATCTTTGCGATCGGTTCAGCAGTTTTTACGGTACCTTCGAACAGACAGACAGACAGACAGACGGACATTTGGTGAATTATAGTAAGATGAAATTTCATCTTGATCGGATAAAGTTTTGTACTTGTCGAATTATGACGTCATAATGGAGGCACCTATGACATCATCATTAACACATTTTATTCCCCATGGAGAGTTCTTTACAATGAGCCATGTCTTAATTTTTTATATTCAGCGCTTTCGGAGATATAGAGGTGCAAATCTTTTCGGTTTTTCCAAGATGGCGGCCGAACCACGTGACCTATGACCTCATAATTATCATTAAAAAATTATACAGGTCGAGTTGCACCTATGGTGAAATTTTCCTGTAAATCTGACCAACGGTTACAGAGAAAATCATGTTTATTCTGTGCGGACAAACAAACAGACAAACAAACAGACAGACAAATGGACTCAAATGCAATACCCTCTCCTCTGGCGAGGGTAACAAACAACAAATTACTGACAGATCTAGCTCATCCAGAAGTTACCATAATTGCAGTTCACAATGTTGGCTTCAATACAAACAATCATACAGTAGTTTGTCGTTTTGTATGAGAAAACAGCAATGGCAAAATACGACCGTTTGCAAAGCCATTACCCTGCAAAACGGCAAACGCACATCAGATACGTTTCTTATAGCTTAAGCAACAAATGTTTTATGTATCAACTAGAATAGATTTTCCTTCGCTTTGCTGATGGACCAATTAGTCGTCACGTCTCTTGCTGCCAGAAGGGAGAGGAGATGGGGAGGGAGAGAGAAGGGTGGGGGGAGCGCGGGGAAGGGAGAGGAGTGTGGAGAGGCAGAGAGAGGAGGGGGAAAGGGAGAGAGGGGTAGGGGAGGTGGGGAGGAGAGAGGCAGAGAGAGGAGGAGAGATATACTGCATATGCATATTTGGGGGGGGGCTTTGACAGGCTCCTCCATTTTAGTGCGGAGGGTGGGGAGGAGGGGGAAGGGTAGTAGGACAAATTTACCCATGCAAAGTGCTTTAACCTCAGCATTACCCAAAGTAAAGAAGGATATTGTAATAACCTCTGCCACTACCATAAGGTGGCACTACACGGTACACATTTACATAGATAATTTATTCCCCCCCGCCCCCCACCTCCTCTCCAGTGAGGCCGCAGTCACATAGCCAAAGTTAACCCCCACACAAAGTTGAATTTGGAGTTTGGAGTTTGTAACTTAAAAGAGATGTGGCCGTGTATAAGGAACAAAGGCAGACAGAACCACAGAGAGACAAATGTCATTTATATACAGTCACGTGAAAAAGTAAGCACACCCCATGTAAAGTTTTGACTTTATCAACCTATTTCAACATACAGCTATTTGATCTTCATTTCAACAATATTGATAGATAAAGGTGATATAATATAACAAATATCATGAAACATTTACATTTTGTAGTCCATTGTATAATTTAAATAAACAACACAACAACAACAACATGCATTTTAAGGCCATTTTCCCTGATAGAGCGGGGGTTAGCCTTGCGGTCCCCATGACAATCTTCTCCATTTTGCCCTATTTTCTGCATCTCTCCTTGTTAACCCCCTTGCCCGCATTTCTTCTTCCACCATCTTTAGCCAGGTCTTTCTCGGTCTTCCCCGTCCTCTACTTCCTTCTACATCAATTTCCATCACTCTTCTCAACCAGTCACTTTCATCCTTCCTCAACACATGACCCAACCATCTCAGCCTGTTCCTCTTCACAGCATCAATCACAGGCAATATTCCCATCATCTTTCACAAATCATCATTTGTCTTCCTCTCTCTCAACGATACTCCGCACATCCATCGAACCATTCGCATTTCCACCCTTTCCAGCCTTCGTTGCTGCTCTACGTTCATTACCCATGTCTCGCTCCCATAAATCATAACACTTCTCACTTGGGGTTCATCATTGGGGCCAAGGTTCATCATTGGGGCCAAGGTTCATCATTGGGGCCAAGGTTCATCATTGGGGCCAAGGTTCATCATTGAGACCAAGGTTCATCATTGAGACCAAGGTTCATCATTTGGGCCAAGGTTCATCATTGGGGCCAAGGTTCATCATTGAGACCAAGGTTCATCATTGAGGCCAAGGTTCATCACTGGGGCCAAGGTTCATCATTGAGGCCAAGGTTCATCATTGAGGCCAAGGTTCATCATTGGGGCCAAGATTCATCATTGGGGCCAAGGTTCATCATTGGGGCCAAGGTTCAGCATTGGGGCCAAGGTTCATCATTAGGGCCAAGGTTCATCATTGAGACCAAGGTTCATCATTGAGGTCAGGGTTCATCACTGGGGCCAAGGTTCATCATTGGGGCCAAGGTTCATCATTGAGACCAAGGTTCATCATCGCGGACAAGGTTCGTTATTGCGGGCCGTATGGGCCAAAGACTCATCATTTGCATTGAATGGCCATATGGTCCTCGTTGTTTAGTATTGCGGGTCTTCTAAGCCGGAAGAACTCATTGTTAAGGTACTTGCGATGCCGGGAGCCAGAATGCACAATCTCCACGGTGGTTAAGGGGTCATTATCAGGCAGTGGAGGGAGATTTTTCTAATAGAGCCAAAGAAGGTAACCTCCTGGTCAAATCATTTACAAATGCATTCGAATGTACATTCACCTCAGCCACCAAAGGTGGAGGATGGAGTTTATGTTTTGACCCCTGTCTGTCTGTCTGTTTGTTTGTGAACAAGATATCTCAAAAAGATGTGGACGGATTCGGACGAAATTTGTAAGAGATGCCGCGAATGTGACAAGAACGAAATACTTAGATTTTGGTGAAGATCCGGATTCGGATCCGGCTACTAGAATTTTTAAGTGATTCTTCACCATTGGGAGATAGGGCCGAAAACAATACATACAGTCACGTGAAAAAGTAAGTACACCCCATGTAAAGTTTTGACTTTTTCAACATATTTCAACATACAGCTATTTGATCTTCATTTCAACCATATTGATAGATAAAGGTGATATAATCTAACAAATATCATGAAACATTTACATTTTTTAGCCTGGTGTTGGGCTAGCGGCTAGGGTGTTGGGCTAGCGGCTAGGGTGTTGGGCTAGCGGCTAGGGTGCCATTCGATCGCTGAATTAACGCCAGGGGGGTTGACTCAGCCTGTCATCCTTCCGAGGTCGACAAATTGAGTACCAGTTCACTGGTAATTCCCTGTTTGTCGTAAAAAGGCGACAAAAAGGGTTGGCGGCAGGAAGGGCATCCGGCCGTAAAACATTGCTTCAAAAAGGGGACCAACAAAAACAACAACCACGGTGCCCAAAAAAGGCCAACCCCCGCTTTGTGGGGAAAAATGGCCTCTAAAGGTGGTTTTTTATTTACATTTTGTAGTCCATTGTATAATTTAAATAAACATAAATGCAAATTTTGCATGTGGAAAAAGAAAGTACACCCCTACATTTATCACTACTTCAAATACCTAAAATTAGAATCAAGTGCACCAGCTCAGGTGCAAATGATTAGAACATCGTTCGAGAGGATCTTGAAGGAACCTGTCTTATTTAAACCTCAGACATTTAGTTTGGTTTGCTCTTTGTTGTTGAAGTGTGCATGGTGAAGTGTGTCATCATGCCTAGATCAAAAGAGCTCTCTGAGGACTTCAGAAAGAAGGTTATAGATGCCTACGAGTCTGGGCAGGGATTTAAAAAGACCTCCAAACAATTTGAAATCAATCATTCGACTGTCCAGAAGATCATCTACAAGTGGAGAAGATTCCAAACAACTGCCATCTTGTTCAGGCCAGACCGCTCCAGCAAGTTCAGATCGAGAGCAGACCAGAAGATGCAGAAATAAGTCTCTAAGAACCCCAGAATGTCATCACGGGACCTGCAGGTAGCTCTTGCCACTGTTGATGTCAAAGTGCACGAGTCTACCATTAGAAAGAGGCTGCACAAATTTGATCTACATGGGAGGTGTGCCAGGAGGAAACCTTTGCTGTCCAGAAAGAACATCAGGGCAAGACTAAAGTTTGCCAATGAACACCGAGGCAAAGACCAGCACTTCTGGAGCAATGTGCTCTGGACAGATGAGTCAAAGGTAGAGCTATTTGGCCACAATACCAGAAGACATGTTTGGTGAAAACAAAAGACAGCATTTGACCACAAGAACCTGATACCAACTGTAAAGCATGGTGGTCGAAATATTATGGTTTGGGGCAGCTTTGCTGCATCAGGGCCTGGGCAGCTCACCATCATAGAATCCACGATGAATTCTTCATTGTACCAGAGGGTGCTTGAGGATAATGTGAGGCCATCTGTCGGAAAGTTGAAGCTCAACCGAAGGTGGACCTTGCAACATGACAATGACCCTAAATATACCAGTAAATCCACCAAGGAATGGCTGAAAAGAAAGAAATGGAGGGTTCTGGAATGGCCAAGTGAAAGCCCGGATCTAAATCCCATCGAGATGTTGTGGGGGGATTTGAAACGAGCTGTGCATGCAAGAAACCCCTCAAACATCAACAACAACAACAACAACATGCATTTTAAAGGCCATTTCCCCTGCTAGAGTGGGGGTTAGCCTTGCGGTCCCCCTGACAATCTTCTCCATCTTGCCCTATTTTCTGCATCTCTCCTTGTTAACCCCCTTGCCCGCATTTCTTCTTCCACCATCTTTGGCCAAGTCTTTCTCGGTCTTCCCCGTCCTCTATTTCCTTTTACATTCATTTCCATCACTCTTCTCAACCAGTCACTTTCATCCTTCCTCAACACATGACCAAACCATCTCAACCTGTTCCTCTTCACAACATCAATCACAGGCTCTATTCCCCTCATTTTTCGCAATTCATCATTTGTCTTCCTCTCTCTCAATGATACTCTGCACATCCATAGAACCATTCGCATTTCCACCCTTTCCAACCTTCGTTGCTGCTCTACGTTCATTACCCATGTCTCGCTCCCATAAATCATAACACTTCTCACACATGCAGCATACACCTTTCCCTTCAGCTTCAACGACACTCCTCTCCTCATCAGCATGCCACTCAGTTCCCGAAACTTCTTCCATGCACATCTCACTCTAGCAACCATTGCTGAGTCTGATCCACCTTCTCCATTCAGCATGTCTCCGAGGTAGCAAAATGTTTTCACACCTTCCAGCTTCATGCCGTCTCCAAGATCCAACTCAACATTTCTTCCATCTGCAGCTCCCTCTGTGCACACCTTACATTTGAACGTAGCTGCCACACTGGTTAATGACCCTCTCAGACCACTATATATTTTGATGAACCCACTCAGCGCACATTGTACATTGAATGGAGTTCACTCTGACACCCTTCCTGCACACAGCACAGGGCCACTTCCCAGTTCTTTCCACCTCACCACATACTTTACCACTTGCCATCACCTTTGTCTTTCCGATATTCACCTTCAGACCTTTTGTCTCCATACATTCCTTCCACTTGTTCATCTTTTCCTTCAGTCATCCATACTTTCCGCAATCAACACCAGATCATCTGCATACAAAAACTCCCACGGTAAACCCTCCTTTACGTTCTGAGTCAGCACCTCCATCGCAGCTACAAATAGTAGTGGACTTAGTACCGACCCCTGATGCACTCCCACCTTCACCTCAAACTCACCACTGTTCCCGTCCTTCGTCCTTACAGCTGTGCGTGCTCTTTTGTACATTGCCATCACTACTCTGATCAACCATTCCTTCACTCCTAACTTCCTCAATGCCCATGCCAATACTTTGCGTGGAACCCTATCGAATGCTTTCTCCAGATCAACAAACCCAAAAAACAACTTCTTCCTCTTCTCCATGTACTTCTCCTGCAACTGCCTCACAACGAAAAGCACATCTGTCGTTCCTCTTCCTGGCACAAATCAAAACTGCACCTCGTCGATCCTCACCCCCTTCCCCATCCTCTTCTCCAACACCCCCCCCCCCCCCCCAACACCCTCACTCCATGCTCCAACAACTTCACCGCTCGGCACGAGCCACACTCCAGAGGGTCACCCTTCCCCTTGTATAGAGGGACGAGGGTACTCAGTTCCCAATCCACTGGAATGCGGCCTTCCCCCACCACCAGACTACAGATCTCTGTCACTCTCCCCACACCCCAACCTCCCGCCGCCCCCAATAATTTAAATAAACATAAATGCAAATTTCGCATATGGAAAAAGTAAGTACACCCTTGGCTCTAATAGGTGGTATTGCCCCCTTTGGCAGAAACAACCTCAAGTAGGCGTTTCTTATAACTGTCTACCAGTCTCTGACATCGACTGGGAGAAATTTTTGCCCACTCCTCCATGCAGAATTCTTTCAGCTGTGCGATGTTTGAGGGGTTTCTTGCATGCACAGCTCGTTTCAAATCCCCCCACAACATCTCGATGGGATTTAGATCCGGGCTTTGACTTGGCCATTCCAGAACCCTCCAATCCTTTCTTTTCAGCCATGCCATGGTGGATTTACTGGTATGTTTAGGGGCATTGTCATGTTGCAAGGTCCACCTTCGGTTGAGCTTCAACTTTCTGACAGATGGCCTCACATTATCCACAAGCACCCTCTGGTACAATGAAGAATTTATAGTGGATTCTATGATGGTGAGCTGCCCAGGCCCTGATGCAGCACAGCTGCCCCAAACCATAATATTTCCACCACCATGCTTTACAGTTGGTATCAGGTTCTTGTGGTCAAATGCTGTCTTTGGTTTTCGCCAAACATGTCTTCTGGTACTGTGGCCAAATAGCTCTACCTTTGACTCATCTGTCCAGAGCACATTGTTCCAGAAGTGCTGGTCTTTGCCTCGGTGTTCATTGGCAAACTTTAGTATTGCCCTGATGTTCTTTCTGGACAGCAAAGGCTTCCTCCTGGCACACCTCCCATGTATATCAAATTTGTGCAGCCTCTTTCTGGTGGTGGACTCGTGCACTTTGACATCAACAGTGGCAAGAGCTACCTGTAGGTCCCGTGATGACATTCTGGGCTTCTTAGAGACTACTTTCAGCATCTTGCGGTCTGCTCTCAGGGGAACTTGCTGGGGCGGCCTGGCCTGAACAAGTTGGCAGTTGTTTGGTATCTTCTCCACTTGTAGATGATCTTCCGGACAGTCGAATGATTGATTTCAAATTGTTTGCAGATCTTTTTAAATCCCTTACCAGACTCGTAGGCATCTATAACCTGAATTCTGAAGGCCTCAGAGAGCTCTTTTGATCTAGGCATGGTGACGCCGCACACTTTTTTTTTTTCTTTTTTTTTTTTTGTATACTGAATCGAGGCTCGTGAAAGAACTAACATTTATTTCACAAACAAATCAAACAGACAAACAAAATATACAAAAAGAGGGAACGGAAGACAAGATGAGGAGAGAAGGGGAAGCACACAACCACAACATTTGAGGGCAGGGAGAAGTGTGGGAGGGAGAGGGCTTGGGGGCAGGAGGCGTGGGAAGGGGAGGGGGGGGGGGGGAGGTATAAAACACAAGGGGACCGAAATTAGCGGGGGTAGAAAAGATCAAGGTTTTGGATGGGGGAGGATAAGAGATGGTGGTGAACAGCTGTTTTAAAGACCTGGAGGGTGGAGTGGGATTGAAGAGAGTGAGGGAGTTTGTTCCAGAGGCGGGAGAAAAGAGGAATGAAGGAGTGAAGGTGAGCAGAAAGTCTTGATTTTGGCAGTTTAACCATAAGAGGGTTGCAGGCAGATCTTGTGCGACCTGTAGGAATATTTGGGGGACAGAGCCCAGAGAGGGCTGGGGGGGCTAGGCCAGAGAGGAGTCGGTAGAAGACGGAAAGACCACCAACCTGCCTGTGGTGAGTGAGTGAAAGGCCCTTGGAGTTAGCTTCATCGCGGGAGATTCCAATGATTCTGAACGCTTTGGTTTCAACAGCGTGAAGAAGGGCTAGGTGTGAGGCAGGAGCACCAGACCAGAGGGGAGAGCAGTATACCATAGAGCTGCGGATGAAAGCCTTGTATGTGGTGAGGAGCTCAGGTGTGCCAAGGAAGGACTTCGCACGACGGAGGATGCCCAGTCGGCGACTGGCTTTGGAGGCCAGATTTGAAATGTGGTTTTCCCAGGAAAGATCATGGCAAATAGTGAGACCCAAAAGCTTGAGTGACAGAACTTCTTGGAGAGGATTATTCAGAAAGTGGATGGGAGGGTTTTCCAGTCGGTCTTTTCGGAGAGACATCGTAAGAGTGTGAGATTTATCAGGATTGAAAGACATGTTCCATTTGTTTGCCCAGTCTGTGATTTTGTCCAGGTCTGCAGAGAGTGAGGAGGCTGCAGACTGCCGATCTGAGGGATGAGGAATGGAGCGACAGAGAGTAGAGTCGTCAGCAATTTGAAATTGTCAGTTCCTTGGGGAACTCCTTGGGGAAGAGGAGAGAGGATTTTCAAGAGAGTCAGAGAGATCATTGATGAAGACCAGAAAAAGCACAGGGCCCAGAACACTACCTTGGGGAACTCCAGCCTGAACAGGAAGAGGAGATGAGAGAAACCCATTCAGGGCCACACGTTGACTACGACCAGAGAGGAAGTCCGCCAGCCATGCGTGGAGATTTCCATGGATACCAAAGGAGGAGAGTTTGGTGAGCAGAGCAGGGTGCCAGACCGTATCGAAGGCACGTGAAATGTCAAGGGAGACAGCTCTAATTTCCTGTTTGGCGTTGAGGACCTCCATCCATTGTTGAGAAAGCAGAAGCAGCATGTCCAGAGTGGAGTGACCAGGTCTGAAACCAAATTGATGATCAGAGATCAAGCCATTGGAGAAGAGGAAAGATTTCATATCTGAAGCAATGATGGATTCCATGACTTTGCTGATAATTGGGAGAAGGCTGATTGGTCTGTAGTTGCTGGGATCTGTTTTTGCACCTTTTTTGTTCAAAGCGGTGATGTTGGCTGATTTCCAAGCAGATGGCAGATGACCTTGAGCAAAAGAGAGGGTGAAGAGAACAGAAAGAGGGAGTGAAAGAGCGGAAGCACATGATTTTCGGACCCGTGGGCTGATGCCGTCAGGACCAGTTGCACAATCAGAGTCGAGGGTTGACAGAAACTTTTCCACCTTGTCAGGAGGAAAGGACACAGAGTCCAGGAGCAGCTGGGTACGACTGGGTACGGTGGGTACAGAGAGGGATAGGTTTGGGACACAAGATTTAGAGGCAAACGCAGAGTTGAGGCATTCAGCTTTTTCACGTGCAGAGTCAGCCGTTAAGCCGTTTGAGGTGAGGGAGGGGATGGAGGGGGAACAAACACCAGAAACAGATTTGACCAGACGCCACCAGGATTTGGAACAGGGAGACAGATGAGAGAGTTCGGTCTTGAGAACGGTGAGATATTGTTTCCTGGCTCTCCTGAGGGTGGACACACACTTGTTTCGGGCTTTGTGAAAGGAAATGAGATTTCCTTCCGTTGGATTTGCTTTCCAGGAGACGAAAGCAAGTTGTTTCAGGGCAACAGCCTCACCACAAGATTCCGTGTACCATGGACGGGAGGAAGGGTATGACAACTGAAGACGAGATGGGATAAATCTGTGCATGAGAGAGAGCAATTTACTTTGAAAGAATTCCCAGGATGAGTTGATGTCAGAGGCGGTAGAGATGGGAGACCAGTCCAGATGATTGATGGCTGCTTGAAGACCGTGCCAGTTGGCCTGAGTGAAATGCCAGACTCGTCGACGCTGAGGAGGCTCTCTGAGAATGGTCAGAGAGATGTCCACTTTGACAAGCACATGATCAGATGATCCGAATGGAGCAGAAGAAGAGCAGCAGACATTTTCAGGGAAGTTTGTTATAACCAAATCCAGAAGAGAAGATGCTCCGTTGACTGAGATCCGGGTCGGGAAATTGACAGATTGTGTCAGTCCCAGTGAGTCTCAGAAGTCCTTTGCTGAAGAGCCATGGCTGGTGAGAGAGGTACCCACACCCAGCCAACTGGCATGGTGACAATTGAAATCACCACAAATGAGGAAGAGAGAGTTGGGATGGGTAGATAGAAGTTGGTCCATATTATCAGACAGCGAGATGTAGATGGAGTCATCGCTGTTTGGTGGACGGTACAACACACATATGAACAAAAGGTGGGAGCGAAGGGGAAGACGTAGCCAAAGGTATTCCTGGGGGTGAGGTGGAGAGAGGGCAGTGGAGAGCGAGTGAGGAAGAGAGTTTTTTATAAAGATAGCAACCCCACCTCCAGGACGAGGCTCAGGTCTATCATACCGGAGGAGGGAGTAACCTGGGAGAGATACCAAGGCATCAGAGACATCATGAAGGAGGAAAGTTTCTGTTAAGTAGATCACATCTGGTTTGTCAGAAGCAACCTGTATGGAGAGATCAGTCAAGTTTGAGCGAAGGCCCCGGATGTTTGAGGTCCATACCGTTAATGAAGAGGAAGGGGGAGCATCGGGTCCAGAACAGGGGGGGGGAGGGGTAGGGTAAGATGTGGAAGAGGAGGAAGAGGTAGGGAGAGCTGTTGAAGGTGTGTCAGAGATTTCAGAATAGCTTGGAGAAAGGGAAGAATGGGGTGGACAAAAGGTTTGATGGAGATTGGGTGAGGCACAGTGAGGTGTTATTTGTGGAGGGGGAAGAGCGATGCAGAAGGTTGGGGGAGATGAAGGTGAAAGTTGGAAGGGGGAAGAAGCAGGGATGCTTTGAGGAGGAGGGGTGAGAGGGGAGTCTAGGAGGGGAGGAGCGAGGGAGAGTCTCGGAGGGGAGGGGTGTGGGGGGAGTTTAGGAGGGAGGGGAGGGAAGGGGCAAGGGCGGAGATTTGAAAGGGATGGGTGATGGGGAGGATTTGGAGGGGAGGGGTGAGATTGGACTTTGAAAAGTGTACGATTCATGGGAAACGAACATTTTTTGCAAAATGAGTTTGAGACCTTCGAGTCAAAAATACGTTTGAGGACACTGAAGGAGGGGTGGAGTTCTGGATAGTTTAGGGAATGTAGAAAGGAGGAACTGTAAGAGATGGTATTATATTGTAACGATTTTGGAGAAGTGTAACGGGTTTTGGGAAGTGTAACGGGTTTTGAGGAGTGTAACAATTTTGGAGGAAGGGTAACGGATGTGAAGAGTATGGTTTTGGTATGGTAACATCCTGGTAATGTAAATAATGGTCGCAGCCGTCCTCCTAATTAATTTCATAGAACATACACGCAGGTCACGATATATCTTTTAAATAGTGTATTTCCTTATTCCATGTAGGCTAAGTATGTGTTTTCCACTAGATTGACTTTGCATTGTATCAAACAAAATAAGCGTAGGCCCTTCCAATTTCCCCAAAACCTCCCTTCCATTTGCCTTCCGCATTTTGGTCGGTTTTTCTCTTCAACCACCATTGGCCACGAGGTAAGGTTGGAGAAGAAAGGCGTGGCTCCACCTCGTCAGAAGAGGGCAGGAGTGAACCGGCCCTAACAGCCAATCAACACCGCGGTGAGTGACCCGGTAGGCGTGCCCTCGGAGCCGGCGGCTTAATTCCGCCGGAGGTGATAAAAAGGAATGTAAGGAACTGCTTTACAGAGAGGCCTGGAGAGATACGCTGGGGGATGACCTGGAAGAGGAGCGCAATCCACCGCAAGCCCTACCTACCTACCTACCTACCTGCCTGCCTGCAATACCCCCCTGTCGTTGGAGAGACGCGCTGAACGGAGGGAGACGGCTCCACCCCAGGAAGAGGAGCAGGTGTGCCGAGCCAGCGCGTGACGGCCGCGGATACGCGACGGAGGTTTTCCCGCCAAAACCGCGAGGGGTGCTGCGGCCTCCGACCTTGCCTTCCTCTCAAGCAATCAACCTCGAGCCATTACCTGCCTGCAATATCCATCGTGTGAGTGTGAACGTCCTGTCCTACTCGTTTGTCTTGGGGATTAAGTAAATGAAATAGAATAAGTTAACAATGCACTGTGTGACTGCTCTTTTCCATCTATTGCTGTAAATAATATTGGTCGCTCTAAAATATTGCTTGTGTGTGTATAATAAATCTGTTCTTCCTCCAAACTCTGTCTTCCTTCTCTCTTCTTCTCTTTCGGTCGCTTTAGAGGTTTCCCAATTGAATATCTGTAGCGCGATTAGTCAACGTTCGGGTGGAATCGGGTTCTAATCGGGGAGTAACTGTTCGGACGCGGTTAAATACACCACCGCTCGGTAAAATAACATCCAAAAACCGTGTCCGTAACAATTGGTGTCGAGGAGTCGGATTCGGACCCGGGACTAAATTTGTTAGGCCCAAATTTAAAAAAAAAAAAAAAAAAAAAAAATCTTGGTCAAAATTACGAGCTGCCAAAATTGTGTTGTTTTATAAAACCCGAATTTTGAGATCGCGCCATGGACAATCAAGGCGATCGGATGTCGGTGGGGGAGATAGACGGGTTAGGGGTAACCCAGGAACCAGGGGAAATGTATGTGGAAGAAAGGGAGGAGGAGAGCAATGAGGAGGCGGTTGAGGGAGTAGCAGGCGTGCAAAATGGCGTCCTCGCGCACGTGGGTGTAGCGGCACCAAATTTTGCCACGCCCGCGACAGTAGCAGCGCCGCCGTTGGATTCGGACCTTTTGTTGCTACAAATCGGTGCCCTTATGGACAAAATGAGGGACGAAGCAAGGGCTGATAGTGCGAAAATGGAAAGCAGAATGATGGGGGTAATGAGGGACGAAGCGAGGGGTACCGGTGAGGGGTTAGACAATAATTTTAAGGAGTTAGACAAGAAATTAATGGGGTTAGAAAATAGGATGGAGGACAAATTGCGGGAAATGGGGGAACAATCCGCCCGGGAAATCGAACAGATGGGGAACCAGATGGAGGAAATACGAAGAGGGATGAGTGAGGAGGTCTCGGGGCTACGCGAGGAGGTAAAGCGAGGCGAAAAGCGTATCGAGAAAGAGGTGAGAAATAATACGGTAAAGTTACAGGGGGGAATAGAAGATCTGACGAAAGGAGTAGAACAGCTGACGGTGGGACAAAAAGAACTAGCGGACCAAGTGGAAAAGAACACTGCAATCATCGGGGGTTTAAAAGCGACACAAAAGGACATTAAAAATGAATTAATAGCGACACAAAAGGAATGTCAAATGGTACATGAGGGATTGACGAAGAGGTTGGAAGAGGTGACAGAAGTAATGGAGACGAAGGACCGGGAGGTAAGGACGCACATAGAAACGGTTAAAGTAGCAATGGAGGAAGAAATCGAGGGGGCGCACCGGGAGCTGAAAGAGGTAAAGGAAAAATTAGAGGAGGTGGAAGAAGGGGTGAGTGAAATTAAGAAGAGACGGAGGGAAGCTAAGAGGGAGATAAAGGAGGAAGTCATGGAATATGTACAAGGTCTGTGTTCAAATCATGATGCGGTGCTCACTAACCAAATAAAAAGTTTGCAGGCGGCAGAGGAGGTGCGACGAGGTACGGAGGTGAGTGGCAATGTACATGATGTGAGGGGAGATTCAGTCGGCTTGGGGGGTGGTGTAGACCCGGGTGTTCGTGAGGGACCAATGGTAAGATGTATGACTGGTCCGGAGTGTATGGACAGAAGAGGTGTGCAAGGAGGTTTGGCTATGGGAAGTGAGGGGGGTGCTGGTGAGCAAGGCTGTGGGGGTATGGCGTGGGTAGCGGGTTGCGGAGGGGCGACCCAGGCATCGACACCGGGAGGGGTAGTGTTTGGAGGGACGGGGGATGCGCGGGAGCCCCCCGGGAATAGCGTACTGTGGGAGCCCGAACGGGTTGGTCCCGCGTTGATCCCGCAAGGAGTGACGCGCGGGGTCCGACCTTCGGGCGCCCACAAGGTCCCACTCGCGCCGTATGACGGCAAGAGTGATTTGAGGGCGTACCTGGCGCAGTTTGAGTATGTGTGTAAAGGCAACGGTTGGAATCCGGACGAAGGTGGAGTACACCTGGTGGGGGCACTGCGCGGTGCGGCGGCGGAGGTGCTGACAGCTTTACCACCGGGTGCTCTCACCCTGCCAGCTCTCCGTGCGGCTTTAATTAACCGTTTCGGTATCGAGCAGCAAAGCGAGCTTGTTAAAGCTCAACTTGCGCAGCGTAAACGCAAGCCCCAGGAGACCATCGGGGAACTTGCTCACGATATTCGCCGCGCAGTAGGGATTGCACACGCAGACATGGCAGCGAGTTCCCAGGAAAGCCTGGCGCTGGATCATTTTATTCAGGCCCTTCCGGATCTGGAGCTCCGACAACAGCTCGCCATGTGGCGCCCGCAGACCATGAGTCAGGCGGCCGACGCTGCAGCCCGTTGGGAAGCAGCGAGGCCCCTGGCCCGGGGAGGCGAGCGCCATGCAGTGGCGGTGCGTCAGATGGGGCCCGTGGTGGGGGGCGGCCCCCCAAGGGGGCCCGCCCCCGACGGGGGCCCTGATCTGGAAAGCATGGTCCAGAGGTTAGTGGATCGGCGCCTGGCGGGACCTGGACCATGGCAGGCGGCCCCAGCGGTGGCACCCGGTAGTCCCCGACAGAGTACCCCAATTCGGACATACAGGGGGGGGAATTTGGAATACCGGAGGCAAGCACCTTACCAGGTGAGGTGCTATAACTGTGCTCGGATGGGTCACCGTGCGTGGGAGTGTCGAGCTCCGCGCCGGGACGTTTCCCGCCAACCGATGCCCTCAACTCCGCCCAGTATCGATCGGCCTAGCCGACCACAGACACCCCCCCGCCAGGGCCCGGGAAACTAGAACGTGCCGGGCATGCAGGGCGGTGTTCGGCAGTAGGGGATGGGGAGAAGCCCTCGTTGACGCGACAGGTCATTCATTGTGGCCAAATTGGGACGGGTAGTTTGACAATTCGGTGCAAAATTGCCGGCGTGGGGGTAGACGCCGTGGTGGACACGGGAGCCAGCGCCACGATCATCAGCCCCGTGGTCCTTAATTCGAGTGCAGACGGCTGGGGTAAAATCCAGCGTCTGGAAAATCATAGTTTGCAGTTGGCTACCGGGGCAACGGCTCCGATCATAGGGCGTGGTTTTGTGACCCTCAAGTTGGGATCGGCATCGGTAAAGCAAGAGATAGAGGTTTGGGTGGCGGAGGTGTGCGACCCATGCTTAATAGGGTTGGATTTGTTGACTGCCAGCGGTTGTAAAATCGACTTGAGTCGGGGGATCCTGCGATGGGGAGTGGAAGAGCTACCATTGGAGGGGGTGAGCACGGCCGAGAGGGTGGAGCTGGAGGCTCCTGAGGCCGTGACCATCCCTCCGGGGGCCGAGGCCGTAGTGCCGGCCCGATGGTCAGCTCGCCCGACATGGCAGGAATCCTGCGGCCTGGTCGAACCGGTGGCAGCGCTATCCGTACCTGGTTTAATCGTGGGCCGTACCCTTGTAAAAACGGACGGGCCGGTGGTGGCCGTCCGAGTAATTAATATTAGCACAGAACCACGCACTATAGTGAGGGGCACGAAGGTAGCTGGCTGCACCCCAGTTAGAGAAGTCGCGTCAGTGAGGGGCGAGAACGTCCAGCCGAGCCGGCCCCAGGGGGAGCCTTCAATAAGTTCTAGGAATTGGCCCGATCCCATTTGCGAGATGGTAAATCGTAGTAGCGTAGAGTTGGGAGGTACCCAGAGGGAGGCCTTACACAAACTGGTTGGGTCCCATTTGGACCTCTTCTCCCTGTCCACCGAGGATATTGGACGTACGGGCCTGGTGAAACATCAGATCCACACCGGTGAGGCCCGGCCTATTCGTCAGGCCGCCCGACGGCTCCCTTGGAGCAAGAGGGCGGAAGCTGACGAGCAGGTTGAAAAAATGCTCGACGCAGGCGTGATCGAGCCCTCGGGAAGTCCTTGGATGTCACCTGTTGTGCTGGTCAAAAAGAAGGATGGGACCACGCGGTTCTGCGTGGACTATCGCCAGCTAAACAACGTGACACTCAAGGACTCATATCCCCTGCCAAGGATTGATGACACCCTCGATGCCGTTGCAGGCTCAAATTGGTTCACAACTTTGGACCTCAAGAGTGGGTATTGGCAGGTGGAGATGGATAGGGCAGGGAAGGAGAAAACGGCATTTTCCACAGGTAAGGGACTGTACCAGTTTACTGTGATGCCGTTTGGTTTGTGTAACGCCCCCGCCACCTTTGAAAGATTGATGGAGCATGTACTAGGCGGCATGCCATGGCAATCATGCCTGGTGTACCTGGATGACGTCCTGGTACATGCCCAAACGTTCCCCCAGGCAGTAGCGAATTTGGACCAGGTGTTCGGGTGCCTCAGACAGGCAGGGTTGAAGCTGAACCCGAGTAAGTGCACTTTGTTTGCAAGAGAGGTGGCCTATCTAGGTCACGTGATCGGCCGCGAGGGGGTAAAAACGGACCCAGACAAAATTAAAGCGGTAGAGGAGTGGCCCGCACCATGTACCATCAAAGAGGTGCGGGGATTTTTGGGACTCTGCTCCTACTACCGGCGCTTTGTGGCGAAATTTGCGGAGTTGGCCCGTCCCCTCCACCGGCTTACGGAGAAGGGGACGCGATTTAATTGGACACCGGAGTGCCACGAGGCCTTCCAGAAATTGAAGGGGTGTCTAACATCCGCACCCCTTCTAGCTTACCCCACTAGTAACGGGGCATTTACCCTGGACACGGATGCGAGCCAGGAAGGATTGGGCGCAGTTTTGTCCCAGACACAGGAGGGCGTGGAGAGAGTGATTGGTTACTATAGTCGGGCCTTAAGTAGGCCCGAGCGAAATTATTGCGTCACTCGCAAAGAGTTATTGGCCATGCTGGCTGCCATGAACCATTTCCACCCGTACCTGTACGGGCGGAAATTTTTGGTTAGAACTGACCATTCCTCCTTGCAATGGCTCCTTCGGTTCAAGGAACCGGAGGGCCAAATTGCAAGGTGGTTGGAAAAGTTGCAGCAGTACGATTTTGATGTGGCCCATAGGGCCGGGAAGGCCCATGGTAATGCGGACGCACTCTCTCGGCGTCCTTGTCTGGGGGAAAACTGTAAATTTTGTGCGAGACACGAGGAGAGGGAGCAATTGGGCGATTCCGCCCCGATTCTCGTCGTCCGGGCAACCCGGGTGAGAGGGCCAATTTTGCCACTAACCGCGGACGAGGAATTTGGAGAGTTGGCTTGGAGCACGGCCCAGCAGGAGGATCCTGTTCTGGGGCCGGTGTTCCAATGGGTCAAATTGGGGCAAAGGCCAAAGGGGGAAGAGGTCACCCCCCTCGGGGCGCAAACAAAGGCATATTGGGCTCAGTGGCAGACCCTGGAGTTGAAAGGCAACATCTTATATCGCAAGTGGGTGGAGGTTCCCTCTGATAGAACTTCCTGGCTGGTGATAGTCCCTGACAAATTCAAGAACGTCATATTGCAACAGGTGCATGGTACCCGCTCCGGCGGCCATTTGGGCAGGACAAAGACAATATCTCGGGTCCGCCGGAGGTTCTATTGGGTGAATATGGGGCGTGACATACAGGACTGGTGTCGGAGATGCGACGCCTGTTCTGCCAAAAAGGGACCAGCACGGAGGATGAGGGCCCCCCTTCAATTACATCAGGTGGGGGCCCCCCTTGAGCGGGTGGCTATGGATATTCTAGGACCGCTGCCCCGCACCCGCCAAGGTAATAAGTATATCCTCGTTGTAATGGACTATTTCACCAAGTGGCCGGAGGCCTATGCCCTCCCCAACCAAGAAGCAGGGGTGGTAGCACAGGCCTTCGTAGAAGGATTTGTATGTCGGCACGGGATTCCACAGGAGCTGCACACCGATCAGGGTCGAAATTTTGAAAGCCAATTGCTAAAAGATGTGTGCAGACTCCTGTCAATTCGGAAAACCAGGACCACGCCCTTGCGGCCACAATCTGACGGGATGGTGGAAAGGTTCAATCGAACATTGATCCAACAACTGGCATTGTTCACCACCACCCGTCAGGATGACTGGGACGAACATCTCCCGTACCTGTTGATGGCCTACCGAACTAGCCAGCACGGGGCCACCGCATGCAGTCCAGCGTTGCTTATGTATGGGCGGGAGTTACGGGCTCCCGCCGACTTGCTATGCGGTCCCGTGCCAGACACCACGGATACACCGCCGAGGGAGGGGTACGCACGTCACCTGGAGGAAGGCATGGAGCGGGTCCATGCCTTCGCCCGCCGCCAGCTCCATCTGGCGGGGGCCAAGATGAAGCGCAGGTACGACGACCGGAGCCAGGGGAGTCAATACGCTCCGGGGATGAAGATTTGGTTCTTTAATCCCCGGAGGCGGAAGGGAAGGTGCCCAAAACTCACCTCCCCCTGGCAAGGCCCAGGAGTCGTCCTGTCGCAAATCTGTGACGTGGTCATTAAGATCAAAATGGGGCCACGGACCCCCCCTCGGATCGTCCATGCCGACCGGATAAGACCTTATGCCGGCGAGCAGGCGCCCTCATGGATCGCCTCGGCTCTAGATGCCGAGGCAGGACCCAGTACCTCTTGCGACGGGGGCTCGTAGCGTCAGAGGACTGGGGGGATGGTAGTAGGAGATGCCCCGCTGTGGGGGGGGATGGCAACTCTGTCATCCCTCACCAGTGGGGGCAAATGCGCTATAGATTATGGGGTTTATGGCAGTGAAAACGAGCCAGGGAGGGCTTGGATAATGATAGGGATCTAGCGAAGATGACCTTAGGTGACGTTAAGATTAGTTGGTGACTGATACCTGTAGTGGGGACGCAGGTAGATTGGTGTGGATTATGATGACGTGGGAGCGCAATGGTTTGGAGGAACGACTGGGAAGCGCAGGTTTCGGAGGGGAGTGGTTAGCTGGGATGATGCCGTGTGTGTGAGGATTGAACGGGTGAGAATGGAACAGGTGTGATTGCGCAGGTGTGCAACTGGACAGGTGTGTGGAGCAGTGTATGAGGGAGTAGTGGTGATTGCGTGTTGTGTTGACCAAATGGTCCAGGAAGAAAGGAGGGTGCAGGTGGCACCAGGTGAGATTGCACAGGTGTGCAACGACAGGTGAATGGAGGGCAGGTGTATGGAATAAATGGTATGGAGTATTGGAATGGATGGTCGTGGAGTGAGTATGGTGGAAATTGTGGAGTGGAGTGGATGGTGCGAAGGTGTGAATGGGGGAAGAGTGGACCCCCATCACGGATACCCGGGGCGGGTAGTGTAAGTGTTAGGTAGAGGGTATAGGTAAATTGTAGTTGGATATTGGCATCTGTGGTGCGGGTGACAGAATGGTATGTGGATGGGTGCGTTGGTGTTGTGGAAATGGCTGGGCGTGTAGCCTGTTAGTGTGTGTAGTTGGTTTGGGCACTCCACCACTGTAAGGATGTCGGCCAGGTGAGGCCGCAGGTGGGCTCCGGGAGCCGGTAGTAGTTGTGTGGATGGGGCCCGAGGATCCGGAGGACGGACCCGGGTAGCCCAGTGCCAGAGGGCACCAAGGGGTGACAGAGCCAGGAGAGGGGCTGCCCCCAGTTAGATAGGTTAGGGTGAGGAGCTAGGTAAGCTCGGGTGGCAACTACAGTGGTGGAGGTGTGCAGGTGGGTAGACCTGTTGGGAGAGGTACACGTCGCAGCCCAGAAATTGTGCTAGAGCACCGGGAGATGAATCGGGGGAGTGAGACCCCAAAATTGAGGAGCACCACAGTTTGGCCAATGGGAATTGGTTATTAGAACCCATAGTGTAAGTTGGCCAATGAATTGGCAGGGAAAGACCCCGGGTAGTGTAAAGTGTGTTAAAATCATTTAGAGGATAGTTAGGATGAAGGATCTCCTCACACCATCTGCATCCACTCACCTGAGGTGACAGGTACTCCACACCATGCCATGTTTTGATTATTTTTTATGATGCAAATGTTTGGATTGTGAGACGCATCATGACGTGGGTGTGACATTGTGCTTTGATGTTCCATCTCTGCCTCCTTATGAGGATTGATGATGAATTTGGTGATGGCAAATTTTGAAGTAGAGGGATTGTGGTGACGAATTTGGTATAAGGGAAATATGGGGAGGACGTGACAGTAGTGACGAATTTGTAAATGGGTAGATTTTGTAAATATGGGGTAAGAGCAAGGGTAGTGTAGGTGACAGGGGGGTGACGTACGGTAGGGACGAGCTTTCTCACTTCGCCCTCCGTACGCATTTCACCTTGCATTGCCTTGTTTGACGTGTACCCTTGTGACCTTACCCCTCGCTCAATTGTCTTTCTTTTGTCTCCCACATGACCTGTGCGCCATTGGGTGCCGAGGGGAGCGTGCGTGAGGTGGCCATTGTGCGCCCGAGATTCCCAGAACCAGCACGCATTGCGTTGATGTACCACTTTATGGACCGCTGTTCGGCGGCCAAGTACCACTTGATGGACCCCAGGTTCTGGGGCAGAGCACCTCTGTTGGAGACCGGCCATAGTGGCCAGGGAATCTTGCTTGCGGACCTCGGTAAGGTGGCACCTATGCCAAACAGGTGGACCACCCTTAGTTGGCCCCTGAGGCCCTAAATAAAAATGGACACAAGTTGTGCTTTTTTTAGTATGTCCAAATAGGCCGCATGAAGCCAGAAGACGTCGGGAAGAACATCGGCCCAGCAGAGAAGGAGAAGACCACCACCAGTTGTTTTGTTGTGTTTATTATGAACCATGGTAACCGCACCGGATGGTGTTTTTGGGTGCTTTGTGGTGTTTGGGTGCTTTTGGGTGCTTTGGTGGTATTGGTACTGGTGCATCGATGCAATGCGTGCTGTCTCCTCCCTCCCGACAGGAATTTCTTTCTCTTGTTCCCTAAAAAGAAAAAGAAAAAAAACACACAGGTCCTGGGTTGCGTTGTAAATAAGAAATCACGTCATTGTAAATAATGCTCCCCACCGTAAATGTATAGTTTCAGAATAATTCCGTAATTCGGTTAGCTGTGGGCTTGAGTCTGTTAGACAGGATGCAATGCAATAGGGGGACATACTTATTTGTGTTTTAAAATTGTCACACTCAGGGTCAGGTTAATTGTAGAGGGAATTACACCTACATGTCACACTCAGTTAAGTCTAGTAGGCCCGAGGACGTGCCTGAAGAAAGGAGGGTGCAGTGTAACGATTTTGGAGAAGTGTAACGGGTTTTGGGAAGTGTAACGGGTTTTGAGGAGTGTAACAATTTTGGAGGAAGGGTAACGGATGTGAAGAGTATGGTTTTGGTATGGTAACATCCTGGTAATGTAAATAATGGTCGCAGCCGTCCTCCTAATTAATTTCATAGAACATACACGCAGGTCACGATATATCTTTTAAATAGTGTATTTCCTTATTCCATGTAGGCTAAGTATGTGTTTTCCACTAGATTGACTTTGCATTGTATCAAACAAAATAAGCGTAGGCCCTTCCAATTTCCCCAAAACCTCCCTTCCATTTGCCTTCCGCATTTTGGTCGGTTTTTCTCTTCAACCACCATTGGCCACGAGGTAAGGTTGGAGAAGAAAGGCGTGGCTCCACCTCGTCAGAAGAGGGCAGGAGTGAACCGGCCCTAACAGCCAATCAACACCGCGGTGAGTGACCCGGTAGGCGTGCCCTCGGAGCCGGCGGCTTAATTCCGCCGGAGGTGATAAAAAGGAATGTAAGGAACTGCTTTACAGAGAGGCCTGGAGAGATACGCTGGGGGATGACCTGGAAGAGGAGCGCAATCCACCGCAAGCCCTACCTACCTACCTACCTACCTGCCTGCCTGCAATACCCCCCTGTCGTTGGAGAGACGCGCTGAACGGAGGGAGACGGCTCCACCCCAGGAAGAGGAGCAGGTGTGCCGAGCCAGCGCGTGACGGCCGCGGATACGCGACGGAGGTTTTCCCGCCAAAACCGCGAGGGGTGCTGCGGCCTCCGACCTTGCCTTCCTCTCAAGCAATCAACCTCGAGCCATTACCTGCCTGCAATATCCATCGTGTGAGTGTGAACGTCCTGTCCTACTCGTTTGTCTTGGGGATTAAGTAAATGAAATAGAATAAGTTAACAATGCACTGTGTGACTGCTCTTTTCCATCTATTGCTGTAAATAATATTGGTCGCTCTAAAATATTGCTTGTGTGTGTATAATAAATCTGTTCTTCCTCCAAACTCTGTCTTCCTTCTCTCTTCTTCTCTTTCGGTCGCTTTAGAGGTTTCCCAATTGAATATCTGTAGCGCGATTAGTCAACGTTCGGGTGGAATCGGGTTCTAATCGGGGAGTAACTGTTCGGACGCGGTTAAATACACCACCGCTCGGTAAAATAACATCCAAAAACCGTGTCCGTAACAATATATATATTTTTGGAATGAATAGATTTGGTGAGCAAGACAAAAGCATCCTTTTGTAGGAAAAGAAGAAAAGGGTGTTATAATATATGAGAGAAAATAGTTGTTCAGGGGAGAGATTATACATTTCTAACCACGTGATCGCGTGATCGCGAACGAAGAACGAATGAACAAATAAGAACAACAAATAAACGAATAAGACCTGGGAAGGAAATATTTTTTGGGGTTTTTTTTTTTTTGAGTAGAGATATTAATCAAGGAGGTATGGGGTGAAAGACTGGGACGAAACAGAGAACGAAAATAATTGCAGCGCATTCGACGAATCGCTGAGAGAAAAATAAAACCACAAGGTCAAAGACGGTACGGTACCCAAGCCTACGAGTACTAGGCCTCAGAATACTCGATACGCATTAACCGACGATTGTGTATACATGTACGAAAAATTAGCACCGAAAATTTCCAAAAGATACGCTATCGGTACATACACCGAAAGATTGATACAGTCTCGACAAAAACACAATTGAGAAAGATCACTTAGCTTCGAAAGCGTGAGCGCATGGAACAGCTTCGAAAAGACGTGACCTCGCCGTGATCTCGCGAGATCTCCCTAGAGCAACACACTTCAACAACAAAGAGCAAACCAAACTAAATGTCTGAGGTTTAAATAAGACAGGTTCCTCCAAGATCCTCTCTAACGATGTTCTAATCATTGGCACCTGAGCTGGTGCACCTGATTCTACATTTAGGTATTTGAAGTCGTGATAAATGTAGGGGTGTACTTACTTTTTCCACATGCGAAATTTGCATTTATGTTTATTTCAATTGCACAATGGACTACAAAATGTAAATGTTTCATGATATTTGTTATATTATATCACCTTTATCTATATATATAAAACACAGTTTGTGTGTGTGTGTGTAATGTTACCGATAGACTCCTAAACAGAGAGGCTCACATGCTTGATATTTGGCATAGACATGGCCATTGAGCCTGGGAAGAACATGGCCGACCGAATAAAATTTATTTCATAATATTTTTTTACCATATTTTTACCTCAGCGCATTTCAGCGAGGAATTATTATGCACGGAATCTGAGGCGGTGGCAGAGCAGCGGGCTGATTCGCTCAGAGCGATCACGTGATGTTCCTTGCCGCCATAAACTCAGTTATGCGTTCGCACGTATTTCAGAGCGAAAAGCGATTGCGTTTTTTCACATTTCAGCGAGGAACATTGCCATTCACACCACATAGGTTTTTTTTTCTTTCATCTTTACGAGATCCATATTTTTTATTCATATATATACCTCAGCGCATTTCAGCGAGGAATATTATACACGGAATCTGAGCAGGTGGCAGAGCAGCGCGCTGATTCGCTCAGAGCGATCACGTGATGTTCCTTGCTGCCATAAACTCACAGTTACGCGTCCACACGTAATTCACATGTTCAAAACAAACGAGATCCACGAAGCGAGTTGGTCGAGTCGTGCTAACCAAGATGGTGACACGGCGACTTCACTTTTCACGGAGTATGAGTGTTCTATATATTTTCAATTCAGTGCGCCCGACTCGCTCACGTACTTGATTTGTGGCATAGACATGGCCATTGGGCCTTCACGGTGTAATTTGTGCGAGGCATTTGTCCGAGTGAGCTTGAGTCGAGAGGGCAAATGTACGGGTTGGGAATGTACGGGTCTCCCTTCCCCCGCCCGGCAACGCCGGTACTGGAGGGCGTCACAGGATCGGTGAGTCTCCAAAACCCGCTTCGTGCTGTTGCGAAGATGCAGGACGATGTCGCGATTGCTGTGCTGCTCTCCGACCATGAGAACTGCAACGTCATTGTTGACTGGACCTCCCCTTCCATCCCCCTTCCCCCTCCCCCCTCCGTCCTCCCCTCCCCCTCCCCCTCCCTTCCCCATCCACCCTACCCCCTCCCCTTCTCCCCTCCCACTCCGTTTTCCCCCTCCCCCTCCCTTTTCCACCTCCCCTTTCCCCTCCCCCCTACCCCTTCCCCTTCCCCCTACCCCTTCCCCTTCCCCCCTCCCCTTCCCCCCTCCACCCTCCCCCTCCCCCCTTCCCCTCCTCCCTCCTCCCCCTCCCCCCCACTCCCCCCTCCCCCCTCCCCCTCCCCCTCTCTCCTCCCCCTCCCCTTCCCCCTCCCCCTCCCCCTCCCCCCCACTGCCCCCCTGCCCCTTCCCACCCCTCTCCCCCTCCCATCCCTCCCCCTCCCCCTCCCCTCCTCTCCTCCCCTCCCCCCTCCCCTTCCCCCTACCCCCTCTTCTCCCCTCCCCCCATCTCCTCCCCTCCCCCTCCCCATCCCCCCTTCCCCTCCCCCACCACCCTCCCCCTCCCCCCTCCCACCCACTCCTCCTCCCATCCCTCCCCTCCCCTGCTGCTCTGCTCCCCTCCCCCCCCCCCCTCTTCTCCCCTCCCCCCCCCCCCTCTCCTCCCCTCCCCCCCGTTCCCCTCCCCTCCCCCCCCTCTCCTCCCTCCCCTCCGTTCCCCTCCCCTCCCCTTCCCCCTTCCCTCCCCTCCCCCACCCGGCAATGCCGGGTACTTCTGCTGGTCTACAATATTGTTGAAATGAAGATCAAATAGCTGTATGTTGAAATATGTGAAAAAGTCGAAACTTTACATGGGGTGTACTTACTTTTTCACATGACTGTATACGGTATAAGAGGAAACAAATGAGATTACATACCAACTTTGGATCCTTAATTAATCTCTCCAAGGGTTGAGTGTTCAATCTCTACACACTCATCTCCATGCGCTCTTTATGTGGGTACACTCCAGATAGCCACAACATGAAACTTCAAAAGACTTCACGAGTTCAACGACGGAAATATCTATACGGAGACCCAACAAGCCACGAGGCCAGGACATGTCCCAAACGATCCTCACCTCACGGAAGCTGCTGTGCATGGCTCGCTTCTCATTTCCATCGAAGCCGATGCATTTGGCAAGGTCCTCAATTCCACAAACATTAGTCTCTCTCATCCTCAACGGTCGTAACTTTGCAAGAGGGAGTTAGCCAAAGATCCGGCCTTCCCTCCTGATAACATGGGGTGTACAAGTCCCACGAAGCTGCAGGGCCAGGCCGCATCACAAATGCATGTCAGAATGTGACATTGGGCATTTGGGCGCCTCATGCACTTCCCGTCACATCTCAGCGGCCATTTTTGGTCAATATTCACTGCCTTTGAAATGTACATATTTGAGGCAGCCCTCGGACCTCTCCATCCCAGGCGAGTGGGAGGCGACAAATCATGCGCTTCCCCTTGCCACCATCTTGGTGTGTGAGGAAGGGAGTGTGTGTGTGTGTGTGTGTGTGTGTGTGTGTGTGTGTGTGTGTGTGTGTGTGTGTGTGTGTGTATGTGTATGTCTATGCTGTGAAATGCGAGAAATGGCAGTAGACAAGAATGTAGAATAGGAAAATAACATGTATGGGATTTCTAACTATACATTCACAATGCATATCTGCTTACATGAATAAAGTATCACCGCGATCTCTTATCTTCCCCCATCCAAAACCTTGATCTTTTCTACCCCCGCTAATTTCACCCAGATTCACTTTTTTGAAATACCAACTTCCTTCCTGGAAGTCCTCAGGAAGGAAGTCCATAGAAAGTCCATAGATAGATAGTCCATATCAAGGATGGTATGTCTTTTGGGTAAAGGGAAAAGTGTGGCTTCAACAGGATGGGAGCACCGCCACATTATTCCACTACTCTCGATAACTAGCTGGACGAGACAATACCTTTGATGTAGATAGGACCTCGTGGCCTGGTAGAATGTTCCCACTTAGTCCAGAGCTAACGCCACTACACCTTTTTCTATGGACTTCCAGACTTCCAGATCTGTAATCTGGCGGTGAAAGAAGGCCGCATTCCAGTGGTTTGGGAACTGAGTACCCTCGTCCCTCTATACAAGGGGAAAGGTGACCCTCTAGACTCTAGAGTGTGGCTCGTACCGAGCGATAAGGTTATTGGAGCATAGAATGAAGGTATTGGAAAGGGTGTTGGAGAGGAGTATAAGGAAGAAAGTGAAGATCGACGAAATGCAGTTTGGATTTATGCCAGGAAGAGGAACGACAGACACGCTTTTTATTGTGAGGCAGTTGCAGGAGAAGTACATGGTGAAGAGGAAGAAGTTGTTTCTTGGGTTTGTTGATCTGGAGAAAGCATTCGATAGGGTTCCACGCAAAGTATTGACATGGGCAATGAGGAAGTTAGGAGTGAAGGAATGGTTGATCAGAGTAGTGATGGCAATGTACAAAAGAGCACGCACAGCTGTAAGGACGAAGGACGGGAACAGTGGTGAGTTTGAGGTGAAGGTGGGAGTGCATCAGGGGTCGGTACTAAGTCCACTACTATTTGTAGCTGCGATGGAGGTGCTGACTCAGAACGTAAAGGAGGGTTTACCGTGGGAGTTTTTGTATGCAGATGATCTGGTGTTGATTGCGGAAAGTATGGATGACTGAAGGAAAAGATGAACAAGTGGAAGGAATGTATGGAGACAAAAGGTCTGAAGGTGAATATCGGAAAGACAAAGGTGATGGCAAGTGGTAAAGTATGTGGTGAGGTGGAAAGAACTGGGAAGTGGCCCTGTGCTGTGTGCAGGAAGGGTGTCAGAGTGAACTCCATTCAATGTACAATGTGCGCTGAGTGGGTTCATCAAAATATATAGTGGTCTGAGAGGGTCATTAACCAGTGTGGCAGCTACATTCAAATGTAAGGTGTGCACAGAGGGAGCTGCAGATGGAAGAAATGTTGAGTTGGATCTTGGAGACGGCGTGAAGCTGGAAGGTGTGAAAACCTTTTTGCTACCTCGGAGACATGCTGAATGGAGAAGGTGGATCAGACTCAGCAATGGTTGCTGGAGTGAGATGTGCATGGAAGAAGTTTCGGGAACTGAGTGGCATGCTGATGAGGAGAGGAGTGTCGTTGAAGCTGAAGGGAAAGGTGTATGCTGCATGTGTGAGAAGTGTTATGATTTATGGGAGCGAGACATGGGTAATGAACATAGAGCAGCAACGAAGGTTGGAAAGGGTGGAAATGCGAATGGTTCTATGGATGTGCAGAGTATCATTGAGAGAGAGGAAGACAAATGATGAATTGCGAAAAATGAGGGGAATAGAGCCTGTGATTGATGTTGTGAAGAGGAACAGGTTGAGATGGTTTGGTCATGTGTTGAGGAAGGATGAAAGTGACTGGTTGAGAAGAGTGATGGAAATGAATGTAGAAGGAAGTAGAGAACGGGGAAGACCGAGAAAGACTTGGCCAAAGATGGTGGAAGAAGAAATGCGGGCAAGGGGGTTAACAAGGAGAGATGCAGAAAATAGGGCAAGATGGAGAAGATTGTCAGGGGGACCGCAAGGCGAACCCCCACTCTAGCAGGGAAAATGGCCTTTAAAATGCATGTTGTTGTTGTTGTTGATGTTTGAGGGGTTTCTTGCATGCACAGCTCGTTTCAAATCCCCCCACAACATCTCGATGGGATTTAGATCCGGGCTTTCACTTGGCCATTCCAGAACCCTCCATTTCTTTCTTTTCAGCCATTCCTTGGTGGATTTACTGGTATGTTTAGGGTCATTGTCATGTTGCAAGGTCCACCCTCGGTTGAGCTTCAACTTTCCGACAGATGGCCTCACATTATCCTCAAGCACCCTCTGGTACAATGAAGAATTCATCGTGGATTCTATGATGGTGAGCTGCCCAGGCCCTGATGCAGCAAAGCTGCCCCAAACCATAATATTTCGACCACCATGCTTTACAGTTGGTATCAGGTTCTTGTGGTCAAATGCTGACTTTTGTTTTCACCAAACATGTCTTCTGGTGTTGTGGCCAAATAGCTCTACCTTTGACTCATCTGTCCAGAGCACATTGCTCCAGCAGTGCTGGTCTTTGCCTCGGTGTTCATTGGCAAACTTTAGTCTTGCCCTGATGTTCTTTCTGGACAGCAAAGGTTTCCTCCTGGCACGCCTCCCATGTAGATCAAATTTGTGCAGCCTCTTTCTAATGGTACACTCATGCACTTTGACATCAACAGTGGCAAGAGCTACCTGCAGGTCCCGTGATGACATTCTGGGGTTCTTAGAGACTTATTTCTGCATCTTGTGGTCTGCTCTCGATCTGAACTTGCTGGAGCGGTCTGGCCTGAACAAGATGGCAGTTGTTTGGAATCTTCTCCACTTGTAGATGATCTTCTGGACAGTCGAATGATTGATTTCAAATTGTTTGGAGGTCTTTTTAAATCCCTGCCCAGACTTGTAGGCATCTATAACCTTCTTTCTGAAGTCCTCAGAGAGCTCTTTTGATCTAGGCATGATGACACACTTCACCATGCACACTTCAACAACAAAGAGCAAACCAAACTAAATGTCTGAGGTTTAAATAAGACAGGTTCCTTCAAGATCCTCTCGAACGATGTTCTAATCATTTGCACTTGAGCTGGTGCACTTGATTCTAATTTTAGGTATTTGAAGTAGTGATAAATGTAGGGGTGTACTTTCTTTTTCCACATGCAAAATTTGCATTTATGTTTATTTAAATTATACAATGGACTACAAAATGTAAATAAAAAACCACCTTTAGAGGCCATTTTTCCCCACAAAGCGGGGGTTGGCCTTTTTCGGGCACCGTGGTTGTTGTTTTTGTTGGTCCCCTTTTTGAAGCAATGTTTTACGGCCGGATGCCCTTCCTGCCGCCAACCCTTTTTGTCGCCTTTTTACGACAAACAGGGAATTACTAGTGAACTGGTACTCAATTTGCCGACCTCGGAAGGATGACAGGCTGAGTCAACCCCCCTGGCGTTAATTCAGCGATCGAATGGCACCCTAGCCGCTAGCCCAACACCCTAGCCGCTAGCCCAACACCCGAGCCACTAGCCCAACACCCTAGCCGCTAGCCCAACACCAGGCTAAAAAATGTACATGTTTCAAGATATTTGTTAGATTATATCACCTTTATCTATCAATATGGTTAAAATGAAGATCAAATAGCTGTATGTTGAAATATGTTGAAAAAGTCAAAACTTTACATGGGGTGTACTTACTTTTTCACGTGACTGTATGTATTGTTTTCGGCCCTATCTCCCAATGGTGAAGAATCACTTAAAAATTCTAGTAGCCGGATCCGAATCCGGATCTTCACCAAAATCTAAGTATTTCGTTCTTGTCACATTCGCTGCATCTCTTACAAATTTCGTCCGAATCCGTCCACATCTTTTTGAGATATCTTGTTCACAAACAAACAGACAGACAGACAGTGGTCAAAACATAAACTCCATCCTCCACCATTGGTGGCTGAGGTGAATGTACATTCGAATGCATTTGTAAATGATTTGACCAGGAGGTTACCTTCTTTGGCTCTATTAGAAAAATCTCCCTCCACTGCCTGATAATGACCCCTTAACCACCGTGGAGATTGTGCATTCTGGCTCCCGGCATCGCAAGTACCTTAACAATGAGTTCTTCCGGCTTAGAAGACCCGCAATACTAAACAACGAGGTCCATATGGCCATTCAATGCAAATGATGAGTCTTTGGCCCATACGGCCCGCAATAACGAACCTTGTCCGCGATGATGAACCTTGGTCTCAATGATGAACCTTGGCCCCAATGATGAACCTTGGCCCCAGTGATGAACCTTGACCTCAATGATGAACCTTGGTCTCAATGATGAACCTTGGCCCCAATGATGAACCTTGGCCCCAATGCTGAACCTTGGCCCCAATGATGAACCTTGGCCCCAATGATGAATCTTGGCCCCAATGATGAACCTTGGCCTCAATGATGAACCTTGGCCTCAATGATGAACCTTGGCCCCAGTGATGAACCTTGGCCTCAATGATGAACCTTGGTCTCAATGATGAACCTTGGCCCCAATGATGAACCTTGGCCTCCATGATGAACCTTGGTCTCGATGATGAACCTTGGTCTCGATGATGAACCTTGGCCCCAATGATGAACCTTGGCCCCGATGATGAACCTTGGCCTCGATGATGAACCTTGGTCTCGATGATGAACCTTGGTCTCGATGATGAACCTTGGTCTCGATGATGAACCTTGGCCCCAATGATGAACCTTGGTCTCAATGATGAACCTTGGTCTCGATGATGAACCTTGGCCCCGATGATAAACCTTGGCCCCAATGATGAACCTTGGCCCCGATGATGAACCTTGGCCTCGATGATGAACCTTGGTCTCGATGATGAACCTTGGTCTCGATGATGAACCTTGGTCTCGATGATGAACCTTGGCCCCAATGATGAACGTTGGTCTCAATGATGAACCTTGGTCTCGATGATGAACCTTGGCCCCAATGATGAACCTTGGCCTCAATGATGAACCTTGGTCTCGATGATGAACCTTGGTCTCGATGATGAACCTTGGCCCCGATGATGAACCTTGGTCTCGATGATGAACCTTGGTCTCGATGATGAACCTTGTCCCCAATGATGAACCTTGGCCCCAATGATGAACCTTGGCCCCAATGATGAACCTTGGTCTCGATGATGAACCTTGGTCTCGATGATGAACCTTGGCCCCAATGATGAACCTTGGCCCCAATGATGAACCTTGGCCTCGATGATGAACCTTGGCCCCAATGATGAACCTTGGTCTCGATGATGAACCTTGGTCTCAATGATGAACCTTGGTCTCGATGATGAACCTTGGTCCCAATGATGAACCTTGGCCCCAATGATGAACCTTGGCCTCAATGATGAACCTTGGTCTCGATGATGAACCTTGGTCTTGATGATGAACCTTGGTCTCGATGATGAATCTTGGCCCCAATGATGAACCTTGGTCTCGATGATGAACCTTGGTCTCGATGATGAATCTTGGTCTCGATGATGAATCTTGGCCCCAATGATGAATCTTGGCCCCAATGATGAACCTTGGTCTCGATGATGAACCTTGGTCTTGATGATGAACCTTGGTCTCGATGATGAATCTTGGCCCCAATGATGAACCTTGGTCTCGATGATGAACCTTGGTCTCGATGATGAACCTTGGTCTCGATGATGAACCTTGGTCTCGATGATGAACCTTGGCCCCAATGATGAACCTTGGCCCCAATGATGAACCTTGGTCTCGATGATGAACCTTGGTCTCGATGATGAACCTTGGTCTCAATGATGAACCTTGGTCTCGATGATGAACCTTGGCCCCAATGATGAACCTTGGTCTCGATGATGAACCTTGGCCCCAATGATGAACCTTGGTCTCGATGATGAACCTTGGTCTCGATGATGAACCTTGGTCTCGATGATGAACCTTGGTCTCGATGATGAACCTTGGTCTCAATGATGAACCTTGGTCTCGATGATGAACCTTGGTCTCGATGATGAACCTTGGTCTCGATGATGAACCTTGGTCTCGATGATGAACCTTGGTCTCGATGATGAACCTTGGTCTCGATGATGAACCTTGGTCTCGATGATGAACCTTGGCCCCAATGATGAACCTTGGTCTCGATGATAAACCTTGGCCCCAATGATGAACCTTGGTCTCGATGATGAACCTTGGTCTCGATGATGAACCTTGGCCCCAATGATGAACCTTGGCCCCAATGATGAACCTTGGTCTCGATGATGAACCTTGGCCCCAATGATGAACCTTGGTCTCGATGATGAACCTTGGTCTCAATGATGAACCTTGGTCTCGATGATGAACCTTGGTCTCGATGATGAACCTTGGCCCCAATGATGAACCTTGGTCTCGATGATGAACCTTGGTCTCAATGATGAACCTTGGTCTCGATGATGAACCTTGGTCTCAATGATGAACCTTGGTCTCGATGATGAACCTTGGCCCCGATGATGAACCTTGGTCTCGATGATGAACCTTGGCCCCAATGATGAACCTTGGCCCCAATGATGAACCTTGGCCTCGATGATGAACCTTGGTCTCGATGATGAACCTTGGCCTCGATGATGAACCTTGGCCCCAATGATGAACCTTGGTCTCGATGATGAACCTTGGTCTCGATGATGAACCTTGGCCTCGATGATGAACCTTGGTCTCGATGATGAACCTTGGCCCCGATGATGAACCTTGGCCTCGATGATGAACCTTGGCCTCGATGATGAACCTTGGTCTCGATGATGAAGCTTGGCCCCAATGATGAACCTTGGTCTCAATGATGAACCTTGGTCTCGATGATGAACCTTGGTCCCAATGATGAACCTTGGCCCCAATGATGAACCTTGGCCTCAATGATGAACCTTGGCCTCGATGATGAACCTTGGCCTCGATGATGAAGCTTGGCCCCAATGATGAACCTTGGTCTCAATGATGAACCTTGGCCCCAATGATGAAACTTGGTTTCAATGATGAACCTTGGCCTCGATGATGAACCTTGGCCCCAATGATGAACCTTGGCCCCAATGATGAACCTTGGTCTCGATGATGAACCTTGGCCTCGATGATGAAGCTTGGCCCCAATGATGAACCTTGGCCCCAATGATGAACCTTGGTCTCAATGATGAACCTTGGCCTCGATGATGAACCTTGGCCCCAATGATGAACCTTGGCCTCAATGATGAACCTTGGCCCCAATGATGAACCTTGGTCTCGATGATGAACCTTGGCCTCGATGATGAACCTTGGCCCCAATGATGAACCTTGGCCTCAATGATGAACCTTGGTCTCGATGATGAACCTTGGCCTCGATGATGAACCTTGGCCCTAATGATGAACCTTGGCCTCAATGATGAACCTTGGCCCCAATGATGAACCTTGGCCCCAATGATGAATCTTGGCCCCAATGATGAACCTTGGCCCCAATGATGAACCTTGGCCTCGATGATGAACCTTGGCCCCAATGATGAACCTTGGCCTCAATGATGAACCTTGGCCTCAATGATGAACCATGGCCTCGATGATGAACCTTGGCCTCAATGATGAACCTTGGCCCCAATGATGAACCTTGGTCTCGATGATGAACCTTGGCCTCGATGATGAACCTTGGCCCTAATGATGAACCTTGGCCTCAATGATGAACCTTGGCCCCAATGATGAACCTTGGCCTCGATGGTGAACCTTGGCCCCAATGATGAACCTTGGCCTCAATGATGAACCTTGGCCCCAATGATTAACCTTGGCCCCAATGATGAACCTTGGCCCCAATGATGAACCTTGGCCTCAATGATGAACCTTGGTCCCAATGATGAACCTTGGCCCCAATGATGAACCTTGGCCCCAATGATGAACCTTGGCCCCAATGATGAACCTTGGCCCCAATGATGAATCTTGGCCTCAATGATGAACCTGGGTCTCGATGATGAACCTTGGCCCCAATGATGAACCTTGGTCTCGATGATGAACCTTGGTCTCGATGATGAACCTTGGCCCCAATGATGAACCTTGGCCCCAATGATGAACCTTGGCCTCAATGATGAACCTTGGTCTCGATGATGAACCTTGGCCTCAATGATGAACCTTGGTCTCGATGATGAACCTTGGCCCCAATGATGAACCTTGGCCTCAATGATGAACCTTGGCCTCAATGATGAACCTTGGCCTCAATGATGAACCTTGGTCTCGATGATGAACCTTGGCCTGAATGATGAACCTTGGTCTCGATGATGAATCTTGGCCATAATAATGATTGGCCACATTATTCAGAAAGTGCAACGGAGTCCTCCCAGGGCTCGAAGTATCCACCTTCGTTTCAATGAAGGATCTCGATTAATGGACTATGTTGTGAAATTTTGTTGTTCTCAGAGTTTTGTCCCAAGGACTCTTTTCTGGATCGTCACCGAGCCTCGGACAGTTTCCAACTGTATCGGTTGTTTGTGGTAATAATTCTGGGGATGATTTAAAGGATGCTTGTAAGGTTGTCCTTTACCAAACTAATATTTCTCACCGCCCTTATTTTTTTCTCTTTTACCCATCATCCATGTGCTGATACGTTTGAATTGCTTCGTCTAAGACTGGTATGACCGATTTGCTAATGTTAACCGACAGGGGGCAACCTTTGAGCGCCACAACACAAGTGCCTGATCGAACGAAGTTAACTTACATTGACCACGTTGATGTGGCAAATTGTGGCATTAATATATATCCATAAGCAAGGAGCGTCTCCGCATTGTTGTCATTGTTGTTAAAGTATTATTTAGTCTGTGAAAGCATCATCGAACATTTTAAAATAATTGTATTGGTCCAGCAAACTTCTCTTCATTTATTATGTAGAATGTTTTTGCAGGATGCCCATCATAAACTCAATCGTCAAAGGTATCACATACATTATCGATGTGTTGCAAAGACGATCAAGTCATCTATATAAAAATCTATATAATAATAGCGTAAGGACTCGACTTTGTTATCCCTTTTACGCCGCACCCAGTGACCCGATGCCCATGGCACTAATGGATTTACGATCTACGAACCGCGCTCTTTGTTTATCACATACAGACATACTCGAAAAATCGGAATTAGCCGACGTTGGGGCCCAAAAGCATCCGATTAACTGCCGATACGACGCCATCTTACGACGCCATCGTATTGGCGTCTGCTGGGCGAAGGCGAAGCAAGCGTCCGCTGATTGGACAGGCGAAGGCGAAAGCAAGCCGTCCACTGAGTGGACAATCCAGAGCATGCATTTGTGCCGGTGTCGGCGATCGTTGTTCATATACGCACTCTTCATTCTCATCTTTCTTCCTAACTCTTACTCGGACAAGCAAATCCCCTATGCCATACATAATGGTACACTCTATCCATACACCACATCCTCCCTTCCGTGGATGTTCCACGGGTTTCGGCTAGTATATATATATATATATATATACATATATATTGTAACGAATGTGGAAACGTTACAATGTGAACGTTACAAAAGTATGGTAACATCCTCGTAATGTAAATAATGGTCGCAGCCGTCCTAGTTAATTCCATGAAACTTACACGCAGGTCACGATATATCTTTTAAATAGTGTATTTCCTTATTCCATGTAGGCTAAATATGTGTTTCCCACTAGATTGACTTTGCATTGTATCGAACAAAATAAGCGTAGGCCCTTCCAATTTCCCCAAAACCTCCCTTCCAATTGCCTTCCGCATTTTGGGCGGTTTTCTTCAACCACCATTGGCCACGAGGTAGGGTTGGGGAAGAAAGGCGTGTCTCCACCTCGTCATAAGAGGGAAGGAGTGAACCAGCCCTAACAGCCAATCAACACCGCGGTGAGCGACCCGGTAGGCGTGCCCTCGGAGTCGGCGGCTTGATTTCGCTCGAGGTGATAAAAGCGACTGTAAGAGATGACTTGGGAGAGGCCTTGGGAGATGAGCAAAGAGGCTGCCCCAAGAGGAGCGGTGAGATGCGAAACGCTCCAAGCCAAAGAGGAGAGGTACTCGGCAAGGAAACCAGCTTTGGAGAGACGCGCTGAAAGGAGGGAGACGGCTCCACCCCAAGAAGAGGAGCAGGTGTGCCGAACCAGCGCGTGACGTCTACTGCAGCGGATACACGACGGAGGGTTTTCCGCCAAAACCGCGAGGAATTGCGAGCTGCGGCCTCCCGACTTTGCCTCCCTCTCAAGCAATCCACCTCAAGCCCTACCTGCCTGCATTATCCCCTGTGTAAGTGTGAACGTCCTGTCCTGCTCGTTGTCTTGGGGCTAAGTAAAAATGAATAGTGTAAGTTAACGATTCGCTGTGTTACTGCTTCTTCCATCCATTGCTTGTGTGTGTATAATAAATCTGTTCTTCCTCCGTATTCTTCTTCTTCTTCTTTTTCATTCTCTTTCGGTCGCTTTAGAGATTTCCCGATTGAATATCTGTGGGGCGATCTGGTCAACGTCGGGTGGAATCGGGTTTTAATCGGGGAGTAACTGTTCGGACGCGGTTAAATACATCACCGCTCGGTCAATATAACATCTAAAGCCGCGTCTGTAACATTTGGTGTCGAGGAGTTGGATTCGGACCTGGGACTAAATTTGTTAGGCCCAAATTTTGGAACACCAATTGTACTATTAGAGTAACAATTGGTGTCGAGGAGTTGGATTCGGACCTGGGACTAAATTTGTTAGGCCCAAATTTTGGAACACCAATTGTACTATTAGAGTAACAATTGGTGTCGAGGAGGGAGATCGGACCCGAAATCGGACCCGAAGCGCGCTTAACGCGCTCAAAATTACAAGCTGCCGAAATTTATTTTGTTTTATAAAGCAAAACCCGAATTTTGAGATCGCGCCATGGACAATCAAGGCGATCGGATGTCGGTGGGAGAGATAGACAGGGTGGAATCGACCCAGGACCTCGGGGAAATGTATGTGGAGGAAAGGGTGGAGGAGAGTAAAGAAGGTGTGGTTGAGGGGGTATCAGGCGCACGAAATGGCGTCCTCGCGCACGTGGGTGTAGCGGCACCAAATTTAGCCGCGGCCGTGGTCGCGGCAGCCGAGCCAGAGATGCCAATGAATTTGGACCTGTTTATGAAACAGATGATGGCCTTTATGGTAAAAACAGACGATAATTTCAAAGGGATGGAAAACAGGATAGGGGGCCAAATGGGGGTAATGGGAAACCAAATGGGGGTAATGGGGAACCGGATGGATGCTCAGAGTGAGCAATTGGGAGTAATGAGGGACGAAGCGAGGGGTACCGGTGAGGGATTAGACAAGAAATTTGAGGGGTTAGACAACGGGATAAAAGAGGTAAAGAATGGGTTAACGGGGGTGGAAAACAGAATGGCTGCCCAGGAGAATCAGTTAGAGGGGGTGAAAAATGGGTTAATGGGATTAGAAAATAGGATGGAGGACAAATTGCGGGAAATAGGGGAACAATCTGCCAGGGAAATCAAACAAATGGGAGAGCAGATAGAGGAGGTGAAAATCGGGGTAGAAACCAAACTGGATGCTCAGAGGGATGAATTGGGACAGATGAGGGTGGCATCTACAAAAGAGATGGAGGAAATACGACGAGGGGTAAGTGAGGAGGTTTCGGGGCTACGCGAGGAGGTAAAGCGAGGGGAGAAGCGTATGGAGAAAGAGGTGAGAAATAATACGGCAAAGTTACAAGGGGGAATAGAAGATCTGACGGAGGAGGTGGAACAGCTGACGGAGGGACAAAAATAACTAGTGGAGCAGGTTCAAAAGAACACTGCGGTACTAGGAGGGTTAAAGGCGACACAAAAAGAAATAAAAAACGAATTAATAGCGACGCAGAGGCAATGTCAGATGGTACGTGAGGAACTGACAATGAGGGTGGACGAGGTGACAGAGATAATGGAGACAAAGGACCGGCAGGTGAGGAAGCACATAGAGACGGTCACGGTAGCCTTAGAGGACGAACTTGAGGAGACGCACCGAGAAATAAAAGAGGTTAAACAAAAATTAGAGGAAGTGGAAGAAGAGGTGAGTGAAATTAAGAAGGGACGAACAGAAACTAAAAGAGAAATCCAGGAGGAGGTGATGGAATATGTACAAGGTCTGTGTTCAAATCATGATGAGGTGCTCACTAACCAAATAAAAAGTTTGCAGGTGGCAAAGGAGGTGCGGAGACGAAGTACGGAGGTGAGTGGCAATGTATATGATGTGAGGAAAGCTTCAGTCGGCTTGGGGATTGGTTTGGATCCGGGTGTTCGTGAAAGGCCGTTGGTGAAGTGTGCGACAGGTCTGGTGTGTGAAGAAAGAGGTGTGCGAGAATGTCCGACCATGGGGTGTGTGAGGAAAAAGTGCACGCCGAGGAGTGAGTGTGCCGTCAGAAGTGAGCCGGTCGTAGCGCGTGTGCGAGGGAGCACAGGGAAGCGCGGTGTGGTGAGTGTTACGGAGGAAGTAACGAAAAAGTGTGCGCGAGAGGATGCGCGAGAAAGGTGTGTAACGGACGGGTGCATGAGGAAAGAGTGCGCTGTCGAGAGGAAGGGTGAGTGCGTTGTCAAGAGTGGAGGTGAGAGTAGTGAGAGTGAAACGGAGCGTGAGTTGGTTGTGACAGGTGAGCGAGGATGTACACCTGGAATGGAAGGATGCACACCTGGAATGGTAGAGCGTGAGTTGGTTGTGACAGGTGAGCGAGGATGTACACCTGGAACGGAAGGATGCACACCTGGAATGGTAGAGCGTGTGTGGGAAGGCACATTTGAGTTGGTAGTGAGGCACGTGGTTGGGTGTGCGAATGAGAGCACACCTGTGATTGTCACAGAGGAAGTGACCGAGGAGGGGGCGCGAAGAGGTGTGTTGGTGAGGTGTGCGACCAACGAATGTGTGCCAAAGTGTTCGGTGGTCAGGTGTGTGACCAAGTCGGCGAGCGGAATGAGTGTACCGAGGTGTGTAAGGAAAGGTACGAGGAGAATGGAAACGGCTGCATGTATGAGCAAGAAAGGGGTAGCGTATGCATGTAAGCATCCAGGTGAGGCGTCGACGGTAACCAGGTTAGCGGTTAGGGCGACTTATAGCCGAATCGGGCCCTCGGTGCGCGTCGGGCAGCTTCGCGTGCCGCGAGGACCAGCGGGGATCCGAACCACGGCGGTTTCGAAAGAACCGCCGTACGCGATCCACGCTGTGCCTCGCTTGGAACGGCCGCGTCCGGGCTCCACTTGGCGGAGCGGGCAGCTGGATAGGAAGGGTCGTCATGGCGACCACGTTTTGTTGAGACGTGCCGGCAGGTCGAGATCGGGACATTGGATGGCTCCACGCCGAGGTGGTGCGTGGGATCTCGGCCCGGGTAAGCCCCCGCCCCTGCCCCGAATGCGGGACGCATCCAGCCGCCGGCACAAAAGAATCCGCGTTCATTGCTCGGCTGTACGAAGCCGGGCTGCAGACGTGAATTGGCGCACCGAGAGGATGTAATAAGTAGACGGGTGATGGTGATAGTGATAGTGATTTAAAACGAAATTTATAATAGTGGGTAGAATTGGCAGTAATTGGAAAATTTTTGAATTGGTTGGAATCTGGACGAACAAAATTGATAGTGAGAAACCCCCGATGTGGTGGGATGGCAAATCCACCATCCCTCACAGACGTGGGGCAAAGGAGCAATAGCTTATGGGGTGTATGGCAGTGAAAACTAGCCCGGGTGGGTTAGGTTATATTGTAGGGATCTAGCGAAGATGACATTAGGTAACGTTAAGATTAGTTAGTGACTGATACCTGTAGTGGGGACGCAGGTAGATTCGTGTGGATTATAATGACGTGGGAGCGCAATAGTTTAAAGGGACGACTGGGAAGCGCAAGTTTCAGAGGGGAGTAGTTAGCTGAGATGATGCCGTGTGTGTGAGGATTGAACAGGTGAGAATGGAACAGGTGTGATTGCGCAGGTGTGCAACTGAACAGGTGTGTGGAGCAGTGTATGAGGGAGTAGTGGTGATTGCGTGTTGTGTTGACCAAATGGTCCAGGAAGAAAGGAGGGTGCAGGTGGCACCAGGTGTGAGGGCACAGGTGTGCAACAACAGGTGTATGTGGCTGTGTGGAATAAATGGTAGTGTGGAATATCTGGAGTATTGGAATGGATGGTCGTGGAGTGAGAATGGTGGAAATTGTGGAGTGGAGTGGATGGTGCGAAGGTGTGAATGGGGGAAGAGTGGACCCCCATCACGGATACCCGGGGCGGGTAGTGTAAGTGTTAGGTAGAGGGTACAGGTAAATTGTAGTTGGATATTGGCATCTGTGGTGCGGGTGGCAGAATGGTATGTGGATGGGTGCATTAGTGTTGTGGAAATGGCTGGGCGTGTAGCCTGTTAGTGTGTGTAGTTGGTTTGGGCACTCCACCACTGTAAGGATGTCGGCCAGGTGAGGCCGCAGGTGGGCTCTGGGAGCCGGTAGTAGTTGTTGTGGATGGGGCCCGAGGATCCGGAGGACGGACCCGGGTAGCCCAGTGCCAGAGGGCACCATGGGGTGACAGAGCCAGTAGAGGGGCTGTCCCCAGTTAGTTAGGTTAGGGTGAGGAGCTAGGTAAGCTCGGGTGGCAACTACAGTGGTGGAGGTGTGCAGGTGGGTAGACCTGTTGGGAGAGGTACACGTCGCAGCCCAGAAATTGTGCTAGAGCACCGGGAGATGAATCGGGGTAGTGAGACCCCAAATGGAGAAGCACCACAGTTTGGTCAATGGGAATTGGTTATTAGAACCCATAGTGTAAGTTGGCCAATGGATTGGCAGGGAAAGACCACGGGTAGTGTAAAGTGTGTTAAAGTCATTTAGAGGATAGTTAGGATGAAGGATCTCCTCGCACCATCTGCATCCACTCACCTGAGGTGACAGGTACTCCACACCATGCCATGTTTTGATTATTTTTTATGATGCAATTGTTTGGATTGTGAGACGCATCATGACGTGGGTGTGACATTGTGCGTAATTCCATCTCTCCCTCCTTATGAGGATTGATGATGAATTGGTGATGGCAAATTTTGAAGTAGAGGGATTGTGGTGACGAATTTGGTATAGGGGAAATATGGGGAAGACGTGACAGTAGTGACGAATTGGTAATGTGTAGATTTTGTACATATGGGGTAAGGGCAAGGGCAATAGTCTAGTAGGAAGATTAGGTCCCCCTGCACCCCCTGGAGATATACTTCTAATCAGTGTTTCTAGATTGGAAAAAATGTGTAGAAAATGACTAGCTATGGCCCCAAGCTGAAAAAATGTCCCACATACCATTTTTATGCTAATTACTGCTGCCATTATCAAAAAAACGATTTTTGACATATCTCAGCCAATATTGCAGATAATTGAAAAATGAAGGTGTCTAGACCCATGTTTTGAAGGGCATAGATCATGATAGAACTATTCATAACATGATTACATGTGTCTATGGTATACTAGTATGCATATTAATGCTGTAATTACAAAATAATCAGTTTTACAAATGATAAGGATACGTTAATACTGCAGATAACTTAACATGGTACATAAGGGGTCTAAACCCAGGTATTTTCAAGGTTAAATGTCAACAAGATGCTCCTGAGTCTTGCATAGGGGCGGGACATTGGCAGTAACATTGGTACCACTCAACTTTTCTTCCCACCATTGACTTTGTATTGCGAGAGATTTTCACTTGCTTATTTAAAGGTTTCTCACCCAGCCCACGTAAAATCTACCAACTCCTGCTGTTAACTCCCAAACATATTTTTTTATGTTATCCAATCACAGTGCAGAAATGACAGACTAGAGATCCAAATTAGTGCTGCTATAGCTGCCATTTTACATTTCCATCCATGTAACATGCGCGCTCGCGTGCTCGTATCAATTGGTAATGTCGCGCGCTCGTATCAATTGGTAACGTTGATGTTATTGAATACCTCAGTTGAAAGTTCAGTCTTCCATTCCATCTGTGTGTTGTTCTTGGTATTCATCCTCCAATCTAGCCAGGTAAGATGCTAACTATAATGTTACTCACACTCTTGACTTCAGTTTCTGCATGAAATCATAAACAGGCAGAATAACAGCTGAGCCAGCTAGCACCATGTTAGCTAACGTTAAAGCTAGCCTCATCTATGTACAGTATGTTCCTAATGTCGGTGTAACTTAAACTTTTGTTAATGCCAAACATGAGACATATCTGTTGACTTCTGTATATGAATTGAACCAGAAAGAGGCACGACAGCTGAGCTAGCTACAGTAACTTAGCACAATGTTTCATTGGCCTAGATAGCTAACGTTAGTGTGGAAGAATTTAGATGTTTTAGCTATTAGCACTTTTGATGCCACTAAACATGGTTTAGTCAGCTAAAAAGTACCCTAGTGTAGAACATGACTCAGAACCTCTGTTACCTCACTGAAAACTCAGAGCCTCCTTTCACAGGCACTTTTAACATCATTCGTGATTTCTTATTTGTCATTTAACAGTGATGGTAGACATCGACAGCAAGCATGCCCAAAAGAAAACGGAGTGTAGAACCTGCAGCCCAAAGCTCTCCTCCTACATGCATCCTTCATGTACCATCCATGTCTGATCATGGGGATTTCACGCCCCTCCGTAAAATTAAAGGATCTGCTTCAGAAAAACTGCAACTGCTTCAAAAGATCCGGGATAGACGTCTCAACCAACCGCATGACTCCCCATGTCGTATGCAATCAGTATGTGATCAGATCCCGGCAACTCTTCCTGATGACCTAGAAAGAGTAGGATATCACAGCAAGTGTTATAAGCACTTTGTCCGCCACTTTCATCGTCTGGGAGATGATACAGAACCAGGGCCATCAACCTCATCATGGCATCACTCTCCTCGTAAACCAGGAGGTTCTGCTGAACCCATCTTCCCGCCAGAGTGTATATTTTGTGAGAAAGTTGAGACCAAAGATGCTCATCGCAATACTGAGAGGCCTACAACCTTCCCATCCTTTAAAAACAAAGAAAATGCATGGGAGCAAATCGAAACACGGGCTGAGAAAATGGGTCTCTATCGACTCCATCGAAAGGTGAAAAACAAAGACCTCTTTGCATGTGAGGCCAAACACCATCCGTCATGTTTTAAAGCTTTCCGCACAGCATTCTACAACTATGAGCGTGCGATTCACAGAGCCGAAGCACCAAAGGAGCAGGCTTGCATGTCAGCCGCCCATGAAAAGGCATTCAACTCAGTACTGGAACACATTCAAACCCAGGTCATCCAGCAGAATAAAGTTCTACAGCTTTCTTCCTTGCGCTTGCTCTATGTCGAGGAACTGAAACTGAATGGATATGAGAACTCAAATTATCGGTCAGAGAAACTACTGAAACGCCTACAGAATGACCCAATCAAGGAGCATATCCACTTCACGAAGGTTGATCATGACAAATGTGATGTCATTTCTTTCTGGCTTGTGCACAGCTCAAACATAACAGTTTCCAATGCTCTCGCACGAGCATTCACACTCGGAAGCACAAACAAGAACCAAAATGTTGCCCTCCAACTTCGCCAGGGTATTCTACAGGCTTTCAGAGAGTGTAAAGACCAACCATGGCCACCAACAGCTGAAGACATGGAGCTCAATCCTGAAGACATCCTACCTCCAGACCTTGTCCGCTTTCTCAGCGTGCTAATGACTGGCAAGGAGGGCATCGAGACAGAAAAGGTGAAGCGTCTGGTCTTCTCCATTGGACAAGATCTGTGCCGTGCAGTGTCAGATGGAAAATGGAAGTTACCAAAGCACATTCTCCTCTGTGTGACTGTAAGGCACCTGTTCCGAAGCAAACAGCTCACCACAATACTACACAGGCTTGGACACTCTGAGAGCTACGATTTCGCCTTGGAGTTGGAAACTGCTCTCGCCAAGGTCCTGGATGAAGTCTCAACTTATCGTACACCACAAATTGTGACAGGAGAGGGCAACCTTGTATTCCACTGTGAGTGGGACAACTTGAATAAAACCACTACCAGTGTGCACGGCAGCAACATTGTAAACAGTGCTGGAGGAATCATGGTGCAGGAAAGGCTGAGGCGGGGCAGCTCAGAGAAGATCATTCTGGCTGGACCAGCAACCAGGAAGCCATATGACTTCAAAATGTTCCTTGCAAATGACGACAACAAAAAGCAGATGTGCCAGCTTCTTCTGAAAGTGTGGAGTGGACAAGAGGCAGCTACCAGGCTGGAGAGAACAGAGATGGCTGTGCTGATCGTGGAGGGGAAGGCCCACCAACTTGCCTCAACGAATGGCAAGGTAAAATTGAAAGCCCTTCGTGAATGGCGATTCAATTTGTAATTTTTCCTGAAAAAAAGGTGATTACCTGTGATGTTTGTCTAGATCTGAAACTGGCAGTGACTGGTGATTGAAATGCGGTGCCTTTTTGTGTTTCAGGTCGAGGTACGTGAACTCCCCACGATCTACAGCAACCAGGAAGAGACTGATACCAGGGTGGTTCTGTACCTCCATCATGCTGCTACCATCGGATACAAGAACGCTGTAGTCAGAACACCGGACACAGACATCCTCCTGATCCTGCTCCACCATGCCCACAACATCAAGCTGACGGTGTACCTGGATACAGGGTCAGGGAAGCATCGCCAACTTGTCAACGTCTCTGAGCTGGCAGAATCCCTGGGAGAGGACTACTGTGCCACTCTCCTGGGGTACTATGTGTTCAGCGGAGAAGACTGCACCAGTGCCTTCAAAGGGAAGGGAAAAGTCGGGCCCTTGAAAAAGCTGGAGAAGAATCCCAGGTTTCACAGGGCATTCGGTGAACTGGGTGACAACTGGGATGCCAACCCTGAGGTGGAGAGGCAGTTAGAAAAATTCACCTGTGTGATGTACGGCCAGAGTCGCGAGTCATCAGTGGACATTGTCCGTGCCAAGCTGCTACGAAAAATGGTGGGAGAGGACAAGACCCTCACATCCAAGTCCAAGGTTGATCTGGCTCGCCTTCCTCCATGCCAGTCTGCCCTGAAGCCGCACATCCAGCGTGTGAACCACCGCGTAGCATTGTACAAAAGAGCCGATCAACCTATCATCGAAAAGCCAAAACCTTATGAGGAGCAAGGATGGATAAGGACTGATGAAGGACTGTTGAAACCAATGTGGTCCAGTGGTCCCATCCTACCAACCTCACTGGTGGATCTTCTGAACACAGGAGAGCACGAAGAGGAGGAGGAAGAGGAAGGAGAAGAAGAGTTTGACTCTGACGATTTCGATGAAAATGATGATGACTGACTCAGTGTAGAATCACTAATGCTAATGATGTTTATCTAAAACAAGCAAGAGAAGAGTGGTCACATTGAGTGCTAGGACTATTTTGACAGTTGTAATATTTAGAAAAATAAAACTTTGTGTTAACGTCTGTGTAGACGGACCTTAATATGAGTCTATTATTTCGTAAAACTGTGATTATTTTGTAAATAAAGCACTAATTAGCATACTAGCAAACCATAGACACAGGTGATCTTGTTATGAATAGTTCTATCATGATCTACACCCGTCAAAACATGAGTCTAGACACCTTATTTTTTCAATTATCTGCAATATTGGCTGAGATATGTCAAAAATCGTTTTTTTGATAATGGCAGCAGTAATTTGCATACAAATGGTATGTGGGACATTTTTTCAGCTTGGGGCCATAGCTAGTCATTTTCTACACATTTTTTCCAATCTAGAAACACTGATTAGAAGTATATCTCCGGGGGGTGCAGGGGGACCTAGTCTTCCTACTAGACTACAAGGGTAGGGTAGGTGACCGGGGGTGACGTACGGTAGGGACGAGCTTTCTCACTTCGCCCTCCGTACGCATTTCACCTTGCATTGCCTTATTGACGTGTACCCTTGTGACCTTACCCCTCGCTCAATTGTCTTTCTTTTGTCTCCCACATGACCTGTGCGCCATTGGGTGCCGATGGGAGCGTGCGTGAGGTGGCCATTGTGCGCCCGAGATTCCCAGAACCAGCATGCATTGCGTTGATGTACCACTGTATGGACCGCTGTTCTGCGGCCAAGTACCACTTGATGGACCCCAGGTTCTGGGGCAGGGCACCTCTGTTGGAGACCGGCCATAGTGGCCAGGGAATCTTGCTTGCGGACCTCGGTAAGGTGGCACCTATGCCAAACAGGTGGACCACCCTTAGTTGGCCCCTGAGGCCCTAAATAAAAAACGAACACAAGTTGTGCTTTTTTTATATTTCCAAGTAGGCCGCATGAAGCCAGAAGACGTCGGGAAGAACATCGGCCCAGCAGAGAAAGAGAAGACCACCACCATTTGTTTTGTTGTGTTTATTAAGAACCATGGTGACTGCGCACCGAGTGGTGCTTTTGGTGCTTTGTGGTGCTTGTGGTGCTTTTGGTGCTTTTGGGTGCTTTGGTGGTATTGGTACTGGTGCATCGATGCAATGCGTGCTGTCTCCTCCCTCCCAACAGGAATTTCTTTCTCTTGTTCCCTAAAAAGAAAAAAAAGAAAAAAAAACACAGGTCCTGGGTTGCGTTGTAAATAAGAAATCACGTCATTGTAAATAATGCTCCCCACCGTAAATGTATAGTTTGAGAATAATTCCGTAATTCGGTTAGCTGTGGGCTTGAGTCTGTTAGACAGGGTGCAATGCAATAGGGGGACATACTTATTTGTGTTTTAAGATTGTCACACTCAGGGTCAGGTTAATTGTAGAGGGAATTACACCTACGTGTCACACTAAGTTAAAGTTTAATAGGCCCGAGCACGGGCCTGAAGAAAGGAGGGTGCAGTGTAACGAATGTGGAAACGTTACAATGTGAACGTTACAAAAGTATGGTAACATCCTCGTAATGTAAATAATGGTCGCAGCCATCCTAGTTAATTCCATGAAACTTACACGCAGGTCACGATATATCTTTTAAATAGTGTATTTCCTTATTCCATGTAGGCTAAATATGTGTTTCCCACTAGATTGACTTTGCATTGTATCGAACAAAATAAGCGTAGGCCCTTCCAATTTCCCCAAAACCTCCCTTCCAATTGCCTTCCGCATTTTGGGCGGTTTTTTTCAACACCATTGGCCACGAGGTAGGGTTGGGAAGAAAGGCGTGTCTCCACCTCGTCATAAGAGGGAAGGAGTGAACCAGCCCTAACAGCCAATCAACACCGCGGTGAGCGACCCGGTAGGCGTGCCCTCGGAGTCGGCGGCTTGATTTCGCTCGAGGTGATAAAAGCGACTGTAAGAGATGACTTGGGAGAGGCCTTGGGAGATGAGCAAAGAGGCTGCCCCAAGAGGAGCGGTGAGATGCGAAACGCTCCAAGCCAAAGAGGAGAGGTACTCGGCAAGGAAACCAGCTTTGGAGAGACGCGCTGAAAGGAGGGAGACGGCTCCACCCCAAGAAGAGGAGCAGGTGTGCCGAACCAGCGCGTGACGTCTACCGCAGCGGATACACGACGGAGGGTTTCCCGCCAAAACCGCGAGGAATTGCGAGCTGCGGCCTCCCGACTTTGCCTCCCTCTCAAGCAATCCACCTCAAGCCCTACCTGCCTGCATTATCCCCTGTGTAAGTGTGAACGTCCTGTCCTGCTCGTTGTCTTGGGGCTAAGTAAAAATGAATAGTGTAAGTTAACGATTCGCTGTGTTACTGCTTCTTCCATCCATTGCTTGTGTGTGTATAATAAATCTGTTCTTCCTCCGTATTCTTCTGCTTCTTCTTTTTCATTCTCTTTCGGTCGCTTTAGAGATTTCCGATTGAATATCTGTGGGGCGATCTGGTCAACGTCGGGTGGAATCGGGTTTTAATCGGGGAGTAACTGTTCGGACGCGGTTAAATACACCACCGCTCGGTCAATATAACATCTAAGGCCGCGTCTGTAACAATATATATATATATATATATATATATATATATATATATATATATATATATATATATATATATATATATATATTGTATATATTGTTGCGGATATGGGATTTGGCCTCCATCCATATCCACTTGTAAATATTCCCCTATTTCCCAATACTCCCAACTATCCCCAATCCCCCATTCCCTAGTCCCATTGTCTGTAAACAACACTCTGTAGCCCCGACCTTCCCTTTTTCCCCATTAAATGTCGTGCCCAGGTTCACCGCATCTCACGTAGACAACTATAGGACATCTTGCTAGTTATTCTTAGTCTATGTCAGTTAAGGACTCGTTTCCATTAATTCTGACTCTTCGTTGCACCAGAATGTGATTGTATGGCACCAGTAGTGAGTTTAGGACCTCCCAATACCTCCCCGCATCTCTTCCTCATGAAACAACAACACCAACAACAACAACAGCGGCGCGGGGAGTGCGCGTCCTCACTCCGGCTTGGTTAGCCGCCATTGACCATGTGCTCCGACGGGGTTACCACACAGGGGCTGACTGTCAGCTCCTCGTCAAGGGCGGAGCCCGGTAACCCCCCCGCACCCAATAAGAAGCGGCGGACCGATTCCATCTGGGGCGGAGCTAACGAGCCGAGGGCGTGTCACTCCCCGCTGGACATGCGCAGGAAGACGGAGGTGACGTCAGATGCGCCTCAGCTACGAAGGAGAACGGACGCCACCTCCAGCGCGACGATACCTACCCGCATCTTTGGACCGGACCGGGTCGATTCTGCCCCTGAGCCAAGGTGCACCTTGAGCCATCGATTCTGCCCTTCCTTGCCATCAATCCCTGTGTGAGTCAGTCTTGTCCCATTTGTCTGTGGTCTGTCGGGAATAAGATAAGACCGTGTATAAGTGCCCACCTTTCTGTGCTGTACCTCTTGTGCCATGTAATCTAAACGTTCCGCATATCCCATATTATATCCTCCTCCGGAGGTCTTGAGAACTGTACCCCTGGTGTCGTGTCATTTAACCCAGCCGTTGTGTCCTTTCCTTCATTGATCTAGCGTAGTGCGATTCGGCCAACGTTCGAGTATAATCAGGTAACTTGTGCGAACACAGCGGCCATTCCGCTCGGCCCACCATAACATCTAAGTCGTGTCCGTAACAATTGGTGTCGGGAACTGGGATCGGTCCCGGAGCGCGTTTCACGCGCTCGAAATTATAACGGCGAAATTTAATTGTGTTTTCCAAAAAAAAATAAAAACCCGAATTTTGAAAGTCGCGCTATGGCAGACCAAGACGGCTGGGTTCCGGTAGAGGAGAGTGAGGCAGGGTCGATCCAGGACCAAATTGAGGGACATGAGGAGAGCGAAGCAGTGAGGGTAGCAGGGTCGCAAAATGGCGTCGTCGCGCATGAGGTTGCGGGCGCGCAAAATGGCGCCTCGCACATGGCCACGGCGACCGCGCCCGCGACCGTGGTAGCGCCACCGGTGGATTTGAACCTTTTTCTTATGCAAATGAAGGCCCTTATGGACAAGAATAATGAAGAAATGAAAAACAGTATGGGGGCAATGAGGGACGAATTGGGGGTAATGGGGAACCGGATGGATGCTCAGGGTGAGCGATTGGAAGGCCAAATGGGGGTAATGAGGGACGAAGCGAGGGGTACCGGTGAGGGGTTAGACAATAATTTTAAGGGATTAGACAAGAAATTTGGGAAATTAGACAATAGATTAGGGGAAATACAGGAGGGGTTAACGGGGGTAGAAAATAGAATGGCTGCCCAGGAGAATCAGATAGAGGGAGTGAAAAATGGGTTAGAGGGGTTAGAAAACAGTATGGAAGGCAAATTGAGGTACATGAGGGACCAAGCGGAAAGGGAAGTTAAACAAATGGGGCAGCAGATAGAGGGGGTCAGAATGGGGGTAGAAACCAAACTGGATGCTCACAGGGACGAAATGGAGCAGATGAGGGTGGCATCTGGGCAGGAGATGCAAGTGATGGGAGAAGAGATCAGAAGAGGGGTGAGTGAGGAGGTCGGAGGAGTGCACGAGGAGGTGAGGCACTGTAAGGAGCGCATGGAGAAGGAGGTGAGAAAGGGGACTGTAAAATTGCAAGGTGGTATAGAGGAGTTGACGCTGGGAGTAGAACAACTGACAGTGGGACAAACGGAGTTGGGGGACCAGGTAAAGAAGAACACAGCGGTAATAGAGGGTTTAAAATCGACACAGAAGGAGATGAAAAAGGATGTAGGGGTCATTAAAAAAGAGTGTCAGACGGTACATGAGGACCTGACGAGGAAAATGGACAAGGTGGTAGAGGTGATGGAGGTTAAAGAGCGGGAGGTGCGGGAGCACATAGAAAAAAATTAAGTGGAGTTAGAGGAAGAACTTAAAGGGGCGCACGAGGAGATGAAGGAGGTGAAGCAGAAATTAGAAGAAGTGGAAGAAGGGGTGAGCGAAATTAAGAAGCGACGGAGAGAGGATAAGAAAGAGATAAAGGAGGAAGTAAAAGAATTGGTCCAAAGTCTGTGTTCGGATCGTGATGATGTGCTCATTAACCGGATGAGGGATTCGCAGGTGATGGAGGAGAAGCGAAGAGAAAGAGGACCCGGTGTAAGTGGTGACCAATATGGTCGTGCGTATGATGCGCCAGGTGATTTAATAAGCTTGGGGGTCGAGATAGACCCGGATGTTCGTGAGAGGCCAAGAGTGAGGTGTATGGCTGGTCCGGAGGGTATGGAACGAGAGGTGCGAGGTGTGGGTGAGCAAGGTTGTGGTGGTATGGAATGGGTAGCGGGTTGCGGAAGTGTGACCCATGCATCGACACCAACGGGGGTAGTTGTTAGAGGGACCGGGGAGGCACGAGAGCCCCTTGGGGGTAATGTACTGTGGGAGCCCGGCCGGGTCGGCCCCGCACTGACCCCGCAAGGGGCGACGCACGGGGTCCGGCAGGCGGGCAACGACTCGCATACGAGGTGGTCCCACAAGGTCCCACTCGCGCCGTATGACGGCAAGAGTGATCTACGCGCGTACCTGGCGCAGTTCGACTGTGTGTGTAAGGGCAACGGTTGGGGTGAGGACGAAGGTGGAGTACACCTGGTGGCCGCATTGCGCGGCGCGGCGGCGGAGGTGCTGACGGCATTACCAGCGGGTGCTCTCACCCTGCCAGCCCTCCGCGACGCCCTAATTAATCGATTCGGCATTGAACAGCAGAGCGAGCTTGTTAAAGCTCAGCTCGCGCTGCGAAAACGCAAGCCCCAGGAAGCCATCGGGGAACTTGCCCACGACATTCGCCGCGCAGTGGGGATCGCACATGCTAGCATGGCAGCGGATTCCCGGGAAAGCCTGGCGCTGGACCATTTTATCCAGGCCCTCCCGGATATTGAGCTCCGGCAACAGCTCGCCATGTGGCGCCCGCAGACTCTGAGCCAGGCGGCTGACGCTGCGGCCCGTTGGGAAGCAGCGAGGCCCCTGGCCCGGGGGGCGAGCGTCTCGCAATGGCGGTCCGCCAGGTGGGACCCCCGATGGAGGGCGGACCCCTTAGGGGGCCCGCCCCCGACGTGGGTCCTGACCTGGCGGGCATGGTCCGGAGGCTGGTGGACCAGCGCCTGGCGGGACCTGGACCATGGCAGGCGGCCCCGGAGGTGGCCCGCGGTGGACCACGAGCGGGTAATCCAATTCGGACCTACAGGGGGGGGAATTTGGAATTCCGGAGACAAGCACCTTATCAGGTGAGGTGCTATACTTGCAACCGTCTGGGTCACCTGGCGCGGCACTGTCGAGCCACGCGCCGGGATGATCCCCGGCGGTTGAGGTCCTCAACTCCACCCAGGGGGGAGCGGGTTAGCCGACCCCAGACACCCCTCCCCCCCCCCCCCCCCCCGCCAGACCCCGGGAAACTAGAAGGTGTCGGGCACGTAGGGTGGTGTTCGGCAGAAGAGGATGGAGGAGAGCCCTCATTGACGCGACAGGTCATTTATTGTGGCCAAATTGGAACCGGTAGCCTGACAATCAGATGCAAAATTGCCGGCGTGGGGGTAGACGCCGTAGTGGACACAGGAGCTAGCGCCACGATCATCAGCCCTGTGGTCCTTGATTCGAGCGCAGGTGGCTGGGATAAGATCCAGCGCCTGCAAAATTATAGTTTGCAACTTGCTACCGGGGTAACGGCCCCGATCATAGGGCGTGGTTCTGTGACCCTCAAGTTAGGGTCGGTAAGGAGGGAGATAGATGTTTGGGTGGCGGAGGTGTGCGACCCATGTTTAATAGGGTTGGATTTGTTGACTGCCAGCGGTTGTAAAATCGACTTATGCCGGGGGATCCTGCAGGTGGGAGTAGCAGAGCTGCCGTTAGGGGGAGTGAGCACGGCCGAGAGAGCGGAGCTGGAGGCTTCCGAGGCCGTGACCATCCCCCCAAGGGCCGAGGCGATAGTACCGGCCCGGTGGGCAGCTCGCCCAACGTGGCAGGAGTCCTGCGGCCTGGTCGAACAGGTGGCAGCGCAGTCCATACCGGGTTTAATCGTGGGCCGCACCCTTGTAAAAACGGACGGACCGGTAGTGGCCGTCCGAGTAATAAATATGAGTACAGAACCACGCACTATAGTAAGGGGCACGAGGGTAGCTGGCTGCACCCCAGTTGAGGAAGTCGCGACAGTGAGGGGCGAGAACGTCCAGCCGAGCCGACCCCGGGGGGAGCCTTCAATAAGAAGTAGGAATTGGCCCGATCCCATTTGCGAGATGGTAAATCGTAGTAGCGTAGAGTTGGGAGGTACCCAGAGGGAGGCCTTACACAAACTGGTTGGGTCCCATTTGGACCTCTTCTCCCTGTCCACCGAGGATATTGGACGTACGGGCCTGGTGAAACATAAGATCCACACCGGTGAGGCCCGGCCTATTCGTCAGGCCGCCCGACGGCTCCCTTGGAGCAAGAGGGCGGAAGCTGACGAGCAGGTTGAAAAAATGCTCGACGCAGGCGTGATCGAGCCCTCGGGAAGTCCTTGGATGTCACCTGTTGTGCTGGTCAAAAAGAAGGATGGGACCACGCGGTTCTGCGTGGACTATCGCCAGCTAAACAACATGACACTCAAGGACTCATATCCCCTGCCAAGGATTGATGACACCCTCGATTCCGTTGCGGGCTCAAATTGGTTTTCAACTTTGGACCTCAAGAGTGGGTATTGGCAGGTGGAGATGGATAGGGCAGGGAAGGAGAAAACGGCATTTTCCACAGGTAAGGGACTGTATCAGTTTACTGTGATGCCGTTTGGTTTGTGTAACGCCCCCGCCACCTTTGAAAGATTGATGGAACATGTACTAGGCGGCATGCCATGGCAATCATGCCTGGTGTACCTGGATGACGTCCTAGTACATGCCAAAACGTTCCCCCAGGCAGTAGCTAATTTGGACCAGGTGTTCGGGTGCCTCAGACAGGCAGGGTTGAAGCTGAACCCGAGTAAGTGCACCTTGTTTGCCAAGGAGGTGGCCTATTTAGGCCACGTCATCGGTTGCGAGGGGGTAAAAACGGACCCAGACAAAATTAAAGCGGTAGAGGAGTGGCCCGCACCACGTACCATCAAAGAGGTGCGGGGATTTTTGGGACTCTGCTCCTACTACCGGCGCTTTGTGGCGAAATTTGCGGAGTTGGCCCGTCCCCTCCACCGGCTTACGGAGAAGGGGACGCGATTTAATTGGACACGGGAGTGCCACGAGGCATTCCAAAAATTGAAGGGGTGTCTAACATCCGCACCCCTTCTAGCTTACCCCACTAGCAACGGGGCATTTACCCTGGACACGGATGCGAGCCAGGAAGGATTGGGCGCAGTTTTGTCTCAGACACAGGAGGGCGTGGAGAGAGTGATTGGTTATTATAGTCGGGCCTTAAGTAGGCCCGAGCGAAATTATTGCGTCACTCGCAAAGAGTTATTGGCTATGCTGGCTGCCATGAGCCATTTCCACCCGTACTTGTACGGGCGGAAATTTTTGGTTAGAACTGACCATTCCTCCTTGCAATGGCTCCTTCGGTTCAAGGAACCAGAGGGCCAAATTGCCAGGTGGTTGGAAAAGTTGCAGCAGTACGATTTTGATGTGGCCCATAGGGCCGGGAAGGCCCATGGTAATGCGGACGCACTCTCTCGGCGTCCTTGTCTGGGGGAAAACTGCAAATTTTGTGCGAGACACGAGGAGAGGGAACAATTGGGCGATTCGGACCCGACCCTCGTTGACCGGGCAACCCGGGTGAGAGGGCCAATTTTTCCACTAACCGCAGATGAGGAATTCGGAACTTTGGCATGGAGCACGGCCCAGCAGGAGGATCCTGTCCTGGGGCCAGTGTTCAATTGGGTCAAATTGGGGCAAAGACCAAAGGGGGAAGAGGTCACCCCCCTCGGGGCACAAACAAAGGCATATTGGGCTCAGTGGCAGACCCTGGAATTGAAGGATAACATCTTGTATCGCAAGTGGGTGGAGGTTCCCTCTGATAAAACTTCCTGGCTGGTGGTAGTCCCAAATAAATTTAAGACCGAAATATTGCAACAGGTGCATGGTACCCACCCCGGCGGCCATTTGGGCAGGACAAAGACGACATCGCAGGTACGCCGGAGGTTTTATTGGGTGAATATGGGGCGCGACATACAGGACTGGTGTCGGAGATGCGACGCCTGTACTGCCAAAAAGGGACCAGCACGGAGGATGAGGGCCCCCCTTCAATTACACCAGGTGGGGGCCCCCCTAGAGCGGGTGGCCATGGATATCCTAGGCCCACTACCCCGCACTCGCCTAGGTAATAAGTACATCCTCGTTGTGATGGACTACTTCACCAAGTGGCCGGAGGCCTACGCCCTCCCCAACCAAGAAGCAGGGGTGGTAGCGCAGGCCTTCGTGGAAGGATTTGTGTGCCGGCATGGGATTCCACAGGAGTTGCACACCGACCAGGGACGAAATTTTGAGAGCAAATTGCTAAAAGATGTGTGCAGTCTCCTGTCAATTCGGAAAACCAGAACAACGCCTTTAAGACCTCAATCTGACGGGATGGTGGAAAGATTCAACCGAACTTTAATCCAACAACTGGCACTGTTCACCGCCACCCGTCAGGATGACTGGGACGAACATCTCCCTTATTTGCTCATGGCCTACCGAACCAGCCAGCACGGGGCCACCGCATGCAGTCCAGCGTTGCTTATGTATGGGCGGGAGTTACGGGCTCCCGCCGACTTGCTATGCGGTCCCGTGCCAGACACAGTGGTTAACCCGCCGAGGGAGGGGTACGCCCGTCACCTAGAGGAAGGCATGGAGCTAGTCCATGCCTTCGCCCGCCGCCAACTCCATCTGGCGGGGGAGAAGATGAAGCGCAGGTACGACCACCGGAGCCAGGGGAGTCAGTACACTCCGGGGATGAAGATTTGGTTCTTCAATCCCCGGAGGAGGAAGGGTAGGTGCCCGAAACTCACCTCTCCCTGGCAAGGCCCGGGGGTCGTCCTGTCGCAAGTCTGTGACGTGGTAGTAAAGATCAAAATGGGGCCACGAGCCCTCCCTCGGATCGTCCACGCCGACCGAATAAGGCCTTACACCGGCGAGCAGGCGCCCCCGTGGATTGCCTCGGCTTTAGATGCCGAGGCGGGACCCAGTACCTCTGAATAAGGGGGGCTTATTAGTGCCAGAGGACTGGGGGATTGATGAGCGATGGGCCCGGTGGGTAAGGGATGCCACCCTGCCACCCGTCCCATGTGGGGCAAATCCGCTATAGATTATGGGGTGTATGGCAGTGAAAACTAGCCCGGGTGGGTTAGGATATGGTGTGTAGGGCCCTAGAAGATGACATTAGGTGACGTTAAGGTTAGTTAGTGACTGATACCTGTGGTGGGGACGCAGGTAGATTAGTGTGGATTATAATGACGAGGGAGCGCAATAGTTGAAAGGGACGACTGGGAAGCGCAAGTTTCAGAAGGGAGTAGTTAGCTGAGATGATGCCGTGTGTTTGAGAATTGAACAGGTGTGATTGCACAGGTGTGCAACTGGACAGGTGTGTGGAGCAGTGTATGAGTAGTGAGTGTTGTGGATCAGCGCGAATGCGCTTGGGGAGAGAAGGGTGCAGGTGGCACCAGGTGTGAGAGCACAGGTGTGCAAGTACAGGTGTGTGGAATATATGGAGTAAGTGGTACGGTGTGGAGTGCATGGTGCGAAGGTGTGGATGGGGGAAGAGTGGACCCCTTTCACGAGTACCCGGGGCGGGTAGTGTAAGTGTTAGGTAGAGGGTATAGGTAAATTGTGGTTGGATATTGGCATTTGTGGTGCGGTTGCAGAATGGTATTGTGGATGGGTGCATTAGTGTTGTGGAAATGGCTGGGCGTGTAGCCTGTTAGTGTGTGTAGTTGGTTTGGGCACTCCACCACTGTGAGGATGTCGGCCAGGTGAGGCCGCAGGTGGGCTCTGGGAGCCGGTAGTTGTGGATGGGGTCCGAGGATCCGGAGGACGGACCCGGGTAGCCCAGTGCCAGAGAGGGCACCGAGTGGGGAGAGTGCCAGAGGGACTTCCCCAGTTAGATAGGTTAGGGTGAGGAGCAGGTAAGCTCGGAGGCAACTACAGTGGTGGAGGTGTGCAGGTGGGTAGACCTGCTGGGAGAGCTACACGACTCAGCCCGGAAATTGTGCAAGGGCACAGGGAGTTGAATCGGGGGAGTGAGACCCCAAATTGAAAAGCACCACAGTTTGGTCAATGGGAATTGGTTTTTAGAACCCATAGTGTAAGTTGGCCAATGGATTGGCAGGGAAAGACCCCGGGTAATGTAAAGTTGTTAAAGTCATTTAGGAAATAGTTAGGATTGATGAACCTGTCGCACCATACGCAGCCACTTACCTGAGGTGATGATGATGACTCCACACCTGTGTTCCTTTGTTCTGTGTGCAGGAAATAAGAATTGCTGGTTGGATTGGTGAGACGCATCACGACGTGGATGAGACATTGGGGTGATTCCATCTCTCCCTCCTTAGGAGGGACTGATGATGAATTGGTGATGGCAAATTTTGATGTTGAGTTGGAGATGGCAAATTTTGATGAGAGTTGGAAATGGCAAATTTGATTGGTTAGGAGGGAGAGAAGACGAATTTGGTTTATGGGAGGAACGGGGAAGACAGTAGGGACGTTTGTTGATTTGTAAAGTAGATGTTTATGGGTAGTGTTGTGTTTTGTGGATACAGTAAGGGGTAAGGGAGGGGCAATGTAGGTTACCTGGTGGGGGGGGGGGGGCATACGGTAGGAACGTACCTGTCTCACCTGGTTCCCATGTGCCCCCAGTGTGCATTACCTTGCATTGCGTGCACTTTTGCGCCCTTACCACCTTACTCACTTGTCTGCTTCTTTTGTCTCCCACCTCCGAGGATCTGGCTTTGGGGCAGAGAGAGAGGAGAGAGAGGTGCTGGCTCCGCAGTTGTGGGCCTGCACTTTCGCTGCTTGCTGCCTGGATCGATACACCATATGGACCGCAATTTTGGTGGCCACCCACAATGGACCGCAGTTCTTTTGCGGCCAAGCACCACCCGTGGATGGACCTATGGGTCAACGTGGCACCTATGCCATACAGGTGAACCACTAATAGTTGGCCCCTGACGGCCACAAATTAGAAATGGACGCGGTTGGCGCCTTTCTTTATTTTTAAAGAAGCTAGAAGGCCAAGTGCTTCAAGAAGGCAAGACCAGCGGCAGAACATCGGCCGGCTGCGACACCACCGGTGACTATCGAACACTTTATTGGTGCACCGGATGGTGCTGACTGTGTTATGGGGTGGTGCTTTTGGTGCTTGGATGGGGTGCTCTGCACGTTATTAAAGGCCGTAGGGCCACAGAGCACTCGTGGGTTGGTGTATCGATGCTGGCATGCGTGCTCTCTCTATGCATAACATCTGCATGTGTTCCTCCAAAAACAGGTCCTGGATCGTAGTGTAAATATCAGTGTAGTCTTGTGTAAATAATGCTCCCTACCGGCTGTATGTTTAGTTTGAGGATTCTTTCCGCGATTCGGTTATCCTGTGGGTGTGTTTCTGTGAGGAGAAGGGTGCAACGTCGCAGGGGGACATATTTACTCATTTGTGAACATCTGTAAAACTGTCGCACTCAGGGTAGAGTTAATCGTAGAGGGAACTACATCTGAGTGCCACACTAAAGTAGGTAAAAATTTATCGGGTCGGGACGCCCCGAGGTAGAGAAGGGTGCAATGTTGCGGATATGGGATTTGGCCTCCATCCATATCCGCTTGTAAATATTCCCCTATTTCCCCAATACTCCCCAACTATCCCCAATCCCCCATTCCCTAGTCCCATTGTCTGTAAACAACACTCTGTAGCCCCGACCTTCCCCTTTTTCCCCCATTAAATGTCGTGCCCAGGTTCACCGCATCTCACGTAGACAACTATAGGACATCTTGCTAGTTATTCTTAGTCTATGTCAGTTAAGGACTCGTTTCCATTAATTCTGACTCTTCGTTGCACCAGAATGTGATTGTATGGCACCAGTAGTGAGTTTAGGACCTCCCAATACCTCCCCGCATCTCTTCCTCATGAAACAACAACACCAACAACAACAACAGCGGCGCGGGGAGTGCGCGTCCTCACTCCGGCTTGGTTAGCCGCCATTGACCATGTGCTCCGACGGGGTTACCACACAGGGGCTGACTGTCAGCTCCTCGTCAAGGGCGGAGCCCGGTAACCCCCCCGCACCCAATAAGAAGCGGCGGACCGATTCCATCTGGGGCGGAGCTAACGAGCCGAGGGCGTGTCACTCCCCGCTGGACATGCGCAGGAAGATGGAGGTGACGTCAGATGCGCCTCAGCTACGAAGGAGAACGGACGCCACCTCCAGCGCGACGATACCTACCCGCATCTTTGGACCGGACCGGGTCGATTCTGCCCCTGAGCCAAGGTGCACCTTGAGCCATCGATTCTGCCCTTCCTTGCCATCAATCCCTGTGTGAGTCAGTCTTGTCCCGTTTGTCTGTGGTCTGTCGGGGCTAAGATAAGACCGTGTATAAGTGCCCACCTTTCTGTGCTGTACCTCTTGTGCCGTGTAAACTAAACGTTCCGCATATCCCATATTATATCCTCCTCCGGAGGTCTTGAGAACTGTACCCCTGGTGTCGTGTCATTTAACCCAGCCGTTGTGTCCTTTCCTTCATTGATCTAGCGTAGCTCGATTCGGCCAACGTTCGAGTATAATCGGGTAACTTGTGCGAACACGGCGGCCATTCCGCTCGGCCCACCATAACATCTAAGTCGTGTCCGTAACAATATATATATATATATATTGTTGCGGATATGGAATTTGGCCTCCATATCCGCTTGTAAATATTCCCCTATTTCCCCAATACTCCCCAACTATCCCCAATCCCCCATTCCCTAGTCCCATTGCCTGTAAATAACACTCTGTAGAACCGACCTTCCCCTTTTCCCCCATTAAATGTCGTGCCCAGGTCCACCGCATCTCACGTAGACAACTTTCGGACATCTTGCTAGTTATTCTTAGTCTATGTCAGTTAAGGACTCGTTTCCATTAATTCTGACTCTTCGTTGCACCAGAATGTGATTGTATGGCACCAGTAGTGAGTTTAGGACCTCCCCATACCTCCTCCCATCTTCCCCATGAAACAACAACAACAACAACAACAACTACAACAACAACTACAACAACAGAGGAGATTGGGGGCGGCGCGGCGCGGGGAGTGTGCGTCCTCACTCCGGCTTGGTTAGCCGCCATTGCCCATGCGCTCCACGGGGTTACCACGAAGGGGCTGGCTGTCAGCTCCTCGTCAGGGGCGGAGCCCGGTAACCCCCCGCAGCCAGTGAGAAGCGGCGGGCCGATTCCATCTGGGGCGGAGCTAACGAGCCGAGGGCGTGTCACTCCCCGCCGGATATGCGCAGCGACTTACCGGACGTGAGGTCAGATGCGCCCCCAGCTTGGAAAGACAAGTCGCGACCTCCGAGCGCTGAGCGACCTCCCCGCATCTCTGGACCGGACCGGGTCGATTCTGTCCTTGAGCCAAGAGTGCACCTTGAGCCATCGACTACCCGCTTTCCTTGCCATCAATCCCCGTGTGAGTCAGTTTTGTCCTGTTTATCTGTCGTCTGTCGGGGCTACTATAAGACCGTAATTAAGTGCCTATCTTTCTATGCTGTCTCTCTCATCCCTGTAATCTAACCTTCCGCAATATTATAACCTCCTCCGGAGGTCTTGAGAACTGGACCCCTGGTGTCGTGTCATTTTAAACCCAGCCGTTGTGTCCTTTCCTCAATTGATTTAGCGTAGCGCGACTCGGCCAAGGTTCGAGTATAATCGGGTAACTTGTGCGAACACGGCGGCCATTCCGCTCGGCCCACCATAACATCAAAGTCGTGTCCGTAACAATTGGTGTCAGGAGTGTCGGATTCGGACCTGGGACTAAATTCATTTAGCCCAAATTTTGGAACACCAATTGTACCATTAGGGTGACAATTGGTGTCGAGGAGTGAGATTCGATCCGGAGCGCGTTTTACGTGCTCGAAATTATAACGGCGAAATTTGATTGTGTATTACAAAATATAAAAACCCGAATTTTGAAAGTCGCGCTATGGCAGACCAAGTCGGCTGGGGTCCGGTAGAGGAGAGTGAGGCAGGGTCGATCCAGGACCAAATTGAGGGACATGAGGAGAGCGAAGCAGTGAGGGTAGCAGACGCACAAAATAGCGTCGTTGCGCCCGACGTTGCGGGCGCGCAAAATGGCGCCTCGCTGGTCGCGGCGACCGCGCCCGCGACCGTGGCAGCGCCCCTGGTGGATTCGAACCTTTTTATGTTGCAAATGAGGGCCCTTATGGAACGAATGGGAGACCAAATTGTGGGAATGAGGGCTGATAGTGAGTGGTTGGGGAACCGGATGGATGCTCAGGGTGAGCGATTGGAGGGCCAAATGGGGGTAATGAGGGACGAAGCGAGGGGTACCAGTGAGAAGTTAGACAATAATTTTGAGGGGTTAGACAACGGGATAAAAGAGGTGAGAAATGGGTTAATGGGGGTAGAAAACAGAATGGCCGCTCAAGAGAATCAAATGGAAGGGATGCAAAAGGGGTTAGAGGGGTTAGAAAACAGGATGGAAGGCAAATTGAGGGACATGAGGGACCAAGCGGAAAGGGAAGTTAAACAAATGGGGCAGCAGATAGAGGGGGTCAGAATGGGGGTTGAAACTAAACTGGATGCTCACAGGGAGGAAATGGAGCAGATGAGGGTGGCATCTGGGCAGGAGATGCAAGTGATGGGAGAGGAGATCAGAAGAGGTGTGAGTGAGGAGGTCGGAGGAGTGCGCGAGGAGGTGAGGCACTATAAGGAGCACATGGAGAAGGAGGTGAGAAAGGGGACTGTAAAATTGCAAGGGGGCATAGAGGACCTGACGCAGGAGGTGGAACAGCTGACGGAGGGACAAAAAGAACTAACGGACGAGGTAAAGAAGAACACAGCGGTAATAGGAGGGTTAAAAGCGACACAAAACGACATAAAAAACGACTTGATAGCGACAAAGAGGCAATGTCAGATGGTACGTGAGGGACTGACAACGAGGTTGGACGAGGTGATAGAGGTAATGGAGACGAACGACCGGCAGGTGAGGACGCACATGGAAACGGTCAAGGTAGCCTTAGAGGACGAACTTGAGGAGACGTACCGGGGAATAAAAGAGGTGAAGCAGAAATTAGAAGAAGTGGAAGAAGGGGTGAGCGAAATTAAGAAGCGACGGAGAGGGGATAAGAAAGAGATAAAAGAGGAGATAAAAGAATTGGTCCGAAGTCTGTGTTCGGATCGTGATGATGTGCTCACTAACCGGATGAGGGATTCGCAGGTGATGGAGGAGAAGCGAAGAGGAAGAGGACCCGGTGTAAGTGGTGACCAATATGGTCGTGCGTATGATGCGCCAGGGGATTTAAGAAGCTTGGGGGTCGAGATGGACCCGGGTGTTCGTGAGAGGCCGTTGGTGAAGTGTGCGACAGGTCTGGTGTGCGAAAAAGGAGGTGTGCAAGAAAGTCCGACTCTGGGGTGTGTGAGGAAAAAGTGCGTGCCAAGGAGTGAGGGTGCTGGCGAGAGTGAGTCGGTCGTAGCGCGTGTGCGAGGGAGCACATGGAAGCGCGGTGTGGTAAGTGTTACAGAGGGTGTGACGGGAGAGTGTGCGCAGGAGTGTGCGCGAGAAAGGTGTGTGACGGACAGGTGCATGGGGAAAGAGTGCGCTGTCAAAGGCAAGGAAGAATGCACACCTGTGGTGAGTGTTACGGAGGGTGTGACGGGAGAGTGTGCACAAGAGTGTGCGCGAGAGAGGTGTGTAACGGACGGGTGCATGAGGAAAGAGTGCGCTGTCAAGAGTAAGGGTGAGTGCGTTGTCAAGAATGGAGGTGAGAGTAGTAAGAGTGACACGGAGCATGAGTTGGTTGTGACAGGTGAGAAAGGAAGCACACCTGGAATGGTAGAGCGTGAGTGGGAATGCACGCTGGAATTGGTAGTGAGGCACGTGGTTGGGTGTGCGAATGAGAGCACACCTGTGATTGTCACAGAGGAGGTGACAGAGGAGGGGGCGCGAGGAGGTGTGTTGGTGAGGTGTGCGACCAACGAATGTGTGCCAAGGTGTTCGGTGGTCAGGTGTGTGACCAGGGCTGTGAGTGGAATGAGGGTACCTGGGTGTGTAAGGAAAGGTACGAGGAGCATGGGAACGGCTGGATGTGTGAGCAAGGAACGGGCTGCGGGGTGTAAGCATGCAGGTGAGGCATCGAAGGTAACCGGTTTAGAGGTTAGAGCGACTTTTAGCCGAATCGGGCCCTCGGTGCGTGCTGGGCCTCGCTTTGAACGGCCGCGTCCGTGCTCCACTAGGCGGAGCGGGCAGCCCGATAGAAAGGGTCGTCATGGCGACCACTTTTTGTTGAGGCAGTCCGGCAGGTCGAGATCTGGACATTGGATGGCTCCACGCCGAAATGGTGCGTGGGATCTCGGCCCGGGTAAGCCCCCGTCCCTGCACCGAGTGCCGGACGCGTCCAGCCGCTGGCACAGAACAACCCGCATTCATGGCTTGGCTTTACGAAGCCGGGCTTTGGACAGGAATTGGCGCACCGAGAGGCATTAGTGAGTAGACTGGGTGATGAGGTTAGTGTTTTGGACCCAAAATTAGAGAAAAACAAAATTTGATGATTGGCAAGGGATTGGCAGTAGTGATTGGCAGATGATGGGTAGTGATTGGCAAATTTTTGATTTGTGGAAATTTGATGTGCAAAATTGGTAGTGAGCGATGGGCCCGGTGGGTAAGGGTGGCATCCCTGCCACCCTTCCCAGGTGGGGCAAATGCGCACTAGATTATGGGGTGTATGGCAGTGGAAACTAGCCCGGGTGGGTTAGGTTATATTGATAGGGATCTAGCGAAGATGACAGTAGGTGACGTTAAGGTTAGTTAGTGACTGATACCTGTAGTGGGGACGCAGGTAGATTAGTGTGGTTGATAATGACGAGGGAGCGCAATAGTTTAAAGGGACGACTGGGAAGCGCAAGTTTCAGAGGGGAGTAGTTAGATGAGATGATGCCGTGTGTGTGAGAATTGAACAGGTGTGATTGCACAGGTGTGAGAACTGGACAGGTGTGTGGAGCAGTGTATGAGTAGTGAGTGTTGTGGATCAGCGCGAATGCGCTTGGGGAGAGAAGGGTGCAGGTGGCACCAGGTGTGAGAGCACAGGTGTGCAAGTACAGGTGTGTGGAGAGAGTTGGAGTAAGTGGTACGGAGTGGTGTGCATGGTGCGAAGGTGTGGATGGGGGAAGAGTGGACCCCTTTCACGAGTACCCGGGGCGGGTAGTGTAAGTGTTAGGTAGAGGGTATAGGTAAATTGTGGTTGGATATTGGCATTTGTGGTGCGGTTGCAGAATGGTATTGTGGATGGGTGCATTAGTGTTGTGGAAATGGCTGGGCGTGTAGCCTGTTAGTGTGTGTAGTTGGTTGGGCACTCCACCACTGTGAGGATGTCGGCCAGGTGAGGCCGCAGGTGGGCTCTGGAAGCCGGTAGAGTTGTGGATGGGGCCCGAGGATCCGGAGGACGGACCCGGGTAGTCCAGTGCCAGAGAGGGCACCGAGTGGGGAGAACGCCAGAGGGCCTTCCCCAGGTAGTTAGGTTAGGGTAAGGAGCAGGTAAGCTCGGAGGCAACTGCAGTGGTGGAGGTGTGCAGGTGGGTAGACCCGCTGGGAGAGGTACACGCCACAGCCCTGAAATTGTGCGAGGGCACCGGGAGATGAATCGGGGGAGTGAGACCCCAAATTGAAAAGCACCACAGTTGGGTCAATGGGAATTGGTTTTTAGAACCCATAGTATAAGAGGGCCAATGGTTTGGCCGGAGAAAGACCCCGGGTAATGTAAAGTTGTTAAAGTCATTTAGGAAATAGTTAGGATTGATGAACCTGTCGCACCATACGCAGCCACTTACCTGAGGTGATGATGATGACTCCACACCTGTGTTTTCTTTGTTTTGTGTTGCAGGAAGTGAGAATTGCTGTGAGGATTTGTGAGACGCATCACGACGTGGATGAGACATTGGGGTGATTCCATCTCTCCCTCCTTAGGAGGGACTGATGATGAATTGGTAATGGCAAATTTTGATGTTCAGTTGGAGATGGCAAATTTTGATGAGAGTTGAAAATGGCAAATTTGATTGGTTAGGAGGGAGAGAAGACGAATTTGGTATATGGGAGGAACGGGGAAGACAGTAGGGACGTTTGTTGATTTGTAAAGTAGATGTTTATGGGTAGTGTTGTGTTTTGTGGATACAGTAAGGGGTAAGGGAGGGGCAATGTAGGTTACCTGGTGGGGGGGAGCGTACGGTAGGAACGTACCTGTCTCACCTGGTTCCCATGTGCCCCCAGTGTGCATCATCTTATATTGCGTGCACTTTTGCGCCCTTACCACCTTACTCACTTGTCTTCTTCTTTTGTCTCCCACCTCCGAGGATCTGGCTTTGGGGCAGAGAGAGAGGAGAGAGAGGTGCTGGCTCCGCAGTTGTGGGCCTGCACTTTCGCTGCTTGCTGCCTGGATCGATACACCATATGGACCGCAATTTTGGTGGCCACCCACAATGGACCGCAGTTCTTTTGCGGCCAAGCACCACCCGTGGATGGACCTATGGGTCAACGTGGCACCTATGCCATACAGGTGAACCACTTATAGTTGGCCCCCTGACGGCCACAATAAAGAAATGGACGCGGTTGGCGCCTTTCTTTATTTTTAAAGAAGCCAGAAGGCCAAGTGCACCACACGAAGAGCAAGAGACACCTGCAGGGTTAGGGGTTGTTGTTTTTATTTTAATGAACAATGGTGACTGCACTGATTGGTGCTGGGGTGGTGCTTTTGGTGCTTGGAAGGGGTGCTCTGCACATTATTAAAGGCCGTAAGGCCACAGAGCACTCGTGGGTTGGTGTATCGATGCTGGCATGCGTGCTCTCTCTATGCATAACATCTGCATGTGTTCCTCCACAAACAGGTCCTGGATCGTAGTGTAAATAGCAGCGTAGTCTTGTAAATAATGCTCCCTACCGGCTGTATGTTTAGTTTGCGAATTCTTTCCGCGATTCGGTTATCCTGTGGGTGTGTTTCTGTGAGGAGAAGGGTGCAACGTCGCAGGGGGACATATTTACTCATTTGTGAATATCTGTAAAACTGTCGCACTCAGGGTAGAGTTAATAGTAGAGTGAACTACATCTGAGTGCCACACTAAAGTAGGTAAAAATTTATCGGGTCGGGACGCCCCGAGGGTAGAGAAGGGTGCAATGTTGCGGATATGGAATTTGGCCTCCATATCCGCTTGTAAATATTCCCCTATTTCCCCAATACTCCCCAACTATCCCCAATCCCCCATTCCCTAGTCCCATTGCCTGTAAATAACACTCTGTAGAACCGACCTTCCCCTTTTCCCCCATTAAATGTCGTGCCCAGGTCCACCGCATCTCACGTAGACAACTTTCGGACATCTTGCTAGTTATTCTTAGTCTATGTCAGTTAAGGACTCGTTTCCATTAATTCTGACTCTTCGTTGCACCAGAATGTGATTGTATGGCACCAGTAGTGAGTTTAGGACCTCCCCATACCTCCTCCCATCTTCCCCATGAAACAACAACAACAACAACAACTACAACAACAACTACAACAACAGAGGAGATTGGGGGCGGCGCGGCGCGGGGAGTGTGCGTCCTCACTCCGGCTTGGTTAGCCGCCATTGCCCATGCGCTCCACGGGGTTACCACGAAGGGGCTGGCTGTCAGCTCCTCGTCAGGGGCGGAGCCCGGTAACCCCCCGCAGCCAGTGAGAAGCGGCGGGCCGATTCCATCTGGGGCGGAGCTAACGAGCCGAGGGCGTGTCACTCCCCGCCGGATATGCGCAGCCACTTACCGGACGTGAGGTCAGATGCGCCCCCAGCTTGGAAAGACAAGTCGCGACCTCCGAGCGCTGAGCGACCTCCCCGCATCTCTGGACCGGACCGGGTCGATTCTTTCCTTGAGCCAAGAGTGCACCTTGAGCCATCGACTACCCGCTTTCCTTGCCATCAATCCCCGTGTGAGTCAGTTTTGTCCTGTTTATCTGTCGTCTGTCGGGGCTACTATAAGACCGTAATTAAGTGCCTATCTTTCTATGCTGTCTCTCTCATCCCTGTAATCTAACCTTCCGCAATATTATAACCTCCTCCGGAGGTCTTGAGAACTGGACCCCTGGTGTCGTGTCATTTTAAACCCAGCCGTTGTGTCCTTTCCTCAATTGATTTAGCGTAGCGCGACTCGGCCAAGGTTCGAGTATAATCGGGTAACTTGTGCGAACACGGCGGCCATTCCGCTCGGCCCACCATAACATCAAAGTCGTGTCCGTAACAATATATATATATATATATATATATATATATATATATATACATACACATGTCGTGGCAGTGATTCCAAGGATACCAGAATAATGAGTAGTTTCTCCTTCCAATCCCCGCGATACCCTCCCAATCCTCTGGGGGGCAGTCTAAGACCATAAATGACAGTTCCACTACCTGCGTCCCAGCCGTGTTATGTCGTCCCAGCCGTGTTATGTTCTCCCTGTGGCCTTGTCCCCTGCTCAGAGGCTCCTCACTGTCTGGACCACCCCTTTGATTTCTCAGTATGGGATGAGGGGAGGGGGGGGGACCATGTATAATGACCAGCTTGATGGTGAGAACTCTAATATTTTCGGTGGATGGCCTCGAGGCGCTTCCTTGTGCATTGTGCGCATCACGACTTGCTTCTTGCTAATGTGGGTCGTGCTGCCGTGCGCCGGGAGCTGCCGTCTTGGCGCATGGACTGAAAATATTCCGTGCACGTTAATTAATAATTTCTATAATAAACCTCATGTACCACAGTTCCAAATGCCTCCTGGGGTTCTTCTTGGGGTTAAGGGGGAACGGGGGGGCTGACTGCTGCCCACACACACACACACACCTCGATGAAAAACGGTGCCCATCTGATGATTCGGGCAGTTGCAAATTCAGTCAATTGCTCGTAAGTTAAGTTAATAACTTCAATTATAATAGATTACAAGTACTTACTGACAAGTACTTACACTTTCTGTGTGTGTGTGTGTGTGTGTGTGTGTGTGTGTGTGTGTGTGTGTGTGTGTGTGTGTGTACGCATGCACACGCGCGTATGCATTAATAATGTTCGGCTTCCTTCTTGCGACTACGGTGCAGTAATTGGTCTTTATTTTGAATATATATCTACATACACATACTTGGCCTCAATGATGAACCTTGGCCCCATGTCTAACCCCCGCTCCAGTGGGGAAAATGGCCTTAAAACGATCATTCATTCATTTTCATTCATTTCATTCATACACACACACACACACACAGTCGTGGCCAAAAATATTGGCACCCATGCACCTTTTTCAAATAACTGACAATTTTCTCGAAAATAAGTTGAAATTGACAAAAGTATTTGGTCTCCACAATTATTTATTTCACTGTTAATATTACCGAACCTTTGTTTTTGATTTAGAACTTAATATATCCTTTTCAATCAGAAAATAAAAAGAAATGGCATTGACAAAATTATTTACACCAGAGACTTAATATTTTGTAGCACAGCCTTTGGATAAAATAACTGCTGTCAAATGCTTCCTATAGCCATGAATGCGCTTCCAATACCTCTTTACTGGCAGTTTTGCCCACTCTTCTTGTGCTAACTGCTCCCAGTTTTCCCAGATTTGAAGGGTGCCTTCTCCCAACTGCTGTTTTCAGATTTCCCCACAGGTGTTCAATGGGATTTAGATCTGGACTCATTGCTGGCCATTTCAGAACAGTCCAGCGTTTTGTCTTGAAAATTCCTGGGTGCTTTTTGAAGAGTGTTTGGGGTCATTGTCCTGCTGCAAGACCCATGACCTTTGACGGAGACCCAGCTTTCTGACAATGGGTTGAACATTGTGCTCCTTGGGGAACAAAATTCTGAGAACAACAAAATGCCTTGGTGATCTCCTGATTTTTTTTTTTTGGGGTATACATAATCGAGTCTCGTGAAAGAGCTAACATTTATCACACAAACAAATCAAACAGACAAACAAACAAAGTGTATAAAAAGGGCAGCGGTGGACAAGATGGGGAGAGAAGGGGAAGCACATAACCACAACATTTGTGAGGGACATCGGGAATGTGTGGGAGGGAGAGTGCTTGGGGGGAGGCGGCGTGGGAAGGGGGGGGGGGGTGGGAGATGTATAAACACAAGGACACCAAGGACTTCCAGGAAAGAAGTTGGTATTTCAAAAAAGAGGATTTGGGGTGAAATTAGCGGGGGTAGAAGAGATCAAGGTTTTGGATGGGGGAAGATAAGAGATGGTGGTGAACAGCTGTTTTAAAGACCTGGAGGGAGGAGTGGGATTGAAGGGAGTGGGGGAGTTTGTTCCAGAGGCGGGAGAAAAGAGGAATGAAAGAGTGAAGTTGAGCAGACAGTCTTGATTTTGGCAGTTTAACCATAAGAGGGTTGCAGGCAGATCTTGTGCGACCTTTAGGAATATTTTGGGGACAGAGCCCAGATAGAGCTGGAGGAGCAAGGCCAGAGAGGAGTCGGTAGAAGACAGAAAGACAACCAACCTGCCTGCGGTGAGCAAGTGAAAGGCCCTCGGAGGTAGCTTCATCACGGGAGATTCCAATGATTCTGAACGCTTTGGTTTCAACAGCGTGAAGACGAGCTAGGTGTGAGGCAAGAGCACCAGCCCAGAGGGGAGAGCAGTATTCCATTGAGCTGCGGATGAAAGCCTTGTATGTGGTGAGAAGCTCAGGTGTGCCAAGGAAGGACTTCGCACGATGGAGGATGCCCTGTCGGTGACTGGCTTTGGAGGCCAGATTTGAAATGTGGTTTTCCCAGGAAAGATCATGGCAGATAGTGAGACCCAAAAGCTTGAGTGACAGAACTTCTTGGAGAGGATTATTCAGAAAGTGGATGGGAGGGTTGTCCAGTCGGTCTTTTCGGAGAGACATCATAAGAGAGTGAGATTTGTCAGGATTGAAAGACATGTTCCACTTGTTTGCCCAGTCAGTGATTTTGTCCAGGTCTGCAGAGAGTGAGGAGGCTGCAGACTGCCGATCTGAGGGATGAGGAATGGAGCGGCAGAGAGTGGACTGCTCTGCTGCTCTCGGAAAAGATCTCGCGAGATCTTGGAGACGGCGGCAGGGATTTTCGAAGCTCCACACGGTCTCCACGTTTTTCGAAGTTAAGTCTGTTCACAATTGTATTTTGTCGAAACTGTATTTATCTTTCGGTGTGTGAAGTTATTGTGTGCAACTTTGGTTGTTTCTCGGTGTTTATCTTTCATAAATTGATCGTCTGTTTGCCGTGTCGCGAGCAAGGCCTTGTACAGTGTGCACTGTACAACCTTGAGGCTTTGTTTTTCTCTCAGTGGTCCGTCGTTTGTGATCCAATAACTTTCGTTCTCTGTATTCCCAGTCTTTTCACCCATAGCCTACTTCCTTGTGTAAATCTCAACTCAAAAAAAAAAAAAAAAAAATTCCCTTCTCTGTTCTCATTCGTTTATTCATTCTTATTCGTTCGTTCGTTCTTCGACCACGTGTTTCTCCCCCATTTCCCCAGATAGTTTTCACTCATTAACCTTCAATGTTTACACTTTCCCCTCAAGTTATGTATTCCGTCATATTTTATAACACCTTTTTCTTCTTCTTCTTTAAAAGGCTGCTTTCGACTTGCTCACCAAATCAATTCATCCCAAAAAAATATCCATCTCCTATAGTGCCTTTGTTCTACATTCCCTAAACTCTCCTGCACTCCATCCTCCATCCAGCGTCCTTAAACGTATTTTTAACTCAAAGGTCACAAGAAACTCATTTTGCAATAAATGTTCGTTTCCCATAAATCGTACACTTTCAAAAATCCAATCTCACCCCTCCCCTCCAAATCTTCCCCATAACCCCTCCCCTCCAAATCTTCCCCATCACCCCTCCCCTCCAAATCTTCCCCATCACCCATCCCTTTCAAATCTCCCCCCTTGCCCCCTCCCTCCTAAACTACCCCCTCACCCCTCCCCGCCAAGACGCCCCCTCGCCCCTCCCCTCCTAGACTCCTGCCTCACCCCTCCCCTCCAAATCTCCCCCATATCCCATCCCTTTGAAATCCCTCCCCTTGTCCCTTCCCTCCCAAACTCCCCCCTCACCCCTCCCCTTCAAATCTCCCCACCCTCATTGCTTCTCAATTTCCCCCCGCTCACTCCCCCTCCTCAAAGCGTCCTCCCCGCTTCTTCCCCCTTCAAACTCTCACCTCCATCTCCCCCAACCTTCTGCCTCGCTCTTCCCCCTCCTCAAATAACACCTCATTGTGGCTCACCCAATCACCATCAAACCTTTTGTCCGCCCCATCCTTCCCTTTCTCCGAGCTATTCTGAAATCTCTGACACACCTTCAACAGCTCTCCCTACCTCTTCCACCTCTTCCACATCTTACCCTACCCCTCCTCCCCCCTGTTCTGTATCTGATGCTCCCCCTTCCTCTTCATTAACGGTATGGACCTCAAACATCCGGGGCCTTCGTTCAAACTTAACCGATCTCTCCATACAGGTTGCTTCTGTCAAACCAGACGTGATCTGCTTAACAGAAACTTTCCTCCTTTATGATGTCTCTGATTCCATAGTATCTCTCCCGGGCTACTCCCTCCTCCGGTATGATAGACCTGAGCCTCGTCCTGGAGGCGGGGTTGCTATCTTTATCAAAAACTCTCTTCCTCACTCGCCCTGCACTGCACTCTCTCCACCTCACCCCCAGGAATACCTCTGGCTACGGCTTCCCCTTCGCTCCCACCTCTTGTTCATATGTGTGTTGTACCGTCCACCAAAGAGTGATGACTCCATCTACATCTCGCTGTCTGATGATATGGACCAACTTCTATCTACTCATCCCAACTCTCTCTTCCTCATATGTGGTGATTTCAACTGTCATCATGCCAGTTGGCTGGGTGTGGGTACCTCTCTCACCAGCCATGGCTCCTCAGCAAAGGACTTCTGCGACTCACTGGGACTGACACAATCTGTCAATTTCCCGACCCGGATCTCAGTCAACGGAACATCTTCTCTTCTGGACTTGGTTATGACTAACTTCCCTGAAAATGTCTGCTGCTCTTCTTCTGCTCCGATCGGAACATCTGATCATGTCCTTGTTAAAGTGGACATCTCTCTGACCATCCTCAGGGAGCCTGCTCAGCGTCGACGAGTCTGGCATTTCACTCAGGCCAACTGGCACGGTCTTCAAGCAGCCATCAATCATCTGGACTGGTCTCCCATCTCTACCACCTCTGACATCAACTCATCCTGGGAATTCTTCCAAAGTAAATTGCTCTCTCTCATGCACAGATTTATCCCATCTCGTCTTCAGTTGTCATACCCTTCCTCCCGTCCATGGTACACGGAATCTTGTGGTGAGGCTGTTGCCCAGAAACAACTTGCCTTCGTCTCCTGGAAAGCAAATCCAACGGAAGGAAATCTCATTTCCTTTCACAAAGCCCGAAACAAGTGTGTGTCCACCCTCAGGAGAGCCAGGAAACAATATCTCTCCGTTCTCAAGACCGAACTCTCTTATCTGTCTCCCTCTTCCAAATCCTGGTGGCGTCTGGTCAAATCCGTTTCTGGTGTTTGTTCCCCCTCCATCCCCTCCCTTACCTCAAACGGCTACACAGCTGACTCCGCACGTGAAAAAGCTGAATGCCTCAACTCTGTGTTTGCCTCTAAATCTTGTGTCCCAAACCCATCCCTCTCTGTACCCACCATACCCAGTCGTACCCTGCTGCTCCTGGACTCCGTGTCCTTTCCTCCTGACAAGGTGGAAAAGTTTCTGTCAACCCTCGACTCTGATTCTGCAACTGGACCCGACGGCATCAGCCCACGGGTCCTAAAATCCTGCTCTGCTGCTCTATCTCACCCTCTCTCTGTTCTCTTCACCCTCTCTTTTGCTCAAGGTCAACTGCCATCTGCTTGGAAATCAGCCAACATCACCGCTTTGCACAAAAAAGGTGCAAAAACAGATCCTAGCAACTACAGACCAATCAGCCTTCTCCCAATTATCAGCAAAGTCATGGAATCCATCATTGCTTCTGATATGAAATCTTTCCTCTTCTCCAATGGCTTGATCTCTGATCATCAATTTGGTTTCAGACCAGGTCACTCTACTCTGGACATGCTGCTTCTGCTGTCTCAACAATGGATGGAGGTCCTCAATGCCAAACAGGAAATTAGAGCTGTCTCCCTCGACATATCACGTGCCTTCGACACGGTCTGGCACCCCGCTCTGCTCACCAAACTCTCCTCCTTTGGTATCCATGGAAATCTCCACGCATGGCTGGCGGACTTCCTCTCTAGTCGTCGTCAACGTGTGGCCCTGAATGGGTTTCTCTCATCTCCTCTTCCTGTTCAGGCTGGAGTTCCCCAAGGCAGTGTTCTGGGCCCCGTGCTTTTTCTGGTCTTCATCAATGATCTCTCTGACTCTCTCGAAAATCCTCTCTATCTCTTTGCTGATGACTCCACTCTCTGCCGCTCCATTCCTCTTCCCTCAGATCGGCAGTCTGCTGCCTCCTCACTCTCTGAAGACCTGGACAAAATCACAGACTGGTCAAACAAGTGGAACATGTCTTTCAATCCTGACAAATCTCACACTCTTACTATGTCTCTCCGAAAAGATCGACTGGACAACCCTCCCATCTACTTTCTCAACAATCCTCTCCAAGAAGTTCTGTCGCTCAAGATTTTGGGTCTCACTATCTGCCATGATCTTTCTTGGGAAAACCACATTTCCAAGCTGGCCTCCAAAGCCAGTCGCCGACTGGGCATCCTCCGTCGTGCGAAGTCCTTCCTCGGCACACCTGAGCTCCTCACCACATACAAGGCTTTCATCCGCAGCTCAATGGAATACTGTTCTCCCCTATGGGCCGGTGCTCCTGCCTCACACCTAGCTCGGCTTCACGCTGTTGAAACCAAAGCTTTCAGAATTATTGGAATCTCCCGCGATGAAGCTATCTCTGAGGGCCTTTCACTCACTCACCGCAGGCAGGTAGGTGGTCTTTCTGTCTTCTACCGACTCCTCTCCGGCCTTGCACCCCCAGCTCTCTCTGTGCTCTGTCCCCCAAATATTCCTACAGGTCGCACAAGATCTGCCAGCAACCCTCTGATGGTTAAACTGCCGAAATCTCGGCTCTCCGCTCACCTTCACTCTTTCATTCCTCTTTTCTCCCGCCTCTGGAACAAACTCCCTCACTCCCTTCAATCCCACTCCTCCCTCCAGGTCTTTAAAACAGCTGTTCACCACCATCTCTTATCTTCCCCCATCCAAAACCTTGATCTTTTCTACCCCCGCTAATTCACCCCAGATCCACCTTGTTTGAAATTCCAACTTCTTTCCTGGAAGTCCTGGCAGTGTCCATATGTTTTATACCTCTCCCACTGCCCCCTTCCCACGCCCCCCCCCCCCCCCAAAGCCCTCGCCCTCTCTCAGATCTCTCGATGTCTCCATGTCTCTCGGTCCCTGCTCTCAAATGTTGTGTTTGTGTCCTTCCCCCTCTCTCCCCATCTTGTCTACCGCTCCCTATGTTATATGTTTTATGTGTCGGTTTGTCTTTCTGTGTGATTAATGTTCGCTCTTTCACGAGCCTCGATATTGTATACAAAACAAAACAAAAAAAAAAAAAAAAAAAAAAAAAAAAAAAGTCCTTGGTGTCCTTGTGCTTTATACTTCTCCCTCCCCCCCCCTTCCCACGCCTCCTCCCCCCGGGCCCTCTCCCTTCCACACATCTCCCTGCTCTCGGATGTTGTGTGTGTGTGTGTGCTTCCCCTTTTCTCCCCATCTTGTCTTCCGCTCCCTCTTTTTATATATTTTGTTTGTCTGGTTGATTTGTTTGTGAAGTTAATGTTAGCTCTTTCACGAGCCTCGATTCAGTATAAAACAACAACAACAACAAAAAAAAAAAAAAAAAAAAAAAAGAGTGGAGTCATCAGCAAAGAGATAGAGAGGATTTTCAAGAGACTCGGAGAGATCATTGATGAAGACCAGAAAAAGCACAGGGCCCAGAACACTGCTTTGGGGAACTCCAGCCTGAACAGGAAGAGCAGAGAGAAACCCATTCAGGGCCATACATTGACTACGACGAGAGAGGAAGTCCGCCAGCCATGCGTGGTTTTTCCATGGATACCAAAGGAGGAGGGTTTGGTGAGCAGAGCGGGGTGCCAGACCGTATCGAAGGCACGTGATATATCAAGAATTTGATATATCAAATATCAATATATCAATATAATACAATATATCATTTCATGATACCATGCACACATTCAACACACCCAGTGCCAGAGGCAGCACAACAACCCCAAAACACCACTGAACCTCATCCATGTTTGACTGTAAGGAAGGTGTTCTTTTCTTTGAAGGCTTCATTTTGTTTTCTGTAAACATAGCGATGATGTGCTTTTCCAAAAAGCTCTTAATTCGGTCTCATCTGTCCACAGGACATTCTCCAAGAAGGATTTTACTTGTTCAGGTGTGTTTTGGCAAACTCCAGTCGGGCTTTCTTATGTCTCTCTCAGCAATGGGGTCATCGTGTGTCTCCCACCATAGAACCCCCTTTCATTGAGTTGTTGACGGATGGTGTGAGTTGAAACTGTCGTACCTTGTGTCTGAAGGTCAGCTTGAATCTGTTTCACAGTTGATTGAGGTGCTTTCTCCACCATTCGAACAATCCTTTGCTACAATCTTCAATCAAGTTTTCTTTTGCGGCCACGTCCAGGGAGGTTGGCTACAGTGCCATAGACCTTAAACTTCCTGATAACATTGCGTATGGTGGACACAGGAACTTAAAGGTATCTGGAGATTAACTTGTAGTCTTGAGATTGTCCATGCTTGGCTACTTGCGCCTGACCTCCTCAGACAATTCTCTGGTTTTCTTTCTTTTCTCCATGCTCCATGCCCAAATATTCCGACAGGTCGCACAAGATCTGCCAGCAACCCTCTTCTGGTGAAATTTCCAAAATCAAGACTCTCTATTCACCTCCACTCTTTCATTCCTCTTTTCTCCCGCCTCTGGAACAAACTCCCTCACTCTCTTCAATCCCACTCCTCCCTCCAGGTCTTTAAAACAGCTGTTCACCACCATCTCTTATCTTCCCCCAACCAAAACCTTGATCTTTTCTACCCCCGTTAATTCACCCCAGATCCACTTTTTTGAAATACCGACTTCTTTCCTGGAAGTCCTAGCAGTGTCCGTCTTTTATACCTCTCCCACCCCCTTCCCCCACCAAGCCCTCTCCCTCCCACGGATTTTGCCGTTTTCCCTGTTCTCTGCTGTTGTACTTGTGTGCTTCCCTCTTATCTCTCTCCCCATCTTGTCTCCCACTCCCTTTATTATATGTTTTGTGTCGGGGGGTTTTTTTTTGTTTTTTTTTGTGATTATTGTTAGCTCTTACACGACCCTCGATGTTGTATACAAAAATCAAAAAAAGAAAGAAAGGAGAGGGTATCACAAAGCGGTATGGACAGCATGAAATTTGGTGGAGAGGTTGGGTGTGTGACAAGGACGAATTGATTAGAATTTGGTGAAGATCTGGATCCGGATACTTGAATTTTTAAAGTGACACTTCACCATTTGGTGATCCGGCCAAAAACTATATTAAGTTGGACCCCCGCTATTCGTGGTTCCACTATTTGCGGAATCCGCATATTCGCGGTTGATAAAATGCGACATGTTTCTCTATTCGTGGAAAAGTGTTCCGCAAATCCGCGCGTTTTTTTCTATTCACGGCTGTGTACCGCGAAATGGCGGGTTCCCTCCCCCCCTTTCCCCCCCTCTCCACCCCCCTCTCCACCCCCCCCCCTCTCCACCCCCCTCCCCCTCCTATTTGCGGCCATGTTCCACGAATTCGCAGTTTTTCAGGGGCGCAAAAACATTTCACGAGCCGCTAGCTTGACACATTTATCAAACCCATCTTTCACCAGCCATGCATGAAGCAGCTGGACGTACGTACGCAAAAAACATCTTCTGCAAGCCGCGAGGATGACCTGCTTATACAGTACAGTAGTGCAGTGCCGTACATTCACTGCTGCGTGACTTGCGTTTTCATGGCTTTTGCAGGCGCAAATTTTAGCTGGACTATAATCAAGAGCTTCGTGGATATCCCATCAGATGTGTACACAAGTCATCCTCCACGAATGATATAATCCAAATGCTTCGTTAAATCGATTACAGTTTGCAATTGACGGTAAAGGATCATCAGAGATGTTACACAATGAAAACGCTTCGGGGGATGTTCCATCAGCGATGAAAACGAGTCAAACTCTGCGAGTTATAGAATGCAAATGCTTCATTAAATCTATTACTGTACAGTATTGAAATTAGCAGATAGGCTCAATACCTGCAATGTTCGCAATCCTACATATAGTACAGACTGTCCTCGATCTCGATCATTGTTCTCGTCCTGTTGCTTTGACCTGTGTTTTTGACTCGCTTTGCTCATCGTTCAATCATGGTTCCCAGGCGCAAGCCAGTGCCGGAGATGCGTCGACTACCAATAGGCAGAAGAAAGTCATGAGCCTTAGCCAGAAAGTGGAGCTGCTGGACAAGGAGAGAGTGCGGCCTCTGTGGGCAGGCATTATCTGGCATCAACGAATCCACCGTTCACTACATATGGAAGAAGGAGAAGGCGATTTGTGAAAGTGTTGCAGCCTGCGCTGCATCGAGTACGAAGGTGGTCACCCATGTCTGGGCTGTCCACATAGAAAGGATGGAGAAGGCTCTCAGCATAAGGATCGAGGACACCATGCAGAAAAGTATGCCTTCGAGTTGACCTCTCATTCGTGAAAAGGCGAAACAAATTTACGATCATCTCTCTGGCATGGGTGCGGGTGGTGCCAGCATGAGTGATACGCCGAGCGATGGTGGTACAAGCAGCGCGACTTCATTCACTGCAAGCAGGGGATGGTTCCATCGTTTCAAGGAGCAGTACTGTCTCAAAAATGTGAAGCTCACAGGGGAGCTTGCCTCCATGGACCACGAGGCGGCAAAAGCGTTCCCTGCTCAACTCGCGAGGCTGATTGAAAAGAAGGGATACCTCGCAGAGCAGGTGTTCAACGCTGATGAGACTGTCCTCTTCTGGAAAAAGATGCCCATGAGAACTTTCATCTCGATGCGTGAGGAGACAGCATCGGGATTCAAGGCTGCCAAGGACCACGTATCTCTACTCCTCTGCAAACGCAAAAGGGGACTTCATGATGAAACCCAAAATGTTGTACCATTACCTGAACCCATGTGCTCTCAAAGGCAAGAACAAGCAAACTCTGCCCGCGTTTTGGAGGGCCGACAGGAAAGCCTGGGTGATGGCAGCAATCATCCTGGACTGGTTCCATAATTGTTTCGTCCCTCAGGTGGAGAGGTACATGGTGGGAAAAAAATTGCATTCAAGGTTTTCTTGCTCGTGGATAACACTCTTGGCCACCCCGCGGATCTGGACATGGCTCACCCGAACGTCGAGGTGATCATCCTACCGCCCAACATCACCTCACTCATCCATCCACTCGACAAAGGTGTGATTTCAACGTTTAAAACGTATAACACCCATCGCACCTTTCGCCGCATTTTGGGTGCGATGGAGATTTGGACCCAGGGCTCACAGTCAGGCAGGGTTTGAAGGATTTCTACATTGCCCACTGCATCGGCGCCATCAAGAAGTCGCTGGATGAGGTGAGAGCCCCCACCATCAACGCGTGCTGGCACAACCTGTGGCTACAGGCAGTCAGAAAGTTTACTGACTTTCCCGATAACACTGAGGGGAGGCAAGTGATTGTCAGGTTGGCACGGCAGATGGGAGGGGGAGGATTTGATGACATGCAGCCTGAGGAGTTGGAGGATCTCATTGCCTCACATAGCGACAACCTCACCGAGGAGGAGTTGGAGGCCATTATAATGGTTTCCAAGGAGGAGGAGGTGGGCAGTGATGACTGATGACGAAGAAGTGCCGAGGTCTAAGCTCAGTCCAGTTCCTCGGTGAGTTGCTGCATGACATGCGGACACTTGTCGACAGGTTGGAAGATGGTGACACAGTCATAGAGAGGTACCTCAAGTTCAAGAGGGGCTTGGATGATTTGCTTCTCCCTTACAAAGAGCTGCATCGAAATCTGCAGCAATCTGCCAGGCAGCTCTCCATTACACATTTCTTTCACCCTGCTCCCTCCACCTCAACACCACCAGCATCCTCCTCTCCTGCCACCCTCTCAGTGTCCTCACCAACACCCTCAATTTCTGCCTCTCCGTCAGTGCACGACGTTGCAGGACTATCATTTGGGTCATCCTCAAAGTTCGAGGAATTCATGGGATTTTAATTCATCACCATCATCATCATTTGAAAGCTGCGTGTTTGTAAAATAACAAGTACAAAAAGTTTTAATTAAAACAAAAGCCGCGTCGATGTTACACAATGCCTAGATGCAGCTGTGCCTATAACGTCGATGTTATAGGCACAGGACATTCCTATTGATTCGATTACTTGATGTTATTTTTGTGCAAAGTGAAAATATATCTCGGCAATTTCCCGTGTGGCGACGAATTTTTAATATATCTCGGCATTTTCCCGTCTGTTATTTCAGGCGGTGTATGACTGACCATGCCGGGATTTAAAAAATATATATCTCGGCAATTTCCCGTGTGTGGCGACACGTGAACGAAGCTATGCTCCTCTCTCCACATTATTGTGACGACGTATAAATTAAATATTTCATCGTGACGATTGTCATCAAATGGACGAATTTTTAATATATCTCGGCATTTTCCCGTCTGCTATTTCAGGCGGTGTATGACTGACCATGCCGGGATTTAAAAAATATATATCTCGGCAATTTCCCGTGTGTGGCGACACGTGAACGAAGCTATGCTCCTCTCTCCACATTATTGTGACGACGTATAAATTAAATATTTCATCGTGACGATTGTCATCAAATGGACGAATTTTTAATATATCTCGGCATTTTCCGGTCTGTTATTTCAGGCGGTGTATGACTGACCATGCCGCGATTTAAACAAAATATATATATCTCGGCATTTTCCCGTCTCTTATTTCGGGCGGTGTATGACTGACCATGCCGCGATTTTAAAAATATATATCGCAATGGACTTGAAGTTACAGGCCTTTGAGAATTCATTTCGTTCTATAAAGGGCAACTTTCATCGGATTTTCTTCCCGTTTTTTTTCAACCGAGTCTAAAACTATGTTAGCGACTGTGAAAAATGAAATGATATATCGAATTTGATTTGAAATAAAACTGTGTGAGAGAGGAAGACACCACGGGCCTACAAAACAGGCCTCAAAGCTATGCGAGTTAATAAAATGGTGGATATTTGTTTATATGAAGGCTCTCCCAGAATGGGTGGAGCTATGGTTCCCAGAATGGGTGGAGCTTTGAGGTTTTGTCTTCTCTGCAAGAACAAGAAGAACAAGAACAACAACAACAACAACACCAACAGCAGAGGGCACTCTATGAGCAGCGTCTGCGACGCGGCTAAAAAATTTAAACGGTACATGATGGTGTGGTTTTTTTTTGGTTTTTTTACTTTCACGGTACGGTATGGTTAAACACTTTTAACAAACTGTAATATGTATAAGCGCATTCTTTCAATAAACTGGAAATGATACCCTGTAGTGCGGTGCTATGCGCACGACTTATCTTGCCAATAAAGGAAGCAACAACGAACGTAATCAAAAGAGTCTTTATTCTAAGGATCACACTATAGCACTGCCATGCTTGGGGCTGTGTGCCCCGTGTATATCCCGAGGCCACGCCTACCCCTCGGGCGTGGCCGACACCCTCCTGGTGCGCGGAATGATGTCATCGCGCCAGCGAGCCATCGTGTCCGCCACACGCGCCCCCCCAGAATTCCCGCGCACCTGAAGGGTCAGTTTGCGGGGCAAACGGATGACCTGGCCGAAGCGCCCTCTGGCAGCTGGCGGCGTCTGGGATGCCGGGATGCCGCCGGCTGCCCCTGGGATGGGTGTGGGGCCAGGCGGCGGCGTGCCGGCGGGGTTGGGCGGTGCCGGGGGTCCGCCCGCCGGGGGCGGCCCCGACGCGGGGGCTGAGCCACTGGCGGGGGGTGGTCCACGTCGAGGTGGGCCGGTTTGAGGCGGTCCACGGAAACGCGGTCAGGAGTACCGCCGATGTCCAGGGTGAAGTGCTTCGCCCCGGTCTCCAGCACGCGGAAGGGCCCGTCGTACGGGGGCCGCAGCGGTGTCCGGTGGGCGCCGTGTCGGACGAACACGTACTCCGCCGTGCGAAGCTCCGGGGCGACGTGCGTTGGCGGGTGCCTGTGGTGCGCCGTCGGCACCGGGGCGAACCTCTGGGCGGTCTCCTGCAGTGCGGAGCGCTGCTGCGCCGCGGACCATGGTGCCGTGGAGTCGGGGAGGAACTCGCCTTGCACCCGCAGCGGTTGTCCGAAGACCAACTCCGCCACGGACGCGTGCAGGTCGTCCTTGGGCGCCGTCCAGAGGCCCAGCAGGACCATGGGGAGCCTGTCGACCCAGCCGCCATCGCGGAGGGTGGCCCGGAGCGTGGCCTTTAAGGAGCGGTGGAACCACTCGCACAGGCCGTTGGCCTGGGGGTGATAGGCCGTGGTACGGTGCAGCTGGACACTGAGCCCCCGCGCGACCGCCCCCAAGAGCTCTGAGGTGAACTGGGGGCCGCGGTCGGACGAGATGTCCAAGGGGGCGCCGAACCGGGCAACCCAGGTGGCGATGAACGCCTGCGCGACATCCGCCGCCGTTGTCGCCGCCAAAGGCACGGCCTCCGGCCACCGGGTGGTGCGGTCCACCATGGTGAGGACGTGGGTGAAACCCCACGAGGGGGGCAGAGGTCCCACCAAGTCCACGTGAACGTGGTCGAACCGACGTTCGGGCACCGTAAACGGGGCCAATGGGGCCTGGGTGTGGCGGTGCACCTTCGCGCGCTGGCACGCGAGGCACGTCCTGGTCCAATCGCGGAGGACCTTCCGGAGGCCATGCCAGACGAACTTGTCGGCGACCAGCCTCTGGGAGGCCTTCATGCACGGGTGGGAGAGGCCGTGGATGTCGTCAAAAACCCGGCCCGCGGACACGATGGGGCGAGGTCGCCCGAGGGAGACGTCGCACAAGAGGGCCATGCCCGCGCCGTCGAATGGCACCTCGGTGACGCGGAGGCCCGTGACGGCGGTCCGCAAGGCCTGGACATCGGGGTCGGTGGTCTGGTCCGCCGCCATCCGGGCATAGTCGATGCCGAGGTGGACCGCGTGGGCGACGGACCGGGAAAGGCAATCCGCCACCGGGCTGTCCTTCCCCGCGACGTGCCGGATGTCCGTTGTGTACTCGGACACGGCCGCGAGGTGACGTTGCTGCCGGGCCGACCACAGCTCGACGACCTTGGCCATCGTGAAAACCAGGGACTTGTGGTCGACGAAGGCCGTGAACGCACGGCCCTTGAGCAGATGGCGGAAGTGCCTGACCACCAGGTGAAGCCCAAGCAACTCGCGGTCGAAGGTACTGTACTGGCGTTCGTGCGGGCGGAGCTGCCGGCTGAAAAACGCCAGCGGTTGCCAAGCTCCGCGCACCCATTGCTCGTGCACCGCGCCCACCGCGTAGTCCGACGCGTCGGTGGTGAGGGCGATCGGTGCATCGGGCGCCGGGTGCACGAGCATGGTGGCGTTAACCAGGGCGAGCTTCGCGCCCGCGAACGCCGCGTCCATCTGCTCGGTCCAAATGAGGTCACCTTTGCCCGGCTTCCCCCGGAGGGCCTCGTGCAGGGGGCGCAGGAGCTGGGCGATGCAGGGCAGGAAACGGTGGTAAAAGTTTACCATGCCCAATAACTCCTGGAGCCCCTTTATCGTGCGGGGGCACGGAAACCCCTTCACCGCCTCCAACTTTGCTGGTAAGGGGATGGCCCCATGCCTGGTGACGCAGTGCCCCAAAAAGTCGATCTCGGCGACGCCGAACCGGCACTTGGCGGGGTTCACGATCAGGCCATGCTGGCCCAGGCATTCGAAGAGCGTGCAGAGGTGGCGGAGGTGCTCTTCACGGGACGCACTTGCGACGAGGATGTCATCCAGGTAGACATAGACGAAATCCAGGTTGCGCAAGATGCTGTCCATCAGACGTTGGAATGCCTGAGCCGCATTCTTCAAACCGAAGGGCATCCGAAGGAATTCAAAGAGGCCAAATGGCGTAATGACGGCCGTCTTCGGGATGTCCTCTGGCCTGACGGGGTCCTGGTGGTATCCGCGTATGAGGTCCACCTTGGAGAAGCAGGACATGTTCGCCAACCGGGCGGAAAAGTCCTGGATGTGGGCGACCACGTAACGGTCGGGGGTGGTGGCATCGTTGAGGCGGTGGTAGTCCCCGCACGGCGCCATCCCCCGCCAGGCTTCGGCACGATGTGTAGCGGCGATGCCCAAGCACTCTTGGAGCGCCGCACGATGCCCAGCCACTCCAGCGTAGCGAACTCCGCTCTCGCCACCGCGAGCTTCGTCGGTTCGAGGCGGCGGGCCCGGGCATAGACCAGTGGCCCGACGGTGGGTATGTGATGTTCCACACCGTGCTTTACGGCCACCGCCGAGAAGGTGGGCCGCGTGAGGGCCGGGAAACTGGTGAGGAGGTGGGTGAACTCATCCGCTGCCGGGAGGGTACAAACCAACCTCGCCGGGACCGAACCGCTCAGCAAGCCACTTGGCGAGCCGCTCGGTGAGCCACTCAGTGAGCTGCTCAGCACGCAAGCAAGCGAGCTGAACGTTTCGGCCTGGACGAGGCGTCTGTTCTGTACGTCTACCAACAACCCGTTTGCACAGAGGAAGTCCGCACCGAGCAATGCCATGGGCACGCTGGCGGTTACGAACGGCCACGTGAAGCGTTGCCCTCCAAACCGCAGGGAGAGGCAGCACTTCCCGAACGTGCGTATGGGTGTTCCGTTGGCTGCAAGCAATGCGGGGCCCCGGCCCGCGGTGTGCTTGTCGGACGTAGAGGCAGGGATAACGCTCACCTGTGCACCCGTGTCGCATAGGAAGCGGCGCCCGGACAAGGTGTCCGTTATAAAAAGAAGGCTGCCGGAATGGCCGATGCTCAGGGCCGCTACTGAGTGCCGGCTTGGCAGTTTCCGGACTTGCCGAACGAGCACGGCGGGCGACAATTCCTCGCCTTGTGGCCAAACCTGGCGTGGAAATGGCACCAGGTTTGTGGCGAAGGCAGAGGCCACGGTTTTCGCGGTGGTGGTGGGCCGGGCGTGGCGGTGGCCACGTGGTGTGCATCAGCCTCGGGATCCACGAGGTGTGGTGCATCAGCATCAGCATCAGCCCCGTGAGCCGCGACGGCTGCACCGAATCTCGCCCGCATGTCACACGCCGCGAAAAACTTGTCGGCCTCGACGGCCAGCGCGCGGGGTTCCTTTCTCTTGGAACCGGCTAACGCGAGGCGTACCTGGGCCGGTAGCTGGCGTAAAAAGAGCGCCCGGAATAAAAAATCCCGTGCTTTGTCCCCCAGGAGCGACAGCATATGGTCCATTCGGACCGATGGTCGCGTGTCGCCGAGGTCGGGAAGGTCCAGGAGACGGTCGGCCCGTTCGTCCTCTGTGAGGCTGAACGTGGCGATGAGGCGATGCTTGAGCGCCTCGTATCTGTGGTCGGCCGGTGGGTTCCGCAGGACGGACACGACGCGGGCGGCTGTGCCGGGCCCGAGGGCGCCGATGACGTGGAAGTAGCGCGTCTCGTCCGCCGTTATGCCACGAAGCTGAAACTGGGCTTCGGCCTGCATAAACCATATCTCCGCCTGAGCTTCCCAAAACTCAGGGAGTTTCACCGTTGCCGCGTTGCTGCTGGTCATGGCGCGTTCTGTAGATCAGCGTCGGCTGAACTAGTCGAGGTCACCAATGTAGTGCGGTGCTATGCGCACGACTTGTCTTGCCAATAAAGGAAGCAACAACGAACGTAATCAAAAGAGTCTTTATTCTAAGGATCACACTATAGCACTGCCGTGCTCGGGGCTGTGTGCCCCGTGTACATCCCGAGGCCAAGCCTACCCCTCGGGCGTGGCCGACACCCTCCTGGTGCGCGGAATGATGTCATCGCGCCAGCGAGCCATCGTGTCCGCCACAACCTGGTGTTGTCGTTTTTATTTTTTTGTAAGCATTTTTTTAAAACTGCAATCATGTGCATTTGCGGTCGAAAACATTTTAAACTTTAAAAACTTTCCTCAATGAATCAGGAACCGCCGGCAACCTGTAACATATCTGCCTTTTCCCCATTGAAACAATGCCGCGGCATACATTCACGGGATTTTCATCGAACTTCGCAGATTTCCGTCGACATTCACGGGTTTTGTCTCGCCATTTCCGGGACATTAATCGACCTTTGGGGATTATCGTCGACATTCTCGGGATTTGGGTCACCATTCGCGGATTTTGCCCCACCTCTCTATTCACGAAATTTCGCGACTCGGGAACCTATCCCCCCTTTTTCCATTGAAACAATGCCCCACTATTCACAGGTTTCCCTATTCACGGATTTTCCAGGAATGTATCCCCCGCGAATAGTGGGGTCCCACTGTACAGCACGATATCTCAAAAAGTTATGGACAGATTCAGACAAAATTTAGTGGACAGGTTGGGTGACTACCAAGGAAGAATTGATTTGATTTTGGTGAAGATCCGGATCTGGAAATGAGAATTTATTGAAATTGTTTAAAAAAAAAATTGATGTGATTCTTCACCATTACGAGATAGGGCCAAAAACTATATATATATTGTTACGGTTTTTATAACCTTCACTAGTAAATTTTAGTAAATGTTTCCCTTATAAATGTTCCCCTGTAAATATCCCTATCAATTGGTTTGTTAAAGATTGCACCCGAGTTAGTCCATGAACAACACATAGCGAACCATAGGACCTCTTCGTAGTTATTTCCTTATTGTGTGTTTCAGTTAAGGACCTGTTCCCAATAGTTGAATCTGTGTTGCATTAATCAAATAAGATAGGTCCCTTTCAATTCCCCCAATCGTCTCCGCAAAGTAACAGTCAGGCAGCGTTCGCTGCCCCTTGTCTTGGTTCGTTTGATTGCCCCAAGCCGCCATTAGCCATGCGGTCAAGCCAAGAAAGAAGGGGGCGGAGCCACCAGAACAAGGTGTGGCACGTCGACTCGTCATCGGAGGTGGAGTCAGCAAGCCCTTACCGGCCAACAAGCACCGCGGTGAGCCAACCGGTAGGCGTGTTATCAGAGCCGGCGGCTTGATTTCAAGACGAGCAATAAAAGCGGCGATGAGGGACTTCTTGAAGAGTCAGAGAGGAAGGCAGAGAGAGAGACGTGATCCGGAGTCGGGTGAGAAGGTGCGGTTGCGAGTCGAGTGAGAAGGAGATAAACGAGAATCGACTTGGGTTGGAGACCGCTTGGTGGGGTCTGGCTGTGAGAGACGAAGCTGCGCGGAGCTGCTTCGGAAAGCCCCTACCGCGTGAAACGAATACGTGCCGCTGCCGCCGGGTTTTCGCCTCGAGCCGGAGCGTGGACTGGAGCCAACCTCGACGCTGCGCACCGGCCCGGACCTTCCTACCCTGTCACCTGCATGGACCCTTCTCCTTCTTCCAGTCATTCCTGCCTGCTATTCCCTTGTCGTGTAAGGCTGTTTGTCTGTCCTGTTTGTTGTCCTGGGGAATAATATAAGATTGTTTTAAGGTTTGCCCGGTGTCTTCTTCTTCTTCTGTATATTACTTTCGTTCCTCCTCTTCTTTGGTTTTGTACATAATTAATAAATTGCACCTGTTCCTTCTTATTCTTTGGGTTTTCCTCTCATCCGGTCGCTTTAGTGTTTTCCCTGATTGAATAACTGTGGCACGATTTGGCCAACTCTCGGAGTCGGGTTAGTCTTTTGTTAATGGCTCGGGCTGCAGATTGCTAAACCGCTCGGCAAATACCATCTTGTCCGTGGTTCGAGCGGTACTTGTCTCCTTTTTTTGCAGAGGGATTGGTAAAGGTATTCGGGAGAACACCTTGACCAATAACCCTGATCAATTCCACCCCGCAGAAGAGCGTTACAAGTACCAGGACCAGAGACGGCCAGCTTAACAGGCCAAGGGGATTAACCCCCCCTTGCTAAGGGGAGTGCTGTCTCTGAGATCCGTATCAATATATATATATATATATATATATATATATATATATATATATATATATATTGTTGCGAATATGGAATTTGGCCTCCATATCCGCTTGTAAATATTCCCCTATTTTCTCCGATACTCCCCAACTCTCCCTTACCCCATTCCCTAGTCCCATTGTCTGTAAACAACACCCATTAGAGCCGATCTTCCCCTTCATCCCCCCATTAAATGTCGTGCCCAGGTCCCCCGCACCACACGTAGACAATTATAGGACATCTTGCTAGTTATTCTTAATCTATGTCAGTTAAGGACTTGTTTCCATTAATTATGACTCTTCGTTGCACCAGAATGTGATTATATGGCACCTGTTAGGAAGTTTAGGACCTCCCCATACCTCTCCGCATCTCTTCCCCATGAAGAAGCGCCAACTACAACAACAACAACAAAAGAGGGGGGCGGCGCGGTGACGGCATGGGGAGTGGGCGTCCTCCTTCCGGCTCGGTTAGCCACCATTGACCACGCGCTCCACGGGGTTACCACGAAGGGGCTCCCTGTCGGCCCCTCGTCAAGGGCGGAGCCGGTAACCCCCGCACCCAATGAGAAGCCATGGGCCGATGCCATCTGGGGCGGCGCTAACGAGCCGAGGGCGTGTCACTCCCCGCCGGATATACGCGGCCCCGCGCCGCGCCGGATGTGACGAGAGATGCGCCCCCGAGCTTGGAAGGACAAGACGCCACCCTCCCGAGCGCTGAGCGACCTCCCCGGCATCTCCACCAAAGTCGCGACCCACGAGCGCTGTGATACCTTCACGCATCTCTGGACACCACCGTACGTGATCCTGCCCTGAGCACAGGTGCACCGGGAGCGATCGCTACCCGCTTTCCTGGCCATCAAATCCCGTGTGAGTCAGCGTTGTCCCGTTTATCTGTGGTCTGTCTAGGGTTAATATAAGGTTGTGTCTAAGTGCCCACCTTCCTATGTTTCCCTCTTGTCCCTGTAATCTAACCTTTTTCCGTACGAATATACTTGAGAACTGAACCCCTGGTGTCGTATTGTGTCATTATAACCCAGCCGGGTGTCTTCTCTTTCCAATTGAGCCAGCATAGCGCGGCTTCGTCGACGTTCGAGTACAATCGGGTAACTTGTACGGATACGGCGGCCATCCCGCTCGGCCCACCATACCATCAAAGTCGTATCTGTAACAATTGGTGTCGGGAGTGAGATTCGAGGCCCGACCAAATTTTGAAGAAAAAAAAAAAAAACGAATAGAGGAAAAAAAAAATTTGGTCAAAATTTGGAGCGGCCGAAATTTGTTTTGTTTTACGAAACTCGAATTTTGCAAGTCGCGCTATGGCGGATCAAGACGGCTGGGGTCCGGTAGGGGAGAGTGAGGTAGGGTCGATCCAGGACCAAAATGAGGGACAGGAGGAGAGCGAAGCAGTGAGGGCGGCAGGTTCGCAAAATAGCGCCGTCACGCACGAAGAAGCGGGCGCGCAAAATGGCGCCTCGCTGATCACCGCGCCAGCGACCGTGGCAGCGCCCCCGATGGATTGGGGCCTTTTTTTCATACAAATGAAGGCCCTTATGGCCCAGAATAGCGAGAAAATGAGGGAGGAAACGAGGGCTGATAATGAGCGGTTGGGAAACCGGATGGATGCTCAGGGTGAGCGATTGGAGGGCCAAATGGGGGTAATGAGGGACGAAGCGAGGGCTCGGAGTGAGCAATTGGGGGTAATGAGGGACGAAGCGAGGGGTACCAGTGAGAAGTTAGACAATAATTTTGAGGAGTTAGACAAGAAAATTGAGAAGTTAGACAATAATTTTGAGGAGTTAGACAACGGGATAAAAGAAGTAAAGAATGGGTTAACGGGGGTAGAAAACAGAATGGCCGCTCAAGAGAATCAAATGGAAGGGATGCAAAAAGGGTTAGAGGGGTTAGAAAACAGTATGGAAGGCAAATTGAGGGACATGAGGGACCAAGCGGAAAGGGAAGTTAAACAAATGGAGCAGCAGATAGAGGGGGTCAGAATGGGGGTAGAAACCAAACTGGATGCTCACAGGGAGGAAATGGAGCAGATGAGGGTGGCATCTGGGCAGGAGATGCAAGTGATGGGAGAGGAGATCAGAAGAGGAGTGAGTGAGGAGGTCGGAGGAGTGCGCGAGGAGGTGAGGCACTGTGAGGAGCACATGGAAAAGGAGGTGAGAAAGGGGACTGTAAAGTTACAAGGGGGCATAGAGGACCTGACGCAGGAGGTGGAGCAGCTGACGGTGGGACAGACGGAGTTAGTGGAGCAGGTTCAAAGGAACACTGCGGTATTAGGAGGTTTAAAGGCGACACAAAAAGAAATTAAAAACGACTTGATAGCGACGAAGAGGGAATGTCAGATGGTACGTGAGGGACTGACAACGAGGTTGGACGAGGTGATAGAGGTAATGGAGACGAAGGACCGGCAGGTGAGGACGCACATGGAAACGGTCAAGGTAGCCTTAGAGGATGAGCTTGAGGAGACGTACCGGGGAATAAAAGAGGTGAAGCACAAATTAGAAGAAGTGGAAGAAGGGATGAGCGAAATTAAGAAGCGACGGAGAGGGGATAAGAAAGAGATAAAAGAGGAGATAAAAGAATTGGTCCAAAGTCTGTGTTTGGATCGTGATGATGTGCTCATTAACCGGATGAGGGATTCGCAGGTGATGGAGGAGAAGCGAAGAGGAAGAGGACCCGGTGTAAGTGGTGACCAATATGGTCGTGCGTATGATGCGCCAGGGGATTTAAGAAGCTTGGGGGTCGAGATAGACCCGGGTGTTCGTGAGAGGCCGTTGGTGAAGTGTGCGACAGGTCTGGTGTGCGAAAAAGGAGGTGTGCGAGAAAATCCGACTCTGGGGTGTGTGAGGAAAAAGTGCGTGCCAAGGAGTGAGGGTGCTGGCGAGAGTGAGTCGGTCGTAGCGCGTGTGCGAGGGAGCACATGGAAGCGTGGTGTGGTGAGTGTTACAGAGGGTGTGACGGGAGAGTGTGCGCAGGAGTGTGCGCGAGAAAGGTGTGTGACGGACAGGTGCATGGGGAAAGAGTGCGCTGTCAAGAGTAAGGGTGAGTGCTCTGTCAGGAATGGAGGTGAAAGTAGTGAGAGTGACATGGAGCGTGAGTTAGTGGTGACAGGTGAGCGAGGATGTACACCTGGGATGGAAGGATGCACACCTGGAATGGTAGAGCGTGAGTGGGAATGCACGCTGGAGTTGGTGGTGAGGCACGTGGTTGGGTGTGCGAATGAGAGCACACCTGTGATTGTCACAGAGGAGGTGACCGAGGAGGGGGCGCGAAGAGGTGTATTGGTGAGGTGTGCGAGCGACGAATGTGTGCCAAAGTGTTCGGTGGTCAGGTGTGTGACCAAGGCTGTGAGTGGAATGAGTGTACCTGGGTGTGTAAGGAAAGGTACGAGGAGCATGGGCACGGCTGGATGTGTGAGCAAGGAACGGGCTGCGGGGTGTAAGCGTCCAGGTGAAGCATCGACGTTACACAGGTTAGAGGTTAGGTCGACTTTTAGCCGAAGCGGGCCCTCGGTGCGTGCCGGGCTTCGCGTGCCGCGAGAACCAGCGGGGATCCGAGCCACGGCGGGTTCAAAAGGACCGCCGTGCGCGATCCGTGCTGGGCCTCGCTTTGAACGTCCGTGCTCCACTAGGCGGAGCGGGCGGCCCGATAGAAAGAGTCGTCATGGCGACCACTTTTTGTTGAGGAATTCCGGCAGGTCGAGATCGGGACATTGGATGGCTCCGTGCCGAGAAGGTGCGTGGGATCTCGGGCCGGGTAAACCTCCTTCCCTGCACCGAATGCGGGACGCACCCAGCCGCTGGCACAGAACAACCAGCATTCATGGCTTGGCTTTACGAAGCCGGGCTTTGGACAGGAATTGGCGCACCGAGAGGTATTAGTGAGTCGACTGGGTGATGAGGTTAGTGTTTTGGACCCAAAATCAGAGAAAAACAAAATTTGATGATTGGCAAGGGATTGGCAGTAGTGATTGGCAGATGATGGGCAGTGATTGGCCAAATTTTTGATTTGTTGCAATTTGATGTGCGAAATTGGTAGTGAGAGACCCCCGATGTGGTGGGATGGCAAATCCACCATCCTTCCCATGTGTGGGGCAAAGGAGCAATAGCTTATGGGGTGTATGGCAGTGAAAACTAGCCCGGGTGGGTTAGGATATTGTGTGTAGGGATCTAGAAGATGACATTAGGTAACGTTAAGATTAGTTAGTGACTGATACCTGTAGTGGGGACGCAGGTAGATTAGCATGGATGATAATGACGAGGGAGCGCAATAGTTTAAAGGGACGACTGGGAAGCGCAAGTTTCAGAAGGGAGTAGTTAGCTGAGATGATGCCGTGTTTGTAAGAATTGAACAGGTGTGATTGCACAGGTGTGCAACTGGACAGGTGTGTGGAGCAGTGTATGAGTAGTGAGTGTGTGGATCAGCGCGAATGCGCTTGGGGAGAGAAGGGTGCCGGTGGCACCAGGTGTGAGAGCACAGGTGTGCAGGTACAGGTGTGTGGAGAGAGTTGGAGTGAGTGGTACGGAGTGGTGTGCATGGTGCGAAGGTGTGGATGGGGGAAGAGTAGACCCCTTTCACGAGTACCCGGGGCGGGTAGTGTAAGTGTTAGGTAGAGGGTGCAGGTAAATTGTGGTTGGATATTGGCATTTGTGGTGCGGTTGCAGAATGGTGTTGTGGATGGGTGCATTAGTGTTGTGGAAATGGCTGGGCGTGTAGCCTGTTAGTGTGTGTAGTTGGTTGGGCACTCCACCACTGTGAGGATGTCGGCCAGGTGAGGCCGCAGGTGGGCTCTGGGAGCCGGTAGAGTTGTGGATGGGGCCCGAGGATCCGGAGGATGGACCCGGGTAGCCCAGTGCCAGAGAGGGCACCGAGTGGGGAGAGTGCCAGAGGGCCTTCCCCAGGTAGTTAGGTTAGGGCAAGGAGCAGGTAAGCTCGGAGGCAACTGCAGTGGTGGAGGTGTGCAGGTGGGTAGACCCACTGGGAGAGGTACACGCCACAGCCCAGAAATTGTACGAGGGCACCGGGAGATGAATCGGGGGAGTGAGACCCCAAATTGAAGAGCACCACAGTTTGGCCAATGGGAATTGGTTTTTAGAACCCATAGTGTAAGAGGGCCAATGGTTTGGCCGGAGGAAGACCCCGGGTGGTGTAAAGTTGTTAAAGTCATTTAGGAAATAGTTAGGATTGAAGAACCTGTCGCACCATACGCAGCCACTTACCTGTGGTGATGATGATGACTCCACACCTGTGTTTTCTTTGTTTGTGTTGCAGAAATGAGAATTGCTGTTGGATTTGTGAGACGCATCACGACGTGGATGAGACATTGGGGTGATTCCATCTCTCCCTCCCTAGGAGGGACTGATGATGAATTGGTGATGGCAAATTTTGATGTTGAGTTGGAGATGGCAAATTTTGATGAGAGTTGAAAATGGCAAATTTGATTGGTTAGGAGGGAGAGAAGACGAATTTGGTATATGGGAGGAACGGGGAAGACAGTAGGGATGTTTGTTGATTTGTAAAGTAGATGTTTATGGGTAGTGTTGTGTTGTGTGGATACAGTAAGGGGTAAGGGAGGGGCCATGTAGGTTACCTGGTGGGGGGGGGGGGCGTACGATAGGAACGTACCTGTCTCACCTGGTTCCCATGTGCCCCCAGTGTGCATTACCTTATATTGCGTGCACTTTTGCGCCCTTACCACCTTACTCACTTGTTTCTTCTTTTGTCTCCCACCTCCGAGGATCTGGCTTTGGGGTAGAGAGAGAGGAGAGAGAGGTGCTGGCTACGCAGTTGTGGGCCTGCACTTTCGCTGTTTGCTGCCGGGATCGATACACCATATGGACCGCAATGTTTGTGGCCACCCACAATGGACCGCAGTTCGTTTGCGGCCAAGCACCACCCGGGGATGGACCTATGGGTCAACGTGGCACCTATGCCATACAGGTGAACCACTTTTAGTTAACACCACCAAGTGCACCACAAGAAGAGCAAGAGACACCTGCAGGGTTAGGGGTTGTTGAAGTTATTTTTATTTCATTGAACAATGGTGACTGCACCGATTGGTGGTGGGGTGGTGCTGTTGATGCTCAGGAAAGGGTGCTCTGCACGTTATTAAAGGCCGTCGGCCACAGAGCACTCGTGGGTTGGTGTATCGATGTTGGCAAGCGCGCTCTCTCTATGCATAACATCTGCATGTGTTCCTCCAAAGACAGGTCCTGGATCGTAGTGTAAATATCAGCGTAGTCTTGTAAATAATGCTCCCTACCGGCTGTATGTTTAGTTTGAGGATTCTTTCCGGATTCGGTTATCCTGTGGGTGTGTTTCTGTGAGGAGAAGGGTGCAACGTCGCAGGGGGACATATTTACTCATTTGTGAATATCTGTAAAACTGTCGCACTCAGGGTAGAGTTAATAGTAGAGGGAACTACATTGCGTGCCACACTAAAGTAGGTAAAAATTTATCGGGTCGGGACGCCCCGAGGGTAGAGAAGGGTGCAATGTTGCGAATATGGAATTTGGCCTCCATATCCGCTTGTAAATATTCCCCTATTTTCTCCGATACTCCCCAACTCTCCCTTACCCCATTCCCTAGTCCCATTGTCTGTAAACAACACCCATTAGAGCCGATCTTCCCCTTCATCCCCCCATTAAATGTCGTGCCCAGGTCCCCCGCACCACACGTAGACAATTATAGGACATCTTGCTAGTTATTCTTAATCTATGTCAGTTAAGGACTTGTTTCCATTAATTATGACTCTTCGTTGCACCAGAATGTGATTATATGGCACCTGTTAGGAAGTTTAGGACCTCCCCATACCTCTCCGCATCTCTTCCCCATGAAGAAGCGCCAACTACAACAACAACAACAAAAGAGGGGGGCGGCGCGGTGACGGCATGGGGAGTGGGCGTCCTCCTTCCGGCTCGGTTAGCCACCATTGACCACGCGCTCCACGGGGTTACCACGAAGGGGCTCCCTGTCGGCCCCTCGTCAAGGGCGGAGCCGGTAACCCCCGCACCCAATGAGAAGCCATGGGCCGATGCCATCTGGGGCGGCGCTAACGAGCCGAGGGCGTGTCACTCCCCGCCGGATATACGCGGCCCCGCGCCGGATGTGACGAGAGATGCGCCCCCGAGCTTGGAAGGACAAGACGCCACCCTCCCGAGCGCTGAGCGACCTCCCCGGCATCTCCACCAAAGTCGCGACCCACGAGCGCTGTGATACCTTCACGCATCTCTGGACACCACCGTACGTGATCCTGCCCTGAGCACAGGTGCACCGGGAGCGATCGCTACCCGCTTTCCTGGCCATCAAATCCCGTGTGAGTCAGCGTTGTCCCGTTTATCTGTGGTCTGTCTAGGGTTAATATAAGGTTGTGTCTAAGTGCCCACCTTCCTATGTTTCCCTCTTGTCCCTGTAATCTAACCTTTTTCCGTACGAATATACTTGAGAACTGAACCCCTGGTGTCGTATTGTGTCATTATAACCCAGCCGGGTGTCTTCTCTTTCCAATTGAGCCAGCATAGCGCGGCTTCGTCGACGTTCGAGTACAATCGGGTAACTTGTACGGATACGGCGGCCATCCCGCTCGGCCCACCATACCATCAAAGTCGTATCTGTAACAATATATATATAAATATATATATAATTATATATATATATATATATATATATATATATATATATATGTATATATATATATATATATATATATATATATATATATATATATATATATATATATATATATATATATATATACAGTCACGTGAAAAAGTAAGTGCACCCCATGTAAAGTTTTGACTTTTTCAACATATTTCACCATACAGCTATTTGATCTTCATTTCAACAATATTGATGGATAAAGGTGATATAATGCAACAAATATCATGAAACATTTACATTTTGTCGTCCATTGTATAATTTAAATAAACATAAATGCAAATTTTGCATGTGGAAAATGTAAGTACACCCCTACATTTATCACTACTTCAAATACCTAAAATTAGAATCAGGTGCACCAGCTCAGGTGCAAATGATTACAACATCATTAGAGAGGATCTTGGAGGAACCTGTCTTATTTAAACCTCAGACATTTAGTTTGGTTTGCTCTTTGTTGTTGAAGTGTGCGGCGTCACCATGCCGAGATCAAAAGAGCTCTCTGAGGCCTTCAGAAAGAAGGTTTTAGATGCCTACGAGTCTGGGAAGGGATTTAAAAAGATCTCCAAACAATTTGAAATCAATCATTCGACTGTCCGGAAGAACATCTACAAGTGGAGAAGATTCCAAACAACTGCCAACTTGTTCAGGCCAGGCTGCCCCAGCAAGTTCAGCCCGAGAGCAGACCACAAGATCCTGAAAGAAGTCTCTAAGAACCCCAGAATGTCATCACGGGACCTACAGGTAGCACTTGCCACTGTTGATGTCAAAGTGCACGAGTCTACCATTAGAAAGAGGCTGCACAAATTTGATCTACATGGGAGGTGTGCCAGGACGAAACCTTTGCTGTCCAGAAAGAACATCAGGACAAGACTAAAGTTTGCCAATGAACACCTAGGCAAAGACCAGCACTTCTGGAACAATGTGCTCTGGACAGATGAGTCAAAGGTAGAGCTATTTGGCCACAGTACCAGAAGACATGTTTGGCGAAAACCAAAGACAGCATTTGACTACAAGAACCTGATACCAACTGTAAAGCATGGTGGTGGAAATATTATGGTTTGGGGGCAGTTTTGCTGCATCAGGGCCTGGGCAGCTCACCATCATATAATCCACTATGAATTCTTCCTTGTACCAGAGGGTGCTTGAGGATAATGTGAGGCCATCTGTCAGAAAGTTGAAGCTCAACCGAAGGTGGACCTTGCAACATGACAATGACCCTAAACATATGAGTAAATCCACCAAGGAATGGCTGAAAAGAAAGAAATGGAGGGTTCTGGAATGGCCAAGTCAAAGCCTGGATCTAAATCCCATCGAGATGTTGTGGGGGGATTTGAAACGAGCTGTGCATGCAAGAAACACCTCAAGCATCGCACAGCTGAAAGAATTCTGCATGGAGGAGTGGGCAAAAATTTCTCCCAGTCGATGTCAGAGACTGGTAGACAGTTATAAGAAACGCCTACTTGAGGTTGTTTCTGCCAAAGGGGGCAATACCACCTATTAGAGCCAAGGGTATACTTACTTTTTACACATGCGAAATTTGCATTTATGTTTATTAAAATTATACAATAGACTACAAAATGTAAATGTTTCATGATATTTGTTATCTTATATCACCTTTATCTATCAATATTGTTGAAATGAAGATGAAATAGCTGTATGTTGAAATATGTAGAAAAGTCAAAACTTTACATGGGACTTACTTTTTCACCTGACTGTATATATCTATATATTGCTGCGGTTTTGGGATGTATAGAGTAGAAGTCAATAAAGGTTAAAGGTTTTCCCCTCATAGTTAGTCACACAAGAAACATGCAGCCTCATTTGTAGTATAGTTATGTCTTAGTATATGTGAGACTAGGCCCCTTCCAGTGTTAATCCTGTGTTGTTGTAAAGACAGGAGGATAGGCCCTACTTCTACAAACCATCCCACGTCCATCGGCTCGATCCATTGCGGCTAAAATGCCCTGGTTGTGTTGGGCGCGAGTTAACACGAGGTAGGCCTCGGAAGGTGGAGGAGGGTCGAGGTCGTCGCAGCGGCGAGGCGAGAACGTTAAGCATGAGTCACCAATCAGGGCTCACAGCGTGTGGCTGCAGCACTGCGTCACAGGGCGTGGTTGGAACATCGATCGGGTTAAGTGAGTGGCAATAAAACCAATTGCGTGAAGCCCCCACCTCAGTCCAGTTATGGGAGAGGCGCTCGCCAGTACTCAGTTGAGTTGCGCGTGAGTTCAGGTGGGAGCCCCCAGAGTTATGGGAGAGGTGCGCTGGAGTGACTTCTAAGTTCTGAGAAGGGAGATGCGCTTGAAGAGAATCATTCGCGCTGTATGAACTTGGTTACGAGGAATACGTGGGCGCAGCCAGGGCGGTTATAACTTGCGCAGTTCAGCGAAAGCGAGTGGACGCGGCTGAATAACCGCCAGCCACGCTAAGTCCGCCCTCTACCGTTCGCCCCGAGATTATTACCCATTTGTTCAAGCGACACGATACGAGTCCCTGCCTTCGCCTACCTCCATCTTCGTGGGATGTGCCGGGGACCGTGGAGAGTGAGACAGGGCCGATCCTGGGCCACCACCGCGGCGCTGGTGAACATCCTGCCCATCTGCAATACCCCGTGTCAGTGTGAGTGAGACGGGCCCGTTTGACCTTGGGTATTAAGCATAAGACTGTCTAAGCTTCCCTGTGTCTCTTCGTCCTGAGCTGTAAATAATATATATATTTACAAGGTTCAATAATTAAACCTATTTGTTCTTCCTTTTCTTCTGAATTTGATCATCTTTGTGATTTTCCATTGACTAAGCCTGGCACGGGTAAAACCGCTTGAATCGGGTTCCACTATCTATAATGGCGGGGATCACGTGTACGCAAACTGCTCGGCATATCACCATCACACGTGGTTCGTGCGAGGCTTATTTCCTCGCTTCCAGGGCAGCGCTAGTATTAAGGTATGAGCGAATTTGGTCCCGAAACCCGATTTGGTGCTGTCCGGAAGGGACGTAATAGGTCTCGGGTCGTGCCAGGTCAGTAAAGACAAGGGGATTAATCCCCCTTGACAAGGGGAGAAGGCCGGCGGCAGATCCGCAACAATATATATATATATATATATATATATATATATATATATATATATATATATACAGTCGTCCCTCGCTATATCGCGGTTCACTTTTCGCGGCTTCGGTACATCGCGGGTTTTTCTCGCTAGTATATGTAAAATTATATCGCGGATTTTTCGCTATATCGCGGGATTTTGCGGTATAAATGTATTTTTATATACTATTATTTTAAATATTTTTGTGGTAAAATAAGCATTTTCTAGCCTAAAAAATTTAAAAACGTAAAAAAATAAGAAAAATACAGTAATTAAAACATATTACAAGAAATAAAATACTGTACATAGTGTACAGTGGAAAGAGACGCAGATGCGGCAGCCGAAGAGTAGACAAAGAGTATATACAGTATTACTATAGACAAAGAGTAGACAAAGAGTATTACTATAGACAAAGAGACGAAGAGTCGTGCATATGGAAAACGCAGATGCGGCAGCTTCCACTTGCGCTAGTTACCCACGTAATGGGTAACTGTAATGCTCTTTCTGGCTGTGCAGTACATTCATCATCGTCATCACCTTCATCGTCATCAGTACTGCACAGCTAATTCATCATCATCTTCATCACGCAAGTTGTAGTATTGAAGAGCCGGGGCTCTTGCTTGATACGGATGAAATGACGGGCAAGACACAAACTCGTCCGAGAAGATATTTATTCTCAAAACCAACTCGGGAACACTGAAAAGCCCGTTTATCGGGCTGCATTATAAAGCACAACCAGAAACCGAAACCGAAAGCCACGCCTCTCAAGCGTGGCGTGCTTCGGTGGTCACGTGATCAACAGGTGTAGCTTATTATACCCGCACGCGCGGCACGCTTTGGTGGTCACGTGACCAGCCACGCTTGCGCCGCGGATCCCCGCCGGTGACGTCACCGGCTGGAGCAAGGAGATTCTGATGCTGGTTTTGCTTGGGGGACCCATGGGTCGCTACAGTATCTTCAATGGTGAGTACCCATTAGAATTTTATATGTTGTTAAAATTACGTATTGTTGCGAATATGGAATTTGGCCTCCATATCCGCTTGTAAATATTCCCCTATTTTCTCCGATACTCCCCAACTCTCCCTTACCCCATTCCCTAGTCCCATTGTCTGTAAACAACACCCATTAGAGCCGATCTTCCCCTTCATCCCCCCATTAAATGTCGTGCCCAGGTCCCCCGCACCACACGTAGACAATTATAGGACATCTTGCTAGTTATTCTTAATCTATGTCAGTTAAGGACTTGTTTCCATTAATTATGACTCTTCGTTGCACCAGAATGTGATTATATAGCACCTGTTAGGAAGTTTAGGACCTCCCCATACCTCTCCGCATCTCTTCCCCATGAAGAAGCGCCAACTACAACAACAACAACAAAAGAGGGGGGCGGCGCGGTGACGGCATGGGGAGTGGGCGTCCTCCTTCCGGCTCGGTTAGCCACCATTGACCACGCGCTCCACGGGGTTACCACGAAGGGGCTCCCTGTCGGCCCCTCGTCAAGGGCGGAGCCGGTAACCCCCGCACCCAATGAGAAGCCATGGGCCGATGCCATCTGGGGCGGCGCTAACGAGCCGAGGGCGTGTCACTCCCCGCCGGATATATACGCGGCCCCGCGCCGGACGTGACGAGAGATGCGCCCCGAGCTTGGAAGGAAAAGACGCCACCCTCCCGAGCGCTGAGCGACCTCCCCAGCTTGAGACCAAAGTCGCGACCCACAAGCGCTGTGATACCTTCACGCATCTCTGGACACCACCGTACGTGATTCTGTCCCTGAGCCAGGTGCACCTGAGCCATCGCGACCTGCCTCCCCTTTTCATCAACCCCCGTGTGAGTCAGCATTTTGTCCCGTGTGTCTGTCGTCTGTCCGGGGATAATATAAGAGTGTGTCTAAGTGCCTGTCTTCCTGTAATATACCTCTAGCCCCTGTAATCTAACCTTTTTCCGTACGAATATACTTGAGAATCGAAACCCTGGTGTCGTATTGTGTCATTATAACCCAGCCGGGTGTCTTCTCTTTCCTATTGAGCCAGCGTAGCGCGATTAGTCAACATTCGGGCACAATCGGGTAACTTGTACGGATACGGCGGCCATCCCGCTCGGCCCACCATACCATCAAAGTCGTATCTGTAACAATTGGTGTCGGGAGTGAGATTCGAGGCCCGACCAAATTTTGAAGAAAAAAAAAAACGAATAGAGGAAAAAAAAAAAAATTTGGTCAAAATTTGGAGCGGCCGAAATTTGTTTTGTTTTACGAAACTCGAATTTTGCAAGTCGCGCTATGGCGGATCAAGACGGCTGGGGTCCGGTAGGGGAGAGTGAGGTAGGGTCGATCCAGGACCAAAATGAGGGACAGGAGGAGAGCGAAGCAGTGAGGGCGGCAGGTTCGCAAAATAGCGCCGTCACGCACGAAGTAGCGGGCGCGCAAAAAGGCGCCTCGCACGAGCGTGCGGTAGCCGAGCCGGCTGTATCACCGGGCTTTAACATGCAGCCGATTGACATGCAGGCCCTCATTGCGCAGTTACAGGCAGCTGTACAGATGAGTATGGGGAGCCAGATTGAGCGATTGGGTGAGCGGTTGGGGAACCGGATGGATGCTCAGGGTGAGCGATTAGAGGGCCAAATGAGGGGTACCGGTGAGAAGTTAGACAATAATTTTGAGGAGTTAGACAAGAAAATTGGGAAGTTAGACAATAATTTTGAGGGGTTAGACAACGGGATGAAAGAGGTGAAACATGGGTTAACGGGGGTAGAAAATAGAATGGCTGCCCAGGAGAATCAGATAGAGGGAGTGAAAAATGGGTTAGAGGGGTTAGAAAACAGTATGGAAGGCAAATTGAGGGACATGAGGGACCAAGCGGAAAGGGAAGTTAAACAAATGGAGCAGCAGATAGAGGGGGTCAGAATGGGGGTAGAAACCAAACTGGATGCTCACAGGGAGGAAATGGAGCAGATGAGGGTGGCATCTGGGCAGGAGATGCAAGTGATGGGAGAGGAGATCAGAAGAGGAGTGAGTGAGGAGGTCGGAGGAGTGCGCGAGGAGGTGAGGCACTGTAAGGAGCACATGGAGAAGGAGGTGAGAAGGGGGACTGTAAAGTTACAAGGGGGCATAGAGGACCTGACGCAGGAGGTGGAGCAGCTGACGGTGGGACAGACGGAGTTAGTGGAGCAGGTTCAAAGGAACACTGCGGTATTAGGAGGTTTAAAGGCGACACAGAAAGAACTAAAAGATGACTTGGTAGCGACGAAGAGGGAATGTCAGATGGTACGTGGGGGACTGACAACGAGGTTGGACGAGGTGATAGAGGTAATGGAGACGAAGGACCGGCAGGTGAGGACGCACATGGAAACGGTCAAGGTAGCCTTGGAGGACGAGCTTGAGGAGACGTACCGGGGAATAAAAGAGGTGAGGCACAAATTAGAAGAAGTGGAAGAAGGGGTGAGCGAAATTAAGAAGCGACGGAGAGGGGATAAGAAAGAGATAAAAGAGGAGATAAAAGAATTGGTCCAAAGTCTGTGTTTGGATCGTGATGAGGTGCTCACTAACCGGATGAGGGATTCGCAGGTGATGGAGGAGAAGCGAAGAGGAAGAGGACCCGGTGTAAGTGGTGACCAATATGGTCGTGCGTATGATGCGCCAGGGGATTTAAGAAGCTTGGGGGTCGAGATAGACCCGGGTGTTCGTGAAAGGCCGTTGGTGAGGTGTGTGACAGGTCTGGTGTGCGAAAGAGGAGGTGTGCGAGAAAGTCCGACTCTGGGGTGTGTGAGGAAAAAGTGTGTGCCCAGGAGTGAGGGTGTTGGCGAGAATGAGTCGGTCGTAGCGCGTGTGCGAGGGAGCACATGGAAGCGCGGTGTGGTGAGTGTTACAGAGGGTGTGACGGGAGAGTGTGCGCAGGAGTGTGCGCGAGAAAGGTGTGTGACGGACAGGTGCATGAGGAAAGAGTGCGCTGTCAGAAGTAAGGAAGAGTGTCCACCTGTGGTGAGTGTTACAGAGGGTGTAACGGGAGAGTGTGCGCAAGAAGGGTGTGTGACGGACAGGTGCATGAGGAAAGAGCGCGCTGTCAGAAGTAAGGAAGAGTGTCCACCTGTGGTGAGTGTTACAGAGGGTGTAACGGGAGAGTGTGCGCGAGAAAGGTGTGTGACGGACAGGTGCATGGGGAAAGAGTGTGCTGTCAAGAGTAAGGGTGAGTGCGTTGCCAAGAATGGAGGTGAGAGTAGTGAGAGTGACATGGAGCGTGAGTTAGTTGTGACAGGTGAGAGAGGATGTACACCTGGGATGGAAGGATGCACACCTGGAATGGTAGAGCGTGAGTGGGAATGCACGCTGGAGTTGGTGGTGAGGCACGTGGTTGGGTGTGCGAATGAGAGCACACCTGTGATTGTCACAGAGGAGGTGACCGAGGAGGGGGCGCGAAGAGGTGTATTGGTGAGGTGTGCGAGCAACGAATGTGTGCCAAAGTGTTCGGTGGTCAGGTGTGTGACCAAGGCTGTGAGTGGAATGGGTGTACCTGGGTGTGTAAGGAAGGGTACGAGGAGCATGAGCACGGCTGGATGTGTGAGCAAGGAACGGGCTGCGGGGTGTAAGCGTCCAGGTGAAGCATCGACGTTAGACGGGATAGAGTTTAGAACGACTTATAGCCGAATCGGGCCCTCGGTGCGTGCTGGGCCTCGCTTTGGACGGCCGCGTCCGTGCTCCACTAGGCGGAGCTGGCAGCCCGATAGGAAGGGTCGTTATGGCGACCACGTTTTGTTGAGACGTGCCGGCAGGTCGAGATCGGGACATTGGATGGCTCCACGCCGAGGTGATGCGTGGGATCTCGGCCCGGGTAAGCCCCCGTCCCTGCACCGAGTGCCGGACGCATCCAGCCGCTGGCACAAAACAACCAGCATCCATTGCTTGGCTTTACGAAGCCGGGCTTTGGACAGGGATTGGCGCACCGAGAGGTATTAGTGAGTAGACTGGGTGATGAGGTTAGTGTTTTGGACCCAAAATTAGAGAAAAGCAAAATTTGATGATTGGCAGAGGATTGGCAGAGTGATGATTGGTAATGGTACAGTGATTGGCAGATGATTGGCAAATTTTTAATTTGTTGAAATTTGATGTGCAAAATTGGTAGTGAGAGACCCCCGATGTGGTGGGATGGCATCCCTGCCACCCTTCCCATGTGGGGGGCAAAGGAGCAATAGATTATGGGGTGTATGGCGGTGAAAACTAGCCCGGGTGGGTTAGGATATTGTGTGTAGGGATCTAGCGAAGATGACAGTAGGTAACGTTAAGGTTAGTTAGTGACTGATACCTGTAGTGGGGACGCAGGTAGATTAGTGTGGATTATAATGACGAGGGAGCGCAATAGTTAAAGGGACGACTGGGAAGCGCAAGTTTCAGAAGGGAGTAGTTAGCTGAGATGATGCTGTGTGTGTGAGGATTGAACAGGTGTGATTGCACAGGTGTGCAACTGGACAGGTGTGTGGAGCAGTGTATGAGTAGTGAGTGTTGTGGATCAGCGCGAATGCGCTTGGGGAGAGAAGGGTGCCGGTGGCACCAGGTGTGAGAGCACAGGTGTGCAAGTACAGGTGTGTGGAGAAAGTTGGAGTAAGTGGTACGGAGTGGTGTGCATGGTGCGAAGGTGTGGATGGGGGAAGAGTGGACCCCCATCACGGATACCCGGGGCGGGTAGTGTAAGTGTTAGGTAGAGGGTGCAGGTAAATTGTGGTTGGATATTGGCATCTGTGGTGCGGTTGCAGAATGGTGTTGTGAATGGGTGCATTAGTGTTGTGGAAATGGCTGGGCGTGTAGCCTGTTAGTGTGTGTAGTTGGTTGAGCACTCCACCACTGTGAGGATGTCGGCCAGGTGAGACCGCAGGTGGGCTCTGGGAGCCGGTAGAGTTGTGGATGGGGCCCGAGGATCCGGAGGATGGACCCGGGTAGCCCAGTGCCAGAGAGGGCACCGAGTGGGGAGAGTGCCAGAGGGCCTTCCCCAGGTAGTTAGGTTAGGGCAAGGAGCAGGTAAGCTCGGAGGCAACTGCAGTGGTGGAGGTGTGCAGGTGGGTAGACCCACTGGGAGAGGTACACGCCGCAGCCCAGAAATTGTGCGAGGGCACCGGGAGATGAATCGGGGGAGTGAGACCCCAAATTGAAGAGCACCACAGTTTGGCCAATGGGAATTGGTTTTTAGAACCCATAGTGTAAGAGGGCCAATGGTTTGGCCGGAGAAAGCCCCCGGGTAGTGTAAAGTTGTTAAAGTCATTTAGGAGATAGTTAGGATTGATGAACCTGTCGCACCATACGCAGCCACTTGCCTGTGGTGATGATGATGACTCCACACCTGTGTTTTCTTTGTTTGTTGCAGGAAATGAGATTGCTGTGAGGATTTGTGAGACGCATCACGACGTGGATGAGACATTGGGGTGATTCCATCTCTCCCTCCCTAGGAGGGACTGATGATGAATTGGTGATGGCAAATTTTGATGTTCAGTTGGAGATGGCAAATTTTGATGAGAGTTGAAAATGGCAAATTTGATTGGTTAGGAGGGAGAGAAGACGAATTTGGTATATGGGAGGAACGGGGAAGACAGTAGGGATGTTTGTTGATTTGTAAAGTAGATGTTTATGAGTAGTGTTGTGTTGTGTGGATGCAGTAAGGGGTAAGGGAGGGGCCATGTAGGTTACCTGGTGGGGGGGGGCGTACGATAGGAACGTACCTGTCTCACCTGGTTCCCATGTGCCCCCAGTGTGCATCATCTTGTATTGCGTGCACTTTTGCGCCCTTACCACCTTACTCACTTGTCTGCTTCTTTTGTCTCCCACCTCCGAGGATCTGGCTTTGGGGTAGAGAGAGAGGAGAGAGAGGTGCTGGCGACGCAGTTGTGGGCCTGCACTTTCGCTGTTCGCTGCCTGGATCGGTACACCATATGGACCGCAATGTTTGTGGCCACCCACAATGGACCGCAGTTCGTTTGCGGCCAAGCACCACCCGGGGATGGACCTATGGGTCAACGTGGCACCTATGCCATACAGGTGAACCACTTTTAGTTAACCACCAAGTGCACCACAAGAAGAGCAAGAGACACCTGCAGGGTTAGGGGTTGTTGAAGTTATTTTTATTCCAATGAACAATGGTGACTGCACCGATTGGTGGTGGGGTGGTGCTGTTGATGCTCGGGAAAGGGTGCTCTGCACGTTATTAAAGGCCGTCGGCCACAGAGCACTCGTGGGTTGGTGTATCGATGTTGGCAAGCGCGCTCTCTCTATGCATAACATCTGCATGTGTTTCCTCCAAAAACAGGTCCTGGATCGTAGTGTAAATAGCAGCGTAGTCTTGTAAATAATGCTCCCTACCGGCTGTATGTTTAGTTTGAGAATTCTTTCCGGATTCGGTTATCCTGTGGGTGTGTTTCTGTGAGGAGAAGGGTGCAACGTCGCAGGGGGACATATTTACTCATTTGTGAATATCTGTAAAACTGTCGCACTCAGGGTAGAGTTAATAGTAGAGGGAACTACATTGCGTGCCACACTAAAGTAGGTAAAAATTTATCGGGTCGGGACGCCCCGAGGGTTAGAGAAGGGTGCAATGTTGCGAATATGGAATTTGGCCTCCATATCCGCTTGTAAATATTCCCCTATTTTCTCCGATACTCCCCAACTCTCCCTTACCCCATTCCCTAGTCCCATTGTCTGTAAACAACACCCATTAGAGCCGATCTTCCCCTTCATCCCCCCATTAAATGTCGTGCCCAGGTCCCCCGCACCACACGTAGACAATTATAGGACATCTTGCTAGTTATTCTTAATCTATGTCAGTTAAGGACTTGTTTCCATTAATTATGACTCTTCGTTGCACCAGAATGTGATTATATAGCACCTGTTAGGAAGTTTAGGACCTCCCCATACCTCTCCGCATCTCTTCCCCATGAAGAAGCGCCAACTACAACAACAACAACAAAAGAGGGGGGCGGCGCGGTGACGGCATGGGGAGTGGGCGTCCTCCTTCCGGCTCGGTTAGCCACCATTGACCACGCGCTCCACGGGGTTACCACGAAGGGGCTCCCTGTCGGCCCCTCGTCAAGGGCGGAGCCGGTAACCCCCGCACCCAATGAGAAGCCATGGGCCGATGCCATCTGGGGCGGCGCTAACGAGCCGAGGGCGTGTCACTCCCCGCCGGATATATACGCGGCCCCGCGCCGGACGTGACGAGAGATGCGCCCCGAGCTTGGAAGGAAAAGACGCCACCCTCCCGAGCGCTGAGCGACCTCCCCAGCTTGAGACCAAAGTCGCGACCCACAAGCGCTGTGATACCTTCACGCATCTCTGGACACCACCGTACGTGATTCTGTCCCTGAGCCAGGTGCACCTGAGCCATCGCGACCTGCCTCCCCTTTTCATCAACCCCCGTGTGAGTCAGCATTTTGTCCCGTGTGTCTGTCGTCTGTCCGGGGATAATATAAGAGTGTGTCTAAGTGCCTGTCTTCCTGTAATATACCTCTAGCCCCTGTAATCTAACCTTTTTCCGTACGAATATACTTGAGAATCGAAACCCTGGTGTCGTATTGTGTCATTATAACCCAGCCGGGTGTCTTCTCTTTCCTATTGAGCCAGCGTAGCGCGATTAGTCAACATTCGGGCACAATCGGGTAACTTGTACGGATACGGCGGCCATCCCGCTCGGCCCACCATACCATCAAAGTCGTATCTGTAACAGTATGTTTACGAGTGTAAAAAGTGTTTAAGAGTATAGGAAGTGTTTATAAGAGTATAGGAAGTGTTTATAAGAGTATGGGCAAGGTTAATAAGAGTGTGGGAAAGGTTAATAAGAGTGTGGGGAGGGTCATAAAGCTTTAAAATATATATAAATAATATAATAAAAATATGGTCGCTACTTCGCGGATTTTCGTCTATCGTGGGGGGTTCTGGAACGTAACCCCCGCGATAAACGAGGGATCACTGTATATATATATATATGTATATATATATATATATATATATATATATATAATTATATACTAGCTGAGGTACCCGGCTACGCCCGGGTTGAATAAGAATAATACAAATATATGATGAAAAGAACATGTATATTTTAGAGCAATATCACAGTACATTTCCTACATGACGTTTTGTCAATTTTCAATTTCTCAAAACCTCTTGGTATACAACATTTCTGGTTTTCTTACTTGGTGCCAAGACATAAAGATTGCTTGGTTTTCCAACCCTCGAGCAGCCCACGTATAGTTGGCCATGGGAAGTACCCGGCATTGCCGGGTAGGGAAAGGGAGGGGAGGAGGAAGGGGAGGGGAGGGGAATGGGGGGGGAGGGGAGGAGAGGGTGGGGAGGGGAGAAGAGGGGGGGGAGGGGAGAAGAGGGGGGAGGGGAGAAGAGGGGGGGAGGGGAGAAGAGGAGGGAGGGGGAGGAGGAGAGGGGAGGGGGGTAGGGGAGGGGGGAGGGGGGAGGGGAGGGGGAGTGGAGGGGGAGGGGGAGGGGGGAGGGGAGGGGGAGGGGAGGGGGAGGGGAGGGGCGAGGGGAGGGGGAGGGGAGGGGGAGGAGGGGGGAGGGGGAGGGGAGGGGGAGGGGGGGCTTCACCCGGGTTGAATAATAATAATACAAATATATGATGAAAAGAACATGTATATTTTAGAGCAATATCACAGTACATTTCCTACATGACGTTTTGTCAATTTTCAATTTCTCAAAACCTCTTGGTATACAACATTTCTGGTTTTCTTACTTGGTGCCAAGACATAAAGATTGCTTGGTTTTCCAACCCTCGAGCAGCCCACGTACAGCTGGCCATGGGAAGTACCCGGCATTGCGGGCGGGGGAAGGAAGGGGAGGAGAAAGGGGAGGGGAAGGGAACGGGGGGGGGAGGGGAGAAGAGGGGGGGAGGGGAGAAGAGGAGGGAGGGGGAGGAGGAGAGGGGAGAAGAGGAGGGAAGGGGGAGGAGGAGAGGGGAGGGGGAGGGGGGAGGTGAGGGGGGAGGTGGGAGGGGGGAGTGGAGGGGGAGGTGGAAGGGGAGGGGGAGGGGAGGGGGAGGGGGAGGGGGGAGGTGAGGGGGAGGGAGGAGGGGATGGGGAGGGGGGAGGAGGGGAGGGGGAGGGGGAGGGGAGGGGGGAGGGGGAGGTGAGGGGGGAGGGGGGAGGGGAGGGGGAGGGGAGGGGGGAGTGGAGTGGGAGGGGGAGGGGAGGGGGGAGTGGAGGGGAGGGGGGAGGGAGGAGGGGGAGGGGTGAGGGGGGAGGGGGAGGGGAGGGGGGAGGGGAGGGGGAGGGGAGTGGGAGGGGAGGGGGAGGGGGAGGGGGAGGGGAGTGGGAGGGGGGAGGGGAGGGAGAGGGGGGAGGGGAGGGGGAGTGGAGGGGGAGGGGGAGGTGGAGTGGGAGGGGTAGGGGGGAACGGCTAGCTTGGCAAGCGATAGCAGGATTTTTACTTTTATTTTTACCTCAATGAGGGCTATATATATAGTCTGCGCTTGGAGCCTTCAAGTTCAACATAAAGTTTTTTTATGAAAAATAATGCAGATGTATAACAATCCACCAATGCAAGTTCAGAAATGAATGCAGATCCTTTACTTTGAAGGAACTGCGCTCCAACGCGAGTCGAAAGAATTGACGCGACCAAAGACGGAATTCGTCCGAGTTGCTTTATTGAAACAAAACAGCTCAGGTATTCTGACAAGCCCGTTTTTCGGGCAACAATATATATACACATTTATGTCGGGAAGTTTGCCCGGCAAAAGCTATACCGGGCATGCCCGGGTATCAAGGGCGAGCCTTGGAAAGGCGAGTCTGGACCTGCCCGGGCGTGTTTGGCTGCGGCCTGGCAAGTCGAGGCTGGGCGTGCCCGGGCGCTCTGGGCGAGCATTGGAAAGGCGATAGCGGGCATGCCCGGACGCTCTGGGCGAGCCCTGGAAAGGCGATAGCGGGCATGCCCGGACGCTCTGGGCGAGCCCTGGAAAGGCGAGAGCGGGCATGCCCGGGAAAGACGAGACCGGGCGTGCCCGGGAGGTTCGGGCGTGCCCGGGAACAGTGAGTCCGGGCATGCCCGGGAGAGGCGCGTCTGGCCGTGTTCTGGCCGGTGCAAGGCGATTATGTACATCCAGCGGTAACCGCTACACACGCCCCTCCAGAATCGACCTGCACCGGCAGGGTCAATTTAAGGGGGGTCCGGATGACCCGGCCAAAGCGACCCCTGGAGGGTCGTGGGGAGGGGTCTGACGTGGTGGTGGGTGGTCGAGCGGGGGGAACTGTGGACGGGGGGCGGCTTCGCCGCGGAGGAAGGGCCAACCGTGGTGGTCGGTCGACGTCCATGTGCGCCGGTTTGAGGCGGTCCACAGAAATCCGGTCCGGCCGGCCGCCGAAGTCGATGATGAAAGACTTGTCGCCCCGTCGCAGGACCCGGAAGGGCCCGTCGTACGGCGGCCGGAGTGGCCCCCGGTGCGCGTCATGACGCACAAAGACGTACTCCGCTGTGCGAAGCGCCGGGGGGACGTAGGACTGGGGGCCACCGTGGCGGGACGTCGGCACGGGGGCAAATCGTCGGGCGGCCTCCTGGAGGTCCGAGCGCTGGCGAGCGGCGGACCAGGGACTGGTAGCGTCAGGCACGAATTCGCCCGGGACGCGGAGTGGCTGGCCGTAGACGAGCTCGGCGGCGGACGCCTGGAGGTCTTCCTTGGGGGCCGTGCGAAGGCCCAAAAGGACCCACGGCAGCCGGTCGGCCCAACCGTCGTCCTGAAGGCCGGCCATGAGTGCGGCCTTCATGGAGCGGTGAAACCGCTTGCACAACCCATTGGCTTGGGGCTGGTAGGCCGTGGTGCGGTGCAGCGTGACCCCCAACGAACGGGCGACCACGCCCCAAAGCTCAGACGTGAACTGTGGGCCGCGGTCGGACGAGATGTCCGCTGGTGCGCCGAAGCGCGCGACCCAGGTGGCGATGAACGCCTGCGCCATGTCGGCGGTGGTGGTGGAGGTGAGGGGCACGGCCTCCGGCCACCTGGTGGTCCTGTCCACCATGGTGAGCAGGTGGGTGAACCCCCGCGAGGGGGGCAGGGGACCCACCAGGTCCACGTGGACGTGGTCGAAACACCGTTCAGGCATGGCGAAAGGTGCCAGCGGGGCCTGGGTGTGGCGGTGGACCTTGGCTCGCTGGCAGGCCGTGCAGGCGTTGGCCCAGTCGCGGATGTTTCGTCGAAGGCCGTGCCAGACGAAACGCGCCGACAGCAGCTTCTGAGAAGCTTTCCGGCCCGGGTGAGAAAGGCCGTGGATGGAGGCGAAGATGCGGCGCTGCCAGGAAACGGGCACGATGGGGCGAGGCTGGCCCTGGGAGACGTCGCAGAGCAGGACGGTGCCCGCGAAGGGGATGTCGGCCAGGCGGAGGCCCGTGTCCGCCACGCGGAGTGCCTGCACCGAGGTGTCGGTGGTCTGGTCGGCCGCCATGAGCGTGAAGTCCACGCCGAGGTGGACCGCGTTCGCGCTGGCCCGCGAAAGGCAGTCGGCCACGGCGTTGTCTTTGCCGGCGACGTGCTGGATGTCCGTGGTGAACTCCGACACGGCGGAGAGGTGGCGCTGCTGGCGGGCCGACCACGGCTCCGTGACCTTAGCCATTGCGTAGACCAACGGCTTGTGGTCGACGAAAGCCGTGAACGGGCGGCCCTCCAGGAGGTGTCGGAAATGGCGAACGGCCAGGAATAGCCCGAGCAGCTCGCGGTCGAACGTGCTGTAGTTTAACTCGTTCGGCCGGAGTTGCCGGCTGAAAAAAGCGAGTGGCTGCCAAACCCCGTCCACCCATTGCTCATGGACGGCGCCCACCGCGTAGTTGGAGGCGTCCGTAGTGAGGGCGATGGGCGCGTTGAGCACCGGGTGAGCCAGCAGCATTGCGTCGGCGAGGGCCCGTTTGGCACTGGCGAAGGCCGCGTCCATGGCCGCGGACCAAACAATGTCATGCTTGGCCGGCTTGCCCCGGAGGGCCTCGTAAAGGGGCCGCATGAGCTGAGCAGCGCGGGGCACGAATCGGTGATAAAAATTCACCATGCCGAGGAACTCTTGGAGGGCCTTGATGGAACGGGGACGCGGGAACGTGGTGATGGCCTCGACCTTGGTCGGCAGCGGCACAGCCCCGGTCTTGGTGATGCGGTGGCCCAAAAAGTCAACGGTCGTCGCGCCGAAGTGGCATTTGACCGGGTTGACAATTAAGCCGTGCTCGCTGAGGCGACCGAACAGTGTTCGGAGGTGGAGGAGGTGCTCGGCGCGGGACGTGCTGGCGACGAGGATGTCGTCCAGATAGACGAAAAGAAACGGCAGGTCGCGCAGCACGCCGTCCATCAAGCGCTGGAACGCCTGGGCCGCGTTCTTGAGGCCAAACGGCAGCCGCAAAAATTCGAACAGGCCGAACGGCGTGATGACGGCCGTCTTCGGGACGTCGGCCGCCCGGACAGGTACCTGGTGGTAGCCCCGCATCAGGTCAATTTTCGAAAAGATGACCCATCCCGCCAAACGGGCGGAAAAGTCCTGAATATGCGGCATCGGGTACCTGTCGGGGGTGGTAGCGTCATTGAGACGGCGGTAGTCGCCACACGGGCGCCATCCACCCCCCGGCTTTGGTACGATGTGCAGTGGCGAGGCCCACGCGCTATCGGAGCGCCGCACGATGCCGAGGTGCTCCAACGCGTCGAATTCGGCCTTTGCCACGGCGAGCTTGGCTGGGTCGAGGCGGCGGGCCCTGGCGTAGACCGGCGGGCCCGTAGTGGGTATGTGGTGCTCGATCCCGTGCCGCACCGCGATGGCCGAAAACGTCGGCCGCGTGAGGGCCGGGAATTCCACGAGCAGGCGAGCGAACTCGTTCGTTGCCGGGAGGGCGCACGCCAGTTCGGTCGGCGCGGAGCTGCTCATTGTGCATGCCAGGGAGCTGAAGGTCTCGGCGTGGACAAGGCGACGTCGTTTGACGTCGACCAGCAGCCCGTGCGCGCAGAGGAAGTCGGCGCCCAGCAAAGCCACGGGGACGCTGGCGGTAACAAAAGTCCATTGAAAGCGCTGGCTGCCGAAGCAGAGGGTGACGACGCGTGGGCCGAAAGTGCGTATGGCCGAGCCATTAGCAGCGACCAAAGAGGGGCCGCAAACTGCGTCCAGCCTGTCCTGCTCGGAGGCAGGTATGACGCTCAGTTGGGCGCCGGTGTCGCACAGGAAACGCCGTCCAGACGCTTTGTCCCGAATAAACAGCAAGTTGCCCGAGTGGCCGGCGCTCATGGCTGGGAATGAACGCCGGCCCGGCCGTTTCCCGACCTGCCGAAAGTGCACGGGGGCCGGCACGTCCGAGCCTTGTGTCCGAACCTGGCGTGGTAATAACACCACGCCCGGTCAGGTGGAGGCCCCGGCCGTCGTGTCGGAAGCGGGCGGTGTGGCGTGGCAGCCGCCAGTTGCACCGGCAGTTCGGCCTCCAACCGCGCAGGGCGCTCGGGCGTCGTGGGCGTCGCCTCGGACGGCGGCGGGCTCCAGGTAACCGCACCGATGTGCTGGCCCGCCGAGGAGATCTTATCGGCTTCCCTGGCGAGGGCGCGGGAATCCGTGATCAACGTGCCAGCCAGGGCGAGGCGTACCGGGTGAGGCAGCTGACGGAGGAACAGCTCCCAGAACAGGAATGCCGGAGAGTGCTCGCCGAGCAACGAGAGCATATAGTCCATGCGCTCGGACGGGCGCGTGTCGCCGAGCTCGGGCAGGTCAAGCAGGCGCCGTGCGCGTGCTGCCGGTGAGAGGGCGAAAGTGCCGAGGAGGAGCGTCTTCAGCGCGTCGTATTTGTCAGCAGCCGGCGGGTGCTGGAGGAGGCTCAAGGCGCGGGCCGCGGTGGTGGAACCGAGCGCCGCCACAACATGGTGGAAGCGGGTGTCGTCCGCGGTGATGCCTCGCAGGGCGAACTGGGAGTCCGCCTGGGCGAACCAAACAGCCGCGTGAGTCTCCCAGAAGGTAGGCAGTTTAAGCGTCACTGCCGTATCCATGTCGGTAGGTCACCAATGAAGGAACTGCGCTCCAACGCGAGTCGAAAGAATTGACGCGACCAAAGACGGAATTCGTCCGAGTTGCTTTATTGAAACAAAACAGCTCAGGTATTCTGACAAGCCCGTTTTTCGGGCAACAATATATATACACATTTATGTCGGGAAGTTTGCCCGGCAAAAGCTATACCGGGCATGCCCGGGTATCAAGGGCGAGCCTTGGAAAGGCGAGTCTGGACCTGCCCGGGCGTGTTTGGCTGCGGCCTGGCAAGTCGAGGCTGGGCGTGCCCGGGCGCTCTGGGCGAGCACTGGAAAGGCGATAGCGGGCATGCCCGGACGCTCTGGGCGAGCCCTGGAAAGGCGATAGCGGGCATGCCCGGACGCTCTGGGCGTGCCCTGGAAAGGCGATAGCGGGCATGCCCGGACGCTCTGGGCGAGCCCTGGAAAGGCGATAGCGGGCATGCCCGGACGCTCTGGGCGAGCCCTGGAAAGGCGAGAGCGGGCATGCCCGGGAAAGACGAGACCGGGCGTGCCCGGGAGGTTCGGGCGTGCCCGGGAACAGTGAGTCCGGGCATGCCCGGGAGAGGCGCGTCTGGCCGTGTTCTGGCCGGTGCAAGGCGATTATGTACATGCAGCGGTAACCGCTACAACTTTGCGATAAAAACGCAATTCCCGCCATTTCCACTCACGATCGAGGCCTCCACAGTGACCGCGCATCTTCTTCCTCCTACAACTTCATCTCACTTCTTTCACTCAAAATGCATGAAATTCTGCCGCATGAAATTATGTAGAGGCCTCGTCGGGGGGATATAAGGTAGGTAAGGAAGGCGTTGTAACAGAAGAATCAAAATAAAAGTGGCAGAACATAAGGAAATGGGGGCTATTCTGGACCCACAGCCAAACCCGACAAACCATTGCAATACACCCCGAACGTCTAGCGCCGCCACAAACTACACCATGGAATTGCAGCTGGCGCGGTTTTTTTAAACCATTGATATTAAAATAAAACGTAGCCTAAAACCACCGGGATTTTATGCTGATTCCGAATCTGTGTCTAAAACTTTTCTCCGATGTGTAGTTCTTGAGTTATAAGCGGACATCCAGACAGACACAAACACATACACACACACACACAGACACTCCTCCTTTATATATATATATATATATATATATATATATATATATATACATATATATATATATATATATATATATAGCAGCATTTGCATATATATATATATATATATATATAGCAGCATTTGCATATATATATATATATATATATATATATATATATATTGTTGTGGATCTCAGCGCCGGCCTTCTCCCCTTACGAAGGGGGGATTAGTTCCCTTGTCTTTGTCTGGCCGACGGGACCCGGGACCGATGACGTCCTTCCCGGACAGTGCGAAATAGGGTCGGAGGACTAGAATCACTATTACCTAATTACTCGCGCTGCCCAGAAACGAGGAAATAAGCCCCGCACGAATCACGTGTGCTGAGACGCTGAACGGTGCGTACACGCGATCTGTGACGTTTAGTTGGTGAACCCGGTTCTAGCGATCTTACTCGTACCACGCTTAGCCTATGGAGAAATCACACAGGCGATCGAATTGGGAAGAAAGGAACAACAAGATTTATTTACACTATTTACAATGATCTCAGAGAAGAGGACACAGTGCAGCCTTAAAAACAATCTTAACTTAATCCCAGGACAAACGGGCCCATCTCACACACACACACACTCACACGGGGTTTGCAGCTGCCGGATGATGTTCACCACGTCCAGGGATGGCTCTCGTGCAGCTCCCTCCGGCCTCTGGTTCGTCCCGGGCAGATGGTAAGTAGAGGGGCAGGAGCTCTCCGCGTGTCGTTCGGCGCACACGGGATAATACGGGGCGAACGGTAGGGTCTGGGCTCTGGCAGTTAGCGGTTAATACTGGCGGTTATTGCCGCGTTCACTCACGTGGCTGAGGTAAGCGCTATTCGCCACCGGCGCGTCTGGCTGCCTTTCCTTCGGCGCATACGTAATACTGAGATATAGCGCAACGCCCCCAAAGCGAGCGCTGCTTCAGTCGAGTCCTGTTCACCACTCACTCGTGCTCTCTCTCGTGCTCCTTGTAACAAGTGCCTCCAGCGCTAGTCCTCTAGCCCTCTCCCAATGAGTCCTCGTGCATCAGTCCTCCACCAACGAGTCCTTTGCAAGGGCTTTGTGCAAAGACTTTTATAGGCACGCCCTGCGAACCTTCTCGCACTTAGAAGATGCGCCTTACCACGCCCTGTCACACCATGCCGTTAGAGCCCTGGTTGGCTGGTGGCCCTTACCGTCATCGCCTCTGACGTGCTGCCTTGATGCCGCCCCACCCTGACCCCGCGCTCCTCCCTCTTAGGCCTACCTTGTGTTACTCGACTAGTGAGCGAGCAAAAGGCAGCAAATGCTGCTGGCAGCCAAAGTGTAATAAATGCTGCGGGTAGCCAAAGCGTAACAAACTGAGGGATCAGCCAAATGGGGCACGGGATCAATTATGCCCATGGAGGTGGAACTTGGAGGGTGGACCTAAAAATGGAGGGACCTAAACTCATGACTTTACACAACGCAGATATTACTAGTGGAAATGGCCTATACTTACACATACTATGACATAACTAATACTCTAAGGTGGCCTACGTGTTGCTCATGGACTAACTATGGGGGCAACCCTTTAACCTTGAATGATCAATATGTGCCAATCTCAAAACCGTAGCACTGCCCCCCTCCTTCGCCAGACTCGTCCCCGAGTCGAACCCACACAAGTGAGAACGACCGGTTTTGAGAAAGGTTCAGGACTACTCTTTTAATTATGTGTGACACTTAGATGTGGTTTTCCTCTACATTTAATCTAACACCCTGTGTGTGACAGTTTTACAACACTAGATATCTCCCACCTGCTGCGTTGTGTACTAACTAACAGAATCACACCCACAGTTCACCGAATTGCAGAATGAATTCTCAAACAACACATAAACCTGGTGGGGAGTATGTTATTTACAACACTAAACTAATTATTTACATCTCTATAATCCAGGACCTGTTCTTTTGTGGAAATAAATTTTGGAGGAGAGAAACAACAATGCAATGCACCAATACACCAATACACAAGAATGCACAAAAATGCACAATCACCATTTCAAACGTCATATTTGCTGCTTGGCCGCTGCTTGGCTGCATCTTCTTGCTTCCTGCTTCGTCTTCGGTGTGCCATAATAAAAACTTAAAGGTCTTCTTTCCTGACACACCAAAGTTTCAAATGCCCAAACCGTGTCCGTTTTTTATTTCCAGCATGGCCAATCTTATGGTCCATCTGCGTGACATTGACGCCACTTAAAGCCAGTGGTCCGCAGGTGCAAGGTAACGTTTGCAGCAAATGTCTGCTCAGCAAAGATGCCAGGCCACAGAACGTGTGGTCCATAAGGTGTATTGGTGCAGCAAAAGGTAGCAGGGGCGCCGCACAAGTGTAGCCAGGCGCCGCTGCACAGTTCAGGGTTCCTGCACACTCCCCTCCAAAATGGGTCCATGTGTTCGGGAAGAAGACAAAGCACAGTTAGCAGAGGAAAGGGCGCAAGGGTACACATCAAAACAAGGCAATGCAACACGAGGGGAGCGGGAGAGCGAGCAGAGCAAGCTCGTCCCTAACCGTTCGTACCCCCCCATGTCAGCCTACCCTACCCTTTCCCTTCCCTGTATTTACACTTTACAAATCCGTCTCTACGTCTTGTCTCCCATATCCCCCTCTAAACGAAATTTGTCGTCCAATCCCTCCCAGGAAGGAAGAGATGGAATTACACACATTGCCCCCATCACGTCATGATTCGTCTTTACCATCCAAATCGTTCACAAAACCTGGTGTGGAGTTCTGTCACCCTTGTTGAGTGGATGTGGATGGTGCGAAGAGACTTCCTCATCCTAACTATACTAATGACATTAACTCAGTTACACTACCCGGGGTCTTGCCCTGCCAATTCAATTGGCATATTTAAACTATGTGGTTCTAAAAACCAATTCCCATTGACCCACCCTGTGGTGCCCTACCAATTTGGGTCTCACTCCCCAATTTTTCACTACTGTGCCTTTGCACAATTTCGGGGCTGGGTCGTGTGGCTCCACTAGCAGGTCCAACTACCTGCACACCTCCACCACTGGTCGCCACCCGAGCTTACCATGCTCCTTGCGACTACCCTAAATCGGGGAAGGTCCCTCCTGGCTCTCTCACCCCTCTGATGCCCTCTCTGGCATTGGGCTACCCGGGTCCTTCCCTAGGATCCTCGGGCCCCACTGAACACTACTCTGACCCTAACTGGCTCCCAGAGCCTACCTGCGGCCTCACCTGGCCGACAAACTACCAGTGGCGGAGTGCCCCAATAACCATACGCACCAACAAAGCCCACACGCCCAGCCATTCACTGACTCATGCCCCCATCCAAGCACTTCCTTGCCACTACCTGCACCACAGGTGTCAATATCCAACAATTTACCTAAACCCACTACCTAACTTTAAACTACCCTCCCCGGGTATTCGTGAAGGGGTCCATCTTCCCCCATTCACTCCTTCGCACCCTGCATTCCACACCACTCATTCCACACCATTCATTCCACACACCATGTCCTCCTGCACACTTCTTGTGCTCACATCTGTTCTCCACTTGCACCCCATGCAAGCCAACCGACTCAACACAATTCCATTCGTCCTCAATACACCACTTATACACTACTACATACACACAGCATCATCTAACTAACTACTTCCCTCTAAAACTCGTGCTTTCCTGTCTTCCCTTACACTAAGCACTTCCCTCGTCATTAACATGCATCTAATCTCTCTACGTCCCCTCTACTTGTACAAAAGTCACTACTTAAATCTCACATCTCCTACTGTCATCTCTAAATCCCTAACAATATCCTAGCCCGCCCTCGGCTAGTTTTCACTGCCACCCCATAATCTAGAGCTCATGTGCCCCCCCAAAAATGGTAAAGCTACCATTCGCCAACACTATGGCTAACTGTCCACACCACTCGAGCCTCTCGGTGCGGAAATACATCGTCATTACAGCTCGGCTTCGAAAAGCCGAGCAATGCATGCGGGTGGTTGGTCTCCTGTTGGTTGGATCCGTCCGGCATTTTCGGTTCATGGGAGGAGATTTTGTTGGGCCTTCGTTTCAGGCGCCATCTCTGCGTGGAGCATTTCGGTGTCTGGCACGATGGCCCAACCTCCCCCGGTAGGAGCACCGCGCCCGCGAGGGGGCGAGGTTCCGACCTCTCCTACCCCCCTTTGAACCGTGCCATTTGCCTCTTTCGCCACGGCATGGCACCGACCATGCAGGGCGGGGCCCGGCCCGAATCGTGCACGGCGCTCCTTGCGAGACTGCCGTGGCAACGATCCCCGCCGGTCCCCGCAGCACACAAAGCACGCCACGCACCGAGAGCTCGCGTCGGCTATCCGTCGCCCTACGCGCTAACCCGGTCTGCGTCGATGCCCGAGTCGCATTCTCACATCCACATGCGACCGGCTCCTCACTCGTACAACGCGGCGCTCCAGCGCCTCTCATACACCCCCTGCATTCTGTTATTGCACTTTCTCTCCGTGCATTCTCTTTTCTGGCACACTCCGGTGCACACCACTCAGGTGCACTCATGCCGCTCGCACACCCCGTTACACACTTCTCTTCCACGCACTCCTCTCGTGCACTCTCTCTCGTTACATCCTCTGTAACACCCACGGGTGTGCACTCCTGCACACACCCAACAACACGCTCCGGTGTGCATCCTCGCACACTCTCTTCGGCCATCGCACACTCTGTGTCGCACTCTTCACACATACACTCTGTTGTGCATTCCTCCTCGCACTCTGTAACACACTCGTGCTCCCGTGCCGTTCGCACGCGCGTGCCATTCACTCGCGTACATCGCACCACGGACCTTGCACGAGCGCCCGGGTTGCGTCTCGATCCCAAGCGCGCCAAAAATCTTTTCGTACCATACACATTCCCGCTATACACGCTCCTACCCACCTTCCGGATCCTTTTCAACAGCAGCACCTTCAAACTTTCATTGGGGTTAGGCAGCACGACATCACAATGCGAACACGGACTTTGTGCAAATTCCATCTCCATCTCCGATTTAATTTCTGCTTCTGCCGTCTCTTCGTCCCCAATTTCCACTATAATTTCTGTTTCTTTATTAAGCTCGACGACCGCTGGCGCGCATAAAATTTTCTCTTCTAATTCGGCGGCCGTCGGCTTTTCCATACCCCGTGTCGCGATTTCTACCCCAGTCATTTTAACTGCGCCTCGCTCAGGCTCGCTTTCCACGTGTTCCTCAAATCGCGTTACCTCGTCGCGTACCAATGCGACTTTCCCGCTCGACCTGCGCCTTATGTCCTCCCCCATCTTTCCTATTAACTCCCCTCGGGTGTCCATTCTGCTTTCCAGCCCATTTTTCGCCTCTTCCAATTGATCCCCCATCTGTTTTATTTCCCGGGCAGATTTGTCCCCCATTTCCTTCAATTGGCCCCCCATTTTATTTTCCAAATTATTTAACCCATCTTTCATTTATTTTATTTGGCCACCCATTTCCTTCAATTGGCCACTCATTTTGCTTTCCAATTCGTTTTTTACCTCTTTCAATTCCAGGGTTGATTTGTCCCCCTGGGTATCCATTTTTGCCATTATCTGGACCATAAATAATCGCATGTACTCTGGCATTGCGGGCTCGGCTGCCGCGGCCATGTGCGAGGCGCCGCCATTTTCTACTCCTGCTACCTCTGCTATCGCACCCTCATCAATTGCCTCTTCCATTTCTTCCAATTCTTCCCGGGGGTCCTGGGTTATTACCTCTTCTCACTCTACCTCATCATTTACCCCCACCGGCATTCGACCGTCTTGGCGAGCCTTGGCACAAATTTAATTTGGAAGTTATACTAAATTTTGGTCGCTCGTAATTTTGGCCAAATTTGTCCAAACAAATTTGGTTTGGGTCCCAAATCCCACTCCCCGACACCAATTGTTGCAGCCAATATGCAAAATTTGTGTCCAAAATTTGGTCTAAAAAATTTCGTCAAAGTTCCAAATCCCCACTCCTGACTTCCAATTGTTGCGGATCTCAGTGCCGGCCTTCTCCCCTTACCAAGGGGGGATTAGTCCCCTTGTCTTTGACTGGCCGACGGGACCCAGAACATATGACGTCCTTCCCGGACAGTGCGAAATAGGGTCGTAGGACTAGAATCACTATTACCTAATTACTCGCGCTGCCCAGAAACGAGGAAATAAGCCCTGCACGAATCACGCGTGCTGAGACGCCGAGCGGTGCGTACACGCGATCCGTGCCGTTTAGTTGGTGAACCCGGTTCTAGCGATCTTACTCGTACCACGCTTAGCCAATGGAGAAATCACACAGGCGATCGAATTGGGAAGAAAGGAATAACAGGATTTATTTACACTATTTACAATGATCTCAGAGAAGAGGACACAGTGCAGCCTTAAAAACAGTCTTAACTTAATCCCAGGACAAACGGGCCCGTCTCACACACAGACACACTCACACAGGGTTTGCAGCTGCCGGATGATGTTCACCACATCCAGGGATGGCTCTCGTGCAGCTCCCTCCGGCCTCTGGTTCGTCTCGGGCAGATGGTAAGTAGAGGGGCAGGAGCTCTCTGCGTGTCGTTCGGCGCACACGGGATAATATGGGGCGAACGGTAGGGTCTGGGCTCTGGCGGTTGGCGGTTAATACTGGCGGTTATTGCCGCGTTCACTCGCGTGGCTGAGGTAAGCGCTATTCGCCACCGGCGCGTCTGGCTGCCTTTCCTTCGGCGCGTACGTAATACTGAGATATAGCGCAATGCCCCCAAAGTGAGCGCTGCTTCAGTTGAGTCCTGTTCACCACTCACTCGTGCTCTCTCTCGTGCTCCTTGTAACAAGTGCCTCCAGCGCTAGTCCTCTAGTCCTCTCCCAACGAGTCCTCGTGCATCAGTCCTCCCCCAACGAGTCCTTTGCAAAGGCTTTGTGCAAAGACTTTTATAGACATGCCCTGCGAACCTTCTAGCACTTACCAGATGCGCCTTACCACGCCCTGTCATGCCATGCCGTTAGAGCCCTGGTTGGCTGGTGGCCCATACCGTCATCGCCTCTGACGCGCTGCCTTGACGCCGCCCCACCCTGACCCCGCGCTCCTCCCTCTTCGGCCTACCTCGTGTTACTCGACTAGTGAGCGAGCAAACGACAGCAAACGCTGCTGGCAGCCAAAGCGTAATAAATGCTGTGGGTAGCCAAAGCGTAACAAACTGAGGGATCAGCCAAATGGGGCGCGGGATCAATTATGCCCATGGAGGTGGAACTTGGAGGGTGGACGTAAAAATGAAGGGACCTAAACTCATGTCTTTACACAACTCAGATATTACTAGTGGAAATGGCCTATACTTACACATACTATGACATAACTAATACTCTAAGGTGGCCTACGTGTTGCTCGTGGACTAACTATGGGGGGCAACCCTTTAACCTTTAATGATCAATATGTGCCAATCTCAAAACCGTAGCAATATACAGACTTGGCATTTAATATGGAATATATATATTTTTCTTGAATTGAGTTTACTTTCTTAACTCGATATATCAATCTGGTGAGTTTCTTTTACACTTTGGTTATTTATTTGTTAAAAGAACCATGCCACTGATTGTCTGTCGCAGCAAGAAGTCAACAACAGGATTATATCACAGGTGGCGTGGCAAAATGTATGGGCAGGTGCATTTGACGATTGGCTTCACAGTCGGGTATACAAGGGTTGTTGCGTTCTCTATTAGTGGAAAACTACTGCTGCACGTCTCAAAAAGTTATTTCCGCTTCCTCTGGAGATGGTCCGTCAACTCGACAATGCTGTTTGTCATGGAGTGGTGGCTTTACGAAATTACGGCATGAAACAGCGTGCTATTGCTCGGCAGTATGGCATCACTCAAGGTCAGGTGTCAAAGATCCTGAAACGAAATGTTCAGAGGGGTGTCCCTACTCCAATACCGAGGCCAGGACGTCCCCGCAGAACCACAAGGAGGGATGATCGCCAGCTGCACCGGTTAGTCCGCAATGGCCGTACCAAGTCAGCTCTTCGGCTTAGGGCTGAGTGGCAGCAAATGACAAATGTGCCTGTATCCAGAAGGCGAGTCAAACAACGACTGGTTCAAGCAAGCTATTGTGCCAGGCGTCCCCTGAGAAAGCCACGCCTGACCAGACAACACCGCCAGCGCCGATTGCAGTGGGCCAGAGAGCACCGTCAATGGCAACCAGGACACTGGAATCACGTGATCTTCAGTGACGAGTCTAGATTTCTGGTCTATCGTCAGGATGGCCGCGTCCGAGTGCACAGACAAGTGCATGAAGCCCACAACAAGTGTGGTGTGCCTGTCAAGGCACACCACAACAAGGTGTGCCCTCATTCGCACACCCAACCATGTGCCTCAACCGGGTTCGGTTGCGAGAGGACGCTGGCGTTGCATATTCGCCGCTTCTCCGACTGGATGGATGTACAGGGTCTGCTTCTACTTTTCTGACCTGACATCTCACACCTGTCCTGCCTTTTCACACCCGCACGTGCCGCGTGTTCTCCGGCTGGATAACGGAATCTGCTTTTGATGGTACGGAATACGGAATCGAAAGGCCCGCTCCCGTTGTTTGTGGCCGTGGCCTTGTTTGCCGGTGGCCTTGTGGTCTTGGTGGCCTTGTGGCCTTGTTTGCCGCTGTGGTCTTGATTAGCGGCTGCAGTCGTTTGCCGCTGCGTTTGCCGCTGCGTTTGCCGCTGCGTTTGCCGCTTTGCCTCCTCGACCTTGGCCTCGTACTCGTCCCTTCGCTCCTGCCTGGCATGGCTCTGAAGTACTCCGCCGCAAGGCTTCTTCTGCTCAATACCCGCTCCACCCCATCATGCATCTCTGCCATCAAATCAAATGGACTCCTCCGACGACCCAGGTACATTCACCGTGGCTCCGGTCGCAAGTTTGTTTATTTGCAATCAGGTCACTCCATCCCCGTCCTCTGGTCGGCTCAGCGCACTCTCACTCTTCGTCCCAGCGCACCTGGTCACAGCAACCCACACGATCGCACCTCTTGCCTACGAACCCTGGCTAAATCACCTGAATTCATCCCTGCTGTTCAAAACAACATCAAGCTCACCCTGTTCAACACCCGGTCCCTCAACAATAAATGCCTCATCCTGAACGAATACATCCTGGATAACAAACTGGACTTTCTCTGTCTCACCGAAACCTGGCAACAACCTCTGGACTACTACACACTCAACCTCACCACACCCAATGGATATTCCTACGTCAATAAACCACGCTCGGAGGGCCGAGGTGGTGGAATTGCCGTTATCCACCGTCAAGACATCAAGACCAACCTCATCTCCATCTCATCTGCTCCATCATTTGAACACCTGGCTTTAAAACTCTCTGGTCACACGCAGTCAGTCATGGCTGTCGTCTACCGCCCTCCCAAACCACACCCATCATTCCTGTCTGACTTCTCCTACTTTCTGACCCAGCTATGTTCCCTCTCCCCCTCAATCCTCCTCCTTGGTGATTTCAATATCCACATGGACTCCACTGACTCCACAATAACCACTGACTTCACTGATTTACTCACCTGCTTTAACCTCACTCAACATGTCGACTTTCCTACCCATATCCGTGGTCACATTTTGGACCTTGTCTGCTCCACTGGATTAAATTTGCACCATCTCTATGGCTCCGACCTCACCCTCTCTGACCACTTAGCCATCACTCTGACCATCAACATCCCCGCCCCAACACCAAGGCATTATCGCACAATCAACTTCCGTAAGCTAAACGCTCTTTCACCTACCTCATTCTCATCCACCCTCTCTGAAAAAATGTCCACTTCTCCCTTCATTGACCTCCACACCCCTTCCGACCTCACTGACTACTACAACCACACTCTCTCCTCCTGCCTTGACCAGCTTGCGCCTGTAAAAACCAAAACAGTTTCTTTCACCCATTCTGCTCCCTGGTTTACCCCTGAACTCCACCTGATGAAAACTCGTGCTCGCCAACTTGAAAGACTCCGCAATAAAACGGGTCTCACAGTTCACTCCCAAGCCTACAAGGACCACATACAACACTACAAAGATGCCCTCTCCCGCGCCCGCTCTGCCTACTACTCTCAAATTATCCACTCTGGCTCCGGAAACCCAAAAGCACTCTTCTCGACAATAAACAAACTCCTCCGCCCCCTGAACACCACCACCCAGTCATTCACAGTAGACAACTGCATCTCCTTCCTCTCTTTCTTCCAACGCAAAATTGACAACATCTACAACAGCTTGACCACCGCCGCACCCGCTCCCCCTCCAACCACCTGCCCCCCCTTGTCCTGCCATCCCCTGTCTCGGTTCTCCCCAATCTCTCCTACTGACCTCTCTGAACTCCTCATAGGAATGAAAACTGCCACCTGCACTCTTGACCCCATCCCCTCCAGCTTTGTCAAAGCCTCCCTCCCTGCTCTCTCTCCACTTATCATTGCAACAATAAACTCCTCCCTGTCTACAGGCATCGTCCCACCTTCCCTCAAAATTGCTGCTGTTACCCCCATTCTAAAAAAACCTGGTCTAAACCCTGACACCCTAAACAACTTCAGACCCATCTCCAACCTACCCTTTCTGTCAAAAGTTTTGGAACGCGCTGTAGCCACTCAACTCAAACATCATCTCTCTGCCAATAACTTGTATGAAACATTCCAATCCGGATTCCGCTCCAACCACAGTACTGAAACTGCTCTCCTCAAAATCACCAACGACCTTCTCCTCTCCTCTGACGCTGGCAACCTCAACATTCTCGTCCTCCTCGACCTCAGCGCTGCCTTTGACACCATCGATCACACTATCCTCCTCACCCGACTTGAATCCACCTTTAACGTCACCGGCACTGCCCTCTCTTGGATTAAATCATACCTCTCTGACAGATGCCAGTTCATCTCCATCAATAACTGCAAATCCCCCACTGCTCCCCTCCCCCAAGGTGTCCCCCAAGGTTCAGTTCTTGGCCCCCTCCTCTTCATCCTTTACCTGTCCCCGCTCGGTCACTTAATCCGCCGTCATGGTCTCCAATTCCACTGCTTCGCCGATGACATCCAGCTTTTCATCTCCACCAAGTCCGTCTCCACCGACACCCACTCTATCCTGACAAACTGCATCACTGAAATAAAATCCTGGCTTCAAATCAACTTCCTCAAGCTTAACTGTGATAAATCTGAAATAATCATCATTGGCCCAAAAACGCTCACAAAATCCACCCATAACTTTGCCCTCAACATCGACGGTATCCCAGTATCCACCTCCCCTCACATCCGGAATCTTGGCGTCATCTTTGACCAAACCCTTTCCTTCGACAAATACACTAAACAGATCACAAAGTCAGCCTTCTTTCACCTGAAAAACATTGCCCGTCTCCGCTCATCCCTCTCCTCCACGGCTGCAGAAACCCTCATCCACGCCTTCATCACCTCCCGTCTGGACTACTGCAATAGCCTCCTCTATGGTTCACCCTCAAAAATCACCAATAAACTCCAATACATTCAGAACTCCGCTGCCCGTCTACTCACTCATTCCCGGACCCGTGACCACATCACCCCCGTCCTTTACAAGCTTCACTGGCTCCCCATCCCCCAGAGAATCCAGTACAAAATCCTCCTCTTGACATACAAAGCCCTCCATAACCTGGCCCCATCCTACCTGGCTGACCTCCTCTCCAGACACACTCCCACCCGCAACCTCCGCTCTGCTGGTACCAACCTCCTGACCCCCTCCATCCGGACCAAATTCAGATCCTGGGGGGACAGGGCCTTCTCCATCGCTGCTCCCACCCTCTGGAACTCACTACCTCACACCATCAGAGACTCCTCCTCACTCACCACATTCAAAACATCACTAAAGACCCACCTGTTCAACGCTGCATTCAACATTCAACCCACAGCATTTAACCCCTGACTATCTCTTCTCCTTCTCCCTCCTTTTGCTTTAAATATTTCCCTATTGATTCTTGTCTTGTCTTTTTGATTCTTGTCTTATATATATGCCGTATATCGCTGCTGTTTGTTTTCTTGATTCTTGTCTTTTTGCAATTGTTGTTTTCATGTATTGTTATGCATTATGTTTTCCACTCTGTCAAAGCGCCTTTGGGCTTCTGGAAAAGCGCTATACAAAATAAATGAATTATTATTATTATTATTATTAACAAAGATTGTATAGTGCCAAGAGTCCAAGCTGGAGGTGGTGCGGTGACCGTTTGGGCTGCTTTTCATGCAGGGGGCAAAACTGACCTGGTTGTTCTGAATGGAAACCTGAACCAGTTCAAGTACAGGGCCATTCTGGAAGAAACATTGCTTCCATTTGCTCGGGCAGCCTTTCGAGGAAACTTTGTCTTCTAAGATGACAATGCACGGCCTCATCGAGCTCGCATGATCCAACACTTTCTTGTTGACCGTGGTGTAGAGCATATGGAGTGGCCTGCCATGTCCCCGGATATGAATCCGATAGAGAACTTGTGGGCAGAATTAACGCGTCAAATCGACAACTTGGCCCAGCAGCCGACCTCTGTGCGTGAATTGCAGCAGGCTATTGTCACTGCATGGCAAGCGATTCCTGTCCAAACCTTGGCAAATCTCGTGAACAGCATGCCTCGACGTGTACGTGCTCTCCTGAATGCTCGTGGGGGTTGCTCGACGTACTGAGCTGTAATTTTACTGTCCGTAATCCCAGTCGTAATTTAACTTTTGTTTTGTTAAAAATAAATTTGGCTAATGTGCAAAATAAAGAGATACTTCTGGAAAACGTACAGAAGTTTAACACAGTCATGTCCATGAATTGAGTTTGATATCAGTTTACATCACTTTCAAGGATCAGTTTATTTGTTTCAAAATGTCAAATGTGGTTTTTGTTTCTTTTAAAGGTCACATTAACAAAATCTGGAATAATTTCAACATAATTCCAATGAACTTTTGGTTCTAAGACATCTTGAAAAGTAAGTTCACCCCCACAAAAAAAATATTCCATATTAAATGCCAAGTCTGTATATATATATAGATATATATATATATATTGTTGCGGATATGAGATTGGCCTCCATCCATATCCGCTTGTAAATATTCCCCTATTTCCCCAATACTTCCCAACTATCCCCAATCCCCCATTCCCTAGTCCCATTTTCTGTAAACAACACTCTGTAGACCCGACGTCCCCCTTTTTCCCCCATTAAATGTCGCATCCAGGTCCACCGCATCTCACGTAGACAACTATAGGACATCTTGCTAGTTATTCTTAGTCTATGTCAGTTAAGGACTCGTTTCCATTAATTCTGACTCTTCGTTGCACCAGAATGTGATTGTATGGCACCGTTAGAAAGTTTAGGACCTCCCAATACCTCCCCGCAGCTCTTCCTCATGGTACAACAACAACAACAACAACAACAGCGGCGGCGGTGCGGGGAGTGTGCCTCCTCACTCCGGCTTGGTTAGCCGCCATTGAACATGTGCTCCGACGGGGTTACCACGCAGGGGCTCGCTGTCAGCTCCTCGTCAAGGGCGGAGCCCGGTAACCCCCCGCACCCAATAGAAGCGGCGGACCGATTCCATCTGGGGCGGAGCCAAGGAGCCGAGGGCGTGTCACTCCCTGCTGAGCATGCGCAGGAAGAGGGAGGTGACGTCAGATGCGCCCCCAGCTTGGAGAGAGAAGACGCCACCTCCGAGCGCTGAAATACCTCCCCGCATCTCTGGACCGGACCGTGTTGATTCTGCCCCTGAGCCAAGGTGCACCTTGAGCTATCGACTGCCTGTCCTTCCTTGCCATCAATCCCTGTGTAAGTCAGTCTTGTCCCGTTTGTCTATGGTCTGTCGGGGATAAGATAAGACTGTGTCTAAGTGCCCATCTTTTCTGTGCTTTACCTCTTACCTTGTAATCTACCCCTTTTCTGCATCGCCAATTATATCCTCCTCCGGAGGTCTTGAGAACTGTACCCCTTGTGTCGTTTCATTTAACCCAGCCGTTGTGTCCTTTCCATCATTGATTTAGCGTAGCGCGATTCGGCCAACGTTCGAGTGGAATCGGGCGGGATAGGGTTCTAATCGGGGAGTAACTCTTCGGACGCGGTAATACCAAACCGCTCGGTAAACTAACATCTAAAACCGCGTCTGTAACAATTGGTGTCGGGAAGTGGGATTGGACCCGAAGCGCGCTTCACGCGCTCGAAATTATTAACGGCGAAATTTGATTTTGTTTTACAAAAAAAAAAAAAACCCGAATTTTGAAAGTCGCGCTATGGTGGATCAAGACGGCTGGGTTCCGGTAGAGGAGAGTGAGGCAGGGTCGATCCAGGACCAAATTGAGGGACATGAGGGACATGAGGAGAGCGAAGCAGTGAGGGCGGCAGGTTCGCAAAATGGCGCCTCGCACATAGCTACGGCGGCCGCACCCGCTGCACAAGTGGGAGGGATGGCCCAAATGCAGGCCCTCATGGAGCAATTTATGGCGCAAATGCAGGCGTCCCTCAAACTGCAGAGTGAGCAAATGGGGGTCATGGGAAACCAAATGGGGGTAATGGGGAACCGGATGGATGCTCAGGGTGAGCGATTGGAGGGCCAAATGGGGGTAATGAGGGACGAAGCGAGGGGTACCGGTGAGGGATTAGACAAGAAATTAGAGGGGTTAGACAATGGGATAGAAGGGGTGAAACATGGGTTAATGGGAGTGGAAAATAGAATGGCTGCCCAGGAGAATCAGATAGAGGGAGTGAAAAATGGGTTAGAGGGGTTAGAAAACAGTATGGAAGGCAAATTGAGGGACATGAGGGACCAAGCGGAAAGGGAAGTTAAAAAAATGGGGCAGCAGATAGAGGGGGTCAGAATGGGGGTAGAAACTAAATTGGATGCTCACAGGGAGGAAATGGAGCAGATGAGGGTGGCATCTGGGCAGGAGATGCAAGTGATGGGAGAAGAGATCAGAAGAGGTGTGAGTGAGGAGGTCGGAGGAGTGCGCGAGGAGGTGAGGCACTGTAAGGAGCGCATGGAGAAGGAGGTGAGAAAGGGGACTGTAAAATTGCAAGGGGGTATAGAGGAGTTGACGCTGGGAGTAGAACAACTGACAGTGGGACAAAAGGAGTTGGGGGACAGGTAAAGAAGAACACAGCGGTAATAGAGGGTTTAAAATCGACACAGAAGGAGATGAAAAAGGACGTGGGGGTAATTAAAAAAGAGTGTCAGACGGTACATGAGGACCTGACGAGGAAAATGAACAAGGTAGTAGAGGTGATGGAGGTTAAAGAGCGGGAGGTGCGGGAGCACATAGAAAAAAATTAAGTGGAGTTAGAGGAAGAACTTAAAGGGACGCACGAGGAGATGAAGGAGGTGAAGCAGAAATTAGAAGAAGTGGAAGAAGGGGTGAGCGAAATTAAGAAGCGACGGAGAGAGGATAAGAAAGAGATAAAGGAGGAAGTAAAAGAATTGGTCCAAAGTCTGTGTTCGGATCGTGATGATGTGCTCATTAACCGGATGAGGGATTCGCAGGTGATGGAGGAGAAGCGAAGAGAAAGAGGACCCGGTGTAAGTGGTGACCAATATGGTCGTGCGTATGATGCGCCAGGTGATTTAATAAGCTTGGGGGTCGAGATAGACCCGGATGTTCGTGAGAGGCCAAGAGTGAGGTGTATGGCTGGTCCGGAGGGTATGGAACGAGGGTGCGATCGAGAGGGTCCGGCGATGGCAGAGGTGCGAGGTGTGGGTGAGCAAGGTTGTGGTGGTATGGAATGGGTAGCGGGTTGCGGAAGTGTGACCCATGCATCGACACCAACAGGGGTAGTTTTTAGAGGGACAGGGGAGGCACGGGAGCCCCTTGGGGGTAATGTACTGTGGGGGCCCGGCCGGTTCGGCCCCGCGCTGACCCCGCAAGGGGCGACGCACGGGGTCCGGCAGGCGGGCGACGACTCACATACGAGGTGGTCCCACAAGGTCCCACTCGCGCCGTATGACGGTGGGTAAGGGTGGCATCCCTGCCACCCTTCCCATGGGGGGGCAAATGCGCTATAGATTATGGGGTGTATGGCAGTGAAAACTAGCCCGGGTGGGTTAGGTTATATTGATAGGGATCTAGCGAAGATGACATTAGGTAACGTTAAGGTTAGTTAGTGACAAGGATACCTGTAGTGGGGACGCAGGTAGATTAGAGTGGATGATAATGACGAGGGAGCGCAATAGTTTAGAGGGAAGACTGGGAAGCGCAAGTTTCAGAGGGGAGTAGTTAGATGAGATGATGCTGTGTGAGAACTGGACAGGTGTGTGGAGCAGTGTATGAGTAGTGAGTGTTGTGGATCAGCGCAAATGCGCTTGGGGGAGAGAAGGGTGCAGGCGGCACCAAGTATGAGAGCACAGGTGTGCAAGTACGGGTGTGTGGAATACATGGAGCAGCGAATGAGTGGGTGGAGAGAGTTGGAGTAAGTGGTACGGAGTGGTGTGCATGGTGCGAAGGTGTGGATGGGGGAAGAGTGGACCCCTTTCACGAGTACCCGGGGCGGGTAATGTAAGTGTTAGGTAGAGGGTATAGGTAAATTGTGGTTGGATATTGGCATTTGTGGTGCGGTTGCAGAATGGTATTGTGAATGGGTGCATTAGTGTTGTGGAAATGGCTGGGCGTGTAGCCTGTTAGTGTGTGTAGTTGGTTTGGGCACTCCACCACTGTGAGGATGTCGGCCAGGTGAGGCCGCAGGTGGGCTCTGGGAGCCGTTAGTGTCAGTGGGTGCCTGAGGATCCCGGGTGTGGATCGGGCAGCCCGTGCCAGAGAGGGCACTGAGGGGGTGAGAGTGCGAGAGGGCCTTCCCCAGTTAGTTAGGTTAGGGTGAGGAGCAGGTAAGCTCGGGTGGCAACTACAGTGGTGGAGGTGTGCAGGTGGGTAGACCTGCTGGGAGAGCTACACGTCACAGCCCAGAAATTGTGCGAGAGCACCGAGTGTTGAATCGGGGGAGTGAGACCCCAAATTGAGAAGCACCACAGTTTGGTCAATGGGAATTGGTTTTTAGAACCCATAGTGTAAGTTGGCCAATGGATTGGCAGGGAAAGACCCCGGGTAGTGTAAAGTGTGTTAAAATCATTTAGAGGATAGTTAGGATTGATGAACCTGTCGCACCATACGCAGCCACTTACCTGAGGTAATGATGATGACTCCACACCTGTGTTTCTTTGTTTTGTGTTGCAGGAAATGAGAATTGCTGTGTGGATTTGTGAGACGCATCACGACGTGGATGAGACATTGGGGTGATTCCATCTCTCCCTCCTTAGGAGGGACTGATGATGAATTGGTGATGGCAAATTTTGATGTTGAGTTGGAGATGGCAAATTTTGATGAGAGTTGGAAATGGCAAATTTGATTGGTTAAGAGGGAGAGAAGACGAATTTGGTATATGGGAGGAACGGGGAAGACAGTAGGGACGTTTGTTGATGTGTAAAGTAGATGTTTATGGGTAGTGTTGTGTTTTGTGGATACAGTAAGGGGTAAGGGAGGGGCAATGTAGGTTACCTGGTGGGGGGGGGGGGTGTACGGTAGGAACGTACCTGTCTCACCTGGTTCCCATGTGCCCCTAGTGTGCATTACCTAATATTGCGTGCACTTTTGCGCCCTTACCACCTTACTCACTTGTCTTCTTTTTTGTCTCCCACCTCCGAGGATCTGGCTTTGGGGCAGAGAGAGAGGAGAGAGAGGTGCTGGCTCCGCAGTTGTGGGCCTGTACTTTCGCTGCTTGCTGCCTGGATCGATACACCATATGGATCGCAATTTTTGTGGCCGCCCACCATGGACTGCAGTTCTCTTGCGGGCAAGCACCACCCGTTGATGGACCTATGGGTCAACGTGGCACCTATGCCATACAGGTGAACCACTTTTAGTTGGCCCCCTGACGGCCACAATTCAGAAATGGACGCAGTTGGCGCCTTTCTTTATCTTTAAAGAAGCCAGAAGGCCAAGTACACCACATGAAGGCAAGACCAGTGGCAGAACATCGGCCGGCTGCGACACCACCGGTGACTATGAACACTTTATTGGTGCACCGGATGGTGCTGACTGTATGTATGGGGTGGTGCTTTTGGTGCTTGGATGGGGTGCTCTGCACATTATTAAAGGCCGTAGGGCCACAGGGCACTCATGGGTTGGTGTATCGATGCTGGCATGCGTGCTCTCTCTATGCATAACATCTGCATGTGTTCCTCCAAAAACAGGTCCTGGATCGTAGTGTAAATATCAGTGTAGTCTTGTATAAATGATGCTCCCTACCAGCTGTATGTTTAGTTTGAGGATTCTTTCCACGATTCGGTTATCCTGTGGGTGTGTTTCTGTGAGGAGAAGGGTGCAACGTCGCAGGGGGACATATTTACTCATTTGTGAACATCTGTAAAACTGTCGCACTCAGGGTTGAGTTAATAGTAGAGGGAACTACATCTGAGTGCCACACTAAAGTAAGTAAAAATTTATCGGGTCGGGACGCCCTGAGGTAGAGAAGGGTGCAATGTTGCGGATATGAGATTGGCCTCCATCCATATCCGCTTGTAAATATTCCCCTATTTCCCCAATACTTCCCAACTATCCCCAATCCCCCATTCCCTAGTCCCATTTTCTGTAAACAACACTCTGTAGACCTGACCTCCCCCTTTTTCCCCCATTAAATGTCTCATCCAGGTCCACCGCATCTCACGTAGACAACTATAGGACATCTTGCTAGTTATTCTTAGTCTATGTCAGTTAAGGACTCGTTTCCATTAATTCTGACTCTTCGTTGCACCAGAATGTGATTGTATGGCACCGTTAGAAAGTTTAGGACCTCCCAATACCTCCCCGCAGCTCTTCCTCATGGTACAACAACAACAACAACAACAGCGGCGGCGGCGCGGGGAGTGTGCGTCCTCACTCCGGCTTGGTTAGCCGCCATTGAACATGTGCTCCGACGGGGTTACCATGCAGGGGCTCGCTGTCAGCTCCTCATCAAGGGCGGAGCCCGGTAACCCCCCGCACCCAATAGAAGCGGCGGACCGATTCCATCTGGGGCGGAGCCAAGGAGCCGAGGGCGTGTCACTCCCCGCTGAGCATGCGCAGGAAGAGGGAGGTGACGTCAGATGCGCCCCCAGCTTGGAGAGAGAAGACGCCACCTCCGAGCACTGAAATACCTCCCCGCATCTCTGGACCGGACCGTGTTGATTCTGCCCCTGAGCCAAGGTGCACCTTGAGCTATCGACTGCCTGTCCTTCCTTGCCATCAATCCCTGTGTAAGTCAGTCTTGTCCCATTTGTCTGTGGTCTGTCGGGGATAAGATAAGACTGTGTCTAAGTGCCCATCTTTTCTGTGCTTTACATCTTACCTTGTAATCTACCCCTTTTCTGCATCGCCAATTATATCCTCCTCCGGAGGTCTTGAGAACTGTACCCCTTGTGTCGTTTCATTTAACCCAGCCGTTGTGTCCTTTCCATCATTGATTTAGCGTAGCGCGATTCGGCCAACGTTCGAGTGGAATCGGGCGGGATAGGGTTCTAATCGGGGAGTAACTGTTCGGACGCGGTAATACCAAACCGCTCGGTAAACTAACATCTAAAACCGCGTCTGTAACAATATATATATATATATATATATATATATACATATATATATATATTGTTACGGAACCCAACATCGGCCTATGGTTCCCCTTCGAGGGGGGATTAAGCCCCTCGTCTGTTATGGACCGACGTGGTCCCGGGGGTATGACGCCACGCCCGGTCGGCGCTGGATAGGGTTTTAGGCCCACAAGTCCTATGACCTAAATACCAGCGCTTCCCGGTACACGAAGGAACACCCCCCGCTCACGGCCGCAGCGTAATGGATGTTGCACCGAGCGAAGCGAACTGCGGCGTGAGCCGTTTACCAAGACTAGACCCAATCCTGAAACGTTGGCCAAATCGTGCCACAGATATTCAATGAGGGAAAAGACAAAGACGACACGGATGTGAAGAAGAGGAAGACGATGGCAAAACGGTTTGAAATACGATTATTGTTTATTACTATTTACAGGACCAAAAGAAACCAGGGAAGAAGGAAAGATAATAAAATAAAGACAGAAGGAATCAAGGAGACACAGTGAAAATTCTACCTTAACTAAACAGGCTTAACCTATACCCCAGGACAAGACACACAGAACAAACTCACGTACACAAGAAGGATGGAATGGCAGGGATGGTTTGGGACGGCAGAGGAGGGTCCAGGCAGATGGTAGGCGTCGAGGTCCGGCTCCAAGCGCGCGCTCCGATCCACGCTTTGGGGTCGAGGCGAAAACCCGGCAAACACAGCCTCGCGTCTCACCGACCGGCAATAGGGCCTAGAGGGAATCGGCCTATTGCCGCAATACAGGCACCCCCTCACGTTTCTCTCTCTCTCAGTCTTGCTCAATGGTTCGCTCTCCGTGCTGCCGTGGGGACGTCGTGTGCTTTTTTAGGACTCATCTCCTGTTGCGCGATCTTCGCACGCATATCTCATCCTCAAGCGCTGGTGTGACACGCCCTCCTCAGTTTCGGTACCGCCCTCCCCCCGTGCTCTGTGACCTTATATGGCAATGCCACGGGCTTGCCTCCTTATTTGGACATGGCGCCGAACGGCGCGCCCCTCGTGGCGAGCTACGGGCTTGTTCCCTTATTTGGGCATGGGGCTGAACAGCCCCGCCCCTCGTGGCGCGCCTGGGCTTGCCTCTTCCCGGCGACCCCGCCCCTCCTGTTCACACAGAGCACGGAGCACATGGCAATGGCGGCGAATGCAGTTGGCAATCGAGGCTTTGTGAATGGGGCTTTGGGAATGAATTGGGATCTATCTATTTGACTTCGGTGCAATGGAGTGTCAATTAATGGAAAACAAATCCTTAGCCTACTACACAGAATAAGGAAATAACTGTCAACAAGGAGGAAATCTATGATTGGCTAACGTGAGTGCTTATGAAATAACTATGGAACGACCTTTGACCTTTATACACAGACTGGAGGCAGGAGGGTCCAGAATAAAACAATCAAAAAAAACACAATCCTCATATCCACAACAATATATTGTTGTGGATATGAGGATTGTGTTTTTTTTATTGTGTTTTTTTATTATTATTACTTTATTCTGGACCCTCCTTACTCCAGTTATGTATAAAGGTCAAAGGGCGTCCCATAATTAGGTCATAAACAATCACGTCAGCCAATCATAGATTTCCCCCTTGTTGATAGTTATATCTTTATTATGTGTATTAGGGTAAGGCCTTGTCTTCCATTAAGATGACACTCCATTGCACCAAGTGAAATAAGATAGATTCCCTTCATTCCCCATTCCCACTCCCAAAACTTCCATTGCCAAGCCTCAATTGCCAGCTACCTCCCCTCCAAGCCTCAATTACCAACTGCACTGGGCAGTTTGCCAGGTTTGCTACAGCTGTGGGTTGCTGATTTCGCCCCAAAACCACCATTGAACATGTGCTCAGCTCAGGGAAGAAGGGCGTGCCCGCCCATCGTCATCAAGGGCAGAGCCAGAGGGCCGTGCCGACCAATCAGTACCGAGGCGAGCTGACCGATGGGCGTGTCCTAAAGGCCGGCGGCTTGATCGCCTGAGGCGCTATAAAAGCGCGCGCGCAAGAAGCAAGGACGTTGTTGAGTTGAGTGGTTGGACCAGACGAGTCAGACGAGTCCTGGAGAAAGCACGCGGCATCCACGCAGCAGCAGCAGCAGCCACAGCAGCAACAGCGGCAGCTTCAACAGCAGCAACAGTGGCGGCTTCAGCAGCAGCCACAGCAGCTTCAGACACAGCAGCGTGGGGCCTTGACGGCAGTTTTGAGCGGGGCCGCGAAGGAACGGCGGCTGCCAAATGCGCCGAAGTATCCGTGGACCTTCCTCTCCCTCCAGCCATCCACCTCCTGCCAGTCCTATCATCATTCCCCGCATGAGTCTGTCCCTGTTTGTTCTGTCCCTGGGTTAATTAAGACTGTAGGTAGGCTAGCGTTGCACTGTGTCTCTAATATCTTCTGTAAATTATTTTCTTATCTTTCCTTCTTCCTTGGTTACTTTTGGTTGTAAATAGTAAATAAATTATATTCGTATTCCCTACTTCTGTCTTCTTCTCCTTCACATCCGTGTCGCTTTTGTATTTTCCATATTGAATATCTGTGGCGCGATCCGGCCAACGTTCGGGAATCGGGTTAGTCGGGGTAACTGTTCGGCCACGGTGCCATCCGCTCGGCAAATCAACATCCTTATCCGCGGTCCGTAACAATATATATATATATATATATGTATATATATATATATATATATGTATGTATGTATGTATGTATGTATATATATATATATATACATACATACATACATACATACATATATATATATATATATATATATATATATATATATATATGTATATATATATGTATATATATATATATATATGTCGGGAGTGACTCCTTGATCGTAATAGAATTCCACCATCAATTTGAGAATGACAAACGTTTATTAAAAACCAAGCACACAGCTGGGAGGGAGCGAAGACATCTACAGCATGAATGGACAGCATGCCAAGTCAACCTTCCTAAGGACACATCGATTCGCAGTTCATTTATATAGAGGCACACTTTATCAGAGAATCTCCGCTAGAGTCTGAGAGGACAAAGAAACTGGGCTAATGGTCCTCCCACCGGCATCCCCAGTGGGCCATGTTCCCCACCGTCATCCGTCCTTTCGTCTTGGAGGAGTGAAGCACGCACCGTTAGGATCCGGATCAGATGTGTTTTCAAGGTGACAAGAAATATAACTCACTGAAGGGGGATTGCATTCCTGGTCCTGATAAGGCCATAAAATGTATGAGGTCGTTCTGATGAGTTCCAGGTGTTGGATGTACCTTTCAGCTCACTTTCTTATTTAAACTTAAATCCAGAGTATATTTACCATAACTCAAGCATCATTTGATTATACGAAATATAGTTAATGTTTTAACAGTCTATCAGCAAAGGTCTATGTCTACAAATTCAAGCATCCCACGTAAGGTTCACATTTCACACACGTATAATCCGCATTCCTGCCCGCGGCTCGAGATGCCGTTTGCGGGCCAAGGGGAGAGTTTTACGACAAGGCTATCTGGCCTGTAAAGAACGCACGTATACAACAAAGCAATCTGTTCTGCACAGATGAAGCGTGTATTTCTCATTTTAAACTATGGCAAAGCGAAAACCTTTTTATTAACTATGAAATAACATTTTCAAACAACATTTATAACAGAGCTCGTACAGTAACAAATCAGCTACCTGACACATATATATATATATATATATATATATATATATATATATATATATATATATATATATATATATATATATATATATATATATTGTTGTGGATATGAGAATGGTTTGTTTTTTTTGTTGTTGTTGTGTAAATTGTTGTAAAATATCGCCCTCCTTGCTCCAGTTATGTATAAAGGTCAAAGTGCGTACCATATTTAGTTCATAAACACCACACATTAGCCAATCATAGATTTCCCCCCTTGTTGACAGTTATATCCTTATTATGTGTATTAGGGTAAGGCCTTGTCTTCCATTAATTAATACTCCATTGCACCGAATTCAAATAGATAGATCCCCTTTCATTCCCATTCCCAAAACTTCTACTGCCAACTGCAATTGCCGCCATTATGGCGTGGTCAGCTCGGGGAAGAAGGGCGTGCCCGCCCATCGTCATCAAGGGTGGAGTCAGAGGGCCTCTGCCCACCAATCAGGGCCGAAGCGAGCTCACCGATGGGCGTGTCCTGAAGGCCGGCGGCTTGATCGCCCGAGGCGTTATATAAGTGCGCGCGGACGCCGTTGTTGTTGGACTAAGAGAGAGAGAGAGAAGGTTCGAGGTCAATTAAAAGAGTTGCACGAGAAGTCAATTATAAGCATTGCGCAAAAGGTACCAAGACAGAGTTGTGCAAAAAGGGTCCAATAAAGAGTTGCGCCAGAGACGGCAGACGCGTCCTGAGGTGAGCCAGAGAAGCAGCTTTGGCTCCACCAGCAGCGTTGACTCCACCAGGCAGCTTCAACCCGTTACCCCGTGGGAACCAGATAGCGGTGGCATCGGTGGCCGTCGAGGTCCAGCCGACGTCCCGTGCGGGATCAAACCCGAACCATCTGCCCCAGCTGAACCTTCCCATTCCTCCTTCCAGCATCCATTCCTGCCATTCCATCCTTCTTGTGTACGTGAGTTTGTTTTGTTTGTCTTGTCCCAGGGTTAATTTAGCTTGTATAGTTAAGCTAGTATTTTCACTGTGTCACCTGCTTTTTCCATTTTCCCCGTATATAACCTTGACTGCTCCTTTTGCTTAGTGTGTGTAAATAATAAATCCTGTTATTCTTCTGTACGTCGTCTTCTTCCTCTTTACATTCGGTCGCTTTAGAGGTTTCCAAATTGAATACCTGTGGCGCGATTTTGGCCAACGTCCAGGAATCGGGTTAGTCGGGGTAACTGTTCGGCCGCGGCGCCATCCGCTCGGCAAAACAACATCTTATCCACGGTCCGTACGTGAGGGACTGACAACGAGGTTGGACGAGGTGACAGAAGTAATGGAGACAACGGACCGGGAGATGAGGACGCACATAGAAACGGTCAAGGTAGCCTTAGAGGACGAACTTGAGGAGACGCACCGGGAAATAAAAGAGGTGAAGCAAAAGTTAGAGAAGGTGGAAGAGGGGGTGAGTGAAATTAAGAAGAGACGGACGGAAACTAAGAGAGAAATACGGGAGGAAGTGATGGAGTATGTGCAAGGTCGGTGCTCAAATCGTGATGGTGTGCTCCTAACCAAATAAAGAGTTTGCAGGTGGCGAAGGAGATGCGGAGACGAGGTGCCAAGGTGAGTGGCGATATACGTGAAAATGTATATGATGTGAGGGGAGCTTCAGTCGGCTTGGGGGTTGGTGTAGACCCGGGTGTTCGTGAGAGGCCGCGGATGAAGTGTGCGACAGGTACAGTGTGCGAAGGAGGAGGTGAGCGAGAATGTCCGACTATGGGGTGTGTGAGGAAAAAGTGCGTGCCGAGGAGTGAGTGTGCTGTCGAGAGTGAGTTGGTCGTAGCGCGTGTGCGAGGGGGCACATGGAAGCGCGGGATGGGGAGTGTTACAGGGGATGTAACGGAAGCATGCACGCCTGTGGTGAGTGTTACGGAGGGTGTAACGGGAGAGTGTGCGCAAGAGGATGCACGAGAGAGGTGTGTAACGGACGGGTGCATGAGGAAAGAGTGCGCTGTCAAGAGTAAGGGTGAATGCGTGACCGAGTGTGGTGGTAAAAGTAGTGAGAGTGACATGGAGCATGAGTTGGTTGTGGCAGGTGAGGAAGGATGGACACCTGGAATGGAAGGATGCACACCTGGAATGGTAGAGCGTGTATGGGAATGCACACTGGAATTGGTAGTGAGGCACGTGGTTGGCTGTGCAAGTGAGAGCACACCTGTGGTTGTCACAGAGGAGGTGACCGAGGATGGGGCGCGAAGAGGTGTGTTGGTGAGGTGTGCGAACGACGAGTGTGTGCAAAGGTGTGCGGTGGTCAGGTGTGTGACCAAGTCTGTAAGCGGATTTGAGTGTACCTGGGTGTGTCAGGTAAGGTGCAATGACAAAGAGCATGGAGACGGCTGGATGTATGAGCAAGGAACGGGCTGCGGGGTGTGAGCATGCAAGTGGAGCATCGACGGTAACCGGGTTAGCGGTTAGAGCGACGTATAGCCAAATCGGGCCTTCGGTGCGAACCGGGCAGCTTTGCGTGCCGCGGTGATCCGCGGCGGTTTCGAAAGAACCGCCGTGCGAGATCCACGCCGGGCCACGCTTTGAACGGCCGCGTCCGTGCTCCACTAAGCGGAGCGGGCGGCCCTGTAGGAAGGGTCGTCACGACAACCCTTTGTGGTTGAGGCGTTCCGGCAGGTCGAAATCGGGCCATTGGACGGCTCCGTGCCGAGATGGTGCGTGGGATCTCGGTCCGGGTAAGCCCCCGTCCCTGCCCCGAATGCCGGACGCATCCAGCCGCCGGCACCAAGCAACCCGCATTCATTGCTCGGCTTTGCGAAGCCGAGCTTTGAAGATGAATTGGCGCACCGAGAGGCACTAGTGAGTAGACTGATGATGAGGATAGTGTTTTGGCCCGAAAATTAGAAAAATAAAATTTGATGATTGGCAAAGGATTGGCAGAGGATTGGTAGTGATTGGCAAATTTTTGATTGGCTGGAATTTAGTGAGCAAAATTGCTAGTGAGAGATACCCGATGTGGTGGGATGGCAACTCTGCCATCTCTCACAACGGGGGCAAAGGAGCACTAGGTTATGGGGTTGGCAGTGAAAACTAGCCCGGGAGGGTTAGGATATAGTGTGTAGGGACCTAGAAGATGACCTTAGGTAACGTTAAGGTTTAGGTAGTGACAATGATACCTGTAGTGGGGACGCAGGTAGATTAGTTGGATGATAATGACGAGGGAGCGCAATAGTTTAAAGGGACGACTGGGAAGCGCGAGTTTCAGATGGGAGTAGGTAGATGAGATGATGCCGTGTATTTGAGGATTGTGAGTAGTATTGTGATTGCACAGGTGTGCAACTGAACAGGTGGATGGAGCAGTGTTTGAGTGAGTGATAGTGATGTGACTGGTGCTGACCAAATGGTCCAGGAAGGAAGGAGGGTGCAGGTGGCACCAGGTGTGATTGCACACGTGTGCAACTACAGGTGAATGGAGAATGGTTGCATGGAATAAATGGTCTGGAGAATATGGAGTATTGGAATGGATGGTCGTGGAGTGAGTATGATGGAAACTGTGGAGTGGAGTGGATGGTGCGGAGGTGTGAATGGGGGAAGAGTGGACCCCCATCATGAATACCCGGGGAGGGTAGTGTAAGTGTTAGGTAGAGGGTACAGGTAAATTGTGGTTGGATATTGGCATCTGTGGTGCGTGGTGGAAGAATGGTATTTGGATGGGTGCATTAGTGACGTGGAAATGGCTGGGCATGTAGCCTGTTAGTGTGTGTAGTTGGTTTGGGCACTCCGCCACTGTTAGGATGTCGGCCAGGTGAGGCCGCAGGTGGGCTCTGGGAGCCGGTAGAGTTGTTGTGGATGGGGCCCGAGGATCCGGAGGATGGACCCGGGTAGCCCAGTGCCAGAGGGCACCAAGGGGTGACAGAGCCAGGAGGGGCCTTCCCCAATTAGATAGGTTAGGGTGAGGAGCTACGTAAGCTCGGGTGGCAACTGCAGTGGTGGAGGTGTGCAGGTGGGTAGGCCTGCTGGGAGAGCTACACGCCCCAGCCCTGAAATTGTGCAAGGGCACAGGGAGTTGCATCGGGGGAGTGAGACCCCAAATTAAGGAAGCACCACAGTTTGGTCAATGGGAATTGGATTTTAGAACCCATCGTGTAAGTTGGCCAATGGTTTGGCAGGGAAAGACCCCGGGTAGTGTAAAGTGTGTTAATGTCATTTGGAAGATAGTTAGGATTAAGAATCTCCTCGCACCATCTACATCCACTCACCTGAGGTGACGTAACTCCGCACCATGCCATGTTTTATTATTTTTATTGTGCAGATGTTTGGAATGTGAGACGCATCATGACGTGGGTGTGACATTGTGCTTGATGTTCCATCTCTTCCTCCTTATGAGGATTGATGATGAATTGGTGATGGCAAATTTTGAAGTAGAGGGAGTGAAGACGAATTTGGTATAGGGGAAATATGGGGAAGACGTGACATTAGCGACGAATTTGTAAAGGTGTAGATTTTGTAAATATGGGGTAAGGGCAAGGGTAGAGTAGGTGACAAGGGGGGGTGACGTACGGTAGGGACGAGCTTTTCTCACTTCGCTCTCCGTACGCACTTCGCCTTGCATTGCCTTGTTTGATGTGTACCCTTGAGACCTTACCCCTCGCTCATCTGTCTTTTACCGCCTTTGTCTCCCACATGAGGACCTGTGCGCCACTGGGCGCCGAGGGGAGCGTGCGGGAGTCCGCCATTGTGCGCCCGGAACTCCCAGAACCAGCTGTCTGCATCGATGCACCACCTTATGGACCACATGTCTGTGGCTGAGCACCACTTATGGACCCCATGGGTTGGGGCATGGCCCCTCTGCTGGAACCGGCCGTGAAGGCCCGAGATCTTGCTGGCGGACCTTGGCCACAGGGCACCGATGCCCCACAGGTGAACCATACATAGTCGGCCCCCTGTGGGCCATAAATAAAAGAAATGGACACGTTGGGTGCATTTTATTTTATTGCAAATAGGCCGCCAGCAAAGAAGAAAGCAAATAGCCAGCAGAGGGAGCCGAGAGCAAGAGACCACCAGCAGGGTTAGGGGTTTGTTGTTTTTATTTTTTTATTGAACAGTGATGACTGTGCACCGATTGGTGCTTGAGGGTGCGTTGGTGCGTTTTTGGGTGCTTTCATGGTGCATCGATGCAGGGCCTGCCCTGCCTGCCCTGTCCCCCCCCCCCCCCCGCCCCCCAAAAGAATGATCACAGGTCCTGGGTTGCGTTTTGTAAATAAAAGTAGAGCCATTGTAAATAATGCGCCCCCACCGTAAATGTATAGTTTGAAGACCATTCCGCAATTCGGTTAGCTGTGGGCGTGATTCTGTTAGGCAGGGTGCAATGGAGCAGCGGGACGTATTTATTTATGTTTTAAAACTGTCGCACTCAGGGTCAGGTTAAATGTAGAGGGAACTACACCTACGTGCCACACTAAAAGTTAAGGTAAGAGGCCTGGGACGTGCCTAAGAGGAGGAGGGTGCAGTGTTGTGGATATGAGAATGGTTTGTTTTTTTTGTTGTTGTTGTGTAAATTGTTGTAAAATATCGCCCTCCTTGCTCCAGTTATGTATAAAGGTCAAAGTGCGTCCCGTATTTAGTACATAAACACCACACGTTAGCCAATCATAGATTTCCCCCCTTGTTGACAGTTATATCCTTATTATGTGTATTAGGGTAAGGCCTTGTCTTCCATTAATTAATACTCCATTGCACCGAATTCAAATAGATAGATCCCCTTTCATTCCCATTCCCAAAACTTCTACTGCCAACTGCAATTGCCGCCATTACGGCGTGGTCAGCTCGGGGAAGAAGGGCGTGCCCACCCATCGTCATCAAGGGTGGAGTCAGAGGGCCTGTGCCCACCAATCAGGGCCGAAGCGAGCTCACCGATGGGCGTGTCCTGAAGGCCGGCGGCTTGATCGCCCGAGGCGTTATATAAGCGCGCGCGGACGCCGTTGTTGTTGGACTAAGAGAGAGAGAAGGTTCAAGGTCAATTAAAAGAGTTGCACGAGAAGTCAATTATAAGCGTTGCGCAAAAGGTACCAAGACAGAATTGTGCAAAAAGGGTCCAAGAAAGTGTTGCGCCAGAGACGGCAGACGCGTCCTGAGGTGAGCCAGAGAAGCAGCTTTGGCTCCACCAGCAGCGTTGACTCCACCAGGCAGCTTCAACCCGTTACCCCGCGGGAACCAGATAGCGGTGGCATCGGTGGCCGTCGAGGTCCAGCCGACGTCCCGTGCGGGATCAAACCCGAACCATCTGCCCCAGCTGAACCTTCCCATTCCTCCTTCCAGCATCCATTCCTGCCATTCCATCCTTCTTGTGTAAATGAGTTTGTTTTGTTTGTCTTGTCCCAGGGTTAATTAAGCTTGTATAGTTAAGCTAGTATTTTCACTGTGTCACCTGCTTTTTCCATTTTCCCTGTATATAACCTTGACTGCTCCTTTTGCTTAGTGTGTGTAAATAATAAATCCTGTTATTCTTCTGTACGTCTTCTTCTTCCTCTTTACAATCGGTCGCTTTAGAGGTTTCCAAATTGAATACCTGTGGCGCGATTTTGGCCAAAGTCCAGGAATCGGGTTAGTCGGGGTAACTGTTCGGCCGCGGTGCCATCCGCTCGGCAAAACAACATCTTATCCGCGGTCCGTAACAATATATATATATATACATATATATATATATTTATAAAAATATATATAGCATGATACTTAAAAAAGTTGTGGACAGATTATGACAAAACTTGGTGGATGAGTTGTGTAGGTGACAAGAACAAGTCAATTTAATTTTAGTGTGTGACAAGGATGAATGGTCTGGATGCAGACCCGGCCTATCAATGCCATTAAAAAAAAAACTGTTCAGCCTAGCCTGAGGTATGTGCTCTACCGAGTGCTGTTCTAGTTTTCAGATGTAAAAACATTCATATACACATACAGTACATATAACATACACATGCATACATACATACATATACATACATTCATATACATACATACATTCATATACATATATACATTCATATACATATATATATTCATATGCATATATACATTCATATACATATATATTGTTGCAGTTTTGGAACCCTCACTTGTAAATAATACTTGTAAATATTCCATTATTAAAAGGTTAAAGGTCGCACCCTTAATTAGTCCATATGCAACACGTAGACCACCATAGGAACTTTCGTTATTTCATTAGTATGTGTTTTAGATAAGGCCGTGTTCCCAATAGTTGAATCTGCGTTGCATTAATCAAATAAGATAGGCCCCATTCGCTCATTTTCCAATCGCTCTCTCCAAACGGTGCCATTATGCACCCCTACAGATGGTGCCTTGTCCCTCCCAATTATATTACGCGCCTGTTGTTAGCAGCGTTCGCTGCCTCGCTGAGCTTCCGCCCAAGCAACGCCATTAACCATGCGGTCGGCCCGAGGAAAAAGGGGGCGGAACAACAAGAGCAAGGCGTGGCCCTGTCAACTTGCCATCAAGGGCGGAGCCGGTAAGCCCTTACCGGCCAACCAGGGCTGAGGTGTGCTCGCTGGCGGGCGTGGTTTCCAAGCGCGCGCATTGATCTTGAAGCGCGTTATATAAGCGCCAGCGCGAGCCTTTTCACAGAGCCGACTCGGGTTGGAGACGGCACTTGGTGGGGTCTGACTGAGACGGAATGCTTGCGGGAGGTCTGCTGGGAGCATCGGCTGCTGAGACGAAGCTGCGCAAAGCCCTTGTTGAACTTGCGAGAGAGAGCACTTGCTCGATAAACGTATTACATACGCAGCATCCCAGCCCCTCGATATATGTAAGGTCTGCTCGTGGTCGGCGACACGCGAAGCTGCCTGCCATTCTTCGCCCGTGGAACCGGAGCCTGGACGGAGTCGACCTACCTGGAACCATCTACCTGGACCTTTCCCCCCTACCAGCTACCATTCCGTGTGAGTGTGTATGTTTGTCTGGGGTCGTTAAGTTAAGACTGTTTAGTTATGCCTGCCCTGTGTCCTGCTTCTTCTTCTTCTTGTATATTCCTTTCGTTTCCTCTTCTTCTTGATTGTAAATAAATTCACCTGTTCTTTCTTGGTTTTTCCCTAATCCGATCATAGAGAACTTGAGAGAGAGAGCGTTTGACTCGACCATACGTTTATTACGTACAAAGGACACGAGCCTCTCCCCCCCCCCCCCCACCCCCGCCATATGTAAGATCACCCGTCACGGGCCCCACCTGGCGCACCACCACTGCATGGCGCTCGCTTCCCCGGGCTAGGGGCCTCGCTGCTTCCCAACGGGCCGCAGCGTCGGCCGCCTGGCTCAAAGTCCGCGGGCGCCACATGGCGAGTTGTTGCCGAAGCTCGGGGTCCGGGAAGGCCTGGATAAAATGATCCAGCGCCAGGCTTTCCTGGGAGGCCGCCGCCATGTCCGCGTGTGCGATCCCTACTGCGCGGCGAATGTCATGGGCAAGCTCCCCGATGGTTTCCTGGGGCTTTCTTTTTCGCACCGCGAGCTGAGCTTTAACAAGCTCGCTCTGCTGTTCAATTCCGAATCGATTAATTAAGGCCGCGCGGAGGGCTGGCAGGGTGAGAGCACCCGGGGGTAAGGCTGTCAGCACCTCCGCCGCCGCGCCGCGCAATGCCCCCACAAGGTGTACTCTACCTTCGTCCAAATTCCAACCATTTCCCCTACACACATGGTCGAATTGCGCCAGGTACGCCCTCAGATCACTCTTACCGTCATAAGACGCGAGTGGAACCTTATGGCTGCCCGAAGGCCGGAACCCGTGCGTCGCTCCTTGTGGGGTTAGCATGGGGCCGAACCGTTCGGGCCCCCACAGTACACTATTCCCGGGGGGCTCGCGTGCGTCCCCCGTCCCTCTAAAGACTACCCCTGTCGGTGTCGATGCTTGAGTCGCCCCGTCGCAACCCACTACCCACTCCATACTCACACACCCAGGCTCACCAACACCTCTCACACTCCCCATGGTCGGACATCCTTGCACACACTCTTTCCACACACTCTGGACCAGTTGCACACCTTACCATCGGCCTCTCACGAACGCCCGGGTCTATACAAACCTCCAAGCTCACTGAACCTCCCCTCACACCATATACATTTCCGATCATATCGCCACTCACCTTGGCGCCTCTTCTTCTTCGCTCCTCCTCCGCCACCTGCAAAGTCTTTATTTGGTTATTAAGCACGTCATCACGATGTGAGCACAGACCTTGTACCAATTCCATCACCTCCTCCTTTATTTCCTTCTTAGTCTCCCTCCGTCTCTTTTTAATTTCACTCACCCCCTCTGCCACTTCCTCTAACTTTTGTTTCACCTCTTCTATCTCCCGGTACGCCCCCACAATTTCTTCTTCTAAGGCCACCTTGGTCGTCTCTATATGCCTCCTGACCTCCTGTTCTCTCGCCCCCAACGTCTCTACCACCTCGTCCAACCTCTTCGTCAACCCCTCGTGTACCATCTGACATTCTTTCTTCGTCGCTATAAGTTCCTTCTTAATTTCTCTCTGTGCTGCTTTCAGCCCCCCTATCACGTCCGTGTTCCAACTTACTTGCTCCCCTAACTCCTTTTGTCCCACTGTCAGCTGCTCTACTCCTCGCGTCAAATCCTCTATACCCCCCTGTAACCTAGCCGTACTCTTTCTCACCTCTTTCTCCACGTGCTCCTCACCCCGCTTTACCTCGTTGCGTACCCCCGCGACCTCTTCGCTCACCCCGCGCCTTATATCCTCCCCCATCTCTCCCATTTCCTTCTTAGATGCCGCCCTCATTTGCTCCAATTCGTTCTTTTGGGGGTCCAATTTGCTTTCCAGCCCGTTCTTTACCTCCTCTATCTGATCCCCCATTTGTTTGATTTCCCGGGTGGATTGATACCCCATTTCCCTCAATTTGCCTCCCATCTTGTTTTCTAACCCCGTTAACCCATTCTCCACCCCTTCCATTTGTTTCTCCTGGGGGGGCCATTCTATTTTCCAATCCCGTTAACCCGTCCTTCATTTCCTTCATTTGGCTACCCACGTCCTCCAATTGGCCTCCTAATTTGTTTTCCAATCCCTCAAATTTGCTGTCTAATCCCCCCAATTTGACTTCTAACCCCAAATTTGACCTCCCAATTGCTCCCCCAGTCTATTTTCCATTTGTTTATTATCGGCCCTCATTTCTCCCATCTCTCTACTTAACCCCCCAATTTGGTTTCCCATTTCCATTTGTATGACTGCCTGTAGCTGCGCCATGAGGGCCTGCATATCTATCCCTCCCGCTTGCGCAGCAGGCACGGCCCTCGTCTCCATGTTCAAGGTGCCGCCATTTGTGCGCCTGCAACCCCCACTACCGCATCCTCATTGCTTTCCTCCTCCATCTCTCCCACTTCTTCCCTGGGGTCCAGGGTTAATTCTACTTCTTCTTCGACCTCCTCATTTACCTCCACTTCTTCTTCGACCTTCTTCGACCTCCGCATCCGATCGCCTTGGTTATCCATGGCACGATTCAAATTTAGATGTTAATAAAAAATTTCGGCCGCTCGAAATTTTGACCAAATTTGTTCAGATGAAAAATTTGGTTTGGGCTTCAAATCCCACTCCCAGACACCAATTGTTACGGATCTCGGGGGTCGGCGCTCCCCTTATCAAGGGGGGGTTAATCCCCTTGTCTTTTTCGCTGGCCATCCCGAGTCCTTAGAAGTTATAACGCTCCTTCCGGTCGGTATTAGTTAGGGTCATTGGTCAAGGTAGTCCCAAATACCTACTTACTAACCCGACCGTAAAGCAGGGAAATAACTCCCGCTGGAACCACGGATATGATGGATAATGCCAAGCGGTTAGCAATCCGCGATCCGAGCTATTAACAAAGACTAAACCCGATTCTGAGCGGTTGCGATCGTGCCACAGGTACTCAATTGAGAGAAAGGACGGATGCGATCGGATTAGGGAAAACCAAGAAAGAACAAGGTAATTTATTTACAAACCAAAAACAAGAGGAAAGGAAAGGATGTACAAGAAAGGAAGAAGAAGAAGACGGACACAGGGCAGTCTTATTACAGTCTTATTCTATACCCCAGACAAACAGACACACTCACACGGGGATTGTGGCTGGTAGGGTGGAAGGTCCAGGTGGATGGTCCAGGCGATGGGGTCCAGGCTCCGGTCCCATGGGCAGAACCCGGCAGGCAGCTCCGCGCATAGTTGGAACGTGACCGGACCTTACATATGGCGGGGGGGGGGGGGGGAGGGGGGGAGGCTCGTGTCCTTTGTACGTAATAAATGTATGGTCAAGTCAAACACTCTCTCTCTCTCTCTCAAGTTCTCTATTCAGCGCCAGCGAGTGAGTCCTCCTTTGCCAATGTGCGCTCCGTGTAGGCTTTCGCAATGCACTCAGCACTCTCTCATCAAGTTCACCAAAAGAAGAAGTCCGTGCAAGTCCGTTACAATGCGCGCTCTCTCACCAGTCCTGTGAAAGGGCTTTTCCTTCGCGCTTATATTACGCGAACCAAGATCACTCCGGGCGCTCCAAAACCACGCCCGCCAGCGATCTCACCTCAGCCCTGGTTGGTTGGCGAGGGCTTACCGGCCACGCCTTTGACGGCTGGTTGACAGGCCACACCTTGTTCTTGGCATCCCGCCCCCTTCTTCCTCGAGCCTGACCGCATGGTTAATGGCGTCGTTTGAACGAGCTTCAGCTCAATGGCAGCGAACGCTGCTAACAAAGGCGCGTAATGGCGTTGCTTGGAGAGAGAGGTCGGAAAATGGACGAAAGGGCCTACTACTTATTTGATTGATGCAACGCAGATTCAACTATTGGAAACACGGCCTTAACTAAAACACATAATAATGAAATAACTGGAATTTCTAAGGTGGCCTATGTGTTGCTGTGGACTATCTAGGGGTGCAACCTTTAACCTTTAATGTCATATTTACAAGAGTTATTTATTTACAACAAGTGTGGGTTCTAAAACCGCAACACGATATATATATACATACATACATATATACATACATACACATATACATACATACACATATATACATATATACATACATATTGTTGCGGATATGAGGATTGTGTTTTTTTTATTGTGTGCTTTATTATTATTATTGGTTATTCTGCGCCTCCTGTCTCGGGAGCTGTGTAAAGGTCAAAAGGGCGTCCCATAATTAGTCCACAAGCATACACGTCAGCCAATCATAGAATACCCCTGTTCGATAGTTATATATTATTCTGTGTTTTAGGGTAAGGCTGTGTCTCCCATTAATAGAAGTACTCCATTGCACCAAGTGAAAGAGATAGATTCCCTTCATTCCCATTCCCAAAACCTCCATTCCCCCTTTTCGTCGATTGGAAACTACCTCCGCTCCAATTGCCGCCATTGACCACGAGGCAGGGTTGGGGAAGAAAGGCGGGTCCCCACCTCGTCATAGAGGGGAGGAGTGAGTCAGCCCCACTCAACCAACCACGAACAAGGGGTTGGACTTGGAGAGGGTGTGGAAAGAAACATCGAGGAGGTTCGCGAAGGTTGAGGGGTGGGGCCTATATAACCCACGGCAGGGCGTTTCCCAAGTGGCAGACGGGAGAGGAACCATTACAGCGAGGCGAGAAGAAGTCCAGGGTTGAACTGCAGCTCGAGCCACCGAAACTGCACTTGCTGCAGCTCGAGCCACTGAAACTGCATTTGCTGCAGCTGGAGCCGCCGAAACTGCAGCCACAGCAGCGTGAGGCCTGGACGGCAGTTTGGAGCAGGGCCGCGAAGGAGCGGCGGCTGCCCACGAGTCGATCAGCTGCAGAACTAGTTGGACCTCCCTATCCCGCCAGCCATCCACCAGCCACCCACCTGCCATCCCTATCATCATTCCCCGTGTAAGTGTGCTCGTAGTCTGTCTTTTGTCTTGTCCCTGGGTAGTAACAATAAGTCTGTATAAGCTAGTATTTTCACTGTGTCACCTGCGTCTCATGTGCTTGTAAATAAACGTGACTGCTGTCTTTTTGCTTATGTGTGTGAATAGTAAATAAATTTAGTAGTATTTCCAAACCTTTCTTTGCCTTCGTTTTCCTCTTTGCATTCGGTCGCTTTAGAGTTTTCCCAATTGAATAGCGGTGGCGCGATCCGGCCAAAGTTTGGGGCAAATCGGGTATTAGTCGGGGAATAACTGTTCGGTCGCGGTAATACCAACCGCTCGGTAAATAACATCTTTAACCGCGTCCGTAACAATTGGTGTCGAGGAGTGGGATATGAGGCCCGAAGCGCGCTTAACGCGCTCAAAATTACAAGCAGCTGGAAATTGTTGTGTTTTAAAAGCAAAACCCGAATTTTGAAATCGCGCCATGGCTGGTCAAGGCGATCGGATGCCGGTGGGTGAGCTAGAGATAGACGGGGTGGAATCGACCCAGGACCTCGGGGAAATGTATGTGGAGGAAGGAGAGGAGGAGAGCATTGGCGATGTGGTTGAGGGGGTATCAGACGCACAAAATGGCGCTCTCGCGCACGAGGTTACGGGCGCGCAAAATGGCGCCTCGCACATGGCCACGACGCCCGCGACCGTAGCAGCGCCGCTGGTGGATTCGAACCTTTTTTTCCTGCAAATGAGGGCCCTTATGGGACAAATGGGAGACCAAATTGGAGGTTTGAAAAACAGTATAGAGGCTCAGAGTGAGCAAATGGGGGTAATGAGGGCTGATAGTGAGCGATTGGGGAGCGAAATGGGGAACCGGATGGAGGCTCAGAGTGAGCAAATGGGGGCAATGAGGGGCGAAATGGGGGGCAAAATGGGGGAAATGGGGGGCAAAATGGGAGAAATGGGGGAACGGCTAGAAGCTAAATTTGAGGGGTTAGGCAACGGGATAAAAGAGGTAAAAAATGGGTTAACGGGGGTGGAAAATAGAATGGCTGCCCAGGAGAATCAGTTAGAGGGGGTGAAAAATGGGTTAATGGGGTTAGAAAATAGGATGGAAGACAAATTGCGGGAAATAGGGGAGCAATCCGCCTGGGAAATCGAACAGATGGGGAACCAGATGGAGGAGATGAAGGAGGAGATACGACGAGGTGTAAGTGAGGAGGTCTCGGGGGTACGCGAGGAGGTAAAGCGAGGCGAAAAGCGTATCGAGAAAGAGGTGAGGAATAATATGGCTAGGTTACAGGGGGGAATAGAAGATCTGACGGAGGAGGTGGAACAGCTGACAGAGGGACAAACGGAGTTAGTGGAGCAGGTTCAAAGGAACACTGCGGTACTAGGAGGGTTAAAGGCGACACAAAAAGAAATTAAAAATGACAATAGCGACACAGAGGCAATGTCAGATGGTACGTGAGGGACTGACAATGAGGTTGGACGAGGTGACAGAGGTAATGGAGACGAAGGACCGGCAGGTGAGGACGCACATAGAAACGGTCAAGGTAGCCTTAGAGGACGAACTTGAGGAGACGCACCGGGAAATAAAAGAGGTGAAGCAAAAATTAGAGGAAGTGGAAGAAGAGGTGAGTGAAATTAAGAAGAGACGGACAGAAACTAAAAGAGAAATCCAGGAGGAGGTGATGGAATATGTGCAAGGTCGGTGCTCAACTCATAATGATGTACTCACTAACCAAATCAAGAGTTTGCAGGTGGCAAAGGAGGTGAGGAGACGAGGTGCCAAGGTGAGTGGCGATATACGAGAAAATGTACATGATGTGAGGGGAGCTTCAGTCGGCTTGGGGGTTGATGTGGACCCGGGTGTTCGTGAGAGGCCGTTGTTGAAGTGTGCGACAGGTCTGGTGTGCGAAAAAAGAGGTGTGCGAGAATGTCCGACCATGGGGTGTGTGAGGAAAAGTGCGCGCCAAGGAGTGAGTGTGCTGTCGAGAGTGAGTCGGTCGTAGCGCGTGTGCGAGGGAGCACATGGAAGCGCGGTGTGGTGAGTGTTACGGAGGAGGTAACGAGAGAGTGTACCCCTGTGGTGAGTGTAACAGAGGATGTAACGGGAGAGTGTGCGCAAGAGGATGCGCGAGAAAGGTGTGTAACGGACAGGTGCAAGGGGAAAGAGTGCGCTGTCAAGAGTAAGGGAGAATGCACGCCTGTGGTGAGTGTTACAGAGGGTGTAACGGGAGAGTGTGCGCGAGAAAGGTGTGTAACGGACAGGGGCATGAGAAAAGAGTGCGCTGTCGAAAGTAAGGGTGAGTGCGCTGTCAAGAATGGAGGTGAACGTAGTGAGAGTGACACGGAGCATGAGTTGGTTGTGACAGGTGAGCGAGGATGTACACCTGGAATGGAAGGATGCACACCTGGAATGGTAGAGCGTGTGTGGGAATGCACACTTGAGTTGGTCGTGAGGCACGTGGTTGGGTGTGCGAGTGAGAGCACACCTGTGATAGTCACAGAGGAGGTGACCGAGAAGGGGGCGCGAAGAGGTGTGTTGGTGAGTTGTGCGAGCGACGAGTGCGTGCGAAGGTGTTCGGTGGTCAGGTGTGTGACCAAGTCTGTGAGCGGAATGAGTGTACCGAGGTGTGTAAGAGAAGGTACGACGAGGAGCATGGGAACAGCTGGATGTATGAGCAAGAAAGGGGTAGTGTATGCGTGTAAGCATGCAGGTGAGGCATCGACGGTAACCGGGTTAGCGGTTAGAGCGACTTATAGCCGAATCGGGCCCTCGGTGCGTGCCGGGCTTCGCGTGCCGCGAGAACCAGCGGGGATCCGAGCCACGGCGGGTTCGAAAGGACCGCCGTACGCGATCCATGCTGGGCCTCGCTTTGAACGGCCGCGTCCGTGCTCCACTAGGCGGAGCGGGCAGCCCGATAGGAAGGGTCGTCATGGCGACCACTTTTTATTGAGACGTTCCGGCAGGTTGAGATCGGGCAATTGGATGGCTCGGTGCCAAGATGGTGCGTGGGATCTCGGCCCGGGTAAGCCTCCTTCCCTGCACCGAATGTCGGACGCATCCAACCGCCAGTACCAAAGAACCCGCATTCATTGCTCGGCTGTACGAAGCCGGGCTGTAGACGTGAATTGGCGCACCGAGAGGATCTAATAAGTAGACGGGTGATGAGGTTAGTGTTTTGGACCCAAAATTAGAAAAAGGAAAAATTTGATGATTGGCAAAGGATTGGCAGAGTGATGATTGGTAATGGTACAGTGATTGGCAGATGATTGGCAAATTTTTGATTTGTTGGATTTGGACGAGCGAAATTGATAGTAGGACCTCCCCGATGTGGTGGGATGGCAAATCCACCATCCCTCACAGTGGGGGGGCAAAGGAGCACTAGCGTATGGGGTTGATGGCAGTGAAAACTAGCCTGGGTGGGTTAGGATATTGTGTGTAGGGACCTAGAAGATGACATTAGGTAACGTTAAGGTTAGTTAGTGACTGATACCTGTAGTGGGGACGCAGGTAGATTAGTGTGGATGATAACGACGAGGGAGCGCAATAGTTTAAAGGGACGACTGGGAAGCGCAAGTTTCAGAGGGGAGCAGTTAGATGAGATGATGCCGTGTGTTTGAGGATTGGAAGTGTATTGTGAAAAGTGTGTAAGGAACAGGTGTGATTGCACAGGTGTGCAACTGAACAGGTGGATGGAGCAGTGAGGGAGTGAAGGTGATGGTTGTTGTGTTGACCAAGTGGTCCAGGAAGAGGAGGAGGGTGCAGGTGGCACCAGGTGTGATTGCACAGGTGTGCAACAACAGGTGAATGGAGAATGGTTGTGTGGAATACATGGAGTGTGGGGTATATGGAGTATTAGAATGGATGGTCGTGGAGTGAGTATGGTGGAAACAATGGAGTGGAGTGGATGGTGCGAAGGTGTGAATGGGGGAAGGATAAACCCCCATCACGAATACCCGGGGCGGGTAGTGTAAGTGTTAGGTAGAGGGTATAGGTAAATTGTGGTTGGATATTGGCATCTGTGGTGCGGTTGGAAGAATGGTGATTGGATGGGTGCATTAGTGTTGTGGAAATGGCTGGGCGTGTAGCCTGTTAGTGTGTGTAGTTGGTTTGGGCACTCCACCACTGTGAGGATGTCGGCCAGGTGAGGCCGCAGGTGGGCTCTGGGAGCCAGTAGTTGTGGATGGGGCCCGAGGATCCGGAGGATGGACCCGGGTAGCCCAGTGCCAGAGGGCACCGAGGGGTGACAGAGCCAGGAGGGGCCTTCCCCAGTTAGTTAGGTTAGGGTGAGGAGCTAGGTAAGCTCGGGTGGCAACTACAGTGGTGGAGGTGTGCAGGTGGGTAGACCTGCTGGGAGAGCTACACGTCAGAGCCCAGAAATTGTGCAAGGGCACCGGGAGATGAATCGGGGGAGTGAGACCCCAAATTGAGAAGCACCACAGTTTGGTCAATGGGAATTGGTTTTTAGAACCCATAGTGTAAGTTGGCCAATGGATTGGCAGTGAAAGACCCCGGGTAGTGTAAAGTGTGTTAATGTCATTTAGAGGATAGTTAGGATTGGAGTCTCCTCGCACCATCTACATCCACTCACCTGAGGTGACAGGTACTCCACACCATGCCAGGTTGTTTTATTATTTTTGATGCAAATGTTTGGATTGTGAGACGCATCATGACGTGGGTGTGACATTGTGCTTTGTTGTTCCATCTCTTCCTCCTTATGAGGATTGATGACGAATTGGGTGATGGCAAATTTTGGATAGTGGGGGAGTGAAGACGAATTTGGTATAAGGGAAATAAGGGGAAGACGTGACGGTAGCGACGGATTGGTAATGTGTAGATTTTTGTACATATGGGGTAAGGGCAAGGGTAGTGTAGGTGACAGGGGGGTGACGTACGGTAGGGACGAGCTTTCTCACTTCGCCCTCCGTACGCATTTCGCCTTGCATTGCCTTATTGATGTGTACCCTTGTGACCTTACCCCTCGCTCATTTGTCTCTTTTTGTCTCCCACATGACCTGTGCGCCATTGGGCGCCGAGGGGAGCATGCGTGAGTCCTCCATTGTGCGCCCGGAATTCCCAGAACCAGCTATCTGCATCGATGCACCACATTATGGACCACATGCCTGTGGCCGAGCACCACTGATGGACCCCATGGGTTGGGGCATGGCCCCTCTGCTGGAACCGGCCATGAGGGCCCGAAATCTTGCTGGCGGACCTTGGCCACAGGGCACCGATGCCCCACAGGTGAACCACACATAGTCGGCCCTGTGGGCCATAAATAAAGAAAATAAAATGGACACGTTGGGCACACTTTATTGCAAATAGGCCGCCAGTAAGAAAATGAAAGAATGACAACATCTGGAAGAACAAATAATAATAACTCGCAGAGGGAGCCGAAGAGCAAGAGATCACCTGCAGGGTTAGGGGTTGTTGGTTTTATTTTCTTGAACAATGGTTGTCGTGAAAATCAAGCTCAGACACGACTTGACCTCTGGGTAGGTTTAATATCATTTTAGATCGGTAATACATCCTGTGAAAATACATACATGGAACAGGTATTTAATCAGAGCATTCATGAGCAGCAATGGTAGTTTCCATTTAACAATGGTTAGCGCAGCGCAGCATTTGGGGGCGTACATACCATTCAAACTACTGGATAATGTCACAGTGAGTCCCGCTGAAGTGTCCGCACGCCCCGGTTGTCCCGCTCTTATAGACGGCCCCTTCCGTAGCGAGCACCCCTGGGTTCACCTTGGTATAATTTCACTACATTCTCCCCGCCGTTAGAACTATACTGCCACTCGGCAGGTTGCCCAAGCATCAGCAATAAACGAATGGGTCACGTCAATCCATGTCGATGGCAGGGTTACTGCATTTCAACCTGTAAGCCTGGATAGCATCAATCCCCAGATATAGAAGTATTGAGGAGGAAATCCCAGTCAAGAAGATATCGAACCGAGCAAGCAGTGGTCATCCCAGGGAGAAGACGATGAGCCCGTGGGTAGCAGGAGTCTTACTGTGGGGTAGTCGGCACAGCAGCTAGATGGATAAGGTGTACCTTAGCGTTACGCAACTCATTACATAAGGTGCGCCTTGACGAAGAGCGACTGTCCATTCGTCGCAAGGCAACATGTCAGGAAGATGTGTCAATGTGGAAGATGTGTAAACGTGGAAGATGTGTAAAGCAGTAAGCCCCCTTTACAGTAAGTAAGAGTACATGACAGGAGGGCACTACAGTAAGTCCATTACAGTAAGCACTACAGTAAGTCTGTACCTGCCTTGGCTCCCAAGGGTCCATACGCATTACAAACACTCGTACCGGCACGCGAATCTACCATAGGCAGCGATCGCACGAGACACGAGCGGCCTCTGAAGGCTGTCTGGACGACCGGCATGGCTGTTTACGACGACGCCCAAAACGACCGAAGCGCCAGCGAAGCATGCAGAACCCCCGGGATGCATATGGCATCCTGTCCAGCTGTACAGCGTGCGCGGAGGATCGGAGAAGATCGGCAGACCGAGAGAGACCCCCGGCTTGGGTGTGTATGCACCGATTGGTGCTTGGGTGTGTATTGGTGCGTTTTTGGGTGCTTTCACGGTGCATTGATGCAGAGCAGACTGTCTCCCCCAAGAAAGAACAATTACAGGTCCTGGGTTAGTCTTGTAAATAAAGGTAGCGTCAAGTGTAAATAATGCTCCCCACCGTCAATGTATAGTTTGAAGACCATTCCGCAATTCGGTTAACTGTGGGCGTAAGTCTGTTAGGCAGGGTGCAATGGAGCAGCGGGACACATTTATTTATGTTTTAAAACTGTCGCACTCAGGGTCAGGTTAAAAGTAGAGGGAACTACACCTACGTGTCACACTAAATAAAAGTTGTAGGCCCGGGCCATGCCTAAGAGGAGGAGGGTGCAGTGTTGCGGATATGAGGATTGTGTTTTTTTTATTGTGTGCTTTATTATTATTATTGGTTATTCTGCGCCTCCTGCCTCCGGAGCTGTGTAAAGGTCAAAAGGGCGTCCCATAATTAGTCCACAAGCATACACGTCAGCCAATCATAGAATACCCCTGTTCGATAGTTATATATTATTCTGTGTTTTAGGGTAAGGCTGTGTCTCCCATTAATAGAAGTACTCCATTGCACCAAGTGAAAGAGATAGATTCCCTTCATTTCCATTCCCAAAACCTCCATTCCCCCTTTTCGTCGATTGGAAACTACCTCCGCTCCAATTGCCGCCATTGACCACGAGGCAGGGTTGGGGAAGAAAGGCGGGTCCCCACCTCGTCATAGAGGGGAGGAGTGAGTCAGCCCCACTCAACCAACCATGAACAAGGGGTTGGACTTGGAGAGGGTGTGGAAAGAAACATCGAGGAGGTTCGCGAAGGTTGAGGGGTGGGGCCTATATAACCCACGGCAGGGCGTTTCCCAAGTGGCAGACGGGAGAGGAACCATTACAGCGAGGCGAGAAGAAGTCCAGGGTTGAACTGCAGCTCGAGCCACCGAAACTGCACTCACTGCAGCTCGAGCCACCGAAACTGCACTTGCTGCAGCTCGAGCCACTGAAACTGCATTTGCTGCAGCTGGAGCCGCCGAAACTGCAGCCACAGCAGCGTGAGGCCTGGACAGCAGTTTGGAGCAGGGCCGCGAAGGAGCGGCGGCTGCCCACGAGTCGATCAGCTGCAGAACTAGTTGGACCTCCCTATCCCGCCAGCCATCCACCAGCCACCCACCTGCCATCCCTATCATCATTCCCCGTGTAAGTGTGCTCGTAGTCTGTCTTTTGTCTTGTCCCTGGGTAGTAACAATAAGTCTGTATAAGCTAGTATTTTCACTGTGTCACCTGCATCTCATGTGCTTGTAAATAAACGTGACTGCTGTCTTTTTGCTTATGTGTGTGAATAGTAAATAAATTTAGTAGTATTTCCAAACCTTTCTTTGCCTTCGTTTTCCTCTTTGCATTCGGTCGCTTTAGAGTTTTCCCAATTGAATAGCGGTGGCGCGATCCGGCCAAAGTTTGGGGCAAATCGGGTATTAGTCGGGGAATAACTGTTCGGTCGCGGTAATACCAACCGCTCGGTAAATAACATCTTTAACCGCGTCCGTAACAATATATATATATACATATACATACATATATACATACATACACATATATACATATATACATACATATACATATACATATACATATACATATACATATGCATATATACACATATACATACATACATATACATAATATATACATACATACATACACATACATACATACGTCGAATTGCCTTAATTAATATTGTAGGATTCTATTATAATGAATGGTGAAAAATTGGTAAACATACTGTATATATTATATGGTAGGGTGATGGCAGTTCATCACAGGCTGATGAATGTTACGGAAAACGTATGAACGTTAAATATGTTCCCAATGAAGCCGCACTCAAAATGACTAAGAATCAGCCTCAAGTGAGTCTAATGTTTGTACCTCCAACACCAATCTGAGGTAGCCGGAAACATGTCGAGTCCCATCACAGCACTTGCTGCCTCGTCAAGTTAGGGGGTTCGCATCACAGTTGTACCTCCAACACCAATCTCTCGCTGTCATCAAAATCGAAGCGAGGAACTTGCAAGCTTCACATAGCTGGCAGAAACTGCCTGCTGAGCATCTAGCCGGTGAGTAATCCCCACGAACCGAGATATACAAGCTCGTCTAATTGAGCCATCCGAGTGCACAAACTACACAAGCAATAACTCTTTGTGTTCTTACCATGATAACCATCGACCTCTCGCCCTCCTTCAAGCTTCTCATGGCCCATCCTGGAATGACCCCTTTGCAAGAGTTGCCTGCAGAGGGGAGTTGCCTGCAGAAGGGAGTTGCAAAGACAATTAAAAGTTTGCAATTAAGGTTCACTGCGCATCAGTTATGTGTTTCAGAAGTGGAGACAATGTGAAATGAATGAATGATCGTTTCAAGGCCATTTTCCCTGCGAGAACGGGGTTAGCCTTGCGGGCCCCATGACAATCATGGCCCTCGTCTCCTTGTTTGTTTGAGGCGATGTTTTTATGGCCGGATGCTCTTCCTGATGCCAACCCTTGGTCGCCTCTTGCGATGCGCAGGGATACGGTGTACCTAGTCTAGGCCGGGGTACACACCGGGATCATTCATCCCAGCAAGCTGGTGCTCAATTTGCCGACCTCGGAAGGAATGACAGGCTGAGTCAACCCCCCTGGTGTTAATTCAGCGTTCGAACGGGATTCGAACTCAGGACCCTAGGATCCCAAACCGGCACCCTAACCGCGAAGCCAACACCAGGCTCCTGCCCTCTCACTGCCAACACCAGGCTCCTGCCCTCTCCCTGCCAACACCAGGCTCCTGCCAACACCAGGCTCCTGCCCTCTCCCTGCCAACACCAGGCTCTTGCCCTCTCCCTGTCAACACCAGGCTCCTGCCCTCTCCCTGCCAACACCAGGCTCCTGCCCTCTCCCTGCCAACACCAGGCTCCTGCACTCTCCCTGCCAACACCAGGCTCCTGCCTTCTCCTTGCCAACACCAGGCTCCTGCCCTCTCCTTGCCAACACCAGGCTCCTGCCCTCTCCTTGCCAACACCAGGCTCCTGCCTCTCCTTCATGCCTCTCACTGCCAACACCAGGCTCCTGCCCTCTCCCTGCCAACACCAGGCTCCTGCCTCTCCTTCATGCCTCTCACTGCAAACACCAGGCTCCTGCCCTCTCCTTGCCAACACCAGGCTCCTGCCCTCTCCCTGCCAACACCAGGCTCCTGCCTCTCCTTCATGCCTCTCACTGCCAACACCAGGCTCCTGCCCTCTCCTTGCCAACACCAGGCTCCTGCCCTCTCCTTGATAACACCAGGCTCCTGCCCTCTCCTTGACAACACCAGGCTCCTGCCCTCTCCTTGCCAACACCAGGCTCCTGCCCTCTCCCTGCCAACACCAGGATCCTGCCCCCTCCTTGCCAACACCAGGCTCCTGCCCTCTCCCTGCCAACACCAGGCTCCTGCCCTCTCCTTGCCAACACCAGGCTCCTGCCTCTCCTTCATGCCTCTCACTGCCAACACCAGCCTCCTGCCCTCTCACTGCCAACACCAGGCTCCTGCCTCTCCTTCATGCCTCTCACTGCCAACACCAGGCTCCTGCCCTCTCCTTGCCAACACCAGGCTCCTACCCTCTCCCTGCCAACACCAGGCTCCTGCCTCTCCTTCAGGCCTCTCACTGCCAACACCAGGCTCCTGCCCTCTCCTTGCCAACACCAGGCTACTGCCCACTCATTGCCAACACCAGGCTCCTGCCCTCTCCTTGCCAACACCAGGCTCCTGCCCTCTCCCTGGCAACACCAGGCTCCTGCCCTCTCCTTGCCAACACCAGGCTCCTGCCTCTTCCTCAAGCCTCTCACTGCCAACACCAGGCTCCTGCCCTCTCACTGCCAACACCAGGCTCCTGCCCACTCCTTGCCAACACCAGGCTCCTGCCTCTTCCTCATGCCTCTCACTGCCAACACCAGGCTCCCGCCCTCTCCTTGCCAACACCAGGCTCCTGCCTCTCCTTCATGCCTCTCACTGCCAACATCAGCCTCCTGCCCTCTCACTGCCAAACGCCAGGCTCCTGCCCTCTCCTTGCCAACACCAGGCTCCTGCCCTCTCCTTGCCAACACCAGGCTCCTGCCCTCTCCCTGGCAACACCAGGCTCCTGCCCTCTCCTTGCCAACACCAGGCTCCTGCCCTCTCACTGCCAACACCAGGCTCCTGCCCACTCCTTGCCAACACCAGGCTCCTGCCTCTTCCTCATGCCTCTCACTGCCAACACCAGGCTCCTGCCCTCTCCTTGCCAACACCAGGCTCCTGCCTCTCCTTCATGCCTCTCACTGCCAACACCAGCCTCCTGCCCTCTCACTGCCAACGCCAGGCTCCTGCCTCTCCTTCATGCCTCTCACTGCCAACACCAGGCTCCTGCCCTCTCCTTGCCAACACCAGGCTCCTGCCTCTTCCTCATGCCTCTCACTGCCAACACCAGGCTCCTGCCGTCTCCCTGCCAACACCAGGCTCCTGCCTCTCCCTGCCAACACCAGGCTCCTGCCCTCTCCCCGCCAACATCAGGCTCCTGCCCTCTCCCTGCCAACACCAGGCTCCTGCCCTCTCCCTACCAACACCAGGCTCCTGCCCTCTCACTGCCAACACCAGGCTCCTGCCCTCTCCTTGCCAACACCAGGCTCCTGCCCTCTCACTGCCAACACCAGGCTCCTGCCCTCTCTCTGCTAACACTAGGCTCCTGCCCTCTCACTGCCAACACCAGGCTCCTGCCCTCTCACTGCCAACACCAGGCTCCTGCCCTCTCACTGCCAACGCCAGGCTCCTGCCCTCTCACTGCCAACACCAGGCTCCTGCCCTCTCACTGCCAACACCAGGCTCCTGCCCTCTCACTGCCAACACCAGGCTCCTGCCCTCTCTCTGCCAACGCTAGGCTCCTGCCCTCTCCTTGCCAACTCCAGGCTCCTACCCTCTCCCTGCCAACACCAGGCTCCTGCCTCTCCTTCAGGCCTCTCACTGCCAACACCAGGCTCCTGCCCTCTCACTGCCAACACCAGGCTCCTGCCCTCTCTCTGCCAACGCTAGGCTCCTGCCCTCTCCTTGCCAACTCCAGGCTCCTACCCTCTCCCTGCCAACACCAGGCTCCTGCCTCTCCTTCAGGCCTCTCACTGCCAACACCAGGCTCCTGCCCTCTCCTTGCCAACACCAGGCTCCTGCCCTCTCCTTGCCAACACCAGGCTCCTGCCCTCTCCCTGGCAACACCAGGCTCCTGCCCTCTCCTTGCCAACACCAGGCTCCTGCCTCTTCCTCAAGCCTCTCACTGCCAACACCAGGCTCCTGCCCTCTCACTGCCAACACCAGGCTCCTGCCCACTCCTTGCCAACACCAGGCTCCTGCCTCTTCCTCATGCCTCTCACTGCCAACACCAGGCTCCTGCCCTCTCCTTGCCAACACCAGGCTCCTGCCTCTCCTTCATGCCTCTCACTGCCAACACCAGCCTCCTGCCCTCTCACTGCCAACGCCAGGCTCCTGCCCTCTCCTTGCCAACACCAGGCTCCTGCCCTCTCCTTGCCAACACCAGGCTCCTGCCCTCTCCCTGGCAACACCAGGCTCCTGCCCTCTCCTTGCCAACACCAGGCTCCTGCCTCTTCCTCAAGCCTCTCACTGCCAACACCAGGCTCCTGCCCTCTCACTGCCAACACCAGGCTCCTGCCCACTCCTTGCCAACACCAGGCTCCTGCCTCTTCCTCATGCCTCTCACTGCCAACACCAGGCTCCTGCCCTCTCCTTGCCAACACCAGGCTCCTGCCTCTCCTTCATGCCTCTCACTGCCAACACCAGCCTCCTGCCCTCTCACTGCCAACGCCAGGCTCCTGCCTCTCCTTCATGCCTCTCACTGCCAACACCAGGCTCCTGCCCTCTCCTTGCCAACACCAGGCTCCTGCCTCTTCCTCATGCCTCTCACTGCCAACACCAGGCTCCTGCCCTCTCCCTGCCAACACCAGGCTCCTGCCTCTCCCTGCCAACACCAGGCTCCTGCCTCTCCTTCATGCCTCTCACTGCCAACACCAGGCTCCTGCCCTCTCCTTGCCAACACCAGGCTCCTGCCTCTTCCTCATGCCTCTCACTGCCAACACCAGGCTCCTGCCCTCTCCCTGCCAACACCAGGCTCCTGCCCTTTCCCTGCCAACACCGGGCTCCTGCCCTCTCCCTGCCAACATCAGGCTCCTGCCCTCTCCCTGCCAACACCAGGCTCCTGCCCTCTCCCTACCAACACCAGGCTCCTGCCCTCTCACTGCCAACACCAGGCTCCTGCCCTCTCCTTGCCAACACCAGGCTCCTGCCCTCTCACTGCCAACACCAGGCTCCTGCCCTCTCTCTGCTAACACTAGGCTCCTGCCCTCTCACTGCCAACACCAGGCTCCTGTCCTCTCACTGCCAACACCAGGCTCCTGCCCTCTCACTGCCAACACCAGGCTCCTGCCCTCTCTCTGCTAACACTAGGCTCCTGCCCTCTCACTGCCAACACCAGGCTCCTGCCCTCTCACTGCCAACACCAGGCTCCTGCCCTCTCTCTGCCAACACTAGGCTCCTGCCCTCTCACTGCCAACACCAGGCTCCTGCCCTCTCACTGCCAACACCAGGCTCCTGCCCTCTCACTGCCAACATCAGGCTCCTGCCCTCTCACAGCCAACACCAGGCTCCTGCGCTCTCACTGCCAACACCAGGCTCCTGCCTCTCCCTCATGCCTCTCACTGCCAACACCAGGCTCCTGCCTCTCCCTCACTTTTTGTCACCTTATATCCCGGAATTAAAATGCATGAAATCAGACTTTTTCCACCTTCATTTGCACATCGTAACCCTCAACTTCCAAGTGAAAAACAAATTCCACAAATTTCAGAAAATTTATTAAAAATACAAAACTAGAATATCTTGGTTGGATAAGTGTCCACCCCCCTTATAATAGCAATTGTGAATTAACTCAGGTGTAACCGTAACCAGTCACCTTCAAAATCACACACCAAGTTAATGGGCCTCCACCTGTGTTAAATTGTAGTGATTCTGATTACTACCTCCACCACCAAAGGTGGATGGAGGTTATGTTTTCACCTCTGTCTGTCTGTCTGTCTGTTTGTCCCTTTGTCCGTTTGTTTGTGAACAACATTGAACTCCTCTTCACCAATCAAAGTGCTCCGTTAGGCACGCTGCACACTGAGTTTACCATCCACATTTGCTCAAATTCCGACAAGTTATCCTTGTGTTTGTAAAAACTTCACTCCAGCTTAATCCGAGCAGCTACACTAACAACCACAGAACTCTTAAAAAGCAACAACACATTGAAATTCCTCTCAGGTAAACCTTCGAGTTTCACGTTCCGAGTTTTATAAATCACCATCTTCGCCATTACTGACCAGCAATTGGCTAACGGCGCTTCCTTACACCAACCAGGCAAAACTTTAATCCCAAAAATGAAATCTCTAAAATTAAATCATATTCAAAGATTCCTAAAGAGTTCCAGATGCACCACTAAAAGGACATAAATCAGGTATTCAGAAAGATGTGTAGCAGGTGATACGATCCAATGAGGTAGCCAGGTAGGTATGATCCAATGAGAAAGCCTCCACGAGAGGTCCCCAGTTCATTTGGGGGAAAGCAATCAATAAAAACTCTCCTAATAAGGTCGAGAGGGGGATTCATCCGGTAACGAGCAAACCTGTTGTTCAGTTTCGGGTGATCCACACAAAACATGCACAAACATGATACACGTTTTGCGAGTTGGTTATGCAACTGTTGTACGAGGTATATTTTTCACCCAAAAATCACCATCACCCACCTCCTACCTTCTCCCCCCCCCCCCCTCCCTTGAAAGGGGAGGGGGGATTTACAATTCAAATGAATATACAGTCACGTGAAAAAGTAAGTACACCCCATGTAAAGTTTTGACTTTTTCAACATATTTCAACATACAGCTATTTGATCTTCATTTCAACAACATTGAGAGATAAAAGTGATATAATATAACAAATATCATGAAAAATTTACATTTTGTGGTTCATTGTATAATTTAAATAAACATAAATGTAAATTTCGCATGTGGAAAAAGTAAGTACACCCCTACATTTATCATTACTTCAAATACCTAAAATTACAATCAGATGCACCAGCTCAGGTGCAAATGATTAGAACATCGTTGGAGAGGATCTTGGAGGAACCTGTCTTATTTAAACCTCAGACATTTAGTTTGGTTTGCTCTTTGTTGTTGAAGTGTGCGGCGTCACTATGCCTAGCTCAAAATAGCTCTCTGAGGCCTCCAGAAAGAAGGTTATAGATGCCTACGAGTCTGGGAATGGATTTAAAAAGATCTCCAAACAATTTGAAATCAATCATTCGACTGTCCGGAAGATCATCTACAAGTGGAGAAGATTCCAAACAACTGCCAACTTGTTCAGCCCAGGCCGCCCCAGCAAGTTCAGCCCGAGAGCAGACTGCAAGATGCTGAAATAAATCTCTAAGAACCCCAGAATGTCATCACCGGACCTACAGGTAGCTCTTGCCACTGTTGATGTCAAAGTGCACGAGTCTACCATTAGAAAGAGGCTGCACAAATTTGATCGACATGGGAGGTGTGCCAGGAGGAAACCTTTGCTGTCCAGAAAGAACATCAGGGCAAGACTAAAGTTTGCCAATGAACACCGAGGCAAAGACCAGCACTTCTGGAACAATGTGCTCTGGACAGATGAGTCAAAGGTAGAGCTATTTGGCCACAGTACCAGAAGACATGTTTGGCGAAAACCAAAGACAGCATTTGACCACAAGACCCTGATACCAACTGTAAAGCATGGTGGTGGAAATATTATGGTTTGGAGCAGCTTTGCTGCATCAGGGCCTGGGCAGCTCACCATCATATAATCCACTATGAATTCTTCATTGCACCAGAGGGTGCTTGAGGATAATGTGAGGCCATCTGTCAGAAAGTTGAAGCTCAACCGAAGGTGGACCTTGCAACATGACAATGACCCTAAACATACCAGTAAATCCACCAAGGAATGGCTGAAAAGGAAGAAATGGAGGGTTCTGGAATGGCCAAGTCAAAGCCCGGATCGAAATCCCATCGAGATGTTTTGGGGGGGATTTGAAACGAGCTGTGCATGCAAGAAACCCCTCAAACATCGCACAGCTGAAAGAATTCTGCATGGAGGAGTGGGCAAAAATTTCTCCCAGTCGATGTCAGAGACTGGTAGACAGTTATAAGAAACGCGTACTTGAGGTTGTTTCTGCCAAAGGGAGCAATACCACCTATTAGAGCCAAGGGTGTACTTACCTTTTCCACAGAAGGAAATGGCATCTCTGTTAATTTTTTGTTGAATAAATTATTGAAAATTCAAATTTTCATTGTTTTTTGTTCAATTAGATCACCTTTATCTGTAGATACTGTTTAAATGAAGATCAAGTATTGATATATCCACATATGTTAAAAAGATTTTAAAAAACATTTCATGGGGTGTACTTACTTTTTCCACATGCGAAATTTGCATTTATGTTTATTTAAATTATACAATGGACTACAAAATGTAAATGTTTCATGATATTTGTTATATTATATCACCTTTATCTATCAATATTGTTGAAATGAAGATCAAATAGCTGTATGTTGAAATATGTTGAAAAAGTCAAAACTTTACATGGGGTGTGCTTCCTTTTTCACATGACTGTATATCCTGTACAAACTAACATATGACTGCACTCGCTTTAAAATGTTTAAACTTTCCCCTGAAGTACTGTATTCTGTCGTATATTATAACACCTTTTTCTTCTTTTTTAAAAGGTTGCTTTCGACTTGCTCACAAAATCTATTCATCCAAAAAAAAATTCCATCTCTTACAGTGCATCTTTTCTACATTCCCTAAAATCTCCTGCACTCCATCCCCCATCCAGCGTCCTTAAACGTATTTTTAACTCGAAGGTCACAATAAACTCATTTTGCAATAATTGTTCGTTTCCCATTAATCGTACACTTTCCAAAATCCAATCTCACCCCTCCCCTCCAAATCTTCCACATCACCCCTCCCCTCCAAATCTTCCCCATCACCCCCTCCCCTCCAAATCTTCCCCATCACCCATCCCTTTCAAATCTCCCCCCTTGCCCCTCCCCTCAAAATCCTCCCCATCATCCATCCCTTTCAAATCTCCTCCCTTGCCCCTTCCCTCCTAAACTCCCCCCACACTCCTCTCCTCCAAGACTCCCCCTCACCCCTCCCCTCCTAGACTCCCCCCTCACCCCTCCCCTCCAAATCTCCCCCATCTCCCATCCCTTTCAAATCCCTCCCCTTGTCCCTTCCCTCCTAAACTCCCCCCTAACCCCTCCCCTCATAAACTGCCCCCTTGCCCCTCCCCTTCAAATCTCCCCACCCTCATTTCTTCTCCATTTCCCCCCTCTCACCCCTCCTCCACAAAGCGTCCTCCCCACTGCTTCCCCCTTCCAACTCTCACCTCCATCTCCCCAAACCTCCTACTTCGCTCTTCCCCCTCCTCAAATAACACCTCACTGTGCCTCACCCAATCACCATCAAACCTTTTGTCCGCCCCATCCTTCCCTTTCTCTGAGCTATTCTGAAATCCCTGACACACCTTCAACAGCTCTCCCTACCTCTTCCTCCTCTTCCACATCTTACCCTACCCCTCCTCCCCCCTGTACTGTATCCGATGCTCCCCCTTCCTCTTCATTAACGGTATGGACCTCAAACATCCGGGGCCTTCGTTCAAACTTAACTGATCTCTCCATACAGGTTGCTTCTGACAAACCAGACGTGATCTGCTTAACAGAAACTTTCCTCCTTCGTGATGTCTCTGATTCCTTAGTATCTCTCCCGGGTTACTCCCTCCTCCGGTATGATAGACCTGAGCCTCGTCCTGGAGGTGGTGTTGCTATCTTTATCAAAAACTCTCTTTCTCACTCGCCCTGCACTGCCCTCTCTCCACCTCACCCTCAGGAATACCTCTGGCTACGGCTTCCCCTTCGCTCCCACCTCTTGTTCATATGTGTGTTGTACCGTCCACCAAACAGTGATGACTCCATCTACATCTCGCTGTCTGATAATATGGACCAACTTCTATCTACTCATCCCAACTCTCTCTTCCTCATATGTGGTGATTTCAATTGTCACCATGCCAGTTGGCTGGGTGTGGGTACCTCTCTCACCAGCCATGGCTCCTCAGCAAAGGACTTCTGCGACTCAGTGGGACTGACACAACCTGTCAATTTCCCGACCCGGATCTCAGTCAACGGAGCATCTTCTCTTCTGGACTTGGTTATGACTAACTTCCCTGAAAATGTCTGCTGCTCTTCTTCTGCTCCAATCGGCTCATCTGATCATGTGCTTGTTAAAGTGGACATCTCTCTGACCATTCTCAGGGAGCCTCCTCAGCGTCGACGAGTCTGGCATTTCACTCAGGCCAACCGGCTCGGTCTTCAAGCAGCCATCAATCATCTGGACTGGTCTCCCATCTCTACCACCTCTGACATCAACTCATCCTGGGAATTCTTCCAAAGTATATTGCTCTCTCTCTCATGCACAGATTTATCCCATCTCGTCTTCAGTTGTCATACCCTTCCTCCCATCCATCGTGCACGGAATCTTGTAGTGAGGCTGTTGCCCAGAAACAACTTGCCTTCGTCTCCTGGAAAGCAAATCCAATGGAAGGAAATCTCATTTCCTTTCACAAAGCCCGAAACAAGTGTGTGTCCACCCTCAGGAGAGCCAGGAAACAATATCTCTCCATTCTCAAGCCCGAACTCTCTTATCTGTCTCCCTCTTCCAAATCCTGGTGGTGTCTGGTCAAATCTGTTTCTGGTGTTTGCTCCCCCTCCATCCCCTCCCTTACCTCAAACGGTGACACAGCTGACTCCGCACGTGAAAAAGCTGAATGCCTCAACTCTGTGTTTGCCTCTAAATCTTGTGTCCCAAACCCATCCCTCTCTGTACCCACCGCACCCAGTTGTACCCAGCTGCTCCTGGACTCTGTGTCCTTTCCTCCTGACAAGGTGGAAAAGTTTCTGTCAACCCTCGACTCTGATTCTGCAACTGGACCTGACGGCATCAGCCCACGGGTCCTAAAATCCTGTTCTTCTGCTCTTTCACTCCCTCTCTCTGTTCTCTTCACCCTCTCTTTTGCTCAAGGTCAATTGCCATCTGCTTGGAAATCAGCCAACATCACCGCTTTACACAACAAAGGTGCAAAAACAGCTCCTATCAACTACAGACCAATCAGCCTCCTCCCAATTATCAGCAAAGTCATGGAATCCATCATTGCTTCGGATATGAAATCTTTCCTCTTCTCCAATGGCTTGATCTCTGATCACCAATTTTGTTGCAGACCAGGTCACTCTACTCTGGACATGCTGCTTCTGCTGTCTCAACAATGGATGGAGGTCCTCAATGCCAAACAGGAAATTAGAGCTGTCTCCCTCGACATATCACGTGCCTTCGATATGGTCTGGCACCCCGCTCTGCTCACCAAACTCTCCTCCTTTGGTATCCATGGAAATCTCCACGCATGGCTGGCGGACTTCCTCTCTAGTCGTAGTCAACGTGTGGCCCTGAATGGGTTTCTCTCATCTCCTCTTCCTGTTCAGACTGGAGTTCCCCAAGGCAGTGTTCTGGGCCCTGTGCTTTTTCTGGTCTTCATCAATGATCTCTCCGACTCTCTTGAAAATCCTCTCTATCTCTTTGCTGATGACTCCACTCTCTGCCGCTCCATTCCTCATCCCTCAGATCGGCAGTCTGCAGCCTCCTCACTCTCTGCAGACCTGGACAAAATCACTGACTGGGCAAACAAGTGGAACATGTCTTTCAATCCTGACAAATCTCACACTCTTACGATGTCTCTCCGAAAAGACCGACTGGACAACCCTCCCATCTACTTTCTGAATAATCCTCTCCAAGAAGTTCTGTCACTCAAGCTTTTGGGTCTCACTATCTGCCATGATCTTTCCTGGGAAACCCACATTTCAAATTTGGCCTCCAAAGCCAGTCGCCGACTGGGCATCCTCCGTCGTGCGAAGTCCTTCCTTGGTACACCCGAGCTCCTCACCACATACAAGGCTTTCATCCGCAGCTCAATGGAATACTGCTCTCCCCTCTGGGCTGGTGCTCCTGCCTCACACCTAACTCGTCTTCACGCTGTTGAAACCAAAGCGTTGAGAATCACTGGAATCTCCCGTGATGAAGCTAACTCCAAGGGCCTTTCACTTACTCACCGCAGGCAGGTTGGTGGTCTTTCTGTCTTCTACTGACTCCTCTCCGGCCTTGCTCCTCCTGCTCTCTCTGGGCTCTGTCCCCAAAATATTCCTAAAGGTCGCACAAGATCTGCCTGCAACCCTCTAATGGTTAAACTGCCAATATCAAGACTCTCTGCTCACCTTCACTCTTTCATGCCTCTTTTCTCCCGCCTCTGGAACAAAGTCCCCCACTCCCTTCAATCCCACTCCTCCCTCCAGGTCTTTAAAGCAGCTGTTCACCACCATCTCTTATCTTCCCCCATCCAAAACCTTGATCTTTTCTACCCCCACTAATTTCACCCCAAATCCTCTTTTTTGAAATACCAACTTCTTTCCTGGAAGACCTTGGTGTCCTTGTGTTTTATACGTCTCCCACCTCCCCCCAAGCCCTCTCCCTCCCACAGATCTCTCGATGTCCCTGCTCTCAAATGTTGTGTTTATGTGCTTCCCCTTCTCTACCCATCTTGTCTTCCGCTCCTCTTTTTATATACTTTGTTTGTTTGTCTGTTTGATTTGTTTGTTTGATAAATGTTAGCTCTTTCACGAGCCTCGATTATGTATACAAAAAAAAAAAAAAAATTCCCTATTTTTATTTTAGCACCCTGAGCGTGCCACATTGTTCTCATCCTTACTCCTACTCTCATTCCTCCAATTAAATGACGTCATTTTCACGGATGTATTTGATCTGGTGATGTGACGCAGGCATGTTGGGCCAAGTGGCCTCTCCTGCATCAAAAGTTTCCTTGTTATTCCTTGTTAAAGGTAATTTAATACAGATTAAACAGTTTTCTGCTGGATACAATTTCTGTCGCAATTGGGCATGTCAAAGGAATTTGGCCACTGGGCTGGTACCACGTGGTTCTCTGATGCTGCCTGGCAGAAGAATATAACTTCCCAATTATAGGAAACAATCTTGCTGCTTGCAATGTAATAAAATCAGCATAATTATAAATACTTACATTGAATACAAGTACAGCATTTGTGGATACGACACCGATATGATCACCTGTTTTGTCCGACTTTCCTCGTCTTGCATGTAAAATTACGAGGATAGGGTTATAGCAGTTCAGCAACAAGAGAGTTCATAGAACACAACACCCCGCTACTTCAATTTCACTTAATTTAAATAAAATTAATGATTTTAATGATCGTTTTAAAAATCTGAATGTTTCGTGATATTGAAGTAGTCCAGAAGCAGTACCAAACACCATCCTTGTACACCACCTCATTGAACCTTTATTTATATTGAAGTTCTGAAAAACTGGAAGTTATTGGAAATATTATAACAGGTGATTTGTGTTTTACAGTCTTCAGGTAAGTCAATTTAAATAAAATACATTAATTCTGGAATTTACCGAGCCTTTTTCCGCAGTACCTGTTACTTTAACCTATCAAACACATTACATTAGTTATTTCGTGCCTGTTGTTTGTGTCTTTCATGACGTCCTTAAAAAAAAAAGTTTCCTGTTAGGAATGATTTTCAATTTTGTTTGACTGCAGACAGGGAAAAGTATTATATATCACTCCTCTCTGCGCATATGCGATCGGGACGAATTGAAAGCCACAGTACCGTGAAACGGCAAACTTGTTTTCCGATGCATGTTCAAAATACAACATACGATTTAAATTAGTTGTTCATTGATCATAAACCGACGATAATAAGCTGATAAAACAGACGGACGGACAGACATGAACCAATTGCTTAGCCCCACTTTTCGCTTCGCGTGTGCGGGTTTAATAATAATCATAATCCTATCAATATTGGCCATCTGGTATTTTTCTTTTCTTTTTTAAATAAAATCCGATAAATATTGGCCATCTGGTATTTTTCTTTTTTTCTTTTTTAAATAAAAGTTTTGGACATATAGGTCAGAAGATTGACCGATTTTATGAGGCCTGTGATCTCACAGAATAACCAGGATGCTATGTTTGTTGTAAATTGGTTGCCATAAAGCCTCAATTGGTTGTCGTAAATGCCGAGTTTATTATCCAGGGACAGCTCCGATTGATCTTTTGGTTTTACAAGTCGGTGCAGACGTCCCGATGCTTACCTTTGACTTGTCTAGTCTGGGATTGATTCCAATCTCACTATACGGTTGGATTGGTGCTTCACATGCAGGGTGTTGCATTATGTTGGCTGCCTTTCCGTTGGATATCAATTGGACTTTTTGCAAAAGCGGGGATCAATTGGACGGTTAAGCAGTAGTTAGACGTGAATGATCATTGAAAACAAATGTTTTTCAAATATCACCAAGGGGGTACACTCCAATATTCCCAACAGGATGTGAGCACCTTTTAACATTGGCGATCAAAGTATTTAGGACAAAAGATGAATACCAACCGTAGGCATTGTGCTGCAGAATCAAATTGTCTGCTGCTACCATCGTGAACATATTAGAATTTTACGACATTGGTTTCACAACTGAGATGTCTCACCAGCTTGATCAAAAGACCATGAACCCAAACACATTGCTGAGGATATAACAGTGCAAGGGTGTGAGTTTGCAGATTTATGATCAATAAAACCGCCATTACACCACGGCTTCCAACAGATTGAATTCTTCGTGTTTGGTAAACATGTTCAGCAGAAATCCTTGCCAAGTTAGAATCGACACCATGAAGGGAATAAGAGTGATAAGACCAAGAAGGTACTTTGGGTTCTGAAACATCACTGGGATTAAACAGATATCGTGAGTGCACCGATTTGAGATTGACCTGTGCTGTGTAAGGTTGGCAGTGTCGTTTTTTTACAGCAAATTCTGGAAATGTTATCCTCAAGGACACTATCTCTAAAATTGCTACAACCACTTGGAATGTGGGGAATCAAGGACAAGGTGCTGCCAAAACCATTTCAGACGCTCTAACAAACACGAGTCACAATGAAATGATAAAGGTGCAATTTATAAAATGATTTCACCTTTCATATTACCGCAGTCAATAACACACTGAGTTTCACAACAATGTAATTATTAAATCAGTTTTAAAAATATCGATCCAAGACTCATAGTGGATCAGGTACATATAATCACATGGTGGGCACAGATTGGGAGAAATTTCGCCAGGTTCCACCAGGATGAAAAGTTAGAGTTTTGCATCCCACTGATTGGCCAGATCTGGATCCAGACCTGAATCAAAATGGAATTGGCTCGTTCTTGTCATATAACCAACTCATCCACTAGATTTGGTCATAACTCGTCCACAAATTTTTGAGATATCATGAAATATATATCGTTTTTGTCCCTATCAATTCTGAAGAATCACTTCTTTTTTTTTAAATAAAAAAACGATTGTATCCACATCCGGATTGTTACCAACATCTAATCAATTCGTGCTCGTCACACACCCAACATGTCCACCAAATTTCATTTGAATCAGTCCACAATTGTTTGAGATATGCTCACAGACAGAGAAACAAGAGTGAATAGTTAACGTGAATAGTAAACAGTGAATAGTAAACTGCAGAATCAAATTGTGAACTGTAAATTGTAAAGTGAATAGTAAACAGTTAACGACATTAGGAAACTACAAAGCATCTTAAATGCAACGCCCGCTCACATGCGCTTTGTATTCAGAGTTCTTCTACACGCTAAACATGACGAAAACAGCTAAAAAAGAAATAAATATTGAAGATTTTTGGCGACCTTGTCCTTTTGACCTCAACCAGTGCTTCAGTGACCCAATATGCAAACCCTACTCAAATTTCAAGTCAATCGGATGAAAATAAATTTTATTCAACCTTGACCTTTGACCTTTTGATCTAAAAAAAAACAATCAGCTTCTAGCATTTGATTAGTAATTCAATGACCCAATATGTAATTTCTTAAAATTTCAAGTCAATAGGATGGAAATTGACCATTTTATGCAACCTTGACCTTTGACCTTTTGATCTAAAAAAAATCCAGCTTCTAGCTTTTGATTGCTGAACCAATTCAGTGACCCTATGTGCAAATTATTATTTCAGGTAAATTTGATGAAAATTGACGATTTTATGTGATGCTGAACTTTGACCTATTGACCAAGTTATTAATTTGTCTTCTCGAAATTCTCATAATAAAGCTTTGTTGAAAATTTAATGATAAATGCTCAATGGTAAAAAAAAAAAGTTATGGACCGGACATATAATATACACAGGCGACAGACAGACAGACAGACAGAAGTGATTACAAAACACCCTCTCCCGCTAAGCCAGTGAGTTAGGGTTTGAGCTGGGAACGCTAACAGGCCAAAATGAAGATTTAGATAAACCAATTCTAAAATTAGAGTTTAGCAAAAAATCACAATCTCAAATTCCAATTAGTGTCTCACAAATTCCAATTCGTGTAAGTAAAACACAAATTTTCTCACCACAAAGTGTGACGGTTTGGCATTGCAATTAAGCTCATAAATCAAAGTGTTGAATGTTTTTCAGGTTATTCAACTAATGTCAACAACCACGTGTCACTAAGAACAGGATGCAAACAACACCGTATTTGAAATTCAATGTGAGTGTTTGAAACAAAAATTGGGTGTGCCAAGGCCAAGTGTTTAGCAACAAGAAAATGGCAGGTGAAGCATAATTAGCCTGGGGGAAAGGTGTGTGTCTGTGTGTGTGAGGGGGGGGGGGCAGATGGCTGGGGGGTCTTAGGTGCAAGTTTGCACGCAAGCGGCAGCAAGCGAGGAACTATCTCGAAGTGACAGGCAAGTAGGACCTCACCTTTCCTGAAATCTTCGTGGCTCAGCCAATGGCGAGCTGGTGTTAGCCAGAGCAGCAGGTGGTGAGCGCTGCATGGAGGGGAGAGGGGGAGAAAAAGGGCTACATGAATACAGAGAAGTAGGTTCACATTTTATTAGCGAATATTGTGTGCGTGGGTGACTCTATGCGTATGCTTCAATATCCCACTGTGTATTTGCTTTACCAGCACTGGGTCTCTGTCGCTTGATTAGCCATGTTTGTGTGTGTGTATGTGGCTCGCTGTATTCTCTTTCCAGTTCGAGTTGGTATTTCTCGCTCGTTCTGGTACCTAATTTGGTCTTTATTTATTTTCTTTTTCTTCACATTGCTTTGCTTTATTTAGCTCGTTTTCTTCGCTTCAATAACATGGCTTCGTTTTCACATTGCTCACTTCTTCAGCATCTTTCAATTGCTTCACATCTTTCTCATCTCCGATCACCCACACACCTTTTCACCTCACTCTCGTTGCATCTTCGTTTCAATCCGGTTACTCACCTTGTAGCTTGGCCATATTGTGGCTCTTCGCCTCAACGGCAGCTGTTCTCCCATCACGAACCTCCGCATACCAACGTGTGCAGGCATCTGTACCATCGGGCACTCAAACCCTGGAAACATAAGCGGGGCACCATCGCATGCAGTCACCTGTAACATCGGATGCTTACCTGCCATTGCCAATACAAGCTTGAAACTGTCTTGATTTGTCCTGTCCTGCTTTGATCACGGCATAGAATGCATGAATGCCATTGACTCAGGGTTGATTGGCCTCTGATAGAGGATACGGTGTGGTGCATAATGGTGATTCACTCCGCTAATTAACATCTGTTGCATAGCCACTGGCACAGTTCTCTATCTGCTTAAATCATCTCACAAGTACGGTAAACCGACCCTGGGCAGGAAGATCCAATCAATTCTAGATCCAAGGCCAGAGATGAGTATTGTAGATAGCGTCGGTGGTCTTTTTATAGACACCTCAGACTCTCAGAGTTATCTGAGAGCAGTGAGGTCAGTCACAATACCTTATGGGTGTACCTATTACAAGTACTAGAATATAAGACCCGTTGCATCACTTACGGGAATGTTAATGTTATAGATTGAGAACGATTTAAGTATGCACGTGAGAACAATTTTTGAGGCCATAGGCATATTCCCCTCTGTGAAGCACCATTTCACATCAGTCCACCATCCCTCTTGTATGGATAATACGGTGCAGAGGAGAAGAGGGAAATTTTGCCATTTTTGCTTACCTAATAAATAGATGGTATAGTGTTTTGACTGACTCTCCTGAGAGTGGACACACACTTGTTGTGGAATTTGTGGAATGGTCTGAGATGGCCTTTGGTCGGTTTTGCCTTCCAGGTAGGGAAGGGAAGTTGTTTCAGTGCAACTGCTTACCCACATGATTCAGTGTACCATGGACAACAAACAGGGTTGGATAATTGAAGATGCAATGGGATGAATCTGTCCATGGGAGAGAGAGCAGATTTCTGCGGAAGAATTCCCAAGCTGAGTTAACATCAGGGGCAGTAGTTATGGGAGACCAGTCCTGAAGAGAGATGGCTGCTTGCCATCCCTGCCAATCTGCTTGAGTGACCTGGCAGACTCGCCGGCATTGCGGCAGCTCTCTGAGGATATCCAGAAAGAAGTTGACTCTTACTAGCATCTAATCGGATTTACAAATCGTAGCAGAGGAAGAGCCAGAGACACTTGTGGGAAAATTTCAAAAGAAAGTCCAGAAGGGAGGTTTTGCCATTGGTAGAAATCCAGGTGGGAAAGTTCAAAGATTGTGTCAGTCACAAAGAGTCACAGAGGTCCTTTGCTAAAGTGACATGGCTGGTGAGAAGTACCAACACCCAGCCAAGTTGCATGGCAACAATTGAAACTGCCACATATGAAGAAGAGAGAATTGCGATGAGTGATTAAGAATAAGTCCATGTTGGCTGAGAGAGATGTAGAAGGAGTCGTCACTGCTTGGAGGATGATACAACACATGGACAAACAAGAGTGAGGAGCGGAGGGGCAGCCGTAGCCAGAGGTACACCTGTCCGTTGGAGGTGTAAGATCTGTACAAGGACGGTGAGAAATTGAGTTCCTGATGTAAAGTACAATTCTGCCACCAGGGTGAGGTTCAGATCTATCAAATTGGAGGATACTTTCTTCTTTTTTTGTTTGTAGTACAAGGCTTTGTGGTAGCATTGTAATGAAATTGTGTCTAAGTTGAACCCAGGTGTTATGCCGACCCTGTCCACTGAGAGGCTCCTATAAGATTCGGACTGGACAGCGCTCCGATGATTCCTGTGACATTTACTCTGTGTGATGTAGTGCATTCTCAGATGGTGCGTGTTACTCTAGGTTCTAAGCTTGCTTGTACTAATTGCAAAACCATTACTTACTTCTATGATTATTGCATACTGATATGTGGCTTGTTGGTTTCTTACAGGTATTGCTAGAGATCGATTCTGAATTAAACCTACTGTTGGGACAATGTTGTAGGACTGATTCTTACAACAATTAATTCAGAATCGATCAACACGCATACACAACACGTCGAATCTTCATGGTCTCCCAAGGGCTATGGCTCCGCACTCAGGGAGAATGCCGCCTAAAGCTTGTGATTAATGGTCGCATGTTTCCGGATGTGCATTTAATGGTCTTACCAGCGTTATGTGCGGAAGTGTTGCTGGGACATGATTTTCTCCGACGGGATGGGAGATTGGAAATGGAATTTGGTGGTGCTGATACTCTTGCGGTGTGTGCTCTCGCAGGGATGGAAATTGAACCACTGTCGCTGTTCCCCAATATGACTGCTGACTGTACACCAGTTGCCATTAAATCGCGATGCTACTCCCAGGCTGACACGCAATTCATTGCTGAGGAGACAGCGCGACTACTAAAGGAGGGTATAATCGAACCTAGTCGATCGCCTTGGAGGGCCCAAGTTTTGGTGGTGCAGACCGCCACGCATCGTAAATGCATGGTAATCGACTACTCGCAGACTATTAATCGGTTTACACAATTGGATGCCTACCCACTCCCGGTAATGGATTCTCTGGTATGACAGGTGGCACAGTACTCGGTCTACAGTACTTTAGATCTTCGTAGCATGTATCATCAGATTCCAATCTCCGAGGCCGATCACATCTACACCAGGTTTGAATCCGGACAAAGGTTGTACCAGTTCACCCGTCTGCCTTTCGGGGTCACAAATGGGGTATTCTGCTTCCAAAGGGCCATGGACGATCTCATTGCTAAGGAGAACTTACCCGATGTCTTCATTTATCTGGATAATCTCACGGTTTGCGGGTACGACAAAGCGCATCATGATGCTAACCTGAAACGCTTCCTCGAGGTTGCGCACAAGTATTGCCTGACTATGAACGAGGATAAATGTCGCTATTCCGCTCGAACGATAGATCTCCTGGGGTACATCGTGACCCATGGCTCTATCGCTCCAGACAAGGAGCGACTGCGACCCTTGCTCGACATGGCCCCACCCCGCGATCGTACTTCTTTGAAGCGTGCTCTCGGGCTTTTTGCTCATTACTCTAAGTGGGTGCAAAATTTATCTGAGAAGCTTCGTCCACTTGTGGATTGCAAAGAGTTCCCCATGGCTCACGTTGCTAAGGCCGCTTTCCATGGCCTGAAGTCCGACATAGCTGACGCTGCTGTGTCGACGATTGACGAAAACAAGTCCTTTGTTTTGGAAAGCGATGCGTCGGATCACGCGATAGCTGCTACACTCTCTCAAGGGGAGCGACCTGTGGCCTTCTTTTCTAGGACTCTCTCCCCTGCGGAACGCCGACACTCGTCTGTCGAAAAAGGAGGCGTACGCCATCATCGAGTCGATCAGGCGCTGGTGGCCATATTTGCTTGGCAGATGTTTTCAGATCATCACGGATCAACAGAGTGTTGCCTTTATGTACGACACGCGCCATGCCCAACACATTAAGAATGAGAAAATCACTCGCTGGAGGATTGAGTTGGCCGATTTTTGTTACACTATCAAGAATCGCCCGGGGCGGGATAACCTAGTAGTGGATGCCTTATCATGGCCACCGGATGCCTTATCACACACTAGTGTGTGTGAGCCTCACCTCTTTTGAGGATCTCCGCGACCTTCATGACACATTGTGTCATCCCGGCATGACGCGTTTAGCTCATTATGTGCGCAGTCATAATTTGCCCTATTCGATTGAGGATATTCGTCGGCTATGTCGCACCTGTTCCGTTTGCGCTGAACTCAAACCTTGCTTCTACAAACCTCGGATGGGTACGCTGGTCCAGGCCACTCGGCCATGGGAGCATTTGGCTATGGACTTCAAAGGGCCCCTGCCGCCTTCGTGTTTACCGTCTTGTCTGGGCATACCAGCTTCGGGCAGTTCTCGTTATCTTCTCACGGTAGTTGATGAGTTCTCCAGATTTCCCTTTGCTTTCCCGTGCGGTGATATGACCGCTCTCACAGTTATCTGGTGTCTGCGGGAGTTGTTTTCTATGTTTGGGAACCCGGCCTATGTCCATACTGATCGTGGAGCGGTGTTCTTGTCCCAGGATGTGAGAGCATTCTTACTCCAGCGGAATATCGCTTCTAGCTATACTTCTCCAAATCGGCCCCAGGCGAACGGACAGGTGGAACGCTTTAATGGCATTATTTGGAAAGCCATTGCTCTGACACTTAGGTCTAATGGACTAGGGTTGGACCGATGGCCCTGGGTGGTACCCACCATGCTCAGCTCCATCAGGACTTTATTGTGCACCGCTACTAATCACACTCCCCATGACCGTATGTTTCGGTTTTCGCGTCCTTCTGGAGGTGGTTGTCCTTTTCCGGGCTGGCTGGCTGTGCCCAGACCGGCTTTCCTCAAACGCTCGGTTCGCTTGAGTAAGTACGAACCCCTCGTCGACAAGGTTCGTATTCTCCAAGCCAACCCCGAGCACGCTCGAGTGCTGATGCCGAATGGACGTGAGTCTACCGTCTCGGTACGTCATCTTGCCCCATGCGGGGATACTGTTGAGCCGGACTACGGCACGGTCATTCCGACAATGGAGGATCTACCAGCTATCCCACCGCCACATCCGCCGATCCGGATGGCATTGTGGGGCCACCGCCATCACCCGAGTTAGGTGATCATTCCGATGCGGGGGATTTCGGTCTCGTGGATGTGGCACCTGGTGCCTATCGGACACGCGCTGGGAGAGAAATTCGCCGCCCCGATCGCTACGGCTGGACTGACTGACATGGACTACTGCTACCTGATATTACTCTGCTGCTAACTAATGTTTCTATGCTGCTATGACTTGCTAGCTTGACTTCCGCCATTGGGGGTAGTGTAGTTTTAACGGCGGGGAGAATGTAATGAAATTGTGCCTAAGTTGAATCCAGGTGTTACGCCGACTCTGTCCACTGAGAGGCTCCTATAAGATTCGGATTGGACAGCACTCCGATGATTCCTGTGACATTTACTCTGTGTGATGTAGTGCATTCTCAGATGGTGCGTGTTACTCTAGGTTCTAAGCTTGCTTGTACTAATTGCAAAACCATTACTTACTTCTATGATTACTGCATACTGATATGTGGCTTGTTGGTTTCTTACAGGTATTGATAGAGATCGATTCTGAATTAAACCTACTCTTGGGACAATGTTGTAGGACTGATTCTTACAACAAGCATAATTGCCTGAGGCTGTGATTTTTCCACTGATAGAATGCCCTCTGTAGATTACTACAGGAATTGGGAATTTGGCTGTGATATGTCACCGACTCTTCACAAAGGATTTCCGTGGGATCTTTAATATCTACCAACTCGTGCCTGCAAACAAGACCCAAGTTTAACACCCATCCAAGAGATGGCACACATTTATGAATCACCCTGCCTGCGAAACACCGGGATGACAGTCTATAGCTGGGCTGAGATTCAATCCCAGGTTAAACAGCTAAGTGACGAGTGTGGGTACCTCTCAGCCATCCTGCTATCTCTGGAGGAGACAATAGCCAGGCAGAGACACGAAGGAGTCAGTGATGTCCCGTGGGAAGCAGGATTTTGTTAAACAGTGATGTCCGGTCTCTCAGGAGTGGCCTGGATTGAGAGATCTGTCAGGTTGAAGAGGACGTCTCGGATATTTGAGGTCGACACAGTCAGGGACAGCAGATGAGGCATTGGGAGGGTGCAGGTTGGGGGTGGGTGCGACATGGGGAGAGGAAAACAGGGACGGGGGGGATGCGGTGGAAGATGAAAGAGTATGGGATGAGAGAGAATAATTTTAGCAAATTTATGTTTTTGTAAGAGAAATGAACTACCATTAAGGCAATCTGGCCAACTTGGACCTCTTAGTTTCCGAAGTTATTCAATAGGTATCGCCATTGGCTTTGGACGAAATAACAAAGTAACAGTCGCATTGTACAGCCGGGCATGTGGAAGTCACAATCATCGAAGGTATTGTACACCTCTCCTTTCCTATTCCATCTCTAGGTGCTGCATAACGTCATGGCCAGGCACCGGAGGGGGCCCGTGATGACGCGTGCTGAAAGGGAGTACTCAGTTTTCACTCTGTTTTCTTGTTTGTCCGGGCAATATCTCAGCCATACTTTGAGCTAGGAATCTAAAATTTGGGGACAATTGTGAGCACGTGCTATGGCAAAAACTTACTTTTTATTTTTTGATTAATCAATTAATTGATTAATTATTTCATTATTATCGATTTATTAAGTACTTATTTATTTTCTTTCTCTGGGCAATATCTCAGGCACCTTTTGAGTTAGGAAGCTGATATTTGGACACAAACATGATGAAGTTATTTGGCTCTAAAGGATATTTTTGATTTATTAATTAATCAATTCATCCAGTAATTATTTATTGATTAATCAAGTTATCAATTATTTTTTCCGATTAATTATTTAATTACTTTTCAAAACGTTACAGCTTCGGATGAAACACTGGTGGTTTAGGTATGCTATTAGCCAATTGATTAAGAAACTAGATGGTATTCATAGAATACTTACCCTGCACTGTCAACTTGGTGCGAACCAACTCTTCTGATTTTGAACGTTTTTTTTCTTTGATCCAATGTGACTGCCAGACTACGTAGGCGATGACATCATAAATTTATATTCTCTAATATAATTGTTGTGTTGATTATGCTCAATAAATTTTAAACTAATCAGAGTAAGCGTTGTCACTGTCAAATTATGACATCATAATTAAGGCACCAATGACGTCATCGTTAACAACACTTATTCCCCATGTGGTGTTCTTTATAATGAGCCATGTTTCAATTTTTTCCATGGAGTGGTTTCAGAGATAGAGGTGAAAGTTTTTCCAACATGGCGCCCGTACCACGTGGTGGATGACGTCATAATTATCACAAATTCTACAGGCAGAAGCGCTCTTATGGTGAAAATTTTGTGTCAATCGGACCAACAATTGCAGAGAAAACTAGAACAACACTCTTCGATGGCACGATGACTGAGATGCCTCTGCCCACATTATTACATCACTAGTATACTTGTATCAAGTTTGATTTAAATCCATTCAGCTGTGCCCAAGTTTGCACATTTTTACCTGACATGACCACTGACCTTTGGCCTTCGACCTCGGGACCCCCAAAATCTAATCAGTTAATCTTTACATCATTATACATATCTGTACCAAGTTTGAATCAGATCACTTCAGCCATTCTCGAGTTATAGACCGATTACAGACTTTGACCTTTGACCACTTGACCCCAAATTCTAATCAGTTAATCTTTACATCATTATACAAACCCGTACCAAATTTGAATTGGATCACTTTCGCCATTCTAAAGTTATAGGCCTATTACCGATTTGAAATTTGACCCCAAAATCTAATCACTAAATCTTTACAATATTACACATACCTGTACTAAGTTTGAACGAGAACGCCACTCAGGAGACCGCATAGTCCCGCCGTGGGTCAAGTTGGAAAAGTACGATTTCGCAAAGGTTTGAGGGAGTAGTTCAGTGACAACACAAGACAGACACTGCACAGAGCACAGATATATATATATATATGTATATATATATATATATATATATATATATATATATATATATATATATATATATATATATATATATATATATATATATACAGACTTGGCATTTGATATGGAATTTTTTTTTTTCTTGACTTGGGTTTACTTTCTTAACTCAGTATATCAATCTGGTGAGTTTCTTTTACACTTTGGTGATTTATTTGTTAAAAGAACCATGTCACTGATTGTCTGTCGCAGCAAGAAGTCAACAACAGGATTATATCACAGGTGGCGTGGCAAAATGTACGGACAGGTGCATTTGATGATTGGCTTCACAGTCGGGTATACAAGGGTTGTTGCGTTCTGTATTAGTGGAAAACAACTGCTGCACGTCTCCAAAAGTTATTGCCGCTTCCTCTGGAGATGGTCCGTCAACTCGACAATGCTGTTTTTCATGGAGTGGTGGCTTTACGAAATTACGGCATGAAACAGCATGCTATTGCTCGGCAGTATGGCATCACTCAAGGTCAGGTGTCAAAGATCCTGAAACGAAATGCTCAGAGGGGTGTCCCTACTCCAATACCGAGGCCAGGACATCCCCGCAGAACCACAAGGAGGGATGATCGCCAGCTGCACCGGTTAGTCCGCAATGGCCATACCAAGTCAGCTAATCGGCTTAGGACTGAGTGGCAGCAACTGACAAATGTGCCTGTATCCAGAAGGCTAGTCAACCAACGACTGGTTCAAGCAGGCTATCGTGCCAGGCGTCCCCTGAGAAAGCCACGCCTGACCAGACAACACCGCCAGCGCCGATTGCAGTGGGCCAGAGAGCACCGTCAATGGCAGCCAGGACACTGGAATCACGTGATCTTCAGTGACGAGTCTAGATTTCTGGTCTATCGTCAAGATGGCCGCGTCCGAGTGCGCAGACAAGCGCATGAAGCCTACAACAAAGAGTGTATAGTGCCATGAGTCCAAGCTGTAGGTGGTGGGGTGACCGTCTGGGCTGCTTTTCATGCAGGGGGGCAAAACTGACCTGGTTGATCTGAATGGAAACCTGAACCAATTCAAGTACAGGGCCATTCTGGAAGAAACATTGCTTCCATTTGCTCGTGCAGTCTTTCGAGGAAACTTTGTCTTCCAAGATGACAATGCACGGCCTCATCGTGCTCGCATGATCCAACACTTTCTTGCTGACCATGGTGTAGAGCATATGGAGTGGCCTGCCATGTCCCCGGATATGAATCCGATAGAGAACTTGTGGGCAGAATTAACGCGTCAAATCGACAACTTGGACCAGCAGCCTGCCTCTGTGCATGAATTGCAGCAGGCTATTGTCACTGCATGGCAAGCGATTCCTGTCCAAACCTTGGCAAATCTCGTGAACAGCATGCCTCAACGTGTACGTGCTCTCCTGAATGCTCGTGGGGGTTACACGAAGTACTGAACTGTAATTTTACTGTCCGTAATCCCAGTCGTAATTTAACTTTTGTTTTTGTTAAAAAAAAATTTGGCTAATGTGCAAAATAAAGAGATACTTCTGGAAAACGTACAGAAGTTTAACACAGTACTGTCCATGAATTGAGTTCGATATCAATTTACATCACTTTCAAGGATCAATTTATTTGCTTCGAAATGTCAAATGTGGTTTTTGTTTCTTTTAAAGGTCACATTAACAAAATCTAGAATAATTTCAACATAATTCCAATGAACTTTTGGTTCTAAGACATCTTGAAAAGTAAGTTCACCCCCACAAAAAAATATTCCATATTAAATGCCAAGTCTGTATATATATATATAATATATATATATATATATATATATATATATATATATATATATATATATATATATATATATATATAATATTGTAACGAATGTGAAAAGTATGGTTTTGTTGTGTGTAACACCCTCGTAATGTAAATAATGGTCGCAGCCGTCCTCCTAGTTAATTCCATGAAACTTACACACAGGCCACGATATATCTTTTTAAATAGTTTATTTCCTTATTCTATGTAGGCTAAATATGTGTTTCCCACTAGATTGACTCTGCATTGCATCAAACGAAATAAAGCGTAGGCCCCTCCGATGATGCATGGCAGCTCAAGTGCCAGGGATTCCTCCACTTGAGCTTTGACATCAACCGTTTATTGCAGTACTGAACTGATGAGCAAAGTGACGGCGCAGTACCTGCAGCTGCTGACCGGTTTTCGCCATTTGCGGCCATTACGAACAAGGGGAGTGGCTAGAGAAGATGGGTCGCCCCCCTCGTCATAGGGGGGAGGAGTAAGGCGGCCCCGCTCATCCAACCCAGAACAAGGGGTTTGGCTAAGAGAGGGCGGAGCGGGAACCCCCGAGAAAGTGCGCGAAGGTTCGGGGAGGAAACCAATATAAGTCGCCGCGGGACGCACTCCACCCTCTTGCTCCTCTTGCTCTTGCGTCCTCCAAGCTCTTGCTTTGCCCCCGTCCTCTTGCTTGCGGTCCCTCGTTGTTGCTGGGGAGAAGGAAGACGCCTGAACGAGCAGGTGTGTGCGAGCCATCGTGTGACTAGCTGCTCGGCAGCTAAGGGGGCAGCTAAGGGGCCGCAGGCCACAAAAAGGACGCGCCAGGCAGCCATCGACGCTGGACCCTCCATTGCCTCCCAAAAACAACCATCCATCCTCAAGCCATACCTGCCTGCAATATCCCCCGTGTAAGTGTGAACGTCGTCTGTCCTAATCGTTGTCCTGGGGTTAAGTAAATAGACTAGTATAAGCTAACGATGCACTGTGTGACTGCTTCTTCCAGTTCCATCCATTGCTTGTAAATAATTTTGATCGCTCCTTCCATTCGCTGAATATAACCGATTGCTCTCGTTGCTCTGGCTTGTGAAAATACATAATAAATCCTGTTATTCCTCCGTACTCTGTCTTCTTCTCTCTTCCTTCTCTTTCGGTCGCTTTAGAGGTTTCCCGATTGAATATCTGTGGTGCGATCTGGTCAACGTTGGGGGAGTCGGGCCAATTGGGGATCCTGTAACGGTCGCGGTGGACCATCCGCTCGGCCCAAAGTAACATCTAAACCGCGTCCGTATATATATATATATATATATATATATATATATACGTATATATATATATATATATATATATATATATATATATATATATATATAGTATATATATATGTCGGTCGAAGACCTCAAGGGAAGGAAGAAGAAGAAGAATCAGAGCAACAATGTTTAATAAAATCGATTACAAACACACAGTGTGGAGCGAGGCTCAAGAATGCACCGCCTAACACGCAGCGGGCAATTTCTCAAGACACTCGCTGAAAAAATAAGTAAAAAGGCATTTCATTTATAGCAAAATATCAGACAAGAATCTGCGCTAAAGACATAGCAAAACCTGGGCCATAGAGACCCACCTTCCCTCGTCCCTTCCTGAAGAAGGCCAAACTTAGACAAAAAGATGTAAGCATGGGATAGGCTGAGCCTTTTTGGCTCTTTATCTAAACATATCAGACCCGAGCGCAGGCCGAAGAAAATATTCTCATACACTAGGCTAAATGGTAGATGAATGATTGGATACACGTGCTGAATACAATAACAATCAAGGATATGTAATGTCTATATTTCTCCCGAGGTTGGTTACGTCCTTGATTTTAGGAGACATACTAGAAACTACAAAGATATATAATTAATTATTCCCTTTGTGAAGAAGGCGTTTGGCGACATGTTTTCCCTGTACGTGGGTCGCGAGCATATTATCTACTGTTTGGCACATACATTCAAGGACTTGTTTACTGGGCTAAGGATCCACCCTGCACGTCGAGCCTCGAAACCACATTTTGTCCACTCGCCTCTGCCTGCAGCTGAGTTCAAATCAGTTTTCAGAAGCACGATATATAATTTCAGATGTTATGATCAATTGAGTCATGGGTTTTAAACCCTAATGGCTAACAGTTCCTTCCTTTGTCTTTACAAGACAACTCCTTGGAAAGACACCGTATACCCCAGTGGTCAGCATCCCAATTAGTCACATGCCAGGCACGACATAGCGTCACGCATGCTCAAGAAAGATATCGGCCCTAACTGGCCGTCTAACATTCAACGCATGAATTGTTAGCCATAATTCGCGACGACGGCGTCTGGTTAAGAGATTGCTGCAGCCCGGCCGGATTCCGAATCCACCCTCGTCACGGCGTAGGTGCGACCCAGTTGCCAGCCAGATTTAGGGCCCTCCTTATGCAGGCGTGGTCCTCGCGAATTAGGGCAAACAATCGACGTCCAATGCCATCAAGCTTTGTACATGTGATTTCTGGGTGGTGTAAGTGGTGGTGAGGGTGGTTCTTCCGGATACATGTTTGCCATCCGCTCCTTACTGCTGGCATAATAGCAATAACCTTTAAAAGAACCTACACTTTCTAAATCACAGGTATAATCATCCCAACTAAAATCATCATTATCAGAATCCCAAGCATCAATAGGTTCATCGTTTTCCCCACATACTCCTTCCTTTTCTGCCAATAACATATCCAAAGCCACTTGATTCTGCATCACCATCGTTCGCATATGCACTAATTCGTTTTCCAATTGTAGTTCTGCGATTCGGGTTTCGTTTCCAATTCGTTCCATTACTAATGCGAGACTATCTATTAGCCAATCATTCATAATACATAAGAGGCGTTAGCCAGTACACGCAAGGGGTTTTCCACACAAGTATCACAGTCATCACAAACATCAATACAGGCATCAGCCAGTTCCCACAAGGGATTTTTCAACACAAGTATCACAGTCATCACAAAAATCAATACAAAATTCTGAAGCGCCGGTCACATCTGCCTTGTTGAAGGACCCATTCAGGTCGACGGCCTCTATGGTCAAGATCATGGTCTTCCGACGGCGGTTTCTTCATTGTCCATCCTGAAAAATACTTTCTTACACACACCATGATCAAATTCCTAGCCCCCCCCCCCCGTCCCACCAATTGGCATTTAGTTACCTTATCTCTCAGATGGTTGGCTTATTCATAGCCGCATTTCCTGTGTCGTGTCTGGAAATTCGAATGCCATATTTACTTTCACCAATTTCCGAAAATACCTTCCTTTTAATCATCTTCCCTACATCTAATAATACATGATTTACCAACCATTTCCCCCCCAGTGCAAGCCAACCCCTTGTATCACCTTCTTATCACGAAACAACAGTCCATAACTAACCACTTTCCTTTATTTCCTGCCTTTTCCATTAACTTTTTATAACCCTTTTCCTCCACTTTCTCATCAATTCCTGCAGTCACCTGTCATTGACAAATAATCCATCTGATTCGACTTTCCACTCCAATCATCTTTGCACTTTCCATGACCTTCTTCACACTTCCTTTTAAACCTTTTCTTCAGACACAACCCACATGAGTTATGAATACAATTCCTCTTTCAGGCACGTGTCTAGCCACTCACAAAGTGTCCATAAGACAACGTCATCATATTTCACACCTCAGCTCTCGAGACCACCCAGGGGTCCCTTGAGAGATGCATCCTAATGTTAATCAGCTCTCGAGAGCTCAATTTTGAACAGGGGTAAAACCAGCAATACTCAATTCTGCCGAGCAAGAGGCCAGAGCAGTATCACTCCCTCTTCCCTCTGCCCACCCTAACTGGCAGACAGACAATGGCGAGCCATAAGCCCCAAAATGACATTCCACGAACCCTTTCAATATCTGTCTAAACCTACTGCCATTTAACGACGCTTCCCAGATGACGGCTCTCATACACTATTCTGTCTGTGAATTGTTGCATCCCACAGATGCCACGATTATTTGAACAAATTCATTTTCCTAATCCACCCTTTCAATTTTCATTTCAATTTAAAGTCAATCCAATGTCCTCTAATACCTCTCTTAGCATCCCATGCACCTGTTGCAGACACCTGTTTTAGCCTCTGGCCCCAGATAACTCTCTGCCGGTAGACCTTAATGGTTTGGTCGCCATATGCATATGTCTCCGTGTTCGCCCATGCCCTCGTGTCCCCCCACTTGAGGCGTGACGCGGCAGGTGCAGTGCTGGCAAAGCGATATATTAAACTAAGTGTGATTGCCACCCCTAACAGGCGGTGGTGCAGCATCCTCGATCTGTGGTGGTGCGTTTGAGGTGTCTGTGTTTGTGGGTATGGCCAACTTACAATGTGTGGCATGTACCCAGGATGACTTGCCCTCACAAAACACCGCTGTTGGTGTGATCAGAAGAACTTGGTATGGCCCCGTCCACCTTGGTTCGAGCGCAGTCTTACGGGTGAAATGCTTCACCAGCACGTAATCTCCTGCCTCGAAGGTGTGGATAGGCTTGCTTGCTGGCTCTGGCAGGGCCTCCCGAACGCGTTCATGTATGCTGCGCGCTACATGGGACAAACCTATGCAAAACTTTAGAAGCATGTCATCCATGATAGGTAATTCAAGGGCTGCCATATCCACTGGCGCCAATACCGGCAAACTCATGGGCCGACCCATTAATATCTCGTGCGGAGAGAGACCAGTGGTGCGCCCTGGAGTGGAGCGCACGCTCATTAACGCTAGCGGAAGGGCCTCCGGCCACTTGAGGCCTGTCTCGTCGCAAATCTTTGCCAACTTACCTTTCAGTGTGCCATTCGTTCGTTCTACAAGTCCCGCCGATTGTGGGCAGTAAACACAGTGGAACGACTGTATCACTCCCAAGGCCTTTAACACGGCTTTAATGACGTCACCTGTGAAGTGCCCGCCCTGATCGGATGACACTTTCTGCGGGACACCGAATCGACATATAAAGTGCCGCAAAAGGCACTTGGCCACCGTTATAGCGTCAGCCCTGACGCATGGGTAGGCCTCCACCCACTTGGTGAACATGTCCACCACTACCAGTACATGCTTAAAGGACATACAAGGCGGTAAATTGAAAAAATCGAACTGGATATGACAGAACGGCCCGACGGGAGCCGGGTGACCCGCGTTGTGGCGGCGTCTGGGGGGTGCCCCCCTATTATGCCGTTGACATATAGCGCACGAGTGACAGAGCATGGTAACCGCAGCCGAAAGGCCTCGTGCTGCCCAGGTGGAAGTGACCTGCCTCATCACCCCCCTATGGCACACATGGCCATTTTGATGCACCATGCGTGCCAACCATGGCAATAAAGCTCGCGGTGCCACGGGTTTGTCATTAATCGTCCACATTTGTCCTTCTGCGGGGCGCTGAGCTCCCAATTTAATCCAATCTTGATGTTCTACGTTTGAGGCCGCGGCTTGTAATTGTATTACATCGAACTCTGTAGGTGCGGATGTCGGAACGTCTGTCTGGGCGGTCGCTTTAGCGCCCTGTTTACGCGTAACTACTGGCATATTATACCCAATCTGTTGGTTTGCCGCTTGTGCTGCTGCTTCGTCGGCTCGGGCGTTTCCACGGGCCACAGCGTCGTCTGTACGCTGGTGACCTCGGCATTTAACTACAGCTATTTCACGTGGAAGCATAATACTATGAAGCAGATTACGCACTAAGTCCCCATTTTTAATGAGTGCTCCCGCTGAAGTGAGGAACCCTCTCATTTTCCATATGGCCCCTTTGTCGTGGACCACTCCGTGTGCGTATGCCGAGTCAGTATAAATTGTCACTGCCTTTTCCTCGCTTACTTCGCACGCTCTCGTGAGTGCGTACAGTTCAGCTTGTTGTGCTGACCAGGTGGGCGGGAGGCGGCCGCTTTCGACCGTCTCCGTATCCGAGCATACTGCGTACCCAGATAACAGGGATCCGTCCCAAGCCCGTTTGGCTGAACCATCGACGTAATAGGTATGACCGGCTTCCTGTAGCGGAGTGTCCTGTAAGTCAGGCCTTACCGTTGATATTAATTGGACCACGTCCGTACAAACGTGCGGGATTCCCTCCTCCTTTGTTGGCAAAAGTGTCGCTGGGTTAAGAACGGTACACCGCATCACCGTCACGTTGGGTGCCATAATTAATGCCGTTTCGTATTGCATCAGTCGAGTGGCTGTGAAATGCTGTGTGTTTCGCTGTTGTAGTAGTGTATGGACGCAATGCGGTACCTGTAAAAGGACCGGATGTCCCATAACTATGTCGGCCGTCCACTCAACTGCGTATCGGGCAGCCGCCACGGCTTGTAAACACAGCGGAAAGCCTTGTTCTACCGCATCAAGCTTTTTGCTGAAATAGGCTACCGGACGTTCCCTATCTCCATGAGTCTGAGTTAACACGGATTGTGCGAATCCCCCTACTGCATGGGTGAAAAGTGTGAAGGCCTTTTTATAATCGGGAAGGCCCAAGGTTGGGGCCGTTATTAGGGCTCGTTTGAGTCCTTCGTAGCAGCGTATTCGATTGTCCGTCCAGTTCACCATCCGTGGCTGGTCGTTTTTCGTCGCCTCATATAGAGGTTTTGCTAGTAACGCATAGTCAATTATCCATGTACGACAATACCCTGCCATTCCCAAAAATCGCAACGAACACACTAACACTTCACTGTTATCCTTCACTTCACTTTAAAATTTCACTGTTATCCTATCAATACCTGGACATTTTTTTTCCCTTCCTTCCTAGATACGCGAATTTCACACCAGTATAAACCCACTGGAAAAATTATCTGAAAAATAACGAAATCGTCTCCAAGTTCTCTAACTAATCTCCATTCGCAATCACCAATTTTACCCTCCTATGCATTTTGCCTTAGGTTTTAGAACCTAGAGTCTACCAAAAACAACAACTAGCCTCCCAAAGCCATTTCCCTGCAAGAGCGGAGGTTAGCCTTGCGGTCAACATGACAATCTTCTTCATTTTGCTCTATCACCTCCCTTTGAGCAATAATTTAATTGATGTGATTCCCATATACCTGGTGGAGTTCTGTTCACCTCGTCTGCAGAGCCGTGATCCAATCTTCACCAGCCCCCAATCACCTTCTCGATTGGGGTCATTCTGCATGTAGCAATCTAACACAACGTTTTTAAACGAAATACACAACTTTACATTCATTGTTCCCCCCCCCCCCCCCCAATCTGGCTCTCCCCAAGAGCTCCGTGTCCGGACAGACAGACAGATAAACAGACCGGGTGAAACCATAACCATCCATCCTTCCGATTGGACTCACGTCAGCATCACATGTCATTCTTGCCTTCATTCAACGCATTCTGCCATCCCAAGTCGGCCAAATACAAGCCCCGGCCATGCCGTTGAATAAACACCCAGTCGGTTGACAGCCTATCATTTTTGACTTTCACTCCCATTCTCCCTTACTACATTTGGAGAGCCGTTAATGTGGGGATGTAATTGAACACTTGTTTTAAAGCCCTGTCTACACATGCTCTCCATAACATACTCATTATTCCCTGCCAATTTTACTCATCCGGATTGCCCAACGCCCGTAGGCAATTTGGGGAACCCCTTGTCAATCCATGACACACTTCAATGACTCACACAATAAACACAAATACACGCTGCAATGACAGATCATTCATTCCCTTATACACAAATACCATGTGACTGACCCTTTATTCTCCAAAAATCACATAAACATTTTCTATTTCCACATATAAGAAATAACCAATATCTCCCTTGAGATACAAAACAAAAACGCTTCCAACTCTAGCATCCCAAAGACTTCCTTGGAAGCATGCTCGACAATGCAGCATCGCTTCCACTCAGCACACAACATACCTGTGCTCACTCCAACACATCCAGTGCGTAGCTTAACTTAAAATACTCATCGTCCTACTTTTCTTGGGCTAGTCCCTCCTGGTAGTCCTAAGATCGGGTCGCCCCCCGATCCCTAACCTTAAACGCAGTTCTCACGCCGGAGTAACTTAACACCTATTATCTATCACCCACATATGGGTCTACCTGCTTCCCACGCAGGAAGCTTACCTGAGGGATATCCCTCCTTATCTCGCGCGCCCTGTATAATCGATTCATTACCCACTGCTGCTCTGGTTTAAACTAAATATGGTTCGGAATGCAAGCCAGGTGGTACAGCCGACAGAGGTCCACACGTCCAAAGCAAGGCAGGAGGCTTCAATTTCGATGTGCAAAAATGCTTACCCAAATTAGGTGCCGGCAGGCCTCCTCCCCGACCTGGAACGTGAGGGTCCACCTCGTCTGCACACTTGGATGATCCCACTCCTGACACCAAAATTGTCGGTCGAAGACCTCAAGGGAAGGAAGAAGAGGAAGAATCAGAGCAACAATGTTTAATAAAATCGATTACAAACACACAGTGTGGAGCGAGGCTCAAGAATGCACCGCCTAACACGCAGCGGGCAATTTCTCAAGACACTCGCTGAAAAAATAAGTAAAAAGGCATTTCATTTATAGCAAAATATCAGACAAGAATCTGCGCTAAAGACATAGCAAAACCTGGGCCATAGAGACCCACCTTCCCTCGTCCCTTCCTGAAGAAGGCCAAACTTAGACAAAAAGATGTAAGCATGGGATAGGCTGAGCCTTTTTGGCTCTTTATCTAAACATATCAGACCCGAGCGCAGGCCGAAGAAAATATTCTCATACACTAGGCTAAATGGTAGATGAATGATTGGATACACGTGCTGAATACAATAACAATCAAGGATATGTAATGTCTATATTTCTCCCGAGGTTGGTTACGTCCTTGATTTTAGGAGACATACTAGAAACTACAAAGATATATAATTAATTATTCCCTTTGTGAAGAAGGCGTTTGGCGACATGTTTTCCCTGTACGTGGGTCGCGAGCATATTATCTACTGTTTGGCACATACATTCAAGGACTTGTTTACTGGGCTAAGGATCCACCCTGCACGTCGAGCCTCGAAACCACATTTTGTCCACTCGCCTCTGCCTGCAGCTGAGTTCAAATCAGTTTTCAGAAGCACGATATATAATTTCAGATGTTATGATCAATTGAGTCATGGGTTTTAAACCCTAATGGCTAACATATATATATAATATATATATATATATATATATATATATATATATATATATATATATACATATATATATATATATATATATATATATATATATATATATATATATATATAAGTTGATATATATATATATATATATATATATATATATATATATATATATATATATATATATATATATATATCTGGTCAACGTTGGGGGAGTCGGGCCAATTGGGGATCCTGTAACGGTCGCGGTGGACCATCCGCTCGGCCCAAAGTAACATCTAAACCGCGTCCGTATATATATATATATATATATATATATATATATATATATATATATATATATATATATATATATATATATATATATATAATATATATATATATATATTTTATATATATATATATATATATATATATATATATATATATATATATATATATATATATATATATATTGTTACGGGTCGCGGACAAGATGTTACTTTGGGCCGAGCGGATGGTCAACCGTGACCGTTACAGGATCCCCGATTGGCCCGACTCCCCCCAACGTTGACCAGATCGCACCACAGATATTCAATTTGGAAACCTCTAAAGCGACCGAAAGAAAAGGAAGAGAGAAGAAGACAGAGTACGGAGGAAGAACAGGATTTATTATACACACAAGCAAAAAGACGGAGCGATCAAAGTTATTTACAAGCAATGGATGGAAGAAGCAGTCACACAGTGAATCGTTAGCTTATACTATTCAATTTACTTAACCCCAGGACAACGATTAGGACAGACGACTTTCACACTTACACGGGGGAAATTGCAGGCAGGAATGGCGGAGGTGGGTTGCTGGAGAGGGAGGCAGGGTCAGGTCCCTGCAACCGGCAGGGCTAGAGGTAGCAGCTCCTTTTTGGCGGGAAAACCCACGGTCGCGTCGACGCTGCTGATGCTGTGGACGTCACGCGCTGGCTCGGTCACACCTGCTCCTCTCCTTCTGGTGGAGCCGTCTCCCTCCTCTCAGCGCGTCTTTCCAAAGCTTGTTTCATCTCCAAGTACCTCTCCTTGTTGGAGCGTCTCTCATCTCTCATCTCACAGCTCACCTCTCCTCTCATCACTTCTGCCGAAGCAGTCCCTTCCAGTCGCTTTTATTACTCGGGTCGGAATCAAGCCGCCGGCTGCGAGGGCACGCCTACCGGGTCGCTCACCGCGGTGCTGGTTGGCTGTTAGGGCTGTCCGAATCCCCCTTTGATCATGACGACGTGCCACGCCCGTGAGTTGGCGGCTCCTACCCCCCCCTCTTCTCCGAGATTAGCACATGGGCAATGGCGGCTTGCGGGATTGAACACCACTCGCACCGCTTTTGAAAGGAACTTTGGAGAGCGGAGATGATTGGGGAAATTGAAAGGGGCCTACGCTTATTTCGTTTGATACAATGCAGAGTCAATCTAGTGGGAAACACATATTTAGCCTACATAGAATAAGGAAATAAGCTATTTAAAAAGATATATCGTGGCCTGTGTGTAAGTTTCATGGAACTAACTAGGGGGACATCCTTCGACCTTATTTACTCTACGAGGGTCAGTTAAAACACAACAAAACCATACTTTTCACATTCGTTACACTGCACCCTCCTTTCTTCAGGGCCGTCTCGGGCCTACAAAACTTTAACTTAGTGTGACACGTAGGTGTAATTCCCTCTACAATTAACCTGACCCTGAGTGTGACAATCTTAAAACACAAATAAATATGTCCCCCTGCTGCATTGCACGCTGTCTAACAGATTTGCGCCCACAGGATAACCGAATTACGGAATTGTTTTCAAACTCTACATTTATGGTGGGGAGCATTATTTACAGTGACGTTATTTCTTATTTACAACGCAACCCAGGACCTGTGTTTTTTTTCTTTTTAGGGAACAAGAAAAAGAAATTCCTGTTGGGAGGGAAGAGACAGCACGCATTGCATCGATGCACCAGTACCAATACCACCAAAGCACCCAAAAGCACCACCAAGCACCAAAAGCACCACAAAGCACCAAAAGCACCACAAAAGCACCAAAAGCACCACTCGATGCACAGTCACCACTGTTCATAATAAACACAACAAAACAACTGGTGGTGGTCTTCTCTTTCTCTGCTGGGCCGATGTTCTTCCCGACGCCTTCTGTCTTCATGCGGCCTACTTGGAAATAATAAAAAGCACAACTTGTGTTCATTTTTATTTAGGGCCTCAGGGGCCAACTAAGGGTGGTCCACCTGTTTGGCATAGGTGCCACCTTACCGAGGTCCGCAAGCAAGATTCCCTGGCCACTATGGCCGGTCTCCAACAGAGGTGCCCTGCCCCAGAACCTGGGGTCCATCCAGTGGTACTTGGCCGCAGAACAGCGGTCCATAAAGTGGTACATCAACGCAATGCATGCTGGTTCTGAGAATCTCGTGCGCACAATGGCCATCTCACGCACGCTCCCCTCGGCACCCAATGGCGCACAGGTCCTCAAGTGGGAGACAAAAGGGGGGAAGACAAATGAGCGAGGGGTAAGGTCACAAGGGTACACATCAATAAAGGCAATGCAGGCTGAAGTGCGTACGGAGAGCGAAGTGAGAAAAACTCGTCCCTACCGTACGTCACCCCCCCTGTCACCTACACTACCCTTGCCCTTACCCCATATTTACAACAATTTACACCTTTACAAATCCGTCGCTACTGCCACGTCTTCCCCTTATTTCCCATACCAAATTCGTCTCCACAATCCCACTATCCAAAATTTGCCATCATCAATTCATCATCAATCCTCATAAGGAGGAAGAGATGGAACATCAAGCACAATGTCACACCCACGTCATGATGCGTCTCACATTCCAAACATCTGCACAATAAAATAACAAAACATGGCATGGTGTAGAGTACCTGTCACCTCAGTTGAGTGGATGCAGATGGTGCGAGGAGACTCCAATCCTAACTGTCCTCTAAATGATTTTAACACACTTTACACTACCCGGGGTCTCTCCCTGCCAATCCATTGGCCAACTTACTCTATGGGTTCTAAAACCAATTCCCATTGACCAAACTGTGGTGCTTCTCAATTTGGGGTCTCACTCCCCCGATTCATCTCCCGGTGCCCTTGCACAATTTCTGGGCTGTGACGTGTAGCTCTCCCAGCAGGTCTACCCACCTGCACACCTCCACCACTGCAGTTGCCACCCGAGCTTACTTAGCTCCTCACCCTAACCTATCTAGCTGGGGAAGGCCCCTCCTGGCTCTGTCACCCCACTCGGTGCCCTCTGGCACTGGGCTACCCGGGTCCGTCCTCCGGATCCTCGGGCCCCATCCACAACAACTACTGGCTCCCAGAGCCCACCTGCGGCCTCACCTGGCCGACATCCTCACAGTGGTGGAGTGACCAACCAACTACACACACTAACAGGCTACACGCCCAGCCATTTCCACAACACTAATGCACCCATCCAAATACCATTCTCTCACCCGCACCACAGATGCCAATATCCAACCACAATTTACCTGTACCCTCTACCTAACACTTACACTACCCGCCCCGGGTATTCGTGATGGGGGTCCACTCTTCCCCCATTCACACCTCCGCACCATCCACTCCACTCCATAGTTTCCACCATACTCACTCCACGACCATCCATTCCAATACTCCATACCATTTATTCCATGACTCCATATATTCCACATTCCATGTATTCCACCCACCTGTTGGTGCACACCTGTGCACTCACACCTGGTGCCACCTGCACCCTCCTTTCTTCCTGGACCATTTGGTCATCACAATACACGATCACCTTCACTCACTCATACACTGCTCCACACACCTGTTCAGTTGCACACCTGTGCAATCACACCTGGTCTATCACACCTGTTCAATCCTCACACACACGGCATCATCTCATCAAACTACTCCCCTCTGAAACTTGCGCTTCCCAGTCACCCCTTTAAACTATTGCGCTCCCACGTCATTATCATCCACACTAAACTACCTGCGTCCCCACTACAGGTATCAGTCACTAACTAATCTTAACGTTACCTAATGTCATCTTCGCTAGATCCCTACACACAATATCCTAACCCACCCGGGCTAGTTTTCACTGCCATCAACCCCATACTCTAGTGCTCCTTTGCCCTCCCTTTCTGTAAGGGATGACAGAGTTGCCATCCCACCACAGCGGGGAGGTCCTACTATCAATTTTGCTCACCAAATTCAACAAATCAAAACTTTTGCCAATCATCTGCCAATCACCGTACCAATCATCAAATTTTGCCTTTTTCTAATTTTGGGTCCAAAACACTAACCTCATCACCCGTCTACTTATTAGATCCTCTCGGTGCGCCAATTCACTTCGAAAGCTCGGCTTCGTACAGCCGAGCAATGAATGCGGGTTCTTTGGTGCCGGCGGCTGGATGCGTCCGGCACTCGGTGCAGGGACGGGGGCTTACTCGTGCCGAGATCCCACGCACCACCTCGGCGCGGAGCCATCCAATTGCCCGATCTCGACCTGCCGGAACTTCTCCACAAAAGGGGGTCGCCATGACGACCCTCCCTATCGGGATGCCCGCTCCGCCTAGTGGAGCACGGACGTGGCCGTTCCAAGCGAGGCCCAGCGTGGATCGCGTACGGCGGTCCTTTCGAACCCGCCGTGGCTCGGATCCCCGCTGGTTCTCGCGGCACGCGAAGCCCGGCACGCACCGAGGGCCCGACTCGGCTATAAGTCGCTCTAACCGCTAACCCGGTTACCGTCGATGCCTCACCTGCATGCTTACGCGCATACGCTACCCCTTTCTTGCTCATACCTCCAGCTGTTTCCATGCTCCTCGTACCTTTCCTTACACACCCAGGTACACCCATTCCACTCACAGCCTTGGTCACACACCTGACCACCGAACACTTTGGCACACATTCGTTGGTAGCACACCTCACCAAAACACCTCTTCGCACCCCTTCCTCGGTCACCTCCTCTGTGACAATCACAGGTGTGCTCTCACTCGCACACCCAACCACGTGCCTCACGACCAACTCAAGTGTGCATTCCCACACACGCTCTACCATTCCAGGTGTGCATCCTTCCATTCCAGGTGTACATCCTCGCTCACCTGTCACAACCAACTCACGCTCCGTGTCACTCTCACTACTTTCACCTCCACTCTCGGTCACGCACTCACCCTTACTCTTGACAGCGCACTCTTTTCTCATGCCCCTGTCCGTTACACACCTTTCTCGCGCATCCTCTTGCGCACACTCTTTCGTTACATCCTCTGTAACTCTCACCACAGGCGTGCATTCTCCTTCACTCTTGACAGCGCACTCTTGCCCCATGCACCTGTCCGTTACACACCTTTCTCGCGCATCCTCTTGCGCACACTCTTTCGTTACTTCCTCCATAACACTCGCCACACTGCGCTTCCATGTGCTCCCTCGCACACGTGCTACGACCGACTCACTCTCGACAGCACACTCACTGGTCGGCGCGCACTTTTTCCTCACACACCCCATGGTCGGACATTCTCGCACACCTCTTCTTTCGCACACCAGACCTGTCGCACACTTCACCAACGGCCTTTCACGAACACCCGGGTCCACAACAACCCCCAAGCCGACTGAAGCTCCCCTCACATCATGTACATTTCCGATTATATTGCCACTCACCTTGGCACCTCGTCTCCGCACCTCCTTTGCCACCTGCAACCTAATTATTTGGTTAGTGAGCATCACATTATGAGTTGAGCACCGACCTTGTACCAATTCCATTACCTCCTCCTGGATTTCTCTCTTAGTTTCTGTCCGTCTCTTCTTAATTTCAGTCACCTCTTCTTCCACTTCCTCTAATTTTTGCTTCACCTCTTTTATTTCCCGGTGCGTCTCCTCAAGTTCGTCCTCTAAGGCTACCTTGACCATTTCTATGTGCGTCCTCACCTGCCGGTCGTTCGTTTCCATTACCTCTGTCACCTCGCCCACCCTCATTGTCAGTCCCTCACGTACCATCTGACATTGCCTCTGTGTCGCTATTAAGTCTTCCTTGATGTCTCTTTGTGTCGCTTTTAACCCTCCTAGTACCGCAGTGTTCCTTTGAACCTGCTCCACTAACTCCGTTTGTCCCTCTGTCAGCTGTTCCACCTCCTCTGTCAGACCCTCTATTCCCCCCTGTAACCTAGCCGTATTATTCCTCACCTCTTTCTCTATACACTTTTCGCCTCGCTTTACCTCCTCGCGTACCCCCGAGACCGCCTCACTCACACCTCGTCGTATCTCCTCTTTCATCTCCTCCATCTCTTTTGTAGATGCCACCCTCATCTGTCCCAATTCATCCCTCTGAGCATCCAATTTACTTTCTAACCCGATTTTCACCTCCTCTAACTGATTCTCCTGGGCAGCCATTCTATTTTCCACCCCCGTTAACCCATGTTTCACCCCTTCTATCCCATTGTCTAACCCCTCAAATTTCTTGTCTAATCCCTTAAAATTATTGTCTAACCCCTCAAATTTAGCTTCTAGCCGTTCCCCCATTTCTCCCATTTTGCCCCCCATTTCGCCCCCCATTACCCCCATTTGCCCCCCAATTCGTCCCTCATTGCCCCCATACTGTTTTTCAAACCTCCAATTTGGTCTCCCATTTGTCCCATAAGGGCCCCCATCATTCTGTTTTCCATTTCTTCATTATTCTTGTCCATAAGGGCCTTCATTTGTATAAAAAAAAGGTTCAAATCCACGAGCGGCGCTGCTACGGTTGCGGGCGCCGTGGCCATGTGCGAGGCGCCATTTTGCGCGCCCGCAACCTCGTGCGCGAGGCCGCCATTTTGTGCGCCTGATACTCCCTCAACCACATTGCCATTGCTCTCCTCCTCCCTTTCCTCCACATACATTTCCCCGAGGTCCTGGGTTACCCCTAACCCGTCTATCTCCCCACCGACATCCGATCACCTTGATTGTCCATGGCGCGATCTCAAAATTCGGGTTTTATAAAACAACAAAATTTCGGCAGCTCGTAATTTTGACCAAATTTTTTTCTACACGTTTTAAAAATTTGGTTCGGGCCTCGTATCCCACTCCTAGACACCAATTGTTACGGGTCGCGGACAAGATGTTACTTTGGGCCGAGCGGATGGTCAACCGCGACCGTTACAGGATCCCCGATTGGCCCGACTCCCCCAACGTTGACCAGATCGCACCACAGATATTCAATTTGGAAACCTCTAAAGCGACCGAAAGAGAAGGAAGAGAGAAGAAGACAGAGTACGGAGGAATAACAGGATTTATTATACTGTTGCGGATATGGGATTTGCATCCATCCATATCCGCTTGTAAATATTCCCCTGTTTCCTCAATACTTCCCAACTATCCCCAATCCCCCATTCCCTAGTCCCATTTTCTGTAAACAACACTCTGTAGACCCGACCTCCCCCTATTTCCCCCATTAAATGTCGTGCCCAGGTTCACCGCATCTCATGTAAGACAACTATAGGACATCTTGCTAGTTAAATCTTAGTCTATGTCAGTTAAGGACTCGTTTCCATTAATTCTGACCCTTCGTTGCACCAGAATGTGATTGTATGGCACCGTTAGGAAGTTTAGGACCTCCCAATACCTCCCTGCAGCTCTTCCTCATGGTTCAGCAACAACAACAACAGCAACGGCAGCGGCGGGCGCGGGAAGTGCGCGTCCTCACTCCGGCTTGGTTGGTAGGGGGTGTTGGGAGGGCATCAGGCCTTCCCAACGAGCCGCCATCGAACATGTGCTCGACGGGGTTGCCGAATAGGGGCTCCCTGTCAGCTCCTCGTCAAGGGCGGAGCCCGGTAACCCCCGCACCCAATGGAAGCGGCGGACCGGCCCCAGTGGGGCGGAGCCAACCAGCCGAGGGCGTGTCACTCCCCGCTGAGCATGCGCAGGGAGAGGGAGGTGACGTCAGATGCGCGCAGAGCTGAAGGAGAAAGGACGCACCCTCCGAGCACCGAGAGACCTCTGCCATTAAGAAAGACCTCCCAAAGACTGAGCTGTATCCTGTCCCCGAGCCAAGGTGCACCTTGTGCCATCGGTCTACCTGCCATCAATCCCTGTGTGAGTCAGCCTTGTTCCATTTGTCTGTGGTCTGTCTGGGTCTAAGTAAGCCAGTTAGATAAGCTAATCTTTGCACTGTGTCACCTGCTGTAAATAACCTTGACTGCTCCTTTTCGTTTGTGTGGTATAAATAATAAATCCTGTTCCTCTTCTGTACGTCTTCGTCCTCTTCTTCCTCTTTCCATTCGATCGCTTTAGAGTTTTCCCCAATTGAATATCTGTGACGCGATTTGGCCAACGTTCGGGGTAATCGGGTAAACTGTACGAACACGGCGGCCATTCCGCTCGGTCAAGCAACATCTTTAGCCGTGTCCGTAACATTTGGTGTCAAGAGTGGGATTCGAGGCCCGAACCAAATTTTTTTTAAAACATCTAGGAAAAAATTTGGTCAAAATTATAAAGTACCGAAATTTGCTTTTGTTTTACAAAAACCCGAATTTTGAAAGTCGCGCTATGGCAGATCAAGACGGCTGGGTTCCGGTAGAGGAGAGTGGGGTAGAATCGACCCAGGACCCCAGGGAAGAAGTGGGGGAAATGGTGGAGGAGAGTAAAGAAGGTGTGGTTGAGGGGGTATCAGGTGCACAAAATGGCGCTCTCGCGCACGTGGTTACAGCGGCACCAAATCTTGCCGCGCCCGTGACCATAGCAGCGAGCTTTGATGTGGGGGACTTCATGGCGCAATTCACCGAGATGCTGAGAATAGAGGGGGAGAAATTGAGTAATAAAATGGAAGCAATAACGAACGGATTGGGAAACCAAATGGAAGCAATAACGAACGGATTGGGAAACCAAATGGAAGCAATAACGAACGGATTGGGAAACCAAATGGAAGCAATAACGAACGGATTGGGAAACCAAATTGAAGCAATAACCAACAGAATGGGTGACCGCATGCAAAAATGTGGGGAGACCATGGATCGCATGGTGGGCGAAAGGGTCCCAGGGGTGCACGAGGAGGTAACGCGGGTCGAGAAGCGCTGGTTGAGCGAAGTGGAGGAAAGCACGGGTAACCGGACCGGGGTAGAAATCGCGACACGGGGTTTGGAAAAGCCGGCGACCGATGAGGTAGAGGGAATTTTATTAAAGCCAACGGTCGTCGAGGGGAACAAAGACAAAGCAGTGCTGGGAATTAAAATTGAAGAGATGACGGAGGTAGCCCGGGAATTGCAGGGAGAAATGGAAAATGTGCAAAGTCCCTGCTCACATCACGATGCTGTGCTTAACCCGAATGGAAGTTTGCAGGTTTTGGTGCAGGGAGGAAGAAGAACCCCGAAGGTGAGACGTGCTGTGTATTGTGCTGGGAGATTTTGTAAAAGGATGTTTAGCGACAAAAGAATTGTCGCGCGATTGGGATCGATATGGCACCCGGGCGTTGGTGAAGGGTCCCGTGTGAGTAAAAATGGCACGCGTGTGAGGAAAAAGTGTGCGTCGGCGAGTGGGTGTGTTATAATGTGTGGGAGTGAAACTGAGTGCGAGCGAGAATGCACGTCGGGGTGTACGGAGTGTACGTGCGAGGGTGAGAGTGACACGAGGAGTGAGTTGGTGGTGGAGCGGGTGCGAGAATGCACGCTTGGAATGGTTGAGGGTGTGCGAGGAAGCACACCTGAGTTGGTCATGGCGCGAGTGTGGGAGAGCCCATCTGAGCGCGTTAGTGGGTGGATGCCAGAGTGCACGCCCATGGTGAGTGTTACGGAGGACGTAACGGAGGAGAGGTGTGGACCGAGGTGTGCGCGAGAGGTGTGGTGTGTAACAGGGAGAGCGTTGGTGGAATGTACGGACGGCGTTGGAATGCCGGGTTTTGTGAGGGTAAAAGGGGTAGCGTATGCGTGTGAGCATGCAGGTGAAGCATCGACGGTAACCGGGTTAGCGGTTAGGGCGACGGATAGCCGATGCGAGCACTCGGGGTGCGGTGTGCTTTGTTGGATGCGAGGCCCAGCGCGGATTGAAGCTGCGTCGTTTCTCTTCGAAGCGTCGTTGCCGATTCGGGCTTGGCCCCGCCCCGCACGGTCGAGTCCGGGCCTTGGCGGGCGAGGCGACCGGTCCGGTTCAAGGGCGAGTGGGAGGAAGCGGAACGGTGCCCCCTCGTGGGGACGGGGTTCCGACCGGGGGAGATTGAGCCATCGGGCCCGGGACCGCAAGGTGCCGCGCCGAGATGGTGCGTGGAATCTCGGCCCAACCAAACCACCTCCCTTGAACCGAAAGCCGGACGGATTCAACCTGCAGGCGACCAAACCACCCGAATTCATTGCTCGGCTTTACGAACCGAGTTTAATGATGTCATGGCCCATGACGCACCGAGGCTAGGATATAGCGGACTGTGATGATGATGGTAGTGATTTGATACGAAATTTATAATAGTGGGTAGAATTGGCAGTAAATGGAAAATTTTTGAATTGGTTGGAATTTGGACGAGCAAAATTGATAGTGGGACCTCCCCGATGTGGTGGGATGGGCAATCCACCATCCCTCACGGCGAGGGGGGGCAAAGGAGCACTAGATTATGGGGTGTATGGCAGTGAAAACTAGCCCGGGTGGGTTAGGATATTGTGTGTAGGGCCCTAAAAGATGACATTAGGCAACGTTAAGATTAGTTAGTGACAAGGATACCTGTAGTGGGGACGCAGGTAGATTAGTGTGGATTAGAATGACGAGGAAGCGCAATAGTTTAAAGGGAAGATGGAGGAGCGCGAGTTTTAGAAGGGAGTAGACAGAGCAGATGATGCAGTATGAATGGAAGTGCTGGTGAGCAGCTTCAAATGAGGCATCGGTGAGGCAATGCTCCGAGGTGTGTGTGAGTGTACAAGTGATGAATGAGAGAGCATTGCGGATGAGTGTCATGGTGAGTAGTGAGTGTTGTGGATCAGCGCGAATGCGCTTGAGGGAGAGAAGGGTGCAGGCGGCACCAAGTATGAGAGCACAGGTGTGCAAGTACAGGTGTGTGAAATATATGGAGCAGAGAATGAGTGGTGTGGAGAGAGTTGGAGTAAGTGGTACAGAGTGGTGTGCATGGTGCGAAGGTGTGGATGGGGGAAGAGTGGACCCCTTTCACGAGTACCCGGGGCGGGTAGTGTAAGTGTTAGGGAGAGGGTATAGGTAAATTGTGGTTGGATATTGGCATCTGTGGTGCGGGTGGAAGAATGGTATTTGGATGGGTGCATCAGTGTTGTGGAAATGGCTGGGAGTGTTGCCTGTTAGTGTGTGTAGTTGGTTTGGGCACTCCACCACTGTGAGGATGTCGGCCAGGTGAGGCCGCAGGTGGGCTCTGGGAGCCGGTAGTTGTGGATGGGGCCCGAGGATCCGGAGGACGGACCCGGGTAGCCCAGTGCCAGAGGGCACCAAGGGGTGACAGAGCCAGGAGGGGCCTTCCCCAGTAGATAGGTTAGGTTAAGGAGCTAGGTAAGCTCGGGTGGCAACTGCAGTGGTGGAGGTGTGCAGGTGGGTAGACCTGCTGGGAGAGCTACACGTCACAGCCCAGAAATTGTGCAAGGGCACCGGGAGATGAATCGGGGGAGTGAGACCCCAAATTGAGAAGCACCACAGTTTGGTCAATGGAAATTGGTTTTAGAACCCATAGTGTAAGATGGCCAATGGATTGGCAGGGAGAGACCCCGGGTAGTGTAAAGTGTGTTAATGTCATTCAGAGGATAGTTAGGATTAGGAAGTCTCCTCGCACCATCTGCATCCACTCACCTGAGGTGACAGGTACTCCACACCATGCCATGTTTTGATTATTTTTGACTGTGCAAATGTTTGGAATGTGAGACGCATCATGACGTGGGTGTGACATTGTGCTTGATGTTCCATCTCTTCCTCCTTATGAGGATTGATGATGAATTGGGTGATGGCAAATTTTGGTTAGAGGGATTGTGGTGACGAATTTGGTATAGAAGAAATGTGGGGAGACGTGACAGTAGCGACGGATTGGTAATGTGTAGATTTTGTACATATGGGGTAAGGGCAAGGGTAGTGTAGGTGACAGGGGGGTGACGTACGGTAGGGACGAGCTTTCTCACTTCACCCTCCGTACGCATTTCGCCTTGCATTGCCTTATTGATGTGTACCCTTGTGACCTTACCCCTCGCTCATTTGTCTCTTTTGTCTCCCACATGACCTGTGCGCCATTGGGCGCCGAGGGGAGCGTGCGTGGGTCGGCCATTGTGCGCCTGAAATTCCCAGAACCAGCTGTCTGCATCGATGCACCACATTATGGACCACATGCCTGTGACCGAGCACCACTGATGGACCCCATGGGTTGGGGCATGGCCCCTCTGCTGGAACCGGCCATGAGGGCCCGAAATCTTGCTGGCGGACCTTGGCCACAGGGCACCGATGCCCCACAGGTGAACCACACGTAGTCGGCCCTGTGGGCCATAAATAAAGGAAAATAAAAAGGACACATTGGGCACACTTTATTGCAAATAGGCCGCCAGTAAGGAAATGAAAGAATGACAACATCTGGAAGAACAAATAATAATAACCAGCAGAGGGAGCCGAAGAGCAAGAGACCACCTGCAGGGTTAGGGGTTGTTGGTTTATTTTTATTATTGAACATTGACGAACTATGATGACTGGGCACCGATTGGTGCCTGAGGGTGTATTGGTGCGTTTTGGGTGCTTTCATGGTGCATTGATGCAGAGCAGACTGTCTCCCCCCCCAGAAAGAACAATCACAGGTCCTGGGTTAGTCTTGTAAATAAAGTAGCGTCAATTGTAAATGATGCTCCCTACCGGCTGTATGTTTAGTTTGAGGATGCTTTCTGCGATTCGGTTATCCTGTGGGTGTGTTTCTGTTAGGAGAAGGGTGCAACGTCGCAGGGGGACATATTTACTCATTTGTGAACATCTGTAAAACTGTCGCACTCAGGGTTGAGTTAATCGTAGAGGGAACTACATCTGAGTGCCACACTAAAGTAGGTAAAAATTTATCGGGTCGGGCCGCCCCGAGGTAGAGAAGGGTGCAATGTTGCGGATATGGGATTTGCATCCATCCATATCCGCTTGTAAATATTCCCCTATTTCCTCAATACTTCCCAACTATCCCCAATCCCCCATTCCCTAGTCCCATTTTCTGTAAACAACACTCTGTAGACCCGACCTCCCCCTATTTCCCCCATTAAATGTCGTGCCCAGGTTCACCGCGTCTCATGTAAGACAACTATAGGACATCTTGCTAGTTATTCTTAGTCTATGTCAGTTAAGGACTCGTTTCCATTAATTCTGACCCTTCGTTGCACCAGAATGTGATTGTATGGCACCGTTAGGAAGTTTAGGACCTCCCAATACCTCCCCGCAGCTCTTCCTCACGGTTCAGCAACAACAACAACAACAGCAACGGCAGCGGCGGGCGCGGGAAGTGCGCGTCCTCACTCCGGCTTGGTTGGTAGGGGGTGTTGGGAGGGCATCAGGCCTTCCCAACGAGCCGCCATCGAACATGTGCTCGACGGGGTTACCAAATAGGGGCTCCCTGTCAGCTCCTCGTCAAGGGCGGAGCCCGGTAACCCCCGCACCCAATGGAAGCGGCAGACCGGCCCCAGTGGGGCGGAGCCAACCAGCCGAGGGCGTGTCACTCCCCGCTGAGCATGCGCAGGGAGAGGGAGGTGACGTCAGATGCGCGCAGAGCTGAAGGAGAAAGGACGCACCCTCCGAGCGCCGAGAGACCTCTGCCATTAAGAAAGACCTCCCAAAGACTGAGCTGTATCCTGTCCCCGAGCCAAGGTGCACCTTGTGCCATCGGTCTACCTGCCATCAATCCCTGTGTGAGTCAGCCTTGTTCCGTTTGTCTGTGGTCTGTCTGGGTCTAAGTAAGCCAGTTAGATAAGCTAATCTTTGCACTGTGTCACCTGCTGTAAATAACCTTGACTGCTCCTTTTCGTTTGTGTGGTATAAATAATAAAACCTGTTCCTCTTCTGTACGTCTTCGTCCTCTTCTTCCTCTTTCCATTCGATCGCTTTAGAGTTTTCCCCAATTGAATATCTGTGACGCGATTTGGCCAACGTTCGGGGTAATCGGTTAAACTGTACGAACACGGCGGCCATTCCGCTCGGTCAAGCAACATCTTTAGCCGTGTCCGTAACAATACACACAAGCAAAAAGAAGGAGCGATCAAAGTTATTTACAAGCAATGGATGGAATAAGCAGTCACACAGTGAATCGTTAGCTTATACTATTCAATTTACTTAACCCCAGGACAACGATTAGGACAGACGACGTTCACACTTACACGGGGGAAATTGCAGGCAGGAATGGCGGAGGTGGGTTGCTGGAGAGGGAGGCAGGGTCAGGTCCCTGCAACCGGCAGGGCTGGAGGTAGCAGCTCCTTTTTGGCGGGAAAACCCTCGGTCGCGTCGACGCTGCTGATGCTGTGGACGTCACGCGCTGGCTCGGTCACACCTGCTCCTCTCCTTCTGGTGGAGCCGTCTCCCTCCTCTCAGCACGTCTTTCCAAAGCTTGTTTCATCTCCAAGTACCTCTCCTTGTTGGAGCGTCTCTCATCTCTCATCTCACAGCTCACCTCTCCTCTCATCACTTCTGCCGAAGCAGTCCCTTCCAGTCGCTTTTATTACTCGGGTCGGAATCAAGCCGCCGGCTGCGAGGGCACGCCTACCGGGTCGCTCACCGCGGTGCTGGTTGGCTGTTAGGGCTGTCCGATTCCCCCTTTGATCATGACGACGTGCCACGCCCGTGAGTTGGCGGCTCCTACCCCCCCTCTTCTCCGAGATTAGCACATGGGCAATGGCAGCTTGCGGGATTGAACACCACTCGCACCGCTTTTGAAAGGAACTTTGGAGAGCGGAGATGATTGGGGAAATTGAAAGGGGCCTACGCTTATTTCGTTTGATACAATGCAGAGTCAATCTAGTGGGAAACACATATTTAGCCTACATAGAATAAGGAAATAAGCTATTTAAAAAGATATATCGTGGCCTATGTGTAAGTTTCATGGAATTAACTAGGGGGACGTCCTTCGACCTTATTTACTCTACGAGGGTCAGTTAAAACACAACAAAACCATACTTTTCACATTCGTTACAATATATATATATATGTATAGAAGATTAAAAACACCTCACAGCCACAAAACACGAAATTAAAAACACCTCACAGCCATGAAATTAAAAACATCTCACAGCCACGTGATTTAAAAACACCCCACCACCACATCATTTTACACCTCACCACCACATCATTCAAAATACCTCACCACCACATGATTCAAAATACCTCACCACCACATGATTCAAAACCACCACCACGTTATTAAAAACACCTCACCACCACATCATTTTACACCTCACCCCACATAATTCAAAATACCTCACCACCACATAATTCAAAATACCTCACCACCACATGATTCAAAACCACCACCACGTTATTAAAAACACTTCACAACCACGGAAATAAAAGTTTCAGGGAGTAATTCAGTGACAAGACACTGCCCAGATATGTAGATATATAGATAAATAAACCTGAAAATCGCAGAGCCAGAATTATTTTTTGGTCTGGGAAGCCCCTGCGAGGTTTCTTCTTCTTCAGCCACTCACAACCCTGGGTGAATATGCGATCTTTTTTTTTTAAGTTCGAATTTTGCCAAATCTGTTTTATTCGTTTGTTAATATACCTCAGCCATTGACAAATCTGGAATTATAATTTTATTTGAGGTTCAAATTAACCCGGGACATTGTGTCAAACGATGCCTGCAAGTCTGTACACGTGATAAATAATTAATCGTCCACAGTCGAAGAATCTTCTTCTTCACGCAATAACAACTTCCAGCTTCCAGACCGTACATCCAATCATCTTCAAATTTTGCACTCGTGTTACTCTTCATGACTTCTACTAAAGTATGAAGTTTTACGTCGATCAATGAAGTGGTTCAAGAGATATGAATGTTTTTATTATTTGCGTTTAATTAACAATATCTGCCAAACCACGTGACCTATCGCAAATTCAAAAAGGTCGTGTTAGTAGACTGATATGCTGAACAGATTTGTGAAGTTTCCCTTCGATTGGATCATAAATGAGGGAGGAGCTAGGTTTTAAATGTGTGCTTAAAAATGTCATAACTCTGAAACCATGTGATGCATGACGTCATGCTCCCTGACGTTTTTGTTCGTCATGGGTATGCGATTCTGCCTGCAAAGTTTGGCCTCGATCTGTTCAGGCGTTTTGGAGAAAATTGGATTTTAGTGTTTTTCACTCAAAACAATATGGCGGCCGAACCACGTGACCTGTGACGTCATAATTACCATTAAAATATTCTGCAGACCGAGTCCCTCCTATGGTAAAAATTTGCTCTCAATCGGTCCAATTATTGCAGAAAAAATGGTTTTTAAAGGAAAACAGAAAAAAAAATTCCCCAAAAAATTCCTGGATCCGGAATAATTTCCTGAGCTTCACCAAAAACTAATCGATTCTTCCTTATCCCAAGGGCAATCATCCCACCAACTTTCATCTAAATCCGTTCAGAACTTTTCCAGACATCTTGTTCACAAACACACGAACACACACACGCACACACACACACACACACACACACACACACACACACACACACACACACACACACACACACACACACACACACACACACACACACACACACGGACACGAGCGAATGAATTACTCCCTGGCGGGTGTAATTAGATCACTTCAGCCGTTCTCAAGTTATAGAACTATTACAGACTTTGACCTCTTGACCTCTTGACCCCAAAATCTAATCAGTTTATCTTATATTATTAAACCTAAGTGTACCAAATTTGGTCAGAATCCCATCACTCTTTCACAAGTTATCGTGATAACAGTATTTTAACCTAGCATGACCTTTGCCCTTGTGACCCCAAAATCGAATCGGTTCATCTTTACCTCATTATACATCCCTGTGCCAAGTTTGCCTAAGGTTCCTTTAGCCGTTCACAAGTTATCGTGGTAACGAAAACCTATCACGGACGGACGGACAATCGGACGGACAACTTGAAAACATAATGCCTCCGGCAACTTCGTCGGCGGACGCATAAAAATTCATACTGATCGGATCAAGCGTTGTACTTGTCGAATTATGATGTCATAATTAAGATACCAATGACATCATTAACATATCTTATTCCCCATGAAGAGTACTTCACAATGAGCCTTGTTTCAATTTTTTCCATTGAGCAGTTTCGGAGATATCGAGGTGTAACGTTTTTCCCAGATGGCATCCATACCACGTGACCTATGACGTCATGTTTATGAATACAAAAAAATCGACAGGTTGAGGCGCTCCTATGGTAAAATTTTGTGCCAATCGGACCAACGGTTGCCGAGAAAACGATTTTTTTTTTTAATGCAGACACGCACGTACATCACGTACGCACCCGAATGCCTAACCCCGTTTTCACTTCGTGAGCGCAGGGTAAATAATTATTTTACGATTATTATTGATTTATTTTAATTACGCAATTAATCAATTAATTAATTGTCCACCTCTCCTTCCCAATTCCGTGTCTATGTGCTGCAGGGCTGCATCGCAGGGCGTCGAAGACTGGAGGATATGTTGTTTATTTATTTGGCATGGGGGTGGTGTACCTTGAATGTATCTGTACTTGGTATCTCCGCCACCAAAGGTGGATGGACGTTATGTTTTCACCCCTGCATGTTTGTCTGTGAACAAAATATCTCAAAACGCTGAGGACGGATTCGTACGAAATTTGGCAGAGACGTAGCGTGTGTGACAATGACGAAATGATTACATTTTGGTGAAGATCCGGATTCGGATCCGGCTACTAGATTTTTTAAAAGTGATTCTTCACCATTGGGAGATAGGGACACAAACGATACATAGCAGGATATCTCAAAAAGTTGTAGACGGATTTGGACGAAACTTGGTGGACAGGTTGTGTGTATGACAAGGACAATTCGATACGATTTTGGTGAAGATCTGAATATGGATTCGGATATGAGAATGATCTAAATTTTAAGTGATTCTTCACCATTGGGAGATAGGGCCAAAAACGATACATAGCAGGATATCTCAAAAAGTTGTGGACAGATTTGAACGAAACTTGGTGGATGAGTTGGGTGTCTGACAAGGACGATTCGATTCAATTTTGGTGAAGATCTGAATATGGATTCGGATATGAGAGTTATTTAATTTTGAAGTGATTCTTCACCGTTGGGAGATTGGGCCAAAAACGATACATAGCAGGATATCTCAAAAAGTTGTGGACAGATTTGGATGAAACTTGGTGGACATGTTGTGTGTGTGACGAGGAAGAATCGATTCAATTTTGGTGAAGATCCGGCTCCAACTAGTATAATATTTTTAAAGTGATTATTCACCATTGAGTGATATGGCCAACCAGGTGGAGGTATGTATGCTCTTTGCTGAGTGCCGTTCTTGTTACGCTGCGCTCGCGAAGCGAAAAGCGGGGTTAAGCATTCAGTACGTGGCTATGTGTGCATTTTAAACATTCATTTTCTCGGCAACCGTTGGTCCGATTGACACGAAATTTTACCATAGAAGCGCCTCCGCCTGTAGAAATTTTTTCGTCATAATTATGACGTAATAGGTTACATGGTACGGACGCCATCTTGGAAAAACGTTTCACCTCTATATCTACCAAACCGCTCAATTGTAAAAATTGAAATATGGCTCATTGTCAAGTACTCACCATGGGGAATAAAATATATTGATGGTGATGTCATCGGTGCCTTAATTATGACGTAATAATTCGACAAGTACAACGCTTGATCTGATCAGTACGAATAAAACAAAAATTCCTCTGCAACTGTTAGTGATGGACACGAAATTTTCAGAATATGTGCGGCTCCTCCTGTAGAATTTTTTAATGGTAATTATAACGTCACAGGTCACGTGGTACAGACGCCATCTTGGAAAAAAATCGAAAAAGTTGCACCTCTATATCTCCAAAACCGCTCCATGGAAAAAACTGAAACATTGCTCATTGTCAAGCACTCCCCTTGGGGAATAAGATTTGTTAATGATGTCATCGGTGCCTTTGTTATGACATCATAATTCGACAAGTACAACATGTATCCGATCATTGTGAATTTTTTTTTCTCAGCAACTGTTGGTCTGATGGGCACGAAATTTTCACCATAGGAACGCCTCTTCCTGTAGAATCTTTTAATGATAATCATGACGTCAAAGGTCATGTGGTTCAGGCGCCATCTTGGAAAAACCGAAAAATGTTGCACCTCTATATCTCCAAAACCGCTGCATGGAAACATTGAAACATGGCTCATTGTAAAGAACTCCATATGGGAAATAGGTGTTGTTAACGATGACGTCATTGGTGCCATAATTATGACGTCATAATTCGACAGGGACAACGCTTAGTCTGATCAGTTTGAAATGTATTGAGCGTGATCTATGCAACAATTATATTAGAGAATATAAATTTATGACGCCATCACTCACGTGGTCTGGCAGCCATATTGGATCCAAGAAAAAAAAAAGTTCAAAAACAGAAAAGTTGGCTCGTAACAAGTTGTCTGCGCAGGGTAAGTATTCTATGAATACCATCTAGTTTGATAGTTTTAGTCATAAGTGTAAGAGCACATTACTTCATATTATGTTTCATGTCAACAAACATCCGTGACCTGTATGTGTCTCTGAGACTGAGAGTAACCCACCTCTACTTTTGCATGACATAGTGTTTGGTGAATTTGATGATGCAGAGAGGTCTTTCAGCTGACTCATATAATAACAATTAATTTAGCCCATTTCATGGAAGTGTGTATTGTGTAATATTCACCAAAGGAATCATGCGTAATATGAACCACTGCACTGCTCCATATTGTGCAATGGAGTAAACGATGAGAAAACAATCATTTTCGCGGGTCTTCCCCTCACTACATTTGCCCACCAATGACTTTAGGGGCATCTAGGCAGACCAAAGAAAAGCCTGGAAATTGGTTTTCAGAATCTTTGGACATTGCCATCGAAGCTATCTGGCCTCGGTGTTTCAAAGGCAGATCAGAATCATGTTCTAAAGACAAACCTCAAGAGATACTTAGATAGATAACAAAATAATTGTTATCGGCGACTGGCTTTGGAGGCCAGCTTGGAAATGTGGTTTTCCCAAGAAAGATCATGGCAGATAGTGAGACCCAAAAGCTTGAGCGACAGAACTTCTTGGAGAGGATTGTTGAGAAAGTAGATGGGAGGGTTGTCCAGTCGATCTTTTCAGAGAGACATAGTAAGAGTGTGAGATTTGTCAGGATTGAAAGACATGTTCCACTTGTTTGACCAGTCTGTGATTTTGTCCAAGTCTTCAGAGAGTGAGGAGGCTGCAGACTGCCGATCTGAGGGAAGAGGAATGGAGCGGCAGAGAGTGGAGTCATCAGCAAAGAGATAGAGAGGATTTTCAAGAGAGTCAGAGAGATCATTGATGAAGACCAGAAAAAGCACGGGGCCCAGAACACTGCCTTGGGGAACTCCAGCCTGAACAGGAAGAGGAGATGAGAGAAACCCATTCAGGGCCACACGTTGACGACGACTAGAGAGGAAGTCTGCCAGCCATGCGTGGAGATTTCCATGGATACCAAAGGAGGAGAGTTTGGTGAGCAGAGCGGGGTGCCAGACCGTGTCGAAGGCACGTGATATGTCGAGGGAGACAGCTCTAATTTCCTGTTTGGCATTGAGGACCTCCATCCATTGTTGAGACAGCAGAAGCAGCATGTCCAGAGTAGAGTGACCTGGTCTGAAACCAAATTGATGATCAGAGATCAAGCCATTGGAGAAGAGGAAAGATTTCATATCCGAAGCAATGATGGATTCCATGACTTTGCTGATAATTGGGAGAAGGCTGATTGGTCTGTAGTTGCTAGGATCTGTTTTTGCACCTTTTTTGTGCAAAGCGGTGATGTTGGCTGATTTCCAAGCAGATGGCAGTTGACCTTGAGCAAAAGAGAGGGTGAAGAGAACAGAGAGAGGGTGAGATAGAGCGGCAGAGCAGGATTTTAGGACCCGTGGGCTGATGCCGTCGGGTCCAGTTGCAGAATCAGAGTCGAGGGTTGACAGAAACTTTTCCACCTTGTCAGGAGGAAAGGACACGGAGTCCAGGAGCAGCAGGGTACGACTGGGTATGGTGGGTACAGAGAGGGATGGGTTTGGGACACAAGATTTAGAGGCAAACACAGAGTTGAGGCATTCAGCTTTTTCAAGTGCGGAGTCAGCTGTGTAGCCGTTTGAGGTAAGGGAGGGGATGGAGGGGAGGGGAACAAACACCAGAAAACGGATTTGACCAGACGCCACCAGGATTTGGAAGAGGGAGACAGATAAGAGAGTTCGGTCTTGAGAACGGAGAGATATTGTTTCCTGGCTCTCTTGAGGGTGGACACACACTTGTTTCGGGCTTTGTGAAAGGAAATGAGATTTCCTTCCGTTGGATTTGCTTTCCAGGAGACGAAGGCAAGTTGTTTCTGGGCAACAGCCTCACCACAAGATTCCGTGTACCATGGACGGGAGGAAGGGTATGACAACTGAAGACGAGATGGGATAAATCTGTGCATGAGAGAGAGCAATTTACTTTGGAAGAATTCCCAGGATGAGTTGATGTCAGAGGTGGTAGAGATGGGAGAGCAATCCAGATGATTGATGGCTGCTTGAAGACCGTGCCACGTGCCAGTTGGCCTGAGTGAAATGCCAGACTCGTCGACGCTGAGCAGGCTCCCTGAGGATGGTCAGAGAGATGTCCACTTTAACAAGGACATGATCAGATGATCCGATTGGAGCAGAAGAAGAGCAGCAGACATTTTCAGGGAAGTTAGTCATAACCAAGTCCAGAAGAGAAGATGTTCCGTTGACTGAGATCCGGGTCGGGAAATTGACAGATTGTGTCAGTCCCAGTGAGTCGCGGAAGTCCTTTGCTGAGGAGCCATGGCTGGTGAGAGAGGTACCCACACCCAGCCAACTGGCATGATGACAGTTGAAATCACCACATATGAGGGAGAGTTGGGATGAGTAGATAGAAGTTGGTCCATATTATCAGTGATGGGGAAGATTTGGAGGGGAGGGTGATGGGGAAGATTTGGAGGGGAGGGGTTATGGGGAAGATTTGGAGGGGAGGGGTGAGATTGGATTTTAGAAAGTGTACGATTAATGGGAAACGAACATTTATTGCAAAATGAGTTTCTTGTGACCTTCGAGTTAAAAATACGTTTAAGGACGCTGGATGGAGGATGGAGTGCAGGAGAGTTTAGGGAATGTAGAAAAAAGGCACTATAGGAGATGGATATTTTTTTGGGGATGAATTGATTTGGTGAGCAAGTCGAAAGCAGCCTTTTAAAGAAGAAGAAGAAAAAGGTGTTATAATATATGACGGAATACATAACTTGAGGGGAAAGTGTAAACATTGAAGGTTAATAACAGTGAAAACTATCTGGGGAAATGGGGGAGAAACACGTGGTCGAAGAACGAACGAACGAATAAGAATGAATAAACGAATGAGAACAGAGAAGGAAATGTTTTTTTTTTGTTTTTTTTTCAGTTGAGATTTACACAAGGAAGTAGGCTATGGGTGAAAAGACTAGGAATACAGAGAACGAAAGTTATTGGATCACAAACGATGGACCGCTGAGAGAAAAACAAAGCCTCAAGGTTGTACAGTGTACACTGTACAAGGCCTCAAGACACGACACGAATTAACACGATTTTCAATACAGGTATGAAAGATTTGCACCAAAAAATCTTCGTCGGGACACAATATACGTACAACACCATAAATAAATACAGTTTTAACGAAAATACAAATGGGAACAATCACTTAACTTCGATTTCAAATCGTTCGCGACGCGGCAAACAGACGATCAATTTATGAAAGATAAACACTGAGAAACAACCAAAGTTGCACACAATAACTTCACACACTGAAAGATAAATACAGTTTCGACAAAATACAATTGTGAACAGACTTAACTTCGAAAAACGTGGAGACCGTGTGGAGCTTCGAAAATCCCTCCCACCGTCTCCGAGATCTCGCAAGTTCGAGATCTCGCAAGATCTCGCAAGTCGAGGTTAGGCACAGATTAGCAAAGGCTTGTGAAGTTGCGAGGAAGAACCTGAAAGTGACCCAGGATAAAATGAAAGTGAGACATGACAAGAAATCTCAGATAAGAAATTTCAGTCCTGAGGACCGAGTGTTAGTGTTGCTTCCTGTTCCAGGTCAGCCACTACAGGCTAGATATTTTTGTCCCTATGCAATCGAAAGGAGGGTTAATGAAACAGATTACGTGGTGACAACTCTCGACCGACCGGAAAAAGCGGCCGCGTGTCATGTCAACCGACTGAAGAAATATTATGAGAAGAAGCCTGTGGAAAAAATGGTTCCTGTCTCACCTGTCTCACCTGTAGTCGGGGTGCAAGAGAATCCAGAGGTTGAGGCCGGTGTGAAGTTTGATAACTTTGATGACCAGGCTTGTCCCAGATTGACGAACACGGAAGTGTTGGGTCATTTAGATGAGAAATTAGGTCATTTGACAAGGGAACAACAAAGACAACTATCCAGCCTAATATTTGAGTTTGCACATTTGTTCACAGATGTACCTGGTCGTACTGACCTGGTATATCATGATATTGAGGTGGGGGAAGCCACTCCTGTGAAGCAACACCCCTATCGGATGAACCCTGTGAAGATGGAGTATCTTCGGAAGGAAGTTCAGTATATGTTGGTTGTTGGAGAATGACATCATCAAACCAAGCAGCAGCGAATGGAGCTCACCATGTGTGTTGGTTCCAAAACCCGATGGCAGTTTTCGCTGTTGTACAGATTTAAAACGGGTTAATGCAGTGACCAAGACCGACTCATATCCCATCCCGAGGATTGATGACTGTATTGATAGAATAGGTCCAGCTAAATTTGTAACTAAATTTGACTTGCTGAAAGGGTATTGGCAGATTCCTCTTACTGATAGAGCCAAGGAAATCTCGGCTTTAGTCACACCAAATGGGTTGTATCAGTACAAGGTTCTTCCCTTTGGATTGAAAAACGGGCCTGCTACATTTCAACGGCTGATTAATAAGTTTATTGCAGACCTTGAGGGGGTGGAGGCTTATCTGGATGATGTCATCATCCACACCATGACCATGGAAGATCATATTAAACAAATCCATGCATTTTTCAAGAAATTGACCGAGGCAGGGTTGACCATCAACTTATCTAAGAGTGAGTTTGTAAAAGCACATGTGGTGTTCCTAGGCCATGTAGTAGGTCAGGGTCAGGTGCAACCGGTGACAGCCAAGATAGAAGCCATTGATCGCTTCCAAGTTCCAAAAGGGAAGAAGGAGCTTATGAGATTCTTGGGTATGGCTGGTTGGTACCGGCGGTTCTGCAGGAATTTTTCTGATGAAAAAAATTTAACGAATTTGCTGAGGAAAGAGACCTAGTTTGTTTGGGATGACAAATGTCAGGCTACCTTTGCCCACGTCAAAGCAATATTAATGAGCTCTCCTGTCCGAGCCGCCCCGGATTTTCAAGCACCTTTCAAGTTTGCCATTGATGCAAGTGATGTGGGGGCTGGGGGAGTTCTATTACAGGAAGATGAGGATGGAGTGGATCACCCAGTGTGCTACTATTCCAAAATGTTTAACAAACACCAGGCAAATTATGCCACCGTGGAAAAAGAGACCCTTGCTCTCCTGGTAGCGCTTCAGCATTATGAGGTGTATCTGGGAACTACTATCTTTCAAATAAAAGTCTTGACTGATCACAACCCCTTAACCTTCATTCAAAAAATGAAAAATAAAAATCAGAGGTTGATGAGATGGAGTTTGGCTTTGCAGGGGTTCAACTTGGAAATTGAGCATGTAAAGGGTAGGGACAATGTCGTTGCTGATGCTTTATCCAGAGTGAACTAACTTTGGAAATTCCTGTAGGTTGTTTGGAAGGTTTGTTGCTTTATTTTGGGGAATATTAATTATTGTTGCTCACGTGAATTGATCATTTGGGGGTGAGTTTTACTTTTGTTTGTTAAAAGAGTTTTTGCATGCAAAGAAAGTTTTCACTATGTTCCAACTTTCTTTCTTGAGGGGGGGAAGTGTTACGGATTCGTCACTTCCGTTGTGGTTCTCATCCACTGTAAACATTTTTGGTTGCATGTACTATTATTGTTATCGTTTAAGTGAATTGGAGATAGCTGTTTTCAAAAGGTAAAAAAAAGTTAGCGTTTTAAAAGAAACCGGAAACCGGATCGGGAACCGGACAAAGAAGAAGAGGAAGATGAGGAGGAAGGAGAGGCGGAGCGAGTGAGGTGGACAAGAGGCCGAGCTGCGTTGAGGTTTTGAGCAAACGCTAGCGAACGGGGGTCACGAGTGAACTTTGGGTTTCCTGGGAAAGGGATTCCTGCGGCAGAGTTGTTACCGCTGTGACAGATAAACCTGCGTGTCAGGTTTTGCGGTTGATTCCGAAGAGAATCATTGGAGTGCGGTTACGTCTCGAGTATGGGCCGTTGGCCGTTTTGTCTCGCGCCTGATTTCACATCACTCCAGGTTTTTCACCTCGCATCAATTTTCACCGTATCCAGACGTTAACCTGGTGTGTGTGTGTAACGTGGATTTTGAGTGGGAAATTGCGGTTCACCGATTGGGAGCCATTGAACGTCCATACCCGAAGGTGTGATTTCCCAGCCGCCTCTTGAGGACACTTTTGCCCATCTTTGGCAGTGTGACTGTCAACCGAGTGGGATTCTGGTCTCGATACAACATCGTTCTGACGATCACTGGAGCGTGGATCGACTTTGGTTTGAAGCTGGGACAGAGACATTGGGAATGTTCTTTTCGCTCACTTGGAGCACAGTGAGTTATATTGTACGAAACTGATGGTACCATCATAGGAATGATATATTGGTTGTACAATTGATTAATATTATTATTGTACTGTTATTCTTGTGTGACCTTAATACAATACTTGTTTGTTGGTAACAATTGGTGTGGTTTCACCATTTATCTTTGACACACAGAATAACACATCTTTCTGCCGTGACTCCTCTCGGGGCTCGGAGGTACACCGTGACCGGGGTTTGGGGAAGAGCACGTAACAATACTCACAGTATATTTTGTTTCTTGTTTAAAGTTTTGTTTAATGTTATACATTTTTTATACATAACGTACATTTTCCCCACTGGCTTTCGGAGACCACATACATCAAGCATATCGGATTCGGGGACCTCAATAGGATTTGCATTTCAGCAGAATGAATTCAACCGTCAACTATTTGAGGTCAACATAGGTCACAAGGTCAACATAGGCCAAACAACTTCAAATTTCGCCACAACCATTTCAAATTTCTAAAATTCTCAACTTTCATCCGATTGACTTGAGATTTAAATAACATTTTCAAATCGGCAAACTGAATTCAACCACCAACTATTTTTGAGATCAGCATATGCCAAAAGGTCAACATACAACAACAACACCAACAGCCACTCCCACACGTACAAACATCCACCCACACACGTACAAACAGCCACCCCCACACGTACAAACAGCCACCCCACACGTACAAACAGCCATCCTGACATGTACAAACAGCCACCCCACACGTACAAACAGCCATCCTGACATGTACAAACAGCCATCCTCACACATACAAATAGCCATCCTCACACATGCAAATAGCCATCCTCACACTTGCATCCATCATTACACGTACAAACAGCCACCTCACACTTACAGCCATCCTCACACATACAAACAGCCACCCTCACACTTACAAACAGCCAGCCTCACCCTTACAAACAACCACCCTTACACGTACAAACAGCCACCCTCACACATACAAACAGCCACCCTCACACGGACAAACAGCCACCCTCACACCGCCAAACAGCCACCCTCACACATACAAACAGCCACCCTCACACATTCAAACAGCCATCCTCACACTTGCATCCCTCATTACACATACAAACATCCATCCCCACACGTACAAACAGCCAACCTCACACGTAAAAACAGCCACCCTCACACGTACAAACAGCCACCCTCACACATAAAAACAGTCACCCTTGCACTTACAGCCATTCTCACACGTAAAAACAGTAACCTCACACGTAAAAACAGCCAGCCTCACACGTTAAAACAGCCAACCTCACACGTACAAACAGCCAACCTCACACGTAAAAACAGCCAACCTCACACATAAAAACAGCCAGCCTCACACGTTAAAACAGCCAACCTCACACGTACAAACAGCCAACCTCACACGTAAAAACAGCCAGCCTCACACGTAAAAACAGCCAGCCTCACACGTTAAAACAGCCAACCTCACACGTACAAACAGCCAACCTCACACGTAAAAACAGCCAACCTCACACGTAAAAACAGCCAGCCTCACACGTTAAAACAGCCAACCTCACATGTACAAACAGCCAACCTCACACGTAAAAACATCCAACCTCACACGTAAAAACAGCCAACCTCACACGTAAAAACAGCCAACCTCACACGTAAAAACAGCCACCCTTGCACTTACAGCCAACCTCACACGTAAAAACAGCCAACCTCACACGTAAAAACATCCACCCTCACACGTAAAAACAGCCAACCTCACACGTAAAAACAGCCAACCTCACACGTCAAAACAGCCACCCTTGCACTTACAGCCAACCTCACACGTAAAAACAGCCAACCTCACACGTAAAAACATCCACCCTCACACGTAAAAACAGCCAACCTCACACGTAAAAACAGCCAACCTCACACGTCAAAACAGCCACCCTTGCACTTACAGCCCCCTCACACGTAAAAACAGCCAACCTCACACGTAAAAACAGCCACCCCTTGCACTTGCAGACAACCTCACATGTAAAAACAGCCACCCTTGCACTTACAGCCATCCTCGCACGTAAAAACAGCCACCCTTGCACTTACAAACAGCCACCTCACACTTACAGCCATCCTCACACATACAAACAGCCACCCTCACACTTACAAACAGCCAGCCTCACCCTTACAAACAACCACCCTTACACGTACAAACAGCCACCCTCACACATACAAACAGCCACCCTCACACGGACAAACAGCCACCCTCACACCGCCAAACAGCCACCCTCACACATACAAACAGCCACCCTCACACATTCAAACAGCCATCCTCACACTTGCATCCCTCATTACACATACAAACATCCATCCCCACACGTACAAACAGCCAACCTCACACGTAAAAACAGCCACCCTCACACGTACAAACAGCCACCCTCACACATAAAAACAGTCACCCTTGCACTTACAGCCATTCTCACACGTAAAAACAGTAACCTCACACGTAAAAACAGCCAGCCTCACACGTTAAAACAGCCAACCACACACGTACAAACAGCCAACCTCACACGTAAAAACAGCCAACCTCACACGTAAAAACAGCCAGCCTCACACGTTAAAACAGCCAACCTCACACGTACAAACAGCCAACCTCACACGTAAAAACAGCCAGCCTCACACGTAAAAACAGCCAGCCTCACACGTTAAAACAGCCAACCTCACACATACAAACAGCCAACCTCACACGTAAAAACAGCCAACCTCACACGTAAAAACAGCCAGCCTCACACGTTAAAACAGCCAACCTCACATGTACAAACAGCCAACCTCACACGTAAAAACATCCAACCTCACACGTAAAAACAGCCAACCTCACACGTAAAAACAGCCAACCTCACACGTAAAAACAGCCACCCTTGCACTTACAGCCAACCTCACACGTAAAAACAGCCAACCTCACACGTAAAAACATCCACCCTCACACGTAAAAACAGCCAACCTCACACGTAAAAACAGCCAACCTCACACGTCAAAACAGCCACCCTTGCACTTACAGCCAACCTCACACGTAAAAACAGCCAACCTCACACGTAAAAACATCCACCCTCACACGTAAAAACAGCCAACCTCACACGTAAAAACAGCCAACCTCACACGTCAAAACAGCCACCCTTGCACTTACAGCCCCCTCACACGTAAAAACAGCCAACCTCACACGTAAAAACAGCCACCCCTTGCACTTGCAGACAACCTCACATGTAAAAACAGCCACCCTTGCACTTACAGCCATCCTCGCACGTAAAAACAGCCACCCTTGCACTTACAAACAGCCACCCTCGCACTTACAGCCCCCCTCACACGTAAAAACAGCCACCCCTTGCACTTGCAGACAACCTCACATGTAAAAACAGCCACCCTTGCACTTACAGCCATCCTCGCACGTAAAAACAGCCACCCTTGCACTTACAAACAGCCACCCTCGCACCTACAAACATCCAGCAGGAATTAGCAATTTGTTCAGGATGCCGGCAATAACTCGCCTACTCTCAGCGAAAGACATAGTGCGATATCTGACCTCCACCAACAAGGAAAGTTGGCAGACGGGTGCTCCTGCTTCCTGGCCATCCATGGGGCAGCGCACACCCTGACGTCTCGCCCTGCGTGCCAAACACCATGGTGACGGTTAACAGCCGCGTCGGGATTCGAACCCAGACTAGACAGCTCAGGGGGTTGTGCAAACCTCGAGGCTATTCTGCCAGTCCTTGTGCTCGCTGCCAGCCAGACACATACCTATAAATTATGTGATGAAAACATCTGCAACAGACAATTTACTTTGTGCTGGTATGTCTTTGATCTTTTCGAACAAAGGTAGAAAGAAGTTCCAGTTGCTATCTAAATACAAAGCTTTGGAATGAAGAAGGTAGGAAGATAATTACGAATAAAGTAGAGGAGGAATATTGTGCTGAAGATCCTCCAAAGTGTCATATCACATCAACTTGTGCCCACTTGGGTTATTTGAGGACAAGCATTATGGGGATCATGGGCCTCTGTGCCTGGCAACCTGTCCTCGACAAACCCGCCCTTCTCTCTGTGCTGTTGAAACCCTGACACAACCAGTCCTGGCACGTACACTAGACCTTCGAAGCAACAACATCGCCCTCAGGCTGGATTGCTCAACAACCAACACAGCCCTACATTGAGAGGAGGCAGTGAGGACGAGAAATAAAATAAATTAAACAACTCAATTTTTAACTCTAATTAGACATTATAAATGAAGCTAATCCATGTCCTGTTTGGTGGACCACGATTTCTGGACGTTTCTTGCTGTTCTTGGCTATTTTGAGGACAAGGCCTCATCTTTATCCGAAGATTTCAACAAGTATCACGAGGCATAAACTCAATGTCTTTAGTCATGGAAAACCTAATGAATGGTGTTTGCTTATCAATATTGATGTTTGTTGGATATCAATATTGGATTTAGGTGAAGACTTTTTTAAAGTTTGGTAGAAAATCGTGTCAATCATTTGGGTAAGAGACAGAAGAGATTGCTCTTAAACCTGGGTGAAATAATCATAGCATGAGTTAGCAGTTTGAAAGTTGTGTGCAACGAAAACCATACATTCCTCGTCGTGTGTGTGTGTGTGTGTGTGTGTGTGTGTGTGTGTGTGTGTGTGTGTGTGTGTGTGTGTGTGTGTGTGTGTGTGTGTGTGTGTGTGTGTGTATATATATATATATATATATATATCTCTTGGAGCGCCAAATTACAGATACTAATTAGTTACTCCCAACCGCATCCAGGTCGACTCCATATAGTGAGTGGATACCAGAGATAGTGTCACCGTGTGGCAGGCGGTGCTTATCGCTCCCAGTAAGGTGCAGCAGTAGGTGTCTGGGACATGGCGGTTCCCCACTGATTGTATGAAGTCGCATAATGACTGATGTATATATACATATATACATATACAGTTGGCTTAGCAGTTAGGGTGCCGGCTTGGGATCCTAGGATCCTGGGTACGAATCCCGGTCGATCGCTGAATTAACGCCAGGGGGGTTGACTCAGCCTGTCATCCTTCCGAGGTCGGCAAATTGAGTACCAGCTTGCTGGGATGAATGATCCCGGTGTGTACCCCGATTCAAAATAGGCACACTGTATCCCTGCGCATCGTAAGAGCATGACCAAGGGTTGGTGTCAGGAAGGGCATCCGGCCATAAAAACATTGCCTTCAAACAGGGAACCATGATTGTCATGGGGCCCGCAAGGCTGCCCCCCGGCTCTAGCAGGCAAAATGGCCTTAAAACGATCATTCATTCAATATTCATTCATATTGTCACATGAAAAAGTAAATACACCCCATGTAAAGTTTTGACTTTTTCAACATATTTCAACATACAGCTATTTGATCTTCATTTCAACAATATTGATAGATAAAGGTGATATAATACAACAAATATCATGAAACATTTACATTTTGTAGTCCATTGGATAATTTAAATAAACATAAATGCAAATTTCGCATGTGGAAAAAGTAAGTACACCCTTGGCTCTAATAGGTGGTATTGCCCCCTTTGGCAGAAACAACCTCAAGTAGGCGTTTCTTATAACTGTCTACCAGTCTCTGACATCGACTGGGAGAAATTTTTGCCCACTCCTCCATGCAGAATTCTTTCAGCTGTGCGATGTTTGAGGGGTTTCTTGCATGCACAGCTCGTTTCAAATCCCCCCACAACATCTCGATGGGATTTAGATCCGGGCTTTGACTTGGCCATTCCAGAACCCTCCATTTCTTTCTTTTCAGCCATTCCTTGGTGGATTTAGTGGTATGTTTAGGGTCATTGTCATGTTGCATGGTCCACCTTCAGTTGAGCTTCAACTTTCTGACAGATGGCCTCACATTATCCTCAAGCACCCTCTGGTACAATGAAGAATTCATAGTGGATTCTATGATGGTGAGCTGCCCAGGCCCTGATGCAGCAAAGCTGCCCCAAACCATAATATTTCCACCACCATGCTTTACAGTTGGTATCAGGTTCTTGTGGTCAAATGCTGTCTTTGGTTTAGCGCCAAGCATGTCTTCTGGTACTATGGCCAAATAGCTCTACCTTTGACTCATCTGTCCAGAGCACATTGTTCCAGAAGTGCTGGTCTTTGCCTCGGTGTTCATTTGCAAACTTTAATCTTGCCCTGATGTTCTTTCTGGACAGCAAAGGTTTCCTCCTGGCACACCTCCCATGTAGATCAAATTTGTGCAGCCTCTTTCTAATGGTAGACTCGTGCACTTTGACATCAACAGTGGCAAGAGCTACCTGCAGGTACCGTGATGACATTCTGGGATTCTTAGAGACTTCTTTCAGCATCTTGCGGTCTGCTATCGGGCTGAACTTGCTGGGGCAGCATGGCCTGAACAAGTTTGCAGTTGTTTGGAATCTTCTCCACTTGTAGATGATCTTCCAGACAGTCGAATGATTGATTTCATATTGTTTGGAGATCTTTTTAAATCCCTTCCCAGACTCGTAGGCATCTATAACCTTCTATCTGAAGGCCTCAGAGAGCTCTTTTGATCTAGGCATGGTGACGCCACACACTTCAACAACAAAGAGCAAACCAAACTAAATTTCTGAGGTTTAAATAAGACAGGTTCCTCCAAGATCCTCTCTAACCATGTTCTAATCATTTGCACCTGAGCTGGTGCACCTGATTCTAATTTTAGGTATTTGAAGTAGTGATAAATGTAGGGGTGTACTTACTTTTTCCACATGTGAAATTTGCATTTATGTTTATTTAAATTATGCAATGGACTACAAAATGTAAATGTTTCATGATATTTGTTGTATTATATCACCTTTATCTATCAATATTGTTGAAATGAAGATCAAATAGCTGTATGTTGAAATATGTTGAAAAAGTCAAAACTTTACATGGGGTGTACTTACTTTTTCTCGCGACTGCATATATATTGTTATGAATTTGGGTAGAGTGATATATAGAGTCAGATAGATCTGTATAGGTAGGTATTCAACTGTCGCGATAGGGAATCTACCTGTAATAAGTTATCTGGTTAGCCGGATGTCGGTATGAGCTGTATTGGTGCCCCCGCCACGAGGGGGCGGGGTGTGCTAAGTAGTACACGAGTACAGGGATTATGGATACGATTCCTTTGTTCGTCGTCTCCTCTGTCGCCAAACCTGTGTCCCTTATGGCAATACACACTCACATAGACACGTGATAGATCCCTTAGAACACACATTAAATAATTCCCCTCCCTTACAATAAGACTGTGGAAGACAAGCAGGCAGCAGCTGCGCAGTACGCTACCATGGGCGACCAAGCATCGAGCAAGGCTGGGAGCCACGCCCAGGAGGACTGTTGATTGGCCAGGGGGATGGGCGAGCAACACCACAGGGTGGGAAGCACTTGGCCAATGGGAGGGCACCAGCCCAGTCAGAACATTCGAGAGGTCGAGAGACGAGGCTCTGATTGGGGACACGCCAGAATTGACGTCACACGCCAGGTGACAAAAGGACTCGCTCGACGACATTTTCTCTCTCTCCTCGTGCTTGAAGCTGTGTCTCCTCTCTGCGCTGGACTCTTGGAGATATCTTGTCGCTCAGAGCTCTTGGCTGGTCTTCCCTGGTTTTCCTTCGCGCTTGCTCCCCTGGGTTCTTCTTGGTGCTTGGTGCTACGAGCGAGGCTGACAGGTGCAGCGAGGCACTCGGTGAAGCCTTACGGCGCGCGAACAAGGGGCGCATCGAGGCCTGCTTCCCGCTGACCGGAGCCGTGGTCAGACTGCACTCGAAGCCAGACCCTCCTTGACTACAGACAGATAAGCTCGCACCCACAGACGCACATAACGAACATATATTTTGGTGATTCCTCCTTTGTCTTGTATGTGAAATCTGGTGTGGGGACGTCCCAATTTAGAAGTAGATTTTATCATTGCGTTTCTTTGTATCGGGTACAAATCGGGTACATCGGGTACATCTTTGTATCGGGTACTTTGTATCTTTGTACCGTAATAAATCGTTATTTTTGTACATTAAATCTTGTGTTTGTTCGAGTTCATTAATTCCCTGCAGGATCGGAGCTGCCGTCGGTTCACTATAGGTAAGTGCTGCCGCTTCTTCTTCTTCACTTTACCCCGTGCTCTTATAGCCGAATCCGTATTTGATCGTCGCCTCTATTAAAGCTGTTTGGTCATTCGCGAGCCCTGGTATTAACCGGAAGGGATCGCGCGACAATATATACATCGTGTGATTACCCTCTGGAGCCTGGTGTTGGCTTAGTGGTTCGGGCTTGTGGTTAGGGTTAGTGGTTAGGGCTTGGGATCCTAGGTTTGAATCCCGGTCGATCACTGAGTTAACGCAAGGGGGGTTGACAGCCTTTCATCCTTCTGAGGTCGGCAAATTGAGTACCAGTTCACTGGTAATTCCCTGTGTGTCGCAAGAGGCGACTAACAGGGTTGGCGGCAGGAAGGGCATCCGGCAATAAAACATTGCTTCAAAAAAGGGGACCATGGTGCCCGAAAAAGGCCAATCCCTGCTCTGCGGGAAAAATGGCATCTAAAGGTGGTTGTTGTTGTTTGTGTGATTATCCTCTGGTGAGCACCGCAGGGCGACACGGAGGACCAAACAAGCTTTAACTCCGAAGCGTTTAATTCAATGGCGGACCTTCGATACACGCGAGGGAAACAAGTGGGGGAGAAGCCGTAAGCGCATACCTTCATGGATCCCAGCGGCAGTCTTCAAACCTGCAATGATTAATTCAACAGACACAGGATTTACAATGTACAAGAAAATGCCAGCTTTATTAACCAAAATGCCTGTCACAAAACAATGCACGATAAAACTAAATTCCTAATTGGAGCGCTCCCATACAGACCGAAATACAGACAAAGGGAAATATAACTGGAAAATAAATATATGTAGTTTGTGGCACTTAGCTCAAATCGGCTCTTGAATCTCGTAAGGAATCGTCAAAACCCCCCTCGCTTCCTTGGTGGGAAAATGCGCTCACTGGCGTGAACTATGCCTCGCTGTGCATCGGCTCACTCCTGGCCTCGCCAAGAGCGCAGCGGGCAGGCAGCGCCCGCCCACTCGTCGTTCTTGCTTGGGAAACCGCAGTTCTCGGTCCACAGCTCCTCCTCCTCACGGTCACTCGGAAGATGTGGCAGCAGCTCCGAGCGACATCACGACCATTCGTGATGAATCTTCCTTGCGCAAGAGCAATAGTGACCATTCGCGATGCGATCCAGAAAGAGAAGCCAAAATGTCCGCCGTACCAATTATTTTATACTTGAGGCTCTGACGTCATCCCACGACGTCTCCGTGTCTGCTCCCATCTTACCAGTCCTTGTGCCAATCAAATCCCAGATCAATCACTGCTCTTCTGGGCGTGGCTCCATGGCCAGCCTGATTGAGGTGGTGATGTAGCGTCTGCGGCACCAGCGGTAGTGTTCAATGCCTGGTTTCCGGTTGGTTTTTAATTAGTGTCATCAATTATGGTGTCGATTGCTTGGCTTGTCTATGGTGTGTAGTGCGATGTCATAACACAGGGAAAGATTACAGAGGCAATTACATGCAGGTGATTATTTTACCCATAATCCCTCGGTAATTAACAAACCCCACTCCTCTCATGGGGACAAAGATACACTGACACAACATCCGGTCTAAACGAATTTCATACTTATTTTGTGAGGTGTCTTCTTCTTCACGACAGTCAGAGCACACTATGTATGCATTCTACCTGGAATAAGGTATTGCCTACCCCTACAAATGTAAGATTTGATATATATATATATACATATACAGTCACGTGAAAAAGTAAGTACACCCCATGTAAAGTTTAGACTTTTTCAACATATTTCAACATACAGCTATTTCATCTTCATTTATTTTTATTTTTATATTTTTTGTATACAAGATCGAGGCTCGTGAAAGAGCTAACATTAATCACACAAAAAAGTCAAACCAACACACAAAACACAAAAAATAAGGGGAGCGGCAGACAAGATGGGGAGAGAGGGGGAAGGACACAAACACAACATTTGAGAGCAGGGACAACGGAAGAAATGTGGACGAGCGAGGGCTTTGGGGGAGGTGGGAGAGGTATAAAACATATGAACACTGCAAGGACTTCCAGGAAAGAAGTTGGAATAAAAAATTAAATAAATGTATCTGGGGTGAATTAGCGGGGGTAGAAAAGATCAAGGTTTTGGATGGGGGAAGATAAGAGATGGTGGTGAACAGCTGTTTTAAGACCTGGAGGGAGGAGTGGGATCGAAGGTAGTGGGGGAGTTTGTTCCAGAGGCGGGAGAAAGGGGGAATGAAAGAGTGAAGGTGAGCAGAGAGCCTAGATTTTGGCAGTTTAACCATTAGAGGGTTGCACGCAGATCTTGTGCGACTTGAAGGAATATTGGGGGGACAGAGCACAGAGAGAGCTAAGGGAGCAAGGCCGGAGAGGAGTCGGTAGAAGACAGAAAGACCACCAACCTGCCTGCGGTGAGTGAGTGAAAGGCCCTCGGAGTTAACTTCATCGCAGGAGATTCCAATGATTCTGAAAGCTTTGGTTTCAACAGCGTGAAGCCGAGCTAGGTGTGAGGCAGGAGCACCAGCCCAGAGGGGGGAACAGTATTCCATTGAGCTGCGGATGAAAGCCTTGTATGTGGTGAAGAGCTCAGGTGTGCCAAGGAAGGACTTCACACGACGGATGATGCCCAGTCGGCGACTGGCTTTGGAGGCCAGCTTAGAAATATGGTTTTCCCAAGAAAGATCATGGCAGATAGTGAGACCCAAAAGCTTGAGCGACAGAACTTCTTGGAGAGGATTGTTGAGAAAGTAGATAGGAGGGTTTTCCAGTTGGTCCTTTCAGAGAGACATTGTAAGAGTGTGCGATTTGTCAGGATTGAAAGACATGTTCCACTTGTTTGACCAGTCTGTGATTTTTTCCAGGTCTGCAGAGAGTGAGGCGGCTGCAGACTGCCGATCTGAGGGATGAGGAATGGAGCGGCAGAGAGTGGAGTCATCAGCAAAGAGATAGAGAGGATTTTCCAGAGAGTCAAAGAGATCATTGATGAAGACCAGAAATAGCCCAGGGCCCAGAACACTACCTTGGGGAACTCCAGCCAGAACAGGAAGGGGAGATGAGAGAAATCCATTCAGGGCCACACGTTGCCTTCGACCAGAGAGGAAGTCCACAAGCCATCAATGGAGATTTCCATGGATACCATCGGAGGAGAGTTTGGTGAGCAGAGTTGGGTGCCAGACCGTATCGAAGGCATGTGATATGTCAAGTGAGATAGCTCTGATTTCCTGTTTGGCATTTAGGACCTCCATCCATTGTTGAGACAGCAGAAGCAACATGTCCAGAGTAGAATGACCTGGTCTAAATCCAAACTGATGATCAAAGATCAAGCCATTGGAGAAGAGGAAGGATTTGATATCCGAAGCAATGATGGATTCCATGACTTTGCTGATAATTGGACGCAGGCTGATTGGTCTGTAGTTGCAAGGATCTGTTTTTGCACCTTTTTGTGTGAAGCGGTAATGTTTGCTGATTTCCAAGATGCTGGCAGATGACCTTGAGCAAAAGAGAGGGTGAAAAGAACAGAGAGAGGGTGAGATAGAGTGGCAGAGCAGGATTTTAGGACCCGTGGGCTGATGCCGTCTGGTCCAGTTGCAGAATCAGAGTCGAGGTTTGACAGAAACTTCTCCACCTTGTCAGGAGAGAAGGACACAGTCCAGGAGCAGTTGGGTTCGACTGGGAAAGGTGGGAACAGAGAGAGATGGGTTTGGGACACAAGATTTTGAGGCAAACACAGAGTTGAGGCATTCAGCTTTGTCACGTGCGGTGTCAACTGTGTAGCCATTTGAGGTAAGGGAGGGGATGGAGGGGGAACAAACACCAGAAACGGATTTGACCAGACGCCACCAGGATTTGGAGGAAAGAGACAGGTTTGAGAGTTCAATCTTGAAGGTGGAGAGATAGTGCTTCCTGGCACTCTTGAGGGTAGACACACACTTGTTCCGAGCTTGGTGGAAGGAACTGAGATTGCCTTCAGTTGGATTTGCCTTCCAAGAGGCAAAGGCAAGTTGTTTCAGGGCAACTGCCTCACCACAAGATTCAGTGTACCATGGACAGGAGGAAGGGTAAGACAACTGAAGACGAGATGGGATAAATCTGTGCATGAGAGAGAGCAGTTTGCTTTGGAAAAATTCCCAGGAAGAATTTATGTCAGAGGCAGTAGACATGGTAGACCAGTCCAGATGATTGATGGCTGCTTGCAGACTGTGCCAGTCAGCCTGAGTGAAATTCCAGACTCGTCGGCGCTGAGGAGGCTCTCTGAGAATGGCCAGAGAGATGTCCACTTTAACAAGCACGTAATCAGAAGAACCGATTTCAGCAGAAGAAGAGCAGCAGACATTTGCAGGGAAGTTAGTCATAACCAAGTCCAGAAGAGAAGATACTCCATTGACTGAGATCCGGGTCGGGGATATTGACAGATTGTGTCAGTCCCAATGAGTCGCAGAAGTCCTTTGCTGAGGTGCCATGGCTGGTGAGAGATGAACCCACACCCAGCCAGCTGGCATGATGACAGTTGAAGTCGCCACATATGAGGAAGAGAGAGTTTGGATGAGTTGATAGAAGTTGGTCCATGTTGTCCGACAGCGAAATGTAAATGGAGTCATCACTGTTTGGAGGACGGTACAGAACACATATGAACAAAAGGTGTGAGCGGAGAGGAAGCCGTAGCCAGAGGTACTCCTGGGGGTGGGGTGGAGAGAGGGCAATGCAAGGAGAGTGAGGAAGAGAGTTTTTGATATAGATAGCCACCCCACCACCAGGACGAGGCCCAGGTCTATCATACCAGAGGAGGGAGTAACCAGGAAGAGATATTAAGGAATCAGAGACATCTTGAAGGAGGAAAGTTTCTGTTAAGCAGATCAAGTCTGGATTGTCAGAAGCAACCTGAATGGAGAGATCAATCAGGTTTGAGCATAGGCCCCGGATGTTTGAGGTCCATACCGTTAATGAGGAGAGAGGGGGAGCATCAGGTGCATGACAGGGGAGGGGAGGGGTAGGGTCAGATGAAGGATGAGAGGGGGAGGTAGGAAGAGCAGTTGATAGTGTGGCAGAGATTACAGAAGAGTTACAAGAAAGGGAAGGATGAGGAGGACGAAAGGTTTGATGGTGATGGGATGAGGCACAATGAGGGGTTGTTTGAGGGGGGGGGGGGCAGAGGAAGGTCGAAGGTTGGGGGAGGTGGAGGTATGAGATAGAAGGGAGACGAAGTGGGGAGGAGGCAGCTTTGAGAAGGAGGTGGGAGGAGGGAGAATTTGGGAGGGATGGTTGGGGGGTAGATTTGAAGGGGAGGGGTTGGGGGGGAGTTTTGAATGGGAGGGGCAAGGGGGGAGTTCAGGAGGGGAAGGGCAAGGGGGGAGTTTAAGAGGAGAGGGGCAAGGGGGGAGTTTAGGAGGGGAGGGGCAAGGGGGGAGATTTGGAGGGGAGGGGCAAGGGGGGAGATTTGGAGGGGAGGGGCAAGGGGGGAGTTTAGGAGGGGAGGGGCAAGGGGGGAGATTTGGAGGGGAGGGGCAAGGGGGAGACTTGGAGGGGAGGGGCAAGGGGTACATTTAGAAAGTGGATGATTAATGAAAGATGAACATTTATAACAAATTGGGTTTGTTGTGATTTTCAAGTTAGCGATCCGTTTAAGAACGATGGAGGAGGGGTGGAAAGAATGAGAATTTAGAGCATGTAGTGAGAAAGAATTATAAGAGATTGAATATTTTTTTGAAATGGAATGAGTTGAAGAGGAAATTGAAAGGAGCCTTTTAAATAGGAAGAAAAACAGCGTGTTGTAATAAACCACTGAATAAAACACTGAAGGGGAAAGTTTAAACATATTTAAACAGAACCGTGAAGAACAATCTTATATTCACAAAAATACCAATGGGGAGAGGGAGCCGAGAGGGACACCACGAGTCACTTGAACAGGGCAGAAGGTGGAGGGCAAGGGGATAATGGGGGTGGGGTGGGACAGCGCACATGGACAGAGGCGCACGATGGAACAAAAGCACAAGAGGAGAAAGGGAAATAAGAAAATAAAAAAATTGGGAGTGGGGGGGGGGGGGGGTTACAACGTTAGACAAAGAGTAGCTGTTTGGTGAAGTTTGGGGGAGAAGGGAAAATCAAAAAACCTAACAAAACACCGAAGGAAGGAACAACCTTCGACAGGGGAAGCCTGAGGCTGCAAGGCCTCGCTTGCGACGTGGCAAACAAACGACTGATTTATGAAAGATAAATACCGAGAAACTTCCAAGGGGCACACTATATGTTCACACACCGAAAGATAAATACAGTTTCGACAAAATACAATTGTGAACAGACTTAACTTTGAAAACGTGGAGACTGTGTGGAGCTTCGAAAATCCCTGCCGTCATCTCCAAGATCAATATTTCAACAATATTGATAGACTAGCCGAAACCCGTGGAACATCCACGGAAGGGAGGATGTGGTGTATGGATAGAGTGTACCAATATGGATGGCATAGGGGATTTGCTTGTCCGAGTAAGAGTTAGGAAGAAAGATGAGAATGAAGAGTGCGTATATGAACAACGTATTTATTGCAATCTACTTAAATGACAACGCTACGATATACTTTTGAAAAATGAATGGATTCGTAATAGGAATCGGCATAGCACCACTCTGGCCATTTTTTATGAGACTATATGGTGTGGGTTGGATTTGTGTGAACAAAATCAAGAAAAAGGCGACACTTTGTAGAATCCAACTTACACTGTGTATAAAGTGTCACCTCCTGACTTTGTATTTTATATTGTTAGAGACAAAACAAACACTAAATAACATAGCCACATACCAAAAACGTGTATTTTCAATTTTCACTTGTGCAAAAATGCTACTCACAATTACATCGCCTGTGCGTCGGCCTGTGATTGAGTCAGAGAGTTGGCCTGTGAGTTAACTTCCTTTCCAATGTCTGCAAGAGTTGAAATACTGATTGTGCATGTGTAAAATTATATGAAAGAAGAACATGCATATCAATAGACGATGCCATTGAAAAGGAGCGCAGCTGTCAATAGAAAAGGATGTCTGACTTATCAATTTGACATTATTGCACAGGAAATGACAAACAAAGAAACAGTTCATTTCCATCGGGTAATATTACGATGAGAGATCAGCCGATACCTTTATTATGTCCATCAGCATCCATGGCACTTAGGGGAAGAAAAAAAAAACGTGGCATCAGCCAGCCGCAGCCAACTATCACGTACCGTCTCGAAGTCAATGCCATCCTTTTATCTCTTCGTATACACCTCACTGATTTCTACCTTATCGTGAACAGGGCCTACCTATCCAGTTGTTGTTTCCGTTGTGTAAGGGGGGAAAAAAACAAACATTTTGGCCTCAGACCTTTGAGAGTACGTCATTCCGTGAACTTTTTGAACGGGCCTCGTATGCCATGCTTCGTCAACTTTGGGTTGTTTTTAAATGATTTGAAGGATTAACTTAAGCACCGTGAATAGAGCAGATACTGATGGGCTGCTGATCAGTTTCACTTCGTTGTTATCACAGTATATGGAAGAAATTATGGTAAACCCACCTGATGAGGTTAGCGTACACCGCCATCGATGACACCGGCATAAATGGCGGAACAGATGGATTCTTCTTCATCGCATTGCATCGCATTCTCTTCCTGTGAAACTGTTTCATAGAACTGTGTCGTTTATGTACATTTTTAGCCGCGTCACAGACGCTGCTCATAGAGTGCACTCTGCTGTTGTTGTTGTTGTTACCACGTCTTCTTCTTCTTCTTCTTCTTCTTCTTGTTGTTGTTCTTGCAGAGAAGACAAAACCTCAAAGCTCCACCCATTCTGGGAGAGCCTTCATATAAACAAATGTCCACCATTTTATTAACTCGCATAGCTTTGAGGCCTGTTTTGTAGGCCCGTGGTGTCTTCCTCTCGGCTCTCACACAGTTTTCTTTCAAATCAAATTCGATATATCATTTCATTTTTCACAGTCGCCAACATAGTTTTAGACTCGGTTGAAAACAAACGGGAAGAAAATGCGATGAAAGTTGCCCTTTATAGAACGAAATGAATTCTCAAAGGCCTGTAACTTCAAGTCCATTGACATTTTTTTTTTTTAAATCGCGGCATGGTCAGTCATACACCGCCCGAAATAAGAGACGGGAAAATGCCGATATATATATATATATTGTTTAAATCGCGCCATGCTCAGTCATACACCGCCCGAAATAACAGACGAGAAAATGCCGAGATATCTATCTATAATTCCAGTAATCTCTGTGTGTATGCGACCGCTGTTTCTCGACAACTACCGGTCCGATATACTTGAAACTTGCCAGGTATATTGCTGGGGACCCGAGGATGTGCCTTTTCAAGGTTTCATATTAATCGGACAAGTAGTTACCGAGCTATGTCCAAAAAACGATTCGACCAATCAGAGAGCAGCTAGCTACCGAGCTATGGCGATTTAGCCGTTCGCCGTTCGCTTTGGCTTTGCGAATGGACCAAACCATTTCATGTAAATAGAGGGGGGGGGGGGTTCTACCGTACTCGCAAGCCGTTCGCTTTGGCTTTGCGAATGGACCAAACCATTTCATGTAAATAGAGGGGGGGGATTGTCACCGTACTCGCAAGCCGTTCGCTTTGGCTTTGCGAATGGACCAAACCATTTCATGTAAATAGAGGGGGGGGATATAATTTTAGATATATATATAGTACGGGCATGCCCTAGTATTAAAAATTCGTCCATTTGATAACAATCGTCACGATGAAATATTTAATTTATACGTCGTCACAATAATGTGGAGAGAGGAGCATAGCTTCGTTCACGTGTCGCCACATACGGGAAATTGCCGAGATATATTTTTTTTTACATCGCGGCATGGTCAGTCATACACCGCCTGAAATAACAGACGGGAAAATGCCGAGATATATTAAAAATTCGTCCATTTGATGACAATCGTCACGATGAAATATTTAATTTATACGTCGTCACAATAATGTGGAGAGAGCAGCATAGCTTCGTTCACGTGTCGCCACACACGGGAAATTGCCGAGATATATATATTTTGTTTAAATCGCGGCATGGTCAGTCATACACCGCCTGAAATAACAGACGGGAAAATGCCGAGATATATTAAAAATTCGTCGCCACACACGGGAAATTGCCGAGATATATTTTCACTTTGCACAAAAATAACATCAAGTAATCGAATCAATAGGAATGTCCTGTGCTTATATTAACATCGACGTTATAGGCACAGCTGCATCTAGGCATTGTGTAACATCGACGCGGCTTTTGTTTTACTTAAAACTTTTTGTACTTGTTATTTTATTACATTCACGTAGTTTCACGTTCTTGACTTCGTGGAGCTTCAATCTTTTGTGGTTCAAAAAAATAAAATAAAGATGGATTCTTCTTCATCGCATCGCATTCTCTTCCTGTGAAACTGTTTCTCCATTTAACGTTTCCAAAATCAAAACTTCAAAAGCTTCTTCACTTCGATTCGAAAAAACTTCAAACTTCAAAAAACGTTTCCAAAACGTCACTCCATTTAACTTTATTAAAATGACGATAAAGACCATTTGACCATCGCCTTCGCCCAGCAGACGCCAATACGATGGTGTCGTAAGATGGCGTCGTATCGGCCGATAATCGGATGCTTTTGGGTCCCAAAGTCGGCGAATTCAGATTTTTCGAGTATGGCTGTACGTGATAAACAAAGAGCGCGGTTCGTAGATGGAAAATGCATTAGTGCCGTGGGCATGGGGTCACTGGGTGCGGCGTAAAAGGGATAACAAAGTCGAGTCCTTACGCTATTATTATATAGATAGATAAAGGTGATATAATATAACAAATATCATGAAACATTTACATTTTTGTAGCCTGGTGTTGGCTTAGCGGTTAGGGTGCCGGCCTGGGATCCTGGGTTCGAATCCCGATTGATCGCTGAATTAATGCCAGGGTGGTTGACTCAGCCTAAAATCCTTCCGAGGTCGGCAAATTGAGTACCAGCTTGCTGGGATGAATGATCACGGTGTGTACCCCAATTTAGAATAGGTACACTGTATCCCTGCGCATCGTAAGAGGCGACCAAGGGTTGGCATCAGGAAGGGCACCCGGCCATAAAAACATTGCCTCAAACAGGGAACCATGATTGTCATGGGGCCCGCAAGGCTAACCCCTGCTCTAGCAGGGAAAATGGCCTTAAAACGATTATTCATTCATTCATTTACATTTTGTAGTCCATTGTATAATTAAACTAAACATGAATGCAAATTTTGCATATGGAAAAAGTAAGTACACCCTTGGCTCTCATGGGTGGTATTGCCTCCTTTGGCAGAAACAACCTCAAGTAGGCGTTTCTTATAACTGTCTACCAGTCTCTGACATCGACTGGGAGAAATTTTTGCCCACTCCTCCATGCAGAATTCTTTCAGCTGTGCGATGTTTGAGGGGTTTCTTGCATGCACAGCTCGTTTCAAATCCCCCCACAACATCTCGATGGGATTTAGATCCGGGCTTTGACTTGGCCATTCCAGAACCCTCCATTTCTTTCTTTTCAGCCATTCCTTGGTGGATTTACTGGTATGTTTAGGGTCATTGTCATGTTGCAAGGTCCACCTTCGGTTGAGCTTCAACTCCTCTGACAGATGGCCTCACATTATCCTCAAGCACCCTCTGGTACAATGAAGAATTCATAGTGGATTCTATGATGGTGAGCTGCCCAGGCCCTGATGCAGCAAAGCTGCCCCAAACCATAATGTTTCCACCACCATGCTTTACAGTTGGTATCAGGTTCTTGTGGTCAAATGCTGTCTTTGGTTTTTGCCAAACATGTCTTCTGGTACTGTGGCCAAATAGCTCTACCTTTGACTCATCTGTCCAGAGCACATTGTTTCAGAAGTGCTGGTCTTTCCCTAGGTGTTCATTGGCAAACTTTAGTCTTGCCCTGATGTTCGTTCTGGACAGCAAAGGTTTCCTCCTGGCACACCTCCCATGTAGATCAAATTTGTGCAGCCTCTTTATAATGGTAGCCTCGTGCACTTTGACATCAACAGTGGCAAGAGCTACCTGTAGGTCTCGTGATGACATTCTGGGATTCTTCGAGACTTCTTTCAGCATCTTTCGGTCTGCTCTCGGGCTGAACTTGTTGGGGCGGCCTGGCCTGAACAAGTTGGCAATTGTTTGGAATTTTCTCCACTTGTAGATGATCTTCCGGACAGTCGAATGATTGATTTCAAATTGTTTGGAGATCTTTTTAAATCCCTTCCCAGACTCGTAGGCATCTATAACCTTCTTTCTGAAGGCCTCAGAGAGCTCTTTTGATCTAGGCATGGTGACAACCCACACTTCAACAACAAAGAGCAAACTAAACTAAATGTCTGAGGTTTAAATAAGACAGGTTCCTCCAAGATCTTCTCCAATGATGTTCTTATCATTTGCACCTGAGCTGGTGCACCTGATTCTAATTTTAGGTCTTTGAAGTAGTGATAAATGTAGGGGTGTACTTAGTTTTTCCACATGCGAAATTTGCATTTATGTTTATTTTAATCATACAATGGACTACAAAATGTAAATGTTTCATGATATTTGTTATATTATATCACCTTTATCTATCAATATTGTTGAAATAAAGATCAAATAGCTGTATGTTGAAATATGTTGAAAAAGTCAAAACTTTACATGGGGTGCACTTACTTTTTCACGTGACTGAATAACACAATAACAGATTATGTTGTGCTTACACAATAACAGACCGTGCTTCATACGTAGGTACATAATAAATAGAAGCTTTATAATTATAGGCAAGCAACACCGCCCTGCTGCTAGATGTCAATTTCGGTTTATTTTTTACTTGCGAAAAATCGAAGATTTTTCAAGTATATTGGCTGGTCTTGTGCGCTATTCTGTCTGTCTGTATGTCAGTCACCTACAGGTCACAATTTTCAACTGATCTTCACGAAACTTCACTAAATAGTAGTGTTGGTCATAAGCAAGAAGCCTATTGTTTTTGGGGTCAAAAGGTCAATAGGTCAACATCGGCCAAAGGTCACCAACTTTGTCAAATTTCTAAAATCCTCAATTTTCATCCAATTAACTTCTAAATTGAAGAGAACTTGCATGTCTGGCCACTGAATTCAACCAGAAAGTATTTTTGAAGTCAACATAGGCCAAAAGGTCAACATAGGCTAAATTTATAAAATTCGCAATTTTTATCCGATTAACTTGAAATTTGAAGAGGACTTGCATACCTGGTCACTAAATTCAACCACCAAGTATTTTTGAGGTCAACATAGGCCAATTTTTGTTAAATCCTCAATTTTCATCTGATTGATTTGAAATTTTAAGAGGATTTGCACACCAGGTCACTGAATTCAACCACCAATTATTTTTGAGGTCATCATAGGCCAACAACTTGTTGTAGGGATTTCGCAAGTATCATGCTATGCACCACATATTTCTCGTTTTATTTCTTTTATGGATTTGTTTACGGTTTTTACGTAAATTTTCATTGAGATTTTTATTTCACAGTTTACAGTTATAGAAATTACAATTTTGAAATGATAGATATCGATTGAGGTTTTTTTTGCGTTTACTGTTTTTAATGTAAATTCTAATTTATGGGCGCTTTTACTTTTTTTTTTACAGACATTGTCATCTTTATTTCACATATTACAGTTAAAGATATTACAATTTTGAAATGCTGGATATTGATTTAGGTTTTTTTTGTTTTGTTTTTTCACGTTTACATTTTTTTAATGTAAATTTTCATTTACGGACACTTCCGATGGTTCTGTGATTTTTCTCAGTGTACCGACTTCGATATCCATCGGCACACCAAATATCAGCTAGCTACTACGCCCGGAAGTTCCTGAAAATTAATATCAGTCAGTCAGTCAGACTAGCAAAGGTATCCATCAATGATGGGTGTTCAACTGTTCATAGATATCTGACCTGAAATGAGCAATTTCCTTTGGAGTGTGTACTGGTAGAAACGGGATTTCAGTGTAAATATTGAGTGAGCAGATGTAGCAATGGCTGTAGCTGGTAACCTCAACAACCTCGTTCCATTCCATCAGCTAAGATTTCCAATCCATGCTTGTTATACCTCCGAAGTACTGCTCGAGAGTGAAGGTGATACTATGAAAGCTCAGTTGGGAAATGGGTTTAGGCATGTTTTGGGCCTACAGCCTGATGGAAGATCACCAAAGTTCTTTCCATACCAACTGACCACCTCCGGGCACCTATCCCTCTCCACATAGTTTATTTAGCTCCGACCTTCCTCTCACTATACTCCCATAGTTTTGCTTTCAGCAATTTCCCACAGCATTTCATTCTGGTTTCCCATTCGATGATCCAGAGATCAGTAGTTTGTTTCACTTTTCAACAACAGTTTCGCTTTGACATATCAGTTCAGATTCGTCATTACAAATTGTGATGAAACGCGAATAGTGAATGGTAAAGGTCATCAAAACCAATTTTGGGGGGAATTTTTTTCGAATTTTCTAAGGGGTCGAAAGTGTTTTTAGGGTCTAAAAGGGTTTAAACAATCAAGGTTCTTAAAACGGCCAAATGGTATCCAAAGGTGTCTAAGGACGAAAGAGCAAAAGGGGTCAAAAGTGTCCAAATGGTCTTAAATTGTCGAAAGGGTCTTAAAAACTGTCGAAGAATGCGTATGTCTCAAAAGGCTCAAAATGGGTATGACAGGGTCTAAAGGGTGTAAAGGTCCATGGGGTGTAGAAGGTCTAATGGGTCTAAGGTGTGCAAAGGGTCGAAGGGGTAAGGTGTCTAAGGGGTGTAAAGGGTCAAAGGGATCTAATGGGGTGTAAAGGGTCAAATGAGTGTGTTGCACTATAACAGTATTCCGGTGTGATGGTGCAGGGTGATGAGGTAAATGGATCAGAGCAGAACCGCCATTCCAATTCCAAATTATTTTACTGGAATAATAATCAAAGATGCACAACATGAGATGCCGGCCTGGCGCATTCAAACACAATATTTGCGGCAACCGGATGTGCTGTAAGAACAGTGGTGTTGTTCACAGCAGATGGTCCGAGGCTGCATCTCCACTCATTATTATTATTCGGACTGGTTTCTGAGTTTTAATATTAATCTCGTCATTATTCTGAATTGTATAATAATCGCAGATATAAAACAGGAGATGCAGGCTTGGTGCCTTCCGATACGCCGTTCGCGGCAACTGAGGTGCTGTAAGAGCGACTGTGTTGTTAACACCCGGTGGTCAGCGGTTGCATCTCCACTCTTCGTTATCATTCAGGCTGCCTTCTGCGTTTTAATATAAATCTCATCATTATTTTGAGTTTTTTTTATGGGGTGGTAGTAATGAAAATGGGGGTAGTAGTTTTTCTCATAACAAGTGCAAGCCCTAAGGGGTGTAAAGGGTTTGAAGGGGTGTAAAGGATCTAAATTGTGTGTAAGGGGTGTAAAGGGTGTAAAGCAGTGAAGCTGTAGTAAAGACATTACCGGTACCTCAGGTTTGTAAATACATTAACTCGGGAGTGCAACACTGTAATAACGGGCCAAATGACCTCATCATGTTATAAAACCCCGATTCAGGTGCATCTTGTTTAAAAATCTGATGGTAGAAAGTTTCTATTTGATTAACCTTGGGAGCTCAAAGCAGTAAGGTCACAAAGAGCAAAACAACAACTCACCGTGGTGTGAGGATGAGTTAACCGGTGGAGGTTCACTCGTTGGCATGTGGTGGTTTGAAGATGGCGTCACGTGGGTCCTTTTTTCTTCAAACTATTTTTTCACCTTCAGTTATGTTGTTAGATGAGCAGTAAAATTACCTTTAAATCGATGTACAGTGCGTATCAAAAAAAAGGTAATCCGAATTCAAGGGGTTAATATGCAAAGGTTATTTAGTTTGACAATTTACATGTGATTTACTAATTATGAGGAGATCCTCAGCTTTCCAATGATGCCTTTCATGCATCATTGCTGTCACACATGACCGAGTACATGTTCATTGAAAATGACAAGTTCAAATCGCATTTTTACAAGTTTGGCTAATCGGTGCAAGTCAGGATAATTGGTGCAAAATGAACGTCAGATGTGAACTTTTCTCAGGAAGGATTGGCCTTTATGCACCCTCACCTTCAACATGTCCACCTCCCCTTTCAACACAAAACTCACAGTGGCGGAGCATGCCCTGAACTGCTCATCTCACCATAGCCGGGTCATTGCGCAAAGCATCCACTTCATGTCGAAGAGTTAACGTCTTAATTAAGAGTTGTTTTTCTCATCTGATAACATATTTGATGATCAGAGCTCACCATCTCACTAATTATATTGGTATCCGGGTTGAAATCCGAAAAACATTGGGCTTTTTATAAAAAGTTTTGTATACTTGTGAGACACCCATGCTATGCATGGGTGGGAGACCACAAGCAAACAGGGAATGCAGAAACGGCGAATGCTAAAGCATGAAACCAATAAATTCCACATTCATGTTGCACCCTCAGTCGCACGTCAGACATGGACAGCAAGTTCGTGAAGGACTTCCATGAAAAACGTACCGCGAAGTTCACGTTTACAAAGTAGAAACTATTTCGTGATTACGGCATGTCGTCATTCACTTGAACTCGATATCTCTTTTTTCATTCCAAACAACATAACTCCAATCACAAATTAATCACAAAAAAATTTTTTAACAACATTGTTAATGTTTCCTTCATTGTAAAAACTACCAAGTCAACAGTTAAAAGGATTTTGAGCCATGTTACGGCCTTGGCAAGATCGATGGAGACAGCGATCTGTTAGCGTATACACCACCCAAATAGCTATGTGGAATTCTCTCATGAAGAGAACGTTTGAACTTTGGCTGAGGTCATTATTTACTTTTAATGATGTTTATATACGAATCAAAAAGAAGATAATTGGTTTTGGGTCGTCCTTTCCGCATATCTCGTGGGATTGTAAGTTGGAGAGACGACCGTGATGGTGGGGAGGGGGTTGGCATTCTCTCAAGCAGGGATTCAACCCATGTCCTTATAAAAGGTCTTTGTCTGAGGTCACTGAGTCCGATTGGTGCAGCTGTGCAGTGCAGCGGTGCAGCAATCGGTGCAGCCGTTTGTGCCGCACCCGGGAAAATAACGTTATGCGAGAGTCCAAACCTGAAAATGCTGGAGGCCAAAGCTGAAATTGGAAAAACAATATACCCTATTTTACTCCAGGAGATCCCAGGATTACCCACCCAAAATATCGGTGCGATCGGTTCAGCCGTTTTTGCGGTACCTTCGAACAAACGGACGGACAGACAGACGGACGGACATTTGGTGAATTGTAGTAAGATGTGGATCTACCCTTGGAGATCATGGCAACAGGTGGTAGCTCGGGTGTTTACAAGTTATGAATTGTGAGAAAACAACCATTTTAAAACCCCTATTTAGGTGCATCGTGGTAAAATATGTTATCCTCTCAAGTTTCGTGCCGATTAACCTCAGGAGCTCAGAGGAGTAGGTTCACAAACAAACAAACGTTTCATTTTTATGTACAGATGCATATACATATATATATACCATCACATGAATGTCCATGGGCCCTGTCCAACATGGTAATTGAAGTTCCTAATTCTGTAAGGCAGTTCAGATTCAAGGGGGGGCCATGTTGTCTTTCAGTGAATGAGGAGACCCTAAGAATCGTGGAGGTCATACAAACGAATCAAAAACATGGGGAGCTATATACAAAAAGTATGAAACATCAATGAACATTCACCCGAGAGTGATCGGGACAGTTGTGGGCAAATTTCCGATAGCGATGCCATAAAGAAGGGCTGGAATTTAGTACACGCTGTTCAAAAAGAAAATGACAACCTTTGCCAAGTGGCATAGGGTGACAGTTTGAAATTACCCTGACCTATTTTCTTTCAAACTGATAACATCAGACTTTTAGATCAAGGCCAATTTGAGGGGCTGTTTACTGTGGCACAAGACTGTCAACAACACCAGCCACACACACACATAGTGTATAAGCATGCCCACCACCACCACACTCTTGACATACCTCCACCTACACTCCTTTTTCCATAACCCCGCCCACTCCATCCACCCTACTCCTCACGTCCTGAAATGAACTCTAACCTGCTCGTGACAAATCACAAACCATCTTTACTCACAATGCTCTTCTTATCTGTGTGTGTTTGGCATGCCAAGTGATTGTCTGGTGCTTTATCCCTCTCCTGTCTACCATACCTATGAGGGTCACACTTCAGTGTATCAGCCAGCTTGTCTCAGCTTTGGTAACCTCCTTACAAATAAAGTATGTTTGGCAACCTGCCCATTAGGGTTCTTTTGAAAAATTTACCTGCCCAAAAACATTCTGGTATTGGATAATTACCTGCTTACAACAAGCGTCATTTTTGTTACCTGCCCGGAAAATTTCTAGTGGTTTGGCTGCAGCAGGTTCGTATTTGGTTACATACCCGACATATTAAAGTACTGTATACCTGTAGAGGTGGCATCGTGTTGAAAAACCCAGTTTGCTCATTAGTGAGCTTCATGGTAGCCGGTGTGGTGTTTGAACATGTTCGTACATTGTGGCAGACTCCTGATGCCCACCAGTGGTGGTAGTGGCCAAGTACCAGCCGTGATGTCATCGCCAGATCTACGTCACATCAAGTTTGAACATGACACCAACCATCTCGGTCCCCAAAATGGGTGATAAATGAAACGCCCATTTTACCAGATAAACAAAAACTTTACACCCCCACTCGCTCAATTTCACAATTTAGAATCCCCTTTTGAGAAAAAGTCAGATCAGTTAGTCTCTCACCACCGTTTTTCGACAAAACGATGTATTTTTACTTTAACTATGTACTATTTTTTTAACTACAAGGTTTATTATACACCGCTCCTTTCCTATTCCATCTCCAGGCGCTGTACCGGAGGGGGCCCGGCGATGACGTGCGCCGAAAGGGAGTACAGTACTCAGTTTTTGTTACTTGCGAAAATCGAAGATTTTTCAAGCGTATTTAGTAGGGGACCAGCTAATAGATTCCGTGACCATTTTCTCAGGACCATGGTTTGAAGGCATATTTTGGATGATTAGGCAGTACTAAAAAAATTTAGCCGGGGGACCCCTCGCAAAAGTGCAGGCTAACTCCACCAGAGGGTGAAATCCAAGATGGCCGCCAATAATACTGATTTGGCCATATTTCCCCTTCTAATTAAGTTATAAAGATGATTTTTGTGTCTAAATATATGTTTTTGAGGTCAAGGAATTCAAAAGTACAATTGTTATTGTCATTTTAAAAAATATTTGATGAGTTATTGAAGAAATTATTGTTTTTGCCATTATTATTTATTAATTCTTTTCAGAGATTCTTTTCCAGATATTCTGACAACAGCTCAAAGTCTTATACCATAAAATTCTAACAACCTTTATATGTTCAAGTTGAATTTATTAACATCTAGTTGTTGAAGATTTTTTCCACAGCAGTGTCATATGTCGGAACATGGATTTTTCTGGTCTTTATCAATGATCTCTCCGACTCTCTGGAAAATCCTCTCTATCTCTTTGCTGATGACTCCACTCTCTGCCGCTCCATTCCTCTTCCCTCAGATCGGCAGTCTGCAGCCTCCTCACTCTCTGAAGACCTGGACAAAATCACAGACTGGTCAAACAAGTGGAACATGTCTTTCAATCCTGACAAATCTCACTCTCTTACTATGTCTCTCCGAAAAGATCGACTGGACAACCCTCCCATCTACTTTCTCAACAATCCTCTCCAAGAAGTTCTGTCGCTCAAGCTTTTGGGTCTCACTATCTGCCATGATCTTTCTTGGGAAAACCACATTTCCAAGCTGGCCTCCAAAGCCAGTCGCCGACTGGGCATCCTCCGTCGTGCGAAGTCCTTCCTAGGCACACCTGAGCTCCTCACCACATACAAGGCTTTCATCCGCAGCTCAATGGAATACTGTTCTCCCCTATGGGCCGGTGCTCCTGCCTCACACCTGGCTCGGCTTCACGCTGTTGAATCCAAAGCTTTCAAAATCATTGGAATCTCCCGCGATGAAGCTATCTCTGAGGGCCTTTCACTCACTCACCGCAGGCAGGTAGGTGGTCTTTCTGTCTTCTACCGACTCCTCTCCGGCCTTGCTCCCCCAGCTCTCTCTGTGCTCTGTCCCCCAAATATTCCTACAGGTCGCACAAGATCTGCCAGCAACCCTCTGATGGTTAAACTGCCGAAATCTCGGCTCTCTGCTCACCTTCACTCTTTCATTCCTCTTTTCTCCCGCCTCTGGAACAAACTCCCACACTCCCTTCAATCCCTCTCCTCCCTCCAGGTCTTTAAAACAGCTGTTCACCACCATCTCTTATCTTCCCCCATCCAAAACCTTGATCTTTTCTACCCCCACTAATTCACCCCAGATCCACCTCGTTTGAAATTCCAACTTCTTTCCTGGAAATCCTGGCAGTGTCCATATGTTTATACCTCTCCCACCCCCCCCACCCCCCTCTTCACATGCCTCCCCCCAAAGCCCTCTCCCTCCCACAGATCTCTCGATGTCTCCATGTCTCTCGGTCCCTGCTCTCAAATGTTGTGTTTGTGTCCTTCCCCCTCTCTCCCCATCTTGTCTACCGCTCCCGATGTTATTTGTTTTATGTGTCTGTTTGTCTTTCTGTGTGATTAATGTTCGCTCTTTCACGAGCCTCGATCTTGTATACAAAAAAAAATAAAAAATAAAATATGGATTTGCGCTGAAGATAAGATATTTCTCTTACTTACCATAATTTTTGTACTTACAATAACGATAAGATTTTAAGCTTTAAAATGTTCACTAATAGTGCCATTAATATTTAAGATATTATTACACATCTATTTTTAGATTTATGGAACACATAATTGTATTGTGCTTGCTAAGTTTGTTTTGTCTTTTTTCAGGTTGATGTAAACAATGGCAACATCATTTGGTAAAGGTCAGAAAAGGAGGAGTGATGAGATGACCTGTGGCTGCTGCATTATTTGCAACCAAGACTGTTATGAAGACAAAAGCAAGACATCCCCAGAAGCTTGGGAGCATATGAAACAATATGCAAACAAGTGGAGAGGACTCGATAGATATGGTAGTTTATTTGACAAAGTTTCATGGGAAAATGGACCAAATGGTATATACGACCACAAATTGTGCAAAACTCGGCTCACAAGTAAGCAAAAACTGGAGCATGCTGTGAAACGTAAAAGCAAAAGTGAGCAACCTGCTACACAGAGTAATCCTGAAGGCCTTGTTACTTCTAAGCTAAATGCTGAAAGAAGAAAATCACGTTCAGCCACAGGAACAATACATGATAAGCATTTGTGCATTTGGTGTATGAGGCCTGAGGATACAAAGCATCCTGAGCGTGACAAGTTTCACACCATGGAGCAGATGGATGCCTGGAACATTTTCAAGAGTCATACAGTTTATCTGGAGGATAAGAGTATGAGAGACAGACTTTTAGCACTTATTGAATCACCGCCAGATCCCTTTGCTGCTGAGATTCGTTACCATCGCTCCTGTTGGAAACTACACATATCGTCAATGCAAAATGCTTCTGGTGATGAAAAGAGACTCAGTATACAACGCATACATTTATCTGGAGTAAAACATGTTTTACCAACATGTGCGTGATGTTATATTTCAACAACATGAAGTTTGTACCTTACAAAGTCTACTTCAAGACTACACTGGTATGTTAGAGAACTTTGGCATGACTTCAATTGTGAAATCAGCCTACCTGAAATCCATGCTGCAAGAGGAATTCCAAGACAACATTGGGTTTCATGACCGTTTTCATAAGAATGAAAGTGCTTTAGTGTATGACACCTCAGCTGGAGGAACCTATGTTGAAGCAGCAATGAACAGTTGGGGCATTAGCGATGAGAATGTTGCCGAGACAGTAGCCCAAAGGCTCAGAAGTAGGGCATCAACTATGTCATTCATAACATGGCCACCACATCTTGAAGAACTGATCAAAGAAGAAGAAATAGATGAGCTTTTGTGGTTATTTGTAAGTCTTCTAAAAAAAAAAAAAAAGGCTGCAAGCAACAAGGAAAAGATGATCCTGAAGTCCTTGCAATGGCATCACTTCTCTCCTCATTTATGGCAGGGGCACGCACATCTTTCAAAGCTAGGTTATCTGTCGCACTGCATGGTTTGACAAGAAGCCGAGAAATTGCTGACCTTTTACAGAAATTTTCACTTGGGATCAGTTACAAAGACATACTGCATCTCTACGATGCTTGGACCAAGTATGACTTAGAACACAACAATACTAGTCCTATTGAGTTGGCAGTTGGCATCCCTGGTACAGCCATAATGGACAATGATGACTTCAATGATGATACACTGACAGGAGCAAACACATCGCACCGCACACATGTGATGCTTGTTCAGCCAGAAAACCTTGTGAATTATCCATCAACGTCACCTGAGCTCTTACAGTTCCGAAATCCAGTGATGTAAAACGTATGTGTGTTGACCAGCATGTAGTCCAGCCATACAAAACAGTGCAGCGTGGAAGTCCATCTGTGCGCACAGGAATTGATATTACTCCAAAAAGCAGTGAAATACAGCAAAGGAGGGGAATTATCCATGCACTTGTCATGAATTCCATCGTGACGGAATCACCATGTGCACTCTAATTTTGAACATATAAGGTAATTATCTTGAATGCTAAGAAGAGCAGAGAGAATTCAATTATATGTATTGAACCAGAACTGTCACATGGCTACAGACGAGTACTACTCTCAGTGAGGCAGACCAGGTAATGTGACGGAATCACACGTGGGTGACGATTTTCATGGATTCATCTTGTACGTTTGAATGAGGACCAAACACAACGAACACCTGAGACACAAGATATAAGTGCTTTTGCTGGTTTCGAGGCAACAGTCTAGCCATCTGTTGTGAAAAGCAAGCCCTATTACTTCCTGACATTCCCCAGCCCTCCAAACAAGATGGTTGTACATGAAGTGATGTGTAGGATTGTTGCAGCAGCAGAATGTAAGAGCATGCCCTTCATTCAGTTAGTCGGTGACCAACCTGTGTATGCCCTCATAGTGCAACTCAAGTATGAACACCCAGCACAATTCAGCATTATCTTGCCGTCTATGGGCCCTTTTCACGTACACTGCTCTTTCATTTCTGCAATGGATAAACGTTTCCATGGATCAGGACTTGCTGACATTCTTGTTGCAGCCGATGTCATTGCAAATGTCATTGTCAATCAAATCAAAATCAATCAAATCAAATCAAATGTCATTGCAAATCGGAACATACAAATGTATATATAAATTGTTGATTTGTGGTGAAACAGTGAAATTTTGTTTAGAAATGAAGTGACTTTTAATTCTACATTATTTTAGTTGTTCTTTTTGAATTCCTTGACCTCAAAAACATATATTTAGACATAAAAATCATCTTTCTAACTTAATTAGAAGTGGAAATGTGGCCAAATCAGTATTATTGGCGGCCATCTTGGATAACGCCCTCTGGTGGTTAGCCCACACTTTTGCGAGGGGTCCCCCGGGTAAAAAATTTTAGTATTACCTCATCATTCAAAATATGCCTTCAAACCATGGTCCTGAGAAAATGGTCACGGAATCTATTAACTGGTCCCCTACTAATTGGTGGGTCTTGTGCGTTATTCTGTCTGTCAATCACCTGCACGTCACAATTCCCTGGTGTTGGGCTAGCGGCTAGGGTGCCAGCTTAGGATCCAAGGATCCTGAGTTCGAATCCCGGTCGATCGCTGAATTAACGCCAGGGGGGTTGACTCAGCCTGTCATCCTTCCGAGGTCGGCTAATTGAGTACCAGTTAACTGGTAATTCCCTGCTTGTCGTAAAAAGGCGACAAAAAGGGTTGGCGTCAGGAAGGGCATCCGGCCGTAAAACATTGCTTCAAAAAGGGGACCAAAAAACAACAACAACCATGGTCCCCGAAAAGGCCAACCCCCGCTTTGCGGGGAAAAATGGCCTCTAAACGGTGGTTTTTTTTAATCACCTGCACGTCACAATTCTAAACCGATCGTCATGAAACTTTACCAAGTTGTAGAGGTAGTCATGATTGTATTGATTTTGAGGTCAAAGGTCAACTTGGTCAGATTTCTAAAATCGCCATTTTTCATCCAATGGATTTGAAAATTAAACAGCAATTGCATCGTGCCTCAGTGAATTGGGAAAACAACTATTCTTTAAGTCAAATGTCAACTCAAGGTCAAACTTCTAAAATCATCCATTTTCATCTGAAAAATAATTTTAATCCGATTGACCCGAGCTTTGATTAGGATCGTCAATTTTAATCTCAATGAAATAAACAATTTGATGTATCGATTGCAACTTTTGGGGGGGGAGGGCGGGGGTGAGGGGTGGATTTTACAAGTATCGTGCTCTGCATGACGTTTTTCTTGGTTATTTATTTGTTTGTTTTCTTTCTTGTTTGTTTGTCCAGGCGAAGTTTCAGCCATCCTTGGACATTGGAAGCTGATATTTCGGCACAATAATAGTGAGCATACTTTGGCAAAAACAGTGTTTTTTATTTTGTTGATTAATAAATGAATTGATTAATTACTTCATTATTATCGATTTATTAAGTATTTATTTTGTTTCTCATCTGGGTAATACTGTATCTCAGGCATCTTTTGAGCTAGGAAGCTGATATTTCGGCACAATAGTGAGCATACTTTGGCAAAAACAGTTATTTATTTTTTTGATTAATAAATGAATTGATTAATTACTTAATTATTATCGATTTATTAAGTATTTATTTTGTTTCTTATCTGGGTAATACTGTATCTCAGGCATCTTTTGAGCTAGGAAGCTGATATTTCGGCACAATAGTGAGCATACTTTGGCAAAAACAGTTATTTATTTTTTTGATTAATAAATGAATTGATTAATTACTTAATTATTATCGATGTATTAAGTATTTATTTTCTTTCTCATCTGGGTAATACTGTATCTCAGGCACCTTTTGAGCTAGGAAGCTGATATTTGGACATGACAATGACCAAGTGATTTGGCTATAAAGGATATTTTTGATTCATTGATGAATCAAATAATCGATTAATTATTTATTTTTTCGATTAATTACTTGATTTTCAAAAGGTTACAGATTCGGATGAAACAATGATGGTTTAGGTTTTCTTTTAGCCAATTGATTAAGAAATTAATAAGATTACGATTATTTATATAATTAAATTAATTTTATTATTTTACGAGTATTTTTTATTTATTTTAATTACAGAATTAATCAATAATAAATAAATTATTCTACACCGCTCCCCCTCAATTGCATATCCTTGTGCTGCAAGGCGGCATCGCTGGGCACCCCGGCCATATCATGTGCTGGAGGATATGTTATTTACTTATGTATATAAAGTCAAGGCTCGTGTAAGAGCTAACACATTAAACACAAAAACATAAACAGACAAATAAAACATACAATAGATTGAGCGGGAGACAAGAGGAATGAAAGAGTGAAGGTGGGCAGAGAGTCTTGATTTTGGCAGTTTCACCATAAGAGGGTTTCTGGCAGATCTTGTGCGTCCTGCAGGAATATTTGGGGGACAGAGCACAGACAGAGCAGGGGGAGCAAGGCCGGAGAGGAGTCGGTAGAAGACAGAAAGACCACCAACCTGCCTGCGGTGAGAGAGAAAGGCCCTCAGAATCAGCTTCATCGCAGGAGTTGAATTTTAAATTGATCTTCACGAAACTTCACCAAATAGTCGAGTTGGTTGTCTGACAAAATCCTATTTATTTTTGAGGTCAAAAGGTCAACATAGGCCAAAGGTCAACCACTTTTCTCAAATTCCTCAAATGCTCAATTTTCATCCGATTGACTTGAAATCTGAACAGGATTTTCATATCAGCAAACTGAATTCAACTCCCAATTATATTTGAGGTCAACATTGGCAAAAAGGTCAATATAGGCCAAATTTCTAAAATTGTCAATTTTCATCCAATTAACGTAAGATTTGAAGACGATTTGCATATCAGGTCACTGAATTCAACCACCAATTGTTTTTGAGGTGAAAAGGATGCTCTACTGAGTGCCATTCTACTTTGTTCTGTTTTGCCAAGTGACGCTCTATGAGTGATTTTTCATATTGTCTTTTGATTAATGCAGTCTGCGAAGCGAAGCGTAGTAGGCACGGCTAGCGATTCATGATTTGAGTTGGCCCTTTGGGTATAGTTTGGCAATAGCTGTTGCTGAGGGCTGTTGGGTAATGTCGGGTCAGATGGTTGTGTGTAGATTTAAGGCAATGTGGCTGCAAGGGTCAGTGCTTGTGAATGAGCTAAAAGGCAAAAACAAACGAGAATCACCAGAAGAGGAGGGGAAAATGAAATATGGCAGAGGAAGGTGGAATGAGATCAAGTGTACAAAAAAACATTGCAACAGAGATAAGTGACAGTGAGAGTGAGAAGACATTGTTAAATATATACAACACAGCCTTACTCACTCAAGCAAGTGTAATGACAAACATTGCCAAGAACCATAAAACTGTGGCATGCTTTTGCCCTGACCCACTTTCTTTCCAGCTGATAAGTCTTTCAAGATAAAACTGTTACAGAAAACAATACGACACAAGATGAAAAAAAGTAATAGGGCCAGCCGAGTTCATCGTGCCCTGACAATCCTCCATTCTTTTCTTCAACCTTCTTCCCTTCCAAGAAGCTCCATTGCTGCCACATGTAGAGCTGAATCCTACTGATAATGAAATGGAAAAACTTATTTCATTTAAAGCTAAACACATAAATAAATCTGAATAAAACCAAACACAAGAAAATCTCCAACCCAACCACTACCAGCTTATCTTAACCTGCACCATCTATATATATAAAATACAGTTTGTGTGTGTGTGTGTGTGTGTGTGTGTGTGTGTGTGTGTGTGTGTGTGTGTGTGTGTGTGTGTGTGTGTGTGTGTGTGTGTGTGTGTAATGTTACCGATAGACTCCTAAACGGAGAGGCTTACGTGCTTGATATTTGACATAGACATGGCCATTGAGCGTGGGACGAACATGGCCGAACTCAAAATATTTGACGATCCATATTTTTTATTCATATTTACCTCAGGGCATTTCAGCGCACGGAATCAATGGAATCAGAGCAGGTGGGCGCTGATTCGCTCAGAGCGATCACGTGATGACGCTATGACGCTATGAACGATATGACGCTATGAACGATATGACGCTATGACGCTATGAAATAAAAAATCGCTATGACGCTATGAAACGCTATGACGCTATGAACGCTATGACGCTATGAACGCTATGACGCTATGAAAAAAAAATCGCTATGACGCTATGAAACACTATGACGCTATGAAAAAAAAAAATCGCTCGCTTTGCCAAGGGGCTCGCTCCCCTCCCCCCCCCCCCCCCCCCCCGTTCCCCTCCCCTCCCCCTCCCCTCCCCCACCCGGCAATGCCGGGTACTTCTGCTAGTCTACTATAAATGGATGAGGTGTGTGTGTGTGTGTGTGTGTGTGATGTTTTTTTTGTGGAGTTCTATTGGAGCTTTCTGACGTGGAATGTGAAACACCAAAATGATCGTCATGATTTATTGAGTCGATTAAGCTAATTAACTACAAATAATCCGCAAGAATTCCCATGTATCTAAACACGCGTCATGTCAAGGTGTATAGAGTTGTTTAATAGGTCGTTCCATGGCATGGCATTATATTTACAAAATAAATAACAAAAACAATAATAACATTGTAACAAAGCATCGTATATGCTTTGTTACAACATCAAGCATATATTTATGATACGTGAAAGTGAAACACCCTGCAACCTATGCCTAGAGAAAACAGAATTTTTGGAATGCCGGCCCCATTTTACATCAAACCATCATGCAAGTTTGTGAAATAGTTATCCATGGTCGGAGCTCATATGTTGAAAGTTTTGTGTCAATTGTTGAAGCAGTTGTGGATAAAAATAAACATATATATATATATAAATATATAAATAAATATATAAATAAACATATAATATATAAATAAACATAAATATATAAATATATATATTTTTATATATATATATATATATATGTATATATATATATATAATATATATAAATAATATATATATATAAATATAAATAAATATATAAGAACACATATGGTATTTGAATCAGGACAGAAGGTTTAGAATGGAACACAAGCAAACCCAAATTCTCCACAACTAGTGAGGTACCCTTGCTACGCACAGGTGGGAGGCCAGGAGCAAACAGACAATGCAGAAATGGCGAATGCTAAAGCATGAAACCAATAAATTCCACATTCCTGTAGCACCTTCAGTCGCACATCAGACATGGACAGCAAGTTCGTGAAGGACTTGCATGAAAAACGTACCCGTTCGCAAACAAGCAGGTACGTTTGTTCCATACCCAGTCAATGGCGAATCTGCATATGGCGATCCACGAATTCACGTTTAAAAGTAGAAACCGTCATGGCATTTCGTCATTCACTTGAACTCGATATCTCTTTTTTCATTCCAAACAGCATAACTGCAATCACAAATATAATAAACTTTTAACATTCTTGACAAACAAATATTTAAATCCTGATGTGAAGTTCCGTACGGGTGGGTGAATACAATTACGAATTCAAAATCGTAATTGTATTCACTCAATTCCAATTTTAACATCATCAATTGATACTTTAACAAAACGATTAACACGATTAACGTTTAACGATTTAACATTACGATTGAATAACAGTTGTATTGGGATATGATAAAACCTGTGCAGCCGTAATCTGTCCACTTCCGCATTCGCGGCAGGTTCATAATTCTCATCAAAATCTAAACAGCATTTGTAGAATTTCAATAAAAGCCACATCACTGTTCATAATCGGTAAATATTATTCCATCGTGTTTGGAAAATTGGAAAATTGGGAAAAAAATTGGAAAAACAATATCGCCTATTTTACTCCAAGGGGTCCCAGGAATACCCACCCAAAATATCGTTGCGATCGGTTCAGCCGTTTTTACGGTACCTTCGAACGGACAGACAGACATTTGGTGAATTATAGTAAGAAGATGGTGTTTAGGAAGGAACCTGATTATACCACAACACATGCATTGAGGAACACTTATAAATTTGTGTTATAAAATTAAAGTTATGAAACAGAGACATACAGAACCACAATTAGGGAGACGGAGAGAGAGGCAACCCCATCCCTTTCCATAGGCCCTCGAGAAAAGGAAGAGCACCAACCTCAATCCCCCCACACCCCCTCAACTCCCCAAATTATACCTGCTTACGTAACTCCACTATTAATACCCGACCCAACGTTACCACGATCATATGCCAATGGTCACACATCCAGGAAAACGCTAATATAATTCACGGGTCGCTTTGGGCCACCCAAAAGATAAGAATAGAGACCGCCCTGTTGGCCCTTGGTATCCTCGTCACTGCGACTTGAGTAAGAGGGTCTTGTCCCCAAGTGACCCCGAGTGCATCGTGACGTTGCCCGTGTTTAACACAATTGCTCTCTAACAGATCTTTGTGTTCTGTTCTGGGTGTTCAAGGGGAAACACTTGCCATATTGTACAAGGGGTGGTCAAAGTGTTGTGACCGAGAGAATACATGTACCCTGACAAGGTCCTTATTGAGCAAGCTGGGGTTTGTTTTTTAGCAATAGCCTGAAGCTTACAATGCAAATCCACAATGTCACTGAGCCGAGTTGGATTTGAACCCACAACCTCGAGCATAGATAGCAGTCCAACGTCCTCACCAATAAAGCACCACCGATCGCTCTTGATTATCCACGTGAATCGAATGATTTAAATGATTATGTTGAAACACACAGCATGTCGTTCCCATAATGTGATGGAGACTGTAATCGTGAACGTAACTTGTAAGGTGTTGAAAGCATGAAAGGAGGAACTGATGGGTGCATTTGTTTCCTCTGCTACGATCTCATGCCGACATTTTTAGTTGGTCTTGCAGAGTGATAAGTGAGTTTTTATAAATATTGCTCCACAGGAGTCGAAGCAAAGCACTTCATTCCTTCTTTAGAAATCATCGCAAGAGCGACGGGTCTCCTCATGGGGATAATGGGTAAATGATACGCTCACCTTTTCCAAGAGGTCACCTGGATGTACGTATATGTATGTGCAAATCATAAATCTTCCATCTTCTATAGGATATAGATGAGATGCTTCTCCGGTTTGTTTCTTTGTCTTTCCGACGATTTTCTCTTGGAGAACAAGACCAGGGACAATGGAACGTTGTTAAGAAAGCGTAGAAAGGAGGAGGGGCCGAGTGACAGATTGGGGTGAGAGGGCATACAGGGGATGAGGCCTTGGGGGGGGGGGGGGGTGAGTTTAAGACACGGTGGGGGATGGGGGTGTTGAGGACTTGGGTAGGAGGGAGGTTGAATACATGGGAGGGCATCAGGATTGCGGTCCACCGGCCAAGCACAGGCATTATGACTGCATTCCACCGGCCAAGCACAGGCATTATGACTGCATTCCACCGGCCAAGCACAGGCATTATGACTGCATTCCACCGGCCAAGCACAGGCATTATGACTGCATTCCACCGGCCAAGCACAGGCATTATGACTGCATTCCAACGGCCAAGCACAGGCATTATGACTGCATTCCACTGGCAAAACAGCATTATGACTGCATTCCACTGGCAAAACAGGCATTATGACTGCATTCCACTGGCAAAACAGCATTATGACTGCATTCCACTGGCAAAACAGGCATTATGACTGCATTCCACTGGCAAAACAGGCATTATGACTGCATTCCACTGGCAAAACAGGCATTATGACTGCAATCCACTAGCAAAACAGGCATTATGACTGCATTCCACTGGCAAAACAGGCATTAAGACTGCATTCCACTGGCAAAACAGGCATTATGACTGCATTCCACTGGCAAAACAGGCGTTATGACTGCATTCCACTGGCAAAACAGGTATTATGACTGCATTCCACTGGCAAAACAGGCATTATGACTGCATTCCACTGGAAAAACAGGCATTATGACTGCATTCCACTGGCAAAACAGGCATTATGACTGCATTCCACTGGAAAAACAGTCATTATGACTGCATTCCACTGGCAAAACAGCATTAAGACTGCATTCCACTGGCAAAACAGGTATTATGACTGCATTCCACTGGCAAAACAGGCATTATGACTTCATTCCACTGGCAAAACAGGCATTATGACTGCATTCCACTGGCAAAACAGCATTAAGACTGCATTCCACTGGCAAAACAGCATTATCACTGCATTCCACTGGCAAAACAGCATTATGACTGCATTCCACTGGCAAAACAGCATTAAGACTGCATTCCACTGGCAAAACAGGCATTATGACTGCATTCCACTGGCAAAACAGCATTAAGACTGCATTCCACTGGCAAAACAGCATTATCACTGCATTCCACTGGCAAAACAGCATTAAGACTGCATTCCACTGGCAAAACAGCATTAAGACTGCATTCCACTGGCAAAACAGCATTAAGACTGCATTCCACTGGCAAAACAGCATTATGACTGCATTCCACTGGCAAAACAGCATTATGACTGCATTCCACTGGCAAAACAGGCATTATGACTGCATTCCACTGGCAAAACAGCATTAAGACTGCATTCCACTGGCAAAACAGGCATTATGACTGCATTCCACTGGCAAAACAGCATTATGACTGCATTCCACTGGCAAAACAGCATTATGACTGCATTCCACTGGCAAACCAGCATTATGACTGCATTCCACTGGCAAAACAGTCATTATGATGGCATTCCACTGGCAAAACAGCATTATGACTGCATTCCACTGGCAAAACAGCATTAAGACTGCATTCCACTGGCAAAACAGTCATTATGATGGCATTCCACTGGCAAACCAGCATTATGACTGCATTCCACTGGCAAAACAGCATTAAGACTGCATTCCACTGGCAAAACAGTCATTATGATGGCATTCCACTGGCAAAACAGGCATTATGACTGCATTCCACTGGCAAAACAGGCATTATAACTGCATTCCACTGGCAAACCAGCATTAAGACTGCATTCCACTGGCAAAACAGTCATTATGATGCCATTCCACTGGCAAAACAGCATTATGACTGCATTCCACTGGCAAAACAGGCATTATAACTGCATTCCACTGGCAAAACAGCATTAAGACTGCATTCCACTGGCAAAACAGCATTATGACTGCATTCCACTGGCAAAACAGTCATTATGATGCCATTCCACTGGCAAAACAGGCATTATGACTGCATTCCACTGGCAAAACAGGCATTATAACTGCATTCCACTGGCAAAACAGCATTAAGACTGCATTCCACTGGCAAAACAGTCATTATGATGGCATTCCACTGGCACAACAGGCATTATGACTGCATTCCACTGGCAAAACAGGCATTATAACTGCATTCCACTGGCAAAACAGCATTAAGACTGCATTCCACTGGCAAAACAGGCATTATAACTGCATTCCACTGGCAAACAGGCATTATGACTGCATTCCACGAGCACAACAGGCATTATGACTGCATTCCACTGGCAAAACAGGCATTATGACTGCATTCCACTGGCAAAACAGTCATTATGATGGCATTCCACTGGCAAAACAGTCATTATGATGGCATTCCACTGGCAAAACAGGCATTATGACTGCATTCCACTGGCAAAACAGGCATTATGACTGCATTCCACTGGCAAAACAGGCATTATGACTGCATTCCACTGGCAAAACAGCATTATGACTGCATTCCACTTGCAAAACAGCATTAAGACTGCATTCCACTGGCAAAACAGCATTAAGACTGCATTCCACTGGCAAAACAGGCATTATGACTGCATTCCACTGGCAAAACAGGCATTATGACTGCAATCCACTGGCAAAACAGCATTAAGACTGCATTCCACTGGTAAAACAGGCATTATGACTGCATTCCACTGGCAAAACAGGCATTATGACTGCATTCCACTGGCAAAACAGGCATTATGACTGCATTCCACTGGCAAAACAGCATTAAGACTGCATTCCACTTGCAAAACAGCATTAAGACTGCATTCCACTGGCAAAACAGGCATTATGACTGCATTCCACTGGCAAACAGGCATTATGACTGCATTCCACGAGCAAAACAGGCATTATGACTGCATTCCACTGGCAAAACAGGCATTATGACTGCATTCCACTGGCAAAACAGGCATTATGACTGCATTCCACTGGCAAAACAGGCATTATGACTGCATTCCACTGGCAAAACAGTCATTATGACTGCATTCCACTGGCAAAACAGGCATTATGACTGCATTCCACTGGCAAAACAGGCATTATGACTGCATTCCACTGGCAAAACAGGCATTATGACTGCATTCCACTGGCAAAACAGCATTAAGACTGCATTCCACTGGCAAAACAGGCATTATGACTGCATTCCACTGGCAAAACAGGCATTATGACTGCATTCCACTGGCAAGCAGGCATTATGACTGCATTCCACGAGCAAAACAGGCATTATGACTGCATTCCACTGGCAAAACAGGCATTATGACTGCATTCCACTGGCAAAACAGGCATTATGACTGCATTCTACTGGCAAAACAGGCATTATGACTGCATTCCACTGGCAAAACAGGCATTATGACTGCATTCCATTGGCAAACAGGCATTATGACTGCATTCCACGAGCAAAACAGGCATTATGACTGCATTCCACTGGCAAAACAGGCATTATGACTGCATTCCACTGGCAAAACAGGCATTATGACTGCATTCCACTGGCAAAACAGGCATTATGACTGCATTCCACTGGCAAAACAGGCATCATGACTGCATTCCACTGGCAAAACAGGCATTATGACTGCATTCCACTGGCAAAACAGGCATTAAGACTGCATTCCACTGGCAAAACAGGCATTATGACTGCATTCCACTGGCAAAACAGGCATTATGACTGCATTCCACTGGCAAAACAGGCATCATGACTGCATTCCACTGGCAAAACAGGCATTATGACTGCATTCCACTGGCAAAACAGGCATTATGACTGCATTCCACTGGCAAAACAGGCATTATGACTGCATTCCACTGGCAAAACAGGCATCATGACTGCATTCCACTGGCAAAACAGGCATTATGACTGCATTCCACTGGCAAAACAGGCATTATGACTGCATTCCACTGGCAAAACAGGCATTATGACTGCATTCCACTGGCAAAACAGGCATTATGACTGCATTCCACTGGCAAAACAGGCATTATGACTGCATTCCACTGGCAAAACAGGCATTAAGACTGCATTCCACTGGCAAAACCGGCATTAAGACTGCATTCCACTGGCAAAACAGGCATTATGACTGCATTCCACTGGCAAAACAGGCATTATGACTGCATTCCACTGGCAAAACAGCATTATGACTGCATTCCACTGGCAAAACAGCATTAAGCCTGCATTCCACTGGCAAAACAGCATTATGACTGCATTCCACTGGCAAAACAGCATTAAGACTGCAATCCACTGGCAAAACAGGCATTACGACTGCATTCCACTTGCAAAACAGCATTAAGACTGCATTCCACTGGCAAAATAGCATTAAGACTGCATTCCACTGGCAAAAGAGGCATTATAACTGCATTCCACTGGCAAAACAGGCATTATGACTGTAATCCACTGGCAAAACAGCATTAAGACTGCATTCCACTGGAAAAACAGCATTAAGACTGCATTCCACTTGCAAAACAGGCATTATGACTGCATTCCACTGGCAAAACAGGCATTATGACTGCATTCCACTGGCAAAACAGCATTAAGACTGCATTCCACTTGCAAAACAGCATTAAGACTGCATTCCACTGGCAAAACAGCATTAAGACTGCATTCCACTGGCAAAACAGGCATTATGACTGCATTACACTGGCAAAACAGGCATTATGACTGCATTCCACTGGCAAAACAGCATTATGACTGCATTCCACTGGCAAAACAGGCATTATGACTGCATTCCACTGGCAAAACAGGCATTAAGACTGCATTCCACTGGCAAAACAGGCATTATGACTGCATTTCACTGGCAAAACAGGCATTATGACTGCATTCCACTGGCAAAACAGGCATTATGACTGCATTCCACTGGCAAAACAGGCATTATGACTGCATTCCACTGGCAAAACAGGCATTATGACTGCATTCCACTGGCAAAACAGGCATTATGACTGCATTCCACTGGCAAAACAGCATTATGACTGCATTCCACTGGCAAAACAGGCATTATTGACTGCAATCCACTGGCAAAACAGCATTAAGACTGCAATCCACTGGCAAAACAGGCATTAAGACTGCAATCCACTGGCAAAACAGGCATTATGACTGCAATCCACTGGCAAAACAGCATTAAGACTGCAATCCACTGGCAAAACAGGCATTAAGACTGCAATCCACTGGCAAAACAGGCATTATGACTGCAATCCACTGGCAAAACAGCATTATGACTGCAATCCACTGGCAAAACAGCATTATGACTGCATTCCACTGGCAAAACAGCATTAAGACTGCAATCCACTGGCAAAACAGGCATTAAGACTGCAATCCACTGGCAAAACAGGCATTATGACTGCATTCCACTGGCAAAACAGGCATTATGACTGCATTCCACTGGCAATACAGCATTATGACTGCATTCCACTGGCAAAACAGCATTATGACTGCATTCCACTGGCAAAACAGGCATTATGACTGCATTCCACTGGCAAAACAGCATTAAGACTGCATTCCACTGGCAAAACAGCATTATGACTGCATTCCACTGGCAAAACAGGCATTATGACTGCATTCCACTGGCAAAACGGGCATTATGACTGCGGTCTATTGGCCAAACACTTTCCTTGAGACTGCATTCCCCTGGCAAAACAGACATTAAGACTGCGGTCTATTGCCCAAACACTTTCCTTGAGACTGCATTCCCCTGGCAAAACTGCATTAAGACTGCATTCCACTGGCAAAACAGGCATTATGACTGCATTCCACTGGCAAAACAGGCATTATGACTGCATTCCACTGGCAAAACAGGCATTAAGACTGCATTCCCCTGGCAAAACAGGCATCAAGACTGCGGTCTATTGGCCAAACACTTTCCTTGAGACTGCATTCCCCGGGCAAAACAGGCATTATGACTGCATTCCCCTGGCAAAACAGGCCTTAAGACTGCATTCCCCTGGCAAAACAGGCATTATGACTGCATTCCCCTGGCAAAACAGGCATTAAGACTGCATTCCCCAGGCAAAACAGGCATTACGACTGCATTCCCCTGGCAAAACAGGCATTATGGCTGCATTCCACTGGCAAAACAGGCATTAAGACTGCATTCCCCTGGCAAAACAGGCATTAAGACTGTGGTCTATTGGCCAAACACTGGCGTTAAGACTGCATTCCACTGGCAAAACAGGCATTAAGACTGCATTCCACTGGCAAAACAGGCATTATGACTGTGGTTCACCGGCCAAACACAGGCATTAATACTGCGGTCTATTGGCCAAACATTGGCATTAAGACTGCATTCCACTGGCAAAACAGGCATTATAACTGCGGTTCACCGGCCAAACACAGGCATTATAACTGCGGTTCACCGGCCAAACACAGGCATTATGACTGCGGTTCACTGGCCTAACACAGGCATTATGACTGCGGTCCACTGGCGAAACACAGGCATTATGACTGCGGCCCACCGGCCAAACACAGGCATTATGACTCTGGTTCACCGGCCAAACACAGGCATTATGACTGCGGTTCACCGGCCAAACACAGGCATTAATACTGCGGACTATTGGCCAAACATTAGCATTAAGACTGCATTCCACTGGCGAAACAGGCATTATGATTGCGGTCCACTGGCCAAACACAGGCATTATGACTGCGGTTCACCGGCCAAACACAGGCATTAATACTGCATTCCACTGGCGAAACAGGCATTATGATTGCGGTTCACCGGCCAAACACAGGCATTAAGACTGCATTCCATTGGCGAAACAGGCATTATGATTGCGGTCCACTGGCGAAACAGGCATTATGATTGCGGTTCACCGGCCAAACACAGGCATTAAGACTGCATTCCACTGGCGAAACAGGCATTATGATTGCGGTCCACTGGCCAAACACAGGCATTATGACTGCGGTTCACCGGCCAAACACAGGCATTAATACTGCGGACTATTGGCCAAACATTGGCATTAAGACTGCATTCCATTGGCCAAACACAGGCATTATGATTGCGGTCCATTGGCCAAACACAGGCATTATGATTGCGGTCCACTGGCCAAACACAGGCATTATGATTGCGGTCCATTGGCCAAACACAGGCATTATGATTGCGGTCCACCGGCCAAACACAGGCATTATGATTGCGGTCCACCGGCCAAACACAGGCATTATGATTGCGGTCCACTGGCCAAACAGTCCGTTTTAGTGTTTCGTTGAACTGTTTGAGTTTTTAATTTTTCCAGTATACAATAAGAAATATGGTCTTTTTTCAGCAAACTGAATAAAACATCTGTGTTTCTTATAAGGCAACACTAGACGGTAACCATTGGACACTTAAATAGGAACAAGCAAAACAGATTGTTGAACAATTACGTGAGCCATGATCGTGGCCAACAGCATGTTCCAGTGAGGCCACGATAATGGCCGACTGCACTCAAACTGTCAAAAAGTTAAAAGCGCAATGCACTCACTGTCCGTGTGTCTTTGGTGGTGATTGAAGAAGCTCTTCTGGTTCCCCAGCCGACCCGGCAGTCCGCTTGCGATACACCTCGAGCGTACCTTCATTATTAAGAAATCTTTACACATTATTATTGAACATTATTGAACACAATAAACCTTGTGATAAACACACCACTCACCGTCTCCTCAGCGCACATTTAACAAGACGACTTACCTTTACACAAATACCTGTTACACGAGAAATCTAGCCGACCCGATCACATGATCCATCCTATTATTTACATGATGTAACTGTCGATCTCCTCAACCCTCTTCCTACGTAACAATATATATATGTATATATACAATTACAGCTAAATTACAACGGCACATTTGGGCTGCGATAACCAGGCCGACAGTTTTGTGGTCGGATCAATAGTTGACTTCGTCGACCTCAGATGAAACATGTCAAGGGTGAGTAGGTCACCACTATGTCATCATATAACACCATTTTGTATTGAAAATTGCAAAATAAACAAAATCTCACCTGGTGGTGGTTCGTGTGCAGCCTGTGTCTGCTGGTTGCATCATTTTCTGGGGGTGCGGCTGTGCCACTGATGCAGTGCATCCATTACCAGTCAGCTGGCACTCATTTTGCTGACCTCGGAAGGATGACAGGCTGCGTCAACCCACCTGGTGTTCATTCAACGTAGCAAGCTGAGCCAACCCACCTGGTGTTCATTTAACGTAGCAAGCTGAGTCAACCCACCTGGTGTTCATTCAACGTAGTAAGCTGAGTCAACCCACCTGGTGTTCATTCAACGTAGCAGGATGAGTCAACCCACCTGGTGTTCATTCAACGTAGCAGGCTGAGTTAACCCACCTGGTGTTCATTCAACGGACGACAGGGGCTTGAAACGCTCGAACTCAAGACCCTAATATCTCAAGCCACTTACCTTTACCGTTATGCCAACACCAGGCTTATCCACCTGTGGTTAACGTTTCGTCATTCTGAATATTAATTTTTACAGGTACAATGGGACACCATTTGTGAGTGTGTCCTCTCCACATTTCGCAAGCAGGTTCCTCGGTAGTTGCTCCAATACATCCTGACCCGTTATATTTAATTTAATGCCCCGTTCCGATTCAAGGGGTCAAAGGTGAAACACGAAACCCAAACATTTTACCAACCCATTGTATTTTAGTCGTTAGACATCGGATTTGCTACAACAGGTGTTTCAAACGGTGTCCACAGGAATGCAGAGAAACATATTCAATCGGAGTCGTTTTCGAGATTATACAAGGGTCAAAGGTCAAAATGGGTCAAATTAATATTTCTGGACTCCTGGCGTGCCCGACAAAACAGTTGGCATAACGACACCACCTAATGAGTCATTTAAACGTACACAAGAATTGAGTGCTAGCACACCAAGTAGCCGGCTTTAAAACGAAATATTTTCCCCTCGACGTTTCCAGTTCGAATGTCGTCGCGTGCAATACGAGAAACCTTCAAAAAGTCCACGAAACTCCGCATTTTATAACGAGTGATTAATAAATACTAAAAAATGACCTCTTGATCGCATCGATCGATCCGCAGTAGGCATTTGTAGCTCGTTCCGATAACTTCTTGAACGCACGAAATGTTTGGGCCACGTGTGAGAATGGTGAAAGGTCGCTGATCGTCTTTCAGACCCTCAATGGCGATGGTCGATGGTCGATGGTGAAAAACATGAAATGTGAAGAGTGCAAATGAATGATTTTATTATTGTATCAAAAGGTAAACACAAAGTTCACGGAACAAGCGAAAAGGGGAAACAAACATGGAGTTTGCATTGATATCAAAAGGTCACAGTGCATGTTGTGGCTGTCGAGCGATGTCCGGGCTCCGTCCGGGTGGGCGACCATCGAGCGCTGTCCCTTCGGAAAAGTTCCTCGGGAACCCCGCTTAGGAACCCTTCCTCACGCAGCGCGCTCGGGGTCTCCCCCTAGCCCCGCCCTCTCCATAGCTCCGCCCTCTCCATAGCCCCGCCCTCTCCGTCCACGTGCGCCGCTCATCGTCGGCTCCAGCAATGTTCGCGTCACCGCGTCACTGGCCATTGCGTAATCGATGACGTCGCATCACGGCAACAACCCCACGACGATTCCCCAGCATGACGCAAGTGCCGCGGCGTTATGAAAATAAAATTAAAATACGTCGAGGGATTAAAGAGGTGAAATTATCGGCTCGGAAGTTGAGGTCCCGTGGCGAGGCGCGTGGTGCGAGCTCACACTGCGCTACACGTGCCGCAGCCGGGACCCGAGCTGGGACCCGAGCCGGGAGTCTCCACGGCGGCCTCGTGCCGCTCGAGCCAGCGGCGCAGCGCGCTCAGGGCCGAGTGCTCGATGCTCCTCGCGCTCTCGTGCACCACCTTGCCGCCGAACAGCACGTACAGTCGGTAGAAGGCCGCGCCGTACGCCGCACAGCACTCGTTCTCCATTGTATCAGCGACCACCGCGAAGGGGGCGTGGGCCGACAGGAACGGCACGAGGCGACGCGCCGCGTCCACGCGCTCCTGGAGGTCGCGGTGCGCCCGCAGCTGGAAGGTCGCGTCCGGGCTGCTCCAGCCATCCACCGGGTGCGCCTCGTCCACGTACACGTGGAGGAAATCCGCCGCTCCGGCGAAACGCGCCGCCAGGTGCCCGAAGGCTCCCAGCCGCGCCATAAATGGCGGTCAGCTGCCGCTCCCGAGGGTCACGACCAGCGGTCGACCGGGTCGCGCGTACTCCAGCAAGTGGTGCTCGTCGTGGGTCCGATCGTCCAAAGGCACGACGCGCGGGCTCGGCGCCACTCCGTGCAGGTGAGCCGCGCGGCCCCGCTCGAGCACGTGGGAACGCCAGACGGCGCGGAGCGCGGGGACCGTGAAGGTCCTGCTCGCGTCTGAGATGTCGAAAGGGGGGTCCTCGGGACTTGCCTTGTCCTGGAGGCGCTTGAGAATACGGCGCCGGACGCACAGACAGTCGAGGAGGAAGAGCGAGAGTGCGGAAAGCAGAAACGACGGCAGCACGATCACCACCACGAGTAGATCCTTCACCAAGGACATGGTGGCGCCTGGCGGAGCTCGCCCGATTCCACCCTCCCTGTTGGGCCTCGCTCGCCCATTTATATATATTACTGCCGGGGCCCTAATCACTGGCGCGCATCACGACGACCCCAGGAGACAACTCGTATGCCCCCACCTCCTCCCCCTCCCCCAACTACTCCCACTTCAAAATGCCAAGGAGTAGGAGGAGCGAAACCGGGTTTGTACCCAGTGTGTCTACGCGGGCGGAATGGGGGACGAATGGGGGGTTAATGCATTCACGGAGTGTTTGTGTTCATCGGGCAGGGCAAGTGAGGTCGGTTGGTTCATACGGTGTTCATACGGTGGTAATTCAATATGGAGAGACTGCACCACGTCCTGTGCCAAGTTCCTTGGATTTCTTCGTCACGAATCCGCTAATGGTGGTGAGACGCGGTAAAGGACGCACCATGTGTACGCGACACGCTCAGCGCAGACATGGCGGGTCTGCACCCCGAGATCGTTCCCAAGGAGCCGTCTGCTCATGTCTGCCCGGTAAACCCGATCCTCATCACATGGGGAAGGAGTGGGTAGAAGGAGTCATATGAGGTCGCGCCCCGGCTTCACCTGCACACCGTGTAACGTGGGCCAAGCATTGCATTGATAACATAACTAGCACTAACCACAAGTCGCGTCGTTAATAGTTAACCTCACAAGGCACATCGACTCTCGGATAAGGTGGTTGTTATTAGGAGAGAAAACTGGGTTAATTGCCCCTTATCTCGGGGACTTCCGTCCGTGTTGACCTACTTTCGTTTACGGCTTTTATGGTGCGTGATAGCGATGGTACACACGGTTCAGCACCCTGATCTCTCGAACCTTGTCATTCCATATCTCGACGAGTGGAAACGTCATCAAATATCCATCGTGTAGTGTGCAGGGCGCAGGGAGAGGGGTTACCGTGGAATATGATCCGTCTAAACCCCATTTACCCGTTTACATCAATACCACGTGGTACTTTGGCAAAAGTGATGGTCTTGAGATGAGAAGGGGGCGCTAAGGTTTCTGGGGGATGGGTCCCCCCATAGTCAGTTCTGTCTAGTCATGTCTGACTTCTGGTGACATTCATGATCGCATTAGTCCAAACATTCCAGTCCTGGCACTGCTTCCCGAAGTTCTGGCAGAGGCAGCTTGGTTGCATCATTAACCCCATCCATGCAGCACATGGACGTTCTGCCTCTTCCTCTTCTTACATCAACCATATCCAGCATGGTTGACTTCTCCAGACAACAACACATTTCAAAACTGTCAATCTTCTTCCTTTCTTTCTCACTGTACACAACACACCCTTGGTCCACCAACCTTCCTCCTGCACCTGCACCTACAGCACCACCCCGCACCTACAGCACCACCACAAAGCTGTGCCTTCAACAACCATTTTTACCTCCCATCCAATGATCTTCATCTCCATTTGTTAAATTTGGGGATTTGGAATCGGCATCACTCGACTTCATGTCCCCTCTTTCCATTTCCCCCCTCAACCCACTCCCTCAAAACTTCACGTATCCCCTTTCTGCATCCCTCCTCACCCCACCCTCTCAATGCTTCCCCCTTACCACACACTCTCAATGCTTCCTCTCACCTGACACTCAAACATCCCCCATCACCTCAACCACCCCCCCCCCCCCATTCCTGCACCCTCCCAATTCCTCCTCCCCTGTCCCTAACTGTGTGGAAAAATGGACCGCAAACATCCAATTTCTCTGCTCCAACCTGACAGATTTCTCAATCCAGGCCACTGCCAATAAAACGGACAACATCTGTTAAAAAGAATGCTTTCTCTCATAGGCCTCTGGAACAAACTCCCTCACTCCCTTCAATCCCACTCCTCCCTCCAGGTCTTTAAAACAGCTGTTCACCACCATCTCTTATCTTCCCCCATCCAAAACCTTGATCTTTTCTACCCCCGCTAATTCACCCCAGATCCACCTTGTGTGAAATTCCAACTTCTTTCCTGGAAGTCCTGGCAGTGTCCATATGTTTTATACCTCTCCCACCGCCCCCTTCCCACGCCCCCCCCCCCCCCCCCCCAAAGCCCTCGCCCGATCTCTCGATGTCTCCATGTCTCTCGGTCCCTGCTCTCAAATGTTGTGTTTGTGTCCTTCCCCCTCTCTCCCCATCTTGTCTACCGCTCCCCATGTTATATGTTTTATGTGTCGGTTTGTCTTTCTGTGTGATTAATGTTCGCTCTTTCATGAGCCTCGATCTTGTATACAAAAAAAAAAAAAAAAAAAAAAGGACATCCCCGACTCCTTAATTTATTGTTACGGTCTTGAGAAACTTATGAATACAATGCCCGTCTTCCAAGCCTCAATTCTGTGCTTGCTTCCAAATCTAATGTCTCCAAACTCCTCGCTCTCTGTTACCCACCTTTCGCAGTCACACCCAACTGCTCCTGGACTCTGTGTATTGTTATGTCGGTTGGGTAGGGCATATCTAGATACAGGTAGATCTGCATAGGTATCATGCTTCATCTGTCGTGCTAGAGAATCTCGATGTAATAAGTTCTGTGTAGCCCGAATGTCGGATTAAGCTTGTATCTTTGTCTTAGCATTAGCATTTGGAAGCATGGTGCTTCCAAATTTCCAGTTTTCCATCCTGAGAGCTCCCTTCTGTATCCATCTTGTCCAACCTATACATCTCCACACCCATTGTTTGTCTGCCACAACCTGTCTTGGCCTTCGGCTCTGCTGATGGTGTTTTCCCTCCTCTCTCTGCTGTCCCTTTTGTCCTATTGCGTCCTAACCTGTTCTGTGTACTAGTAGTAGCTATTCCATGAGACAACGTGTGTGTGTGTGTGTGTTTTTGTGTTTGTGTTTGTGTGTGTGTGTGTGTGTGTGTGTGTGTGTGTGTGTGTGTGTGTGTGTGTGTATGTATGTATATATATATACTAGCTGAGGTACCCGGCTTCGCCCGGGTTGAATAAGAATAATACAAATATATGATGAAAAGAACATGTATATTTTAGAGCAATAGTACATTTCCTACATGACGTTTTGTCAATTTTCAATTTCTCAAAACCTCTTGGTGTACAACATTTCTGGTTTTCTTACTTGGTGCCAAGACATAAAGATTGCTTGGTTTTCCAACCCTCGAGCAGCCCACGTACAGCTGGCCATGGGAAGTACCCGGCATTGCCGGGCGGGGCAAGGGAGGGGAGGAGGATGGGGAGGGGAGGGGAACGGGGGAGGAGAGGGTGGGGAGGGGAGAAGAGGGGGCAGAGGAGAAGAGGGGGGGAGGGGAGAAGAGGGGGGGAGGGGAGAAGAGGGGGGAGGGGAGAAGAGGGGGGAGGGGAGAAGAGGAGGGAGGGGGAGGAAGAGGGGGGAGGGGCGGAGGATGGGGAGGGGAGGGGAACGGGGGAGGAGGGGAGGGGAACGGGGGAGGAGGGGAGGGGAACGGGGGAGGAGGGGAGGGGAACGGGGGAGGAGGGGAGGAGAGGGTGGATGAGGGTGGGGAGGTGAGGGGAGGGGGGGCAGGGGAGAAGAGGGGGGAGGGGAGAAGAGGAGGGAGGGGGAGGGGAGGGGGAGGGGAGGGGGGAGTGGAGGGGGAGGGAGGTGAGGTGGAGGTGAGGGGAGGGGGAGGGGAGGGGGAGCGGGAGGTGAGGGGAGGGGGAGGGGAGGGGGGAGGTGAGGCAAGGGGGGAGGGGAGGGGGGAGGTGAGGCAAGGGGGGAGGGGAGGAGGGAGGTGAGGCGAGGGGGGAGGGGAGGGGGGCTTTGCCCAGGTTGAATAAGAATAATACAAATATATGATGAAAAGAACATGTATATTTTAGAGCAATATCACTACATTTCCTCCATGACGTTTTGTCAATTTTCAATTTCTCAAAACCTCTTGGTATACATTTCTGGTTTTCTTGGTGCCAAGACAGAAAGATTGCTTGGTTTTCCAACCCTCGAGCAGCCCACGTACAGCTGGCCATGGGAAGTACCCGGCATTGCCGGGCGGGGGAAGGGAGGGGAGGAGGATGGGGAGGAGAGGGGAACGGGGGAGGAGGGGAGAAGACGGGGGGAGGGGAGAAGAGGGGGGGAGGGGAGAAGAGGGGGGGGAGGGGAGAAGAGGGGGGGAGGGGAGAAGAGGGGGGGAGGGGAGAAGAGGAGGGAGGGGGAGGAGAGGGGAGAAGAGGAGGGAGGGGGAGGAGGAGGGAGAAGAGGAGGGAGGGGGAGGGGGAGGGGGGAGGAGGAGGGGGAGGGGGAGGAGGAGAGGAGAGGGGGGAGGGGAGGCAAGGGTGGGGGGGAGGGGAGGCGAGGGTGGGGGGGGAGGGGAGGCGAGGGTGGGGGGGGAGGGGAGGCGAGGGTGGGGGGGAGGGGGAAGCGAGGGTGGGGGGGAGGGGAGGCGAGGGTGGGGGGAGGGGAGGCGAGGGTGGGGGGGAGGGGAGGTGAGGGTGGGGGGAGGGGAGGCGAGGGTGGGGGGGAGGGGAGGCGAGGGTGGGAGGGGAGGCGAGGGTGGGGGGGAGGGGAGGGGAGGCGAGGGTGGGGGGGAGGGGAGGCGAGGGTGGGGGGGATGGGAGGTGAGGGTGGGGGGGAGGGGAGGCGAGGGGGAGAGGGGAGGAGTGGGGGGGGAGGGGAGGAGTGGGGGAGAGGGGAGGAGTGGGGGGGAGGGGGAGGAGTGGGGGGGAGGGGAGAAGAGGGGGAGAGGGGAGAAGAGGGGGAGAGGGGAGAAGAGGAGAGGGGAGAAGAGGAGGGAGGGGGAGGAGGCGAGGGGAGGGGGAGGAGGCGAGGGGAGGGGGAGAAGCTGAGGGGAGGGGGAGAGGGGAACGGCTAGCTTGGCAAGCGATAGCAGGATTTTTACTTTTATTTTTACCTCAATGAGGGCTATATAATTATATAGTCCGTGCTTGGAGCCTTCAAGTTCAACATAAAGTTATTTTATGAAAAATAATGCAGATGTATAACAATCCACCAATGCAAGTTCAGAAATGAATGCAGATCCTTTACTTTGCGATACAAACGCAATTCCCGCCATTTACACTCACGATCAAGGCCTCCAGAGTGATCGCGCCTCTTCTTCCTCCTTCAACTTCGTCTCACTTCTTTCACTCAAAATGCACGAAATTCTGCTGCATGAAATTATGTAGAGGCCTCGTCGGGGTAGATAAGGAAGGCGTTGTAACAGAAGATTCAAAATAAACGTAGAAGAACAAAAGGAAATTGGAGCTATTCTGGACCCACAGCCAAACCCGACAAACCATTGCAATACACCCCGAACGTCTAGCGCCGCCACAAACTACACCATGGAATTGCAGCTGGCGCGGTTTTTTTAAACCATTGATATTAAAATAAAACGTAGCCTAAAACCACCGGGATTTTATGCTGATTCCGAATCTGTGTCTAAAACTTTTCTCCGTTGTGTAGTTCTTGAGTTTTAAGCGGACATCCAGACAGACACACATATATACACACACACACACACACACACACACAGACACTCCTCCTTTATATATAGAGATGTGTGATTAGTGAGTCTTGATTTTGGCATTTTCACCATAAGGGGTTTATTGGAAACAACCATGTGCCTTTATCACATGATCAACCATGATCAACAACTATAGTCACATGTGCCTTGCTGAAATTTTGAGGAGTCGTGAGGGGTAGAGAAGCGGAGGATAGACCATGGAAAGGGCAGAGTGTGGACCGGAAGCTGTAGAAGATAGCGAGATCACTGACTTGTCTGTGATATGAAATTGATCAACGGGAGACTCAGCTTCATTGTGGGAGATCCCAATGATCCTGAAGGCCTTTGTTTCCACACTGTCAAACTGAGAAAGGTGAGAGGCAGTGGTGCCAGCACAAAGGGAAGAACGGTACTCCATCAGGCTGCGGATGAAGGCCTTGTTCAGGTGTGCCAAGGAAAGACTTCACATGATAAGAGGATGCCCACTTGGTGACTGGCTTTGGAGGCCAACTTTCAAATGTGGGTTGCCCAAGAAAGATCATGGCTGATAGTGAGACACTGGGGGTTTGAATGACTGAACTTCTTCAAGAGAAGGGTTTGCCAGATGTTCCTTTCAGAGAGAGAGATAGTGAGAGTGCCAGATTTGTCAGGATTGAAAGACATATTCCAAGTGTTGGACCAGCTCGTGATTCTATCAAGGTCTGAAGAGGTGGAAGAGGCTGCTGCTTGCCCATCTGAAGGATGAGGGATGCTACGACAGAGGGTGGAGTCATCAGCAAAGAGAAGAAGATTTTCCAGAGACTCCAAGAGATGGTTGATTAAGATGAGGAAAAGGACTGGAAGGGGAAGGGAGATGTTCAAGATCGATGGAAGTACAGGGCCATTACGCTCTTAAGTCATGTCATGAAAGTGCTGGAGAGGGTTCTGGATGGGAGGATAAGGAAGATTATGGAGATGGAGATCGGGGAAGAGCAGCAAGGGTTTAGAAAAGGTCGGGGGACGACGGATGGGATGTTCACGCTGACACCGCTGGTGGAGAAGAGGTTGGAGGAGCAAGGTGAAAAGGCATTAGGATTTGTGGATCTGGAGAAGGCCTACGCCACTGTGCTGAGAGAGATGGTGATGGCAATACTGAGATGGTTGGGATGTTGGAAGCAGAAGTTAGGTTTGTGGAAGGGATGTATAAGGGAATGAAAGGAAAAGTTTTGGTTGATCCTGGGATGTCTGAGGAGTTCAGTGTGACCATCGGTTTGAGACAAGGAATCTCTCTCAGCCCACTCGTGTTTATCATGGTGATGAGTATGGGGATGACGTACCTGGCTGTTGTGGTGGAGAGGAGATGCAGGAAGTACTGGGGGAGATGAAGGAGGCATTTGGGAAGCTTGGACTGAAAATGAGCAAGGAGAAGATGGAGGTGATGTGGGTCGGGCAGCAGAGAAAATAAATGATTAGCAGGTTAGAGGGGAAGGAGATCAACCAGGGAAATCGTTGTGAGTATCTGGAGGGAACAGTGATCAGGGTGGTAAGTCCCAGGTAGAGGTGCGTCGGTGGGTGGTGGGTGTGAATGTGTGGAGGAGGGTGGAGAGTGTAATGGCGGACAGAACTAGAACGGCACTCGGTGGAGTACATACCTCCACCAGGCTGAACAGTTTGTTTTGTATCCCACTGATCGGCTAGATCTGGATTCGGACCTGAACCAAGACCTAATCTGCTTGTTCTTGTCACCGAACCAACTCGTCCACCAAATTTAGTCATAACTCGTCCATAGCTTGTTTAAATATCATGTTATATGTCACTTTTCACCTGATCACTCAATGATGAAGAATCACTTAAATAATTAAATAATTCTCCCCCATCACACGAGGATGCATTATCGTTAAATCCGAAATGTCAAACCAAAAGAGAACAATCGGAGCCGCCTTCCACACATTCAAGCTCCACCACCTGCTGGTTATGTGGTTGAAAGGTGGAATTTGGGCAGGTGGAAGGAAAACGAGGTTGAGAGGATATGCTACAAATAGTCCAGTGTAGATGTGTGCTGGTGGCAAGGAACACGTCTTCCAGGTCTTCCATGCATGGATCTGCCATTGCACAAACTGAAGTATAATGTTCCCAAACAGATAGAAAGATGATGAACACCTAATATTGCATTTTATAAGAAACCTTTTCTGAACATAAGTCAAATGTTTGAAAATTTCAACTATAGTATCAAAATCTGATCTCTTGTATGTACCTCATTGATGTGCAGCACTTTGTACACTCCAAAAGGAAAAGGATGATCTCGGGTCCCTTTACACTAAAGAAAAACTATTTTGTATGACTTGTATGACAAAGTGTAATTTATAGGCCCTTTGATGTTTTGCAACCATTTTCTATCTGTCAGGTGCAATAACAGCAGTTGGAGGATCGTCCCTTTGATCCACATTGACCTTACCAGGGCTCCTTTGTGCCGGATTTGATCAAATGCTGCCTCGGGGTCAAGGGCAGCAACGGTCAAGCTCTCCTTTGACATGTTGGACTTGCGTGCACGTTGTGATCCGAGCTGGGACAATTATGGAGAAGCATCATTCGAGCATCTGTGGGCAGGATTTTTTTTTTTTTTTTCCAGACGTTTCTGGAAGGCACAGGTGACCTCTTCCATCGCACACCATTGATGGCGAGGAGACTGATCGAGCAACAATTGGCCAGATCTGACAATGAAGTTTGGCGAAGAATCCCAGTGGATTTCTCAGTGTTTCGTCATTACTTTACAGTATTCCCAAGTTTTCTCAGAACCCCAAATTGTTTCTTGTTTCGAACAAACTCAAATCTACTGCTTGTGATGAAGGAAATGATTGCTTATAATCATGGATAGACAAGATGAAGAACATGCAGTGCAACATGTGTGCACAAGCATGACTTTTTTTATGAGGTTGCAACTGTAAAATAAAGTTTGTGTGTGAGTGGGGCAGCGGGGATGGGGAGGTGAGCGGATGAGGTTTGGGATGGGAGAGCAGTGGGTTAAATAAGACTGAAATCAGATTAAACTGAAGCCAATTCCGCAGTGGAAACTTTACGAGTAGGATTGAGTGGAGATTATGAAACTTGGCTGTTGGAAGATGAAAAGGAGAAAAGAAGAAAAACAGGTACGTATTTCACAGACAGGCAGGGGACAGGCTAATCGCATAGAGAGGTCTGCGTAAGAACATTGCAAGAATAAGATCCATAACCAAGAGTGCGATTATAAGGTGACGAGGGGTAATATGAAACTTTCATAGTGATCTGGACCTAAATGGCTGAAATGGAGCAAAATGACCATTGACCAGGAAAAATTGTAGGATCAAAAATGATATATCCCTCTTCGTCTCCTATTTGTGAGTACGAGGGCCATAAGTTATTGGATTAGCCGTCGGGATTATTCGTAGGCACAAGGAATATAATCACGATAGAATTGTCCTTCATTGCACCTTAATCCACGAAATCAGTGGTTCTCAACCCGTGATTCATGGACCACCAGCAGGTGGTTAGTGGGGAAAATAACAAAATGATAATGTAATAATAATATAATCACACATTTCTAGGGACGTTACAAAGGACACAAACAACAGACACAAAAAACTCATGTAACGTGTGGGATAGGGTGATAGATGCTGGAGAAAACGGCGGTAAAACCAGAATTCATTTATTTATACTTTTCAATCTTTATTTTATTTACATTGAATTATATACTTGAAAAATACAAATCACCTGTCAGTTTCATCAGACTTCCGGTTTGCAGCAGAAACCCAATGGTTTCTCCCGTATCATTGCTTCACTCAAATTTAAAGGGGGGTAAATCCCCAATGGTATCTCCTGTATTGCTGGTCCACTCAAAGGGTGTAAATCCCCAATGGTTTTGTCCTGTATTGCCAAACCATACAAATTCAAAGGGGGTAAATCCCCAATGGTTTTGTCCTGTATTGCCAGTCCACTCAAATTCAAAGGGGGTAAATCCCCAATGGTTTCTCCCATATTGCCAAACCATACAAATTCAAAGGGGGTAAATCCCCAATGGTTTCTCCCATATTGCCAAACCATACAAATTCAAAGGGGGTAAATCCCCAATGGTTTCTCCCGTATTGCCAAAAGACACAAATTCAAAGGGGTAAATCCCCAATGGTTTCTCCTGTATTGCTGGTCCACTCAAAGGGTGTAAATCCCCAATGGTTTATTCCGTATCACCGGTTCACTCAAATTCAAAGGGGGTAAATCCCCAATGGTTTATTCCGTATCACTGGTTCACTCAAATTCAAAGGGTGTAAATCCCCAATGGTTTATTCCGTATCACCGGTTCACTCAAATTCAAAGGGGGTAAATCCCCAATGGTTTCTCCCGTATTGCCAAAAGACACAAATTCAAAGGGGTAAATCCCCAATGGTTTCTCCTGTATTGCTGGTCCACTCAAAGGGTGTAAATCCCCAATGGTTTATTCCGTATCACTGGTTCACTCAAATTCAAAGGGGGTAAATCCCCAATGGTTTATTCCGTATCACTGGTTCACTCAAATTCAAAGGGTGTAAATCCTCAATGGTTTATTCCGTATCACCGGTTCACTCAAATTCAAAGGGGGTAAATCCCCAATGGTTTCTCCTGTATTGCCAAAAGACACAAATTCAAAGGGGTAAATCCCCAATGGTTTCTCCTGTATTGCTGGTCCACTCAAAGGGTGTAAATCCCCAATGGTTTATTCCGTATCACTGGTTCACTCAAATTCAAAGGGGGTAAATCCCCAATGGTTTCTCCTGTATTGCCAAAAGACACAAATTCAAAGGGGTAAATCCCCAATGGTTTCTCCTGTATTGCTGGTCCACTCAAAGGGTGTAAATCCCCAATGGTTTATTCCGTATCACCGGTTCACTCAAATTCAAAGGGGGTAAATCCCCAATGGTTTCTCCTGTATTGCCAAAAGACACAAATTCAAAGGGGTAAATCCCCAATGGTTTCTCCTGTATTGCTGGTCCACTCAAAGGGTGTAAATCCCCAATGGTTTATTCCGTATCACTGGTTCACTCAAATTCAAAGGGGGTAAATCCCCAATGGTTTCTCCTGTATTGCCAAAAGACACAAATGCAAAGGGGTAAATCCCCAATGGTTTCTCCTGTATTGCCAAAAGACACAAACGCAAAGGGGGTAAATCCCCAATGGTTTATTCCGTATCACCGGTTCACTCAAATTAAAAGGGGGTAAATCCCCAATGGTTTCTCCTGTATTGCCAAAAGACACAAATTCAAAGGGGTAAATCCCCAATGGTTTATTCCGTATCACCGGTTCACTCAAATTCAAAGGGGGGTAAATCCACAGTGGTTTCTCCCGCATCATTTCTTCACTCAAATTCAAAGGGGGTAAATCCCCAATGGTTTGTCCCTCGTTCTGCATCACCAAACCACTCAAATGCACTTTTTTCTCTTTGCTCCTTGATCCAAACATTAAGCGCTTTTTCCATCCTTTCAATATGAAGATTACGGGACTGGAACGAGACTTTTACGCTTTGTTGGTGGGAATATGGGAACTGGTGGGAACAGGTGCGCGGATATTTGATTCACAATCGATTGGTCGATCCCGCAACGGCGGCCCAGAGATGCCGCACTTTCACCTCTTACCAACGTATCTCACAACTTGATTCTTTCACACAGTCATATCACCCCTCTCTGGGTTTTGGCACTTGAAGTGTTGGTTTGGTGGTTCGTCGAGGGTCTTCGCTCGACCCGACCCTCGTTGGGGTCACTGATCATCGGAAACCGACGTGAAGAACGTGTGGACCTGCCACCATGGCGACCGTTCGGGTAGGAGATTTGATCGTGTCCACCCGCGTCGCCATTACGATATCAATACATTTAAATGAAGCTCGACCACAATGCAATAAACGGCCAATTTGTTAAAATCAATTATAAAATGGTTAACGTCCTGCATTCATTGCATCTGCGTCACACCTGCGCAACAGCGTCACACCTGCGACCTCAACCAATGATGTTACCCCGAGCCACGGACGTATATAAAACACCTGGACCCGAAATGCGCCTGATTGGCTGAAGTCAGAGCGAGTCGGTCGGCGGCCATGTTTGTGTGACACTCGCTTGTAAACAAACCAACGTGATAACGTGGATGCACAGGTCAGGGAAGCATATTTTCTTCAAAATATTCGCACGTTTCACACGTTTGTTCATTTCGTCAAACATGGCGGCGATGTTGGCGACTGAAGAAGAAGAATAGAATGTCGGATATGTGAACTCGAGCATCAAACTTATCATATTCCATCTTTATCCATTTGAAAATCTGTTCCGAGAGATTCTCCTTTTCTAAGGTTGAATTGGAACACTTGGTCCGTCAGAGCCTCATTGAGATCCGTGCTGGGTCGATGGACTCAGGTGATCGCGTTGATGAGCGGGAAACCACCATCACTGATTGTGTTTAATTTTAAAGTTAACACATTGACGGACTCGAGTCGAACGTGAAAGAACTGGATGATTAACACGGATGATCAAGACTGAGGTAATTTCAGCTGATTATGCTGAGATAATAATTAATAAACTCGATCGCGACTCTCGGAAGAGAAGGAAGACTAGAAGAGCACTCAGCAGAGAGCATACCTCCGCCAGGTGAACAGGTTACGTTTTGTATCCCAGAGTAGACCAGAAAATCACAACACAGAATCACATTTAATCAAAATCATCCGTCCACAACTTTTAGAAATATCCTGCTTTGTATCGTTTGTCCCTATCTCTCAATAGTGAAGAATCACTGATGAATTAAATAATTCTCATACCCGAATTCATATTCAGATCTTCATCAAAATCGAATCAAGTCGCCCTTGTCAAACACCCAACCTGTCCACCAAATTTCGGCTGAATCCGTCCACAACTTTTTCAGATATGACCCATTTGTATAAATATACACACACACACGCACACACACACACACCCACACACACACACACATGTACACACAGACAGACACACACACACACACATGCACACACACAGATGCACACACATGCACACACACACACGCACGCACACACACATGTACACACACACACATGCACACACACACACACACATGCACACACACACACACACACACACACATGTACACACACACATGCACACACAGAGACAAACACACAGATGCACACACACACACACACACACACACACACGTACACACAGAGACACACTCACACACACACATACACATGCATAAACACACACACACACACACACACACATGCACACACACAGATGCACGCTTCAACTTTCAGCAATAGATGCAACCTCGGAAACCGCTGAATGGAAAAATTTGAAACTTGGCACATTGTCAAGTACTCACAATGGGGAACAAAAGCATGATAATGATGACATCATCGGTGAAGTTGTATACCAGCCAAACATGTTTTAATAAAATTCCTTATCTTAAAAATCTGAAATTGCATGCATATGATCTATGACCCATTTGTATTGAAATATTAAATTGCTTTTTCTTGTTCACAAACGGACAGACAGACAGACAGACAGGGGTGAACACATAACTTCCATTCACGTTTCGTAGCGGAGGTAATGAGAGGGAAGAGAAGAGATGGTGGTGAACAGCTGTTTTAATAAAAGATACGCCAATTTTACGACAAAAAAAACACACATAAACACATACACACATAAACACACACATCAACACACATACATACATAACCACACACACACACACACACACACACACACATACACACATACACAGACACAAAAACATTCACATACATAAACACACACACACACATACACATGCATAAACTCACACACACACACACACAAAAACATTCACATACATAAACACACACACTCACACACACACACACACACACACACATCAACACACATAAACACACACACACATACACGCATAAATACTTAAACACACACACACACACATATAAAACGTACACACTACACACAAACACAGAAAAACACATACACACATAAACCCACACACACATACACGCATAAATACTTAAACACACACACACACACACACACACACATAAAACGTACACACTACACACAAGCACAGAAAAACACATACACACATAAACACACACACACATACACGCATAAATACTGAAAAACACACACACACACACACACACACACACACACACACATAAAACGTACACACTACACACAAACACAGAAAAACACATACACACATAAACACACACACATACACACACACACACACACACATGATGATGAACGAACATTTGAACATCATCACACATGATGATGAATTGAACACCTGATGAACGAATTGACTCGTTTCAAGTTTCGCGGGGCGGCGGGAGTGTCACACCAATATGGCCGCCAGACTGCTTCCGGTGACTTCATTAGCTCACGTGGGAGCGATAGACGCATTGCGGGTCCAGGTTTTTTATATACGTCTGTGCCCCGAGCCATGGGCTGTGTACGAACGAAGAAGATTCGCCATTATTGTGCTGAAATTAACATTTTAGAACACAAGTACCCCCTATTGTTTTCACATTTGAGGAAGTACTAGTACCCTACTGCAAAGCCGCAATGATCCGGCGAAGCCAAAGCCTCTTGCCACTATTTTACCCATCACTATGGCGTCAGTAGGTTAGGTAGTTGGTAGTAGGTAGGTGTAGTAGGTACCGCACCGAGTTCAAAATGACACCATTTGCATTCTGGATGAGATTAAAATTTATAAAATATCCTTCTTGATTATTTCGGTGAATTCCGTCTCAATTTCGGATATTTCCGGCCGTGAAAAACTATCCCCTACGGCCGTGAGATTTCTAAAAAATAATTCTTCGTCAAGTTTAGAATATTTGACGCCGTTTTCAACCTCCGAAACGCGGTACCGGTAATAAGCTTTTTTGAAATATCTTTTCAAATACTCGAATCTCATTGGTTCCGGTGTTTGGTGATGATTTTCGTTGAGGATAACCAGGGCCCGTGCGGGCCCGGGGAACGAGGTTGATCTTAAAGTATCTTAATTACAAATTAGAGGTGCATAAGATTGTGAATCAAAAAAAGACGGGTGAAACAAACTCCTATTGAACTTTTTCGCAATTTTTTATGCATACCTCCGCATCCGCAAGATGGCGGCCTCCATGGAGCGATTTGGTGGGTCAAAACTTCGAAATTCTCAAAGGATTCAGCAAAATCTGGCTTTTCAACAATACGTACGCGTTCATTCACAACACCGGCTTCGCCAGCTATCATTAGTAACAGGAAGTATACTTCAACATCATTTATTCATTCACATGTGTAAGAGGATGTTTTTCATCAACATAATTTATTCATTCACCTGTGAAAGAGAATGTTTATTATCAACATAATTTATTCATTCACATATGGAAGAGGATGTTTTACATCAACATCATTTATTCATTCACATGTGTAAGAGGATGTTTTTCATCAACATAATTTATTCATTCACATATGGAAGAGGATGTTTTACATCAATATCATTTATTCATTCACATGTGTAAGAGGATGTTTTTCATCAACATAATTTATTCATTCACATGTGTAAGAGGATGTTTTTCATCAACATAATTTATTCATTCACCTGTGAAAGAGAATGTTTCACATCAACATAATTTATTCATTCACATATGGAAGAGGATGTTTTACATCAACATTATTTATTCATTCACATGTGTAAAGGATGTTTTTCATCAACATAATTTATTCATTCACCTGTGAAAGAGAATGTTTCACATCAACATCATGTATTCATTCACATATGTGGAAGAGAATGTTTAACATCAACATCATGTATTCATTCACATGTGGAAGAGGATGTTTTTCATCAACATAATTTATTCATTCACCTGTGAAAGAGAATGTTTTACATCAACATCATGTATTCATTCACATATGTGGAAGAGAATGTTTTTCATCAACATAATTTATTCATTCACATGTGGAAGAGGATGTTTTTCATCAACATAATTTATTCATTCACATGTGTAAGAGGATGTTTTTCATCAACATAATTTATTCATTCACCTGTGAAAGAGAATGTTTCACATCAACATCATGTATTCATTCACATATGTGGAAGAGAATGTTTAACATCAACATAATTTATTCATTCACATATGGAAGAGGATGTTTTACATCAACATTATTTATTCATTCACATGTGTAAAGGATGTTTTTCATCAACATAATTTATTCATTCACATATGGAAGAGGATGTTTTACATCAACATTATTTATTCATTCACATGTGTAAAGGATGTTTTTCATCAACATAATTTATTCATTCACCTGTGAAAGAGAATGTTTCACATCAACATCATGTATTCATTCACATATGTGGAAGAGAATGTTTAACATCAACATCATGTATTCATTCACATGTGGAAGAGGATGTTTTTCATCAACATAATTTATTCATTCACCTGTGAAAGAGAATGTTTTACATCAACATCATGTATTCATTCACATATGTGGAAGAGAATGTTTTTCATCAACATAATTTATTCATTCACATGTGGAAGAGGATGTTTTTCATCAACATAATTTATTCATTCACATGTGTAAGAGGATGTTTTTCATCAACATAATTTATTCATTCACCTGTGAAAGAGAATGTTTTACATCAACATCATGTATTCATTCACATATGTGGAAGAGAATGTTTTTCATCAACATAATTTATTCATTCACATATGGAAGAGGATGTTTTACATCAACATTATTTATTCATTCACATGTGTAAAGGATGTTTTTCATCAACATAATTTATTCATTCACCTGTGAAAGAGAATGTTTCACATCAACATCATGTATTCATTCACATATGTGGAAGAGAATGTTTAACATCAACATCATGTATTCATTCACATGTGGAAGAGGATGTTTTTCATCAACATAATTTATTCATTCACCTGTGAAAGAGAATGTTTTACATCAACATCATGTATTCATTCACATATGTGGAAGAGAATGTTTTTCATCAACATAATTTATTCATTCACATGTGGAAGAGGATGTTTTTCATCAACATAATTTATTCATTCACATGTGTAAGAGGATGTTTTTCATCAACATAATTTATTCATTCACCTGTGAAAGAGAATGTTTCACATCAACATAATTTATTCATTCACATATGGAAGAGGATGTTTTACATCAACATTATTTATTCATTCACATGTGTAAAGGATGTTTTTCATCAACATAATTTATTCATTCACCTGTGAAAGAGAATGTTTCACATCAACATCATGTATTCATTCACATATGTGGAAGAGAATGTTTAACATCAACATCATGTATTCATTCACATGTGGAAGAGGATGTTTTTCATCAACATAATTTATTCATTCACCTGTGAAAGAGAATGTTTTACATCAACATTCAACATCATGTATTCATGCACCTGTGGAAGAGAATGATTTACATCAACATTCTGTATTCATTCACCTGTGGAAGAGAATGATTTCCATCAATATCATGTATTCATTCACATGTGGAAGAGAATGATTTACATCAACACTCCCTGTATTCATTCATCTGTGGAAGAGAATGATTTACAATACCAAATGATATAGTAATTCTCAGGATATTTGAACGACTCATATAGTGTTTGTGGACTCCTGACAGTGGAGCATCCATTACCGATGGTGATTATTTTTCAGATTTCGTTGGACATGGAGAACACCACAGACATGTTCAAATGTTGTACCTTTCCTTGGAAGATACAGGGACTGTCGACCTCTCTTAAAGTCTAAGAGAGATAAAAGATAAAAAATGAGTTTACACGTTTGAGCATTTCATCATCTCCTGATATCCCAGATATGTACTGGCATTTTAATCATGGACTCTCACCGCACCACAAGTTCCAGGGACCCAGAGATGGCAAATATTTGCCAACATGACGTGTTCAGCACCATCCGGTGGTCTACATTGATAGTCACCCACTTATGGACAATCCTAATTGTTTATCTAACCAGCAACAACCGTATGCAGATAAAATAATCGTCAGCCAATCTCAGCAGAAGCAAGAGATATGGGAAAAGAGTTTTTGTCACTTTTTGAGCGCCCCCTGGTGAGTCCGCTGACAGTCAGTCCAAACCGTTTTCACCACCATCGATTCCACGAAAGTCTCTTTGAAGGAAAACATTGACATTTGAAAAGGTAAATAAAATCGCTACCTTCAGGAATTCAGGTGTTGAGTCCTTGACCTTGAAAATATCGTGTAGGTCAAATGAATTAAGTGACAATTGATGATATTTTGGAATTGCTTTTATTGAGGGTAGTCCGACACTCCTACCCATGAATAACACTTCCGACCCCCCATGATGTAACGACTCCTTGGACGTTAGGAAAATGGCTCTTTAAAAAACCCACATTGGAAACCTACTCTTTACAAGGATATGAACCGGTCCATGCTGGCAGGAAAATAGGGAAAATTATACTAACTGCCATTACAATTAAGGTAAACCGACATTTTGGGCATGAGCCCTTATTCAAAGCTCTTCCTGACCAGGAGTTGTGGGCCTCCAAAGTTGAGACCGTGGTTGTTCCACACAACTGTCTGCCCTTCACAGCATGACCAACCTAGCAAGTGGGATGTTCTCATCATTCCAACTTAAGATTAATGGAGTACATTTTAATATAACTTTTACTTTCAGTTAAGTTTATTATTGGCCGCACATGACAACTCGGCCGCACATGCGTACCTTATTTGCTTAGGAAGTTCCCCACCACTCTCCTGCGCCCCACCTCCCTCTAGAGTCCTGACATGGAGTCTTCCCCTCTAGAGAGTCCCGACGTTGCGTGTCTGGAAAATTCTGGTCACGTGGGCCGTGTACGTCATGTTGTTTCCATTCACTGCGCATCGGCCTGTTCCGTTCTTACAAAATGACGGGATGCTGCACCTTTGGGTTCACTGATCGGTCGGAAAAACGGATTCAAAATGCACAGATTCCCCACAAATGCCGAAAGAAGGAAATTGTGGGAGAACAAAGTGAGGCGACTGGGATGGAAACCGACTTCATCATCATTTCTGTGCCAAGTAAGTCATAGTCCCTTGTAGGCCTGTATTATTGGGAGTTAGATGAATATTAAGGAATCCATGATGGACCGGAAATGATGAGGTGGAACCGGTAGTGATGTCAGAGAAGGCGGGGAAAGGAGATGAAAGAGAGACGCCATTAGACAGTTGAGCTGAAGAGCCTGAGTCTTCTGCCATTAGTATTAATATTGTTACAGACGCGGTTGTGGATGTTGGTTTACCGAGCGGTTTGGTATGACTGCGTCTGCACAGTTTACCCGATTATACTCGAACGTTGGCCGAGTCGCGCTACGCTAAATCAATTGAGGAAAGGACACAATGGCTGGGTTAAATGACACGACACCAGGGGTACAGTTCTCAAGACCTCCGGAGGAGGTTATAATATTTTGGAACGTTGAGATTACAAGGACAAGAGGTACAGCATAGGAAGGTAGGCACTTAATCACGGTCTTATAGTAACCCCGACAGACCACAGATAAACAGGACAAGACTGACTCACACCGGGATTGATGGCAAGGAAGGGCAGGTAGTCGGTGGACAGCACAAGGTGCACCTTGTGCTCAGGGTCAGGATAGCGCGGCCCAAAAGATGCAGGGAGGTCTCTCAGCGCTCGGAGGTGGCGTCTGGTTCTCTTCACTTCAAGCTCGGGGCGCATCTGACGTCACGTCCGGTAAGTGGCTGCGTATATCCGGCGGGGAGTGACACGCCCTCGGCTCGTTAGCTCCGCCCCAGATGGAATCGGCCCGCCGCTTCTTATTGGGTGCTGGGGGTTACCGGGCTCCGCCCTTGACGAGGGGCCGACAGTCAGCCCCTTCGTGGTAACCCCGCCGAAGCACATGGGCAATGGCGGCTAACCAAGCCGGAGTGAGGACGCACACTCCCCGTGCGCTGTTGTTGTCGTTGTTGTTGTTGTTGTTGTTGTGGTTTCATGAGGAAAATGGGAGGAGGTATGGGGAGGTCCTAAACTCACTACTGGTGCCATACAATCACATTCTGGTGCAACGAAGAGTCAGAATTAATGGAAACGAGTCCTTAACTGACATAGACTAAGAATAACTAGCAAGATGTCCGAAAGTTGTCTACGTGAGATGCGGTGGACCTGGGCACGACATTTAATGGGGGAAAAAGGGGAAGGTCGGTTCTACAGAGTGTTGTTTACAGACAATGGGACTAAGGAATGGGGGATTGGGGATAGTTGGGGAGTATTGGGGAAATAGGGGAATATTTACAAGCGGATATGGAGGCCAAATCCCATATCCGCAACAATATACAACAAGGCCTATGCATTTATGTGTGTTGTTTTGTTTGTGTTTCAAACTTGATCGTAAAGGCTTTTGACTGCTTTGAGATTTTAACCCGGTACTAAAGTATTGTTAAGTTTGTGGGGGTAGAGGATGAAATACCCGAGTACAGATAGGATTGTGTAGTATTAGCATGGACCACATGCGAGTAGGAAGCCAATCTCGATGCATGTAAGTAGAAAAACTGTGAGCTTAAGATCGTTTATGTGTCTTCATGCGGGCGGTGGAGCATGTGTTAACTAGGTAGGGTTCCGATTAGTTTCTCCCAGTATGTAATTGCCTCCTGTGATTTTTCCCTATGTTTTTACAATTACAACGAGCCAGCCATAAAAAACTCCATTAAACAACAACAACCGATATAAACGCAACAGAGGCCCAGGCATTCCCGAGCAGACCCGAATGTTTACGATCGACAAGTAACCGACATCAATCGACTAAGGAACAAGGTCAGACCCCCAGAATGGGATGAGGGGCGTGGAAACTATTAGAACTGGCAGACCACGCCCCGAGCTTCGTCATTGGTCGAGCCCGACCATGGGGCGATAGAGTGGAACTCGACGATTGGTCAAAGTGACGTCAGAGCAAATGATCGAGAGGGCTTGGAAAAAAGAAGAAGAAGGCGTCTCTTTGTGTCTCGCTCTCTCGTGCTGGCTTAGTGGCAGGCGGTTGCTTTTTATTGTGTGCACTCGTACAGAGAACTGTTGGGGGCTCAGATAACTTTTGGCAACGTTGGAGGCGGGGGTGTTATTGACAGTGATGCTCTTCGGAGACGGAGAAGGTCGCGAGCAAACCAAAGGAGGCTGTCCTGTCTGCTTGCCTCACGCCGGCGGCTGGCTACGGACGCGACTCCGCACCATCTGGTGTGCTTTTCGTGCAGTGACTCGGAGGTCCAACGACCACTCAGCTCCTAAAGGTCATTTAGGATGCAAAGCTTAAAACAAGGTGGTTTAAAACATTTATGTTGATTTAATCTTTCCCCTTGTCTGTTTTGTGTGTCTGATGGAGACGTCTTGACTTAGATATTACTTTATTAGGATTTGATTTTACCTCAACATTCATTTTATTCCAAGCATTAATTTCATTATATCCATTATTGTACATTTCATTTGTTATGTCGTGTTTCTGTGTTCGTGGTTTCAGATAAAACCCCCTGAGCTCCTTGCAGGTAAGCACCTTGGCTCCGTCCCATGCTCGCCAAAAAGTGCCACCAATTTTTAGCTTGACCGCCTTTTTCGGAGTAAGACTGACCAGCTATAGTGCGACCTGTGCTTACATGCCATACAGAGCCATCTCGTGCGACCTGTGCTTACGTGCCACACAGAGCCATCTCGTGCGACCTGCGCTTACGTGCCACACAGAGCCATCTCATGCGACCTGTGCTTACATTCCATACAGAGCCATCTCGTGCGACCTGTGCTTACGTGCCACACAGAGCCATCTCGTGAGACCTGTGCTTACATGCCATGCAGAGCCATCTCGTGCGACCTGTGCTTACGTGCCACACAGAGCCATCTCGTGCGACCTGTGCTTACATGCCATGCAGAGCCATCTAGTGCGACCTGTGCTTAGATGCCATACAGAGCCATCTCGTGCGACCTGTGCTTACATGCCATACAGAGCCATCTCGTGCGACCTGTGCTTACATGCCACACAGAGCCATCTAGTGCCATCTAGTGCGACCTGTGCTTACATGCCATACAGAGCCATCTCGTGCGACCTGTGCTTACGTGCCACACAGAGCCATCTCGTGCGACCTGTGCTTACATTCCATACAGAGCCATCTCGTGCGACCTTTGCTTACATGCCACACAGAGCCATCTCGTGCAACCTGTGCTTACATTCCATACAGAGCCATCTCGTGCGACCTGTGCTTACATGCCACACAAAACCATCTAGTGCGACCTGTGCTTACATGCCATACAGAGCCATCTTGTGCGACCTGTGCTTACGTGCCACACAGAGCCATCTCGTGCGACCTGCGCTTACGTGCCACACGGAGCCATCTCATGCGACCTGTGCTTACATTCCATATAGAGCCATCTCGTGCGACCTGTGCTTACATGCCACACAGAGCCATCTCGTGCGACCTGTGCTTACATTCCATACAGAGCCATCTCGTGTGACCTGTGCTTACATGCCACACAGAGCCATCTCGTGCGACCTGTGCTTACATTCCATACAGAGCCATCTCGTGTGACCTGTGCTTACATGCCACACAGAGCCATCTCGTGCGACCTGTGCTTACATTCCATACAGAGCCATCTCGTGCGACCTGTGCTTATGTGTCCCATAAGGAGCCATTTCGTGCAACCTTTGCGTTCGTGCCCTAAACGGAGTCAAGACGTGCGACCTGTGCTTACATTCCATACAGAGCCATCTCGTGCGACCTTTGCTTACATGCCACACAGAGCCATCTCGTGCGACCTGTGCTTACATTCCATACAGAGCCATCTCGTGCGACCTGTGCTTACATGCCATACAGAGCCATCTCGTGCGAGCTGTGCTTGTGTGTCCCATAAGGAGCCATTTCGTGCAAACTTTGCGTACGTGCCCTAAACGGAATCATGACGTGCGACCTGTGCTTACCTGCCCTGCATGCGGTGCCGTCTCGTGCGACCTGTGCTTACGTGCCCTGCATGCGTTGTTGTCTCGTGCGACCTGTGCTTACGTGCCCTGCATGCGGTGCCGTCTCGTGCGACCTGTGCTTACGTGCCCTGCATGCGCTGCCGTCTCGTGCGACCTGTGCTTACGTGCCCTGCATGCGCTGCCGTCTCATGTGACCTGTGCTTACGTGCCCTGCATGCGATGCCGTCTCGTGCGACCTGTGCTTACGTGCCCTGCATGCGCTGCCGTCTCATGCGACCTGTGCTTACGTGCCCTGCATGCGGTGCCGTCTCGTGCGACCTGTGCTGACGTGCCCTGCATGCGCTGCCGTCTCATGCGACCTGTGCTGACGTGCCCTGCATGCGCTGCCGTCTCGTCCAGTTCGTCTATATTATAAAAAAAATATATAGGACCACGGGCCCTGAAGCTCACCTGGACCAGCAGCGACAGTCACCCCCATAGACCCCTCAGTCCCTGATATTTTAATGCCGTGAACAAACTTTGGTGCATCATGGGCGATGAAGGTTGTGGCTAAGTTTCATCAAAATCGTGTTTGGTTCAAGGGAAAATGACTGAAGTGCTTACGGAATCATTCACTCAATGACTGACTTACCTACGGACACTGCTCGGTCGCATAAGCTCACCTGACTAAAGTCCAGTGAGCTAATAAATGTGAAACACAGCGTCCCTCCACCTTACCAGCATCCTCCTCCCTCCAGTGATACTCGCACGGCGCGACCCAACACGAACACTTATCAACGAGGGAGGAAGCACCTGGAGATAATGGAATATCGACCGAAATAGACGTGACGGTAACGAGCGGCATGGTGCTCGATCTGCAACCCACTCAACACCACCTTGTTTGAATATTACGAGCACGTTGCACCCACATTCATCATATATTACTGCAGCACTCACTTTCTCCTCTCTCTTCTCTCTCTCTACCACATCCATTCATAACCTATTACTGCTTTTGACAATCATTATTTATAACTCAATACTTTTCTCCACCCACTCCATTCATAATTCCCCTTACCTGTCATACCTCCATTCATAACCCTTTGCCTCTTTGTACCACCTCCATTCATAATTCCCATTACCTGGCATTCCTCATTCCATAACCCTTTGCCTATTTGTACCACCTCCATTCATAATTCCCATTACCTGTCGTACCTCCATTCATAACCCTTTACCTCTCTGTACCACCTCCATTCATAACCATAACCACAGCCTATGTCATACCCTATTAGGTCCTTCCACTGCACATTTCTTGTTCTGATATACTCTGCCTTATTCTCACAGAGCGTTGGTTTTCGGCCAAAGCAGTTTCTCGGCCAGGATAATGCTGGGGGGTTGCCATCGCCCTCCCAGCAGTAATTGTGCACCCCTCCTTTCATATTACATCTCCAGGCGCTGCATGACGTCATTGCCGGGCAGCGAAGAGGGCCCGGCGATGACGCGTGTTGAAAGGGAGTACTCAGTTTTCACTCCGGTTTTTTTCTTTCTTGTTTATTTTCTTCCTTTTTTTTTGGTAATTACAAAATCGAAGATCTTTCAAGTATATTAGTTGGTCTTGTGCATTATTCCTTCTGTTTGTCTGTCAATCGCCTTCAGGTCACAATTTTAAACCGATCTTCACGAAACTTCACCAGATGGTAGAGTTGGTCATAAGGAAGAAGCCTGTTGATTTTGAGTTCAAAGGTCATCTTGAGGTCAAATTTCTAAAACTAGCGAGATACCTGTGCTACGCACCTGTGGGAGGCCAGAAGCAAACAGGCAATGCAGATATGGCGAATGCTAAAGTATGAAACCAATAAATTCCACATTCCTGTAGCACCTTCAGTCGCACGTCAGACATGGACAGCAAGTTCGTGAAGGACTTCCATGAAAAACGTTCCCGTTCGCAAACAAACGGGTACGTTCACGTATAGAAACATCGATCGTGGGTCCGTGGCGAATCTGCATATGGCGATCCGCGAAGTTCACGTTTGGAAAGTAGAAACCATCACGGCATGTCGTCATTTACTTGAACTCGATATCTCTTTTTTCATTCCAAACAACATAACTCCAATCACAAATTAATCACAAAAAAAACTTTTAACAACATTGTTAATGTTTCCTTCATTGTAAAAACTACCAAGTCAACAGTTAAAAGGATTTTGAGCCATGTTACGGCCTTGGCAAGATCGATGGAGACAGCGACCTGTTAGCGTATACACCGCCCAAATAGCTATGTGGAATTCTCTCATGAAGAGATTAAACTCAGTTGTTTGAACTTTGGCCGAGGTCATTATTTACTTTTAATGATGTTTATACACAAATCAAAAAGAAGATAATTGGTTTTGGGGCATCCTTTCCGCATATCTCGTGGGATTGTGAGTTGGAGAGATGACCGTGATGGTGGGGAGGGGTTTAGCATTTTCTCGAGCAGGGATTCAACCCATGTCCTTATAAAAGGTCTTTGTCCGAGGTCACCGAGTCCGATCGGTGCAGCCGTTTGTGCAGCACCCGGGAAAATAACGTTATGCGGGAGTCCAAACCTGAAAATGCTGGAGGCCAAAGCTGAAATTGGAAAAACAATATAGCCTCTTTTACTCCAGGAGATCCCAGGATTACCCATCCAAAATATCGTTGCGATCGGTTCAGCCGTTTTTGCGGTACCTTCGAACGGACGGACAGACAGATAGACAGACGGACATTTGGTGAATTGTAGTAAGATTACCATTTTTAATCTGATTGACTTGAAAATTGAACTGCATTTGCATATTTAGTCACTAAATAGAGAAACCATCTATTTTGGAGGTCAAAAGATCAAAAATCAACTCAAGGTCAAACTTCCAAAATCATCAATTTTCATTGAAACATCAATTTTCATCTGAAACATCAATTTTCATCCGATTAGCTTGAAAATTAAACAGTAATTGCATAGTGCCTCATTGAATTGGGAAACCAACTATTTTAAAGGTCAAAAGGTCAACTCAAGGTCAAACTTCTAATATCATCAATTTTAATCCGATTGACCCGAGCTTTGATTAAGATCGTCAATTTTAATCTTAAAGAAATGGACAATTTGATGTATCCATAGCAACTTTGTTGGGGGGGGGGGAGGGTGGATTTTGCAAGTATCATGCTCTGCATGACATCTTCCTGTTTGTTTGTTTTTTCCGGGCGATATCAAAGCCATCCTTTGTGCTAGGAAGCTGAAATTTGGGCAAAATAGTGAGCTCGTGCTTTGGCAAAACTGTATTTTTTATGTTTTGATTCATCAATTAAGCCTGGTGTTGGCTTAGCGGTTAGGGTGCCAGCTTGGGATCCTAGGATCCTGGGTTCGTAATTCCGGTCGATCACTAAATTAACACCAGGGGGGTTGACTCAGCCTGTCATCGGACCTTCCGAGGTCGGCAAATTGAGTACCAGCTTGCTGGGATGAATGATCCCGGTGTGTACCCCGGCTTAGAATAGGTACACCGTATCCCTGCGCATCGTAAGAGGCGACTAAGAGTTGGCGTCAGGAAGGGCATCTGGCCATAAAAAAACATTGCCTCAAACAGGGAACCATGATTGTCATGGGGCCCACAAGGCTAACCTCTGCTCTAGCGGGGAAAATGGCCTTAAAACGATCATTCATTCATTCATTGAATTATTAATTGATTGCTTATTTAATTATTATCGATTTATTAAGTACTTATTTGTTTTCTTTCTCATCTGGGCAATATCTCGGGCACCTTTTTAGCAAAGAAGCTGATATTTGGACATGACAATGCCAAAGTGTTTTGGCTGTGAAGGGTATTTTATACATTGCTCCTTTCATATTCCATCTCCAGGTGCTGCATGACGTCAGCTCCGGGCAGCGAAGAGGGCCCGGCGATGACGCGCGCTGAAAGGGAGTATTCAGTTTTCACGCCGGTTTCTTTCTTTCTTGTTTTCTAATTGTTTGTCCGGGCGATATCTCAGCCATCCTTTGAGCGAGGAAGCTGAAATTTCGGCACAAGAGTGAGCAAGTGCTTTCTCAAAAAGCTGTATTTTTATTTATTTATTATATATTAATTACTTAATTATTATCGATTCATTAATTACTTATTTACTTCCTTTCTCATCTGGGCAATATCTCAGGCACTTTTTGAGCTCGGAAGCTGATATTTGGACATGACAATGACCAAGTGATTAGGCTGTAAATGATATTTTTGATTTATTGATCAATTAATCGCTTAATTATTTATTGATTAATCAACCAATCATTCAGTTTTTTAATTTTTTGATTAATTCATTTTCAAAAAGTTACAGCTTAGGATGAAACACTGGTGATTTAGGTATGCTATTCTCCAATTGATTAAGAAATTCATTATTTAACGATTATTATTTATTCATTTAATTATGCAATTAATCGATCAATTATTGTACACCTCTCCCTCCCGATACCGTCCCTATGTGCTGCCGAAGGTGACCGGCAATGTCGTGCTCTAGATGGTGTTAATTATTTATTTGGCATGGGGGCGGTGTACTTTGAATGTATCTGTACTTGTTTGTAATTAATTCAGGATGCCGGGGATATGCCGGGGATTCAGGATGCCGGGGATTCAGGATGCCGGCCTGCTTATCGCGATGGACATGGGATGTTTGACGTCCACCAACAAATCCCGGCAGATGGGACGTCCGAGGGACAGCACACACATTGATGTCTCGCCTACCTGCGAAAAACCGGGATGACAGTTTATAGCTGGGTTGGGATTCGAACCCAAGCCAGACAGCAGACAGAGCAACTGGACATAGTTGTAACCAATTACCTCGAGCACTACCTTTTTTTCACAACCCATTACTACATTCGTCATCGTCTGTCTTCATGACCCAATACCTCCCCTCACAATGTTCATTCAATTCACCATTACTCTCACCCCCACCTACACCTACAGCAAAAGTACCAGTCACTTTACTGATGGATTTAATCAAAAGACAACATGTTGTACTTCACAAACATTCTGCTCTATTCACTCTACCATTGGCCCAAGCAGACATCTTCATTCTATTTGGAAGTCAGCTAACATCACTTTCATCAACCATTCCTGATGCTTATATATGGCATGAGCAAAGATCACTTCCGATTCGCTGCGGAGCTCAGTGTTGGATGCTTTGGTTTGCACCTCCACCTAAAATGAGTGAAATTAAACATTTTTAAAATTTTGAATTATTCTCACTCAGATATTGTTAAGTTGTTTTAACTTTCTTCATACAACAATAATAATACGATTTGTAATACAGGAGGATACCACCGGGTGGCGCTACACGATACACATTTATATAGAGAGAATTGAGGTCTTCTCCCCCCCACCCTGAACCTCCTCCCAGATATGCTACCCTGAGAGAAACCACACTCAGTGTACCCTTGGTCAACATGCAAAATGTGGTTTGATTTGGTTCAACCGTTTTTTAGTTTTTGAAGCACGTATAAACAAATAAACAAACAAGCAAACAAGCAAACAAATAAATATTCGTTTTTGAAGCATATATAAACAAACAAATATATATACAAATTAACTTTTATAGTATAGATCCACATATATATATATATATATACAAATTCACTTTTATGATATAGATTACCTCGATGTATACAACTTTGACGAAGAGGATAAGTGCAGTAAGTGACTTCATCTTTCACCTATTTCCATTCATAAACCATTACATCTCTCAACCGCCTCCACCCATCACCCATTATCTTTCTCAACCGCCTCCATTTTCAACCCATTATATTTCTCAACCGCCTCCAACCAACCATCACCCATTATCTTTCTCAACCGCCTCCATTTTCAACCCATTATCTTTCTCAACCACCTCCAACCAACCATCACCCATTATCTTTCTCAACCGCCTCCAACCAACCATCACCCATTTATCTTTCTCAACCGCCTCCATTTTCAATCCATTATCTTTCTCAACCACCTCCAAACAACCATCACCCATTATCTTTCTCAACCGCCTACAACCACCCATCACCCATTTATCTTTCTCAACCGCCTCCATTTTCAACCCATTATCTTTCTCAACCGCCTCCAACCAACTATCACCCATTTATCTTTCTCAACCACCTCCATTTTCAATCCATTATCTTTCTCAACCACCTCCAACCAACCATCACCCATTATCTTTCTCAACCACCTCCAACCAACCATCACCCATTTATCTTTCTCAACCGCCTCCATTTTCAATCCATTATCTTTCTCAACCACCTCCAACCAACCATCACCCATTATCTTTCTCAACCGCCTACAACCACCCATCACCCATTTATCTTTCTCAACCTCCTCCATTTTCAACCCATTATCTTCCTCAACCTCCTCCATTTTCAACCCATTATCTTTCTCAACCGCCTCCATTTTCAACCCATTATCTTTCTCAGCCACCTCCATGTTAAAGCCATTATCTTTATCAACCATCTCCATCCATCACCCATTATCTTTCTCAACCACCTCCATTTTCAACCCATTATCTTTCTCAACCACCTCCAACCATCACCCATTATCTTTCTCAACCACCTCCAACCATCACCCATTATCTTTCTCAACCACCTCCAACCAAACATCACCCATTATCTTTCTCAACCGCCTCCATTTTCAACCCATTATCTTTCTCAACCACCTCCAGCCATCACCCATTATCTTTCTCAACCACCTCCAACCATCACCCATTATCTTTCTCAACCACCTCCAACCATCACCCATTATCTTTCTCAACCACCTCCAACCATCACCCATTATCTTTCTCAACCACCTCCAACCATCACCCATTATCTTTCTCAACCGCCTCCATTTTCAATCCATTATCTTTCTCAACCACCTCCAACCAATAATAATAATAATAATAATGCATTTATTTTATACTAGGGCATGCCCGTACTATATATATGCCCGTACTATATATCTATCTAAAATTATATCCCCCCCCTCTATTTACATGAAATGGTTTGGTCCATTCGCAACGCCAAAGCGAACGGCGAACGGCTTGCGAGTACAGTGACAATCCCCCCCCTCTATTTACATGAAATGGTTTCGTCCATTCGCAACGACCACAGAACCCCCCCCTCTATTTACATGGAATGGTTTGGTCCATTCGCAACGCCGGCACACGCGATCGTTCGCTGCTCTCTGATTGGTTGAATCGTTTTTTGGACATAGCTCGGTAAGTAATTGTCCGATTAATATGAAACCTTGAAAAGGCACATCCTCGGGTCCCCAGCAATATACCTGGCAAGTTAAAAGTATATCGGACCCGTGGTTGTCGAGAAACAGCGGTCACAGACAAACAAACGTACAGACAGACAGAGATTACTGGAATTATAGATAGATAGCGCTTTTCAGGAAGCCCAAAGACGCTTTGACAGAGTGCAAAACATAATGCATAGCAAAACATAAAGACAATTGCAAAAAAAGAAGAATCAATAGTTTTATATAGCGCTTTTCAGGAAGCCCAAAGACGCTTTGACAGAGTGCAAAACATAATGCATAGCAAAACATAAAGACAATTGCAAAAAAAGAAGAATCAATAGGGAAATATTCAAAGCACAAAGGAGGGAGAAGGAGAGGAGATAGTCAGGGGTTAGATGCTGTGGGTTAAATGTTGAATGCAGTGTTGAACAGGTGGGTCTTGAGTGATGTTTTGAATGTGGTGAGTGAGGAGGAGTCTCTGATGGTGTGAGGTAGCGAGTTCCAGAGGGTGGGAGCAGCGATGGAGAAGGCCCTGTCCCCCCAGGATCTAAATTTGGTCCGGATGGGGGGGGGTCAGGAGGTTGGTACCAGCAGAGCGGAGGTTGCGGGTGGGAGTGTGTCTGGAGAGGAGGTCAGCCAGGTAGGATGGGGCCAGGTTATGGAGGACTTTGTAGGTCAAGAGGAGGATTTTGTACTGGATTCTCTGGGAAATGGGGAGCCAGTGAAGCTTGTAAAGGACGGGGGTGATGTGGTCACGGGTCCGGGAATGGGTGAGTAGACGGGCAGCGGAGTTCTGAATGTATTGGAGTTTATTGGTGATTGTTGAGGGTGAACCATAAAGGAGGCTATTGCAGTAGTCCAGACGGGAAGTGATGAAGGCGTGGATGAGGGTTTCTGCAGCCACGGAGGAGAGGGATGGACGGAGACGGGCGATGTTTTTCAGGTGAAAGAAGGCTGTCTTTGTGATCTGTTTAGTGTATTTGTCGAAGGAGAGGGTTTGGTCAAAGATGATGCCAAGATTCCGGATGTGAGGGGAGGTGGATACTGGGAAACCGTCGATGTTGAGGGCAAAGTTATGGGTGGACTTGGTGAGCGTTTTTGGGCCAATGATGATTATTTCAGATTTATCACAGTTAAGTTTGAGGAAGTTGATTTGAAGCCAGGATTTTATTTCAGTGATGCAGTTTGTCAGGATAGAGTGGGTGGCGGTGGAGATGGACTTGGTGGAGATGAAAAGCCGGATGTCATCGGCGAAGCAGTGGAATTGGAGACCATGACGGCGGATTAAGTGACCGAGGGGAGACAGGTAAAGGATGAAGAGGAGGGGGCCAAGAACTGAACCTTGGGGGACACCTTGGGGGAGGGGAGCAGTGGGGGATTTGCAGTTATTGATGGAGATGAACTGACGTCTGTCAGAGAGGTATGATTTAATCCAAGAGAGGGCAGTGCCGGTAATGTTAAAGGTGGTTTCAAGTCGGGTGAGGAGGATGGTGTGATCGATGGTGTCAAAGGCGGCGCTGAGGTCGAGGAGGATGAGAATGTTGAGGTTGCCAGCGTCAGAGGAGAGGAGAAGGTCGTTGGTGATTTTGAGGAGAGCAGTTTCAGTACTGTGGTTGGAGCGGAATCCGGATTGGAATGTTTCATACAGGTTATTGGCAGAGAGGTGATGTTTGAGTTGAGTGGCTACAGCGCGTTCCAAAACCTTTGACAGAAAGGGTAGGTTGGAGATGGGTCTGAAGTTATTTAGGGTGTCAGGGTTTAGTCCAGGTTTTTTCAGAATGGGGGTAACAGCAGCAATTTTGAGGGATGGTGGGACGATGCCTGTAGACAGGGAGGAGTTTATTGTTGCAATGATAAGTGGAGAGAGAGCAGGAAGGGAGGCCTTGACAAAGCTGGAGGGGATGGGGTCAAGAGTGCAGGTGGCAGTTTTCATTCCGATGAGGAGTTCAGAGAGGTCAGTAGGGGAGACTGGGGAGAATTGAGACAGGGGATGGCAGGATAAGGGGGGGCAGGTGGTTTGAGGGGGAGCGGGTGCGGCGGTGGTCAAGCTGTTGTAGATGTTTTCAATTTTGCGTTGGAAGAATGAAAGGAAGGAGATGCAGTTGTCTATTGTGAATGACTGGGTGGTGGTGTTCAGGGGGCTGAGGAGTTTGTTTATTGTAGAGAAGAGTGCTTTTGGGTTTCCGGAGCCAGAGTGGATAATTTGAGAGTAGTAGGCGGAGCGGGCGCGGGAGAGGGCATCTTTATAGTGTTGTATGTGGTCCTTGTAGGCCTGGGAGTGAACTGTGAGACCTGTTTTATTGCGGAGTCTTTCAAGTTGGCGAGCACGAGTTTTCATCAGGCGGAGTTCAGGGGTAAACCAGGGAGCAGAATGGGTGAAAGAAACTGTTTTGGTTTTTACAGGCGCAAGCTGGTCAAGGCAGGAGGAGAGAGTGTGGTTGTAGTAGTCAGTGAGGTCAGAAGGGGTGTGGAGGTCAACGAAGGGAGAAGTGGACATTTTTTCAGAGAGGGTCGATGAGAATGAGGCAGGTGAAAGAGCGTTTAGCTTACGGAAGTTGATAGTGCGATAATGCCTTGGTGCTGGGGTGGGGATGTTGATGGTCAGAGTGATGGCTAGGTGGTCAGAGAGAGTGAGGTCGGAGCCAGAGAGATGGTGCAAATAATAACCAACCATCACCCATTATGTTTCTCATCCATATTCATTCATCATCCATTGTCTTTCTCAACCACCTGCATTCTACACCCATTATCTTTCTCAACCACCTCCATTCATCACCCATTATCTTTCTCAACCACCTCCAACCAACCATCACCCATTATATTTCTCAACCGCCTCCATTTTCAATCCATTATCTTTCTCAACCACCTCCAACCAACCATCACCCATTATATTTCTCAACCGCCTCCATTTTCAATCCATTATCTTTCTCAACCACCTCCAACCAACCATCACCCATTATCTTTCTCAACCGCCTCCAACCAACCATCACCCATTTATCTTTCTCAACCTCCTCCATTTTCAACCCATTATCTTTCTCAACCTCCTCCATTTTCAACCCATTATCTTTCTCAACCGCCTCCATTTTCAACCCATTATCTTTCTCAGCCACCTCCAACCATCACCCATTATCTTTCTCAACCACCTCCAACCAACCATCACCCATTTATCTTTCTCAACCTCCTCCATTTTCAACCCATTATCTTTCTCAACCTCCTCCATTTTCAACCCATTATCTTTCTCAACCGCCTCCATTTTCAACCCATTATCTTTATCAACCACCTCCATCCATCACCCATTATCTTTCACAACCACCTCCATTTTCAACCCATTATCTTTCTCAACCACCTCCAACCATCACCCATTATCTTTCTCAACCACCTCCAACCATCACCCATTATCTTTCTCAACCACCTCCAGCCATCACCCATTATCTTTCTCAACAACCTCCAACCATCACCCATTATCTTTCTCAACCACCTCCAGCCATCACCCATTATCTTTTTCAACCACCTCCAACCATCACCCATTATCTTTCTCAACCACCTCCATCCATCACCCATTATCTTTCTCAACCGCCTCCAACCAACCATCACCCATTATCTTTCTCAACCACCTCCAACCATCACCCATTATCTTTCTGAACCACCTCCAACCATCACCCATTATCTTTCTCAACCACCTCCAACCATCACCCATTATCTTTCTCAACCACCTCCAACCATCACCCATTATCTTTCTCAACCACCTCCAACCATCACCCATTATCTTTCTCAACCACCCCCAACCATCACCCATTATCTTTCACAACCACCTCCAACCATCACCCATTATCTTTCTCAACCACGTCCAACCATCACCCATTATCTTTCTCAACCACGTCCAACCATCACCCATTATCTTTCTCAACCACCTCCAACCATCACCCATTATCTTTCTCAACCACCTCCACCCATCACCCATTATCTTTCTCAACCACCTCCAGCCATCACCCATTATCTTTTTCAACCACCTCCAACCATCACCCATTATCTTTCTCAACCACCTCCAACCATCACCCATTATCTTTCTCAACCACCTCCAACCATCACCCATTATCTTTCTCAACCACCTCCAACCATCACCCATTATCTTTCTCAACCACCTCCAACCATCGCCCATTATCTTTCTCAACCACATTCATTCATCATCCATTGTCTTTCTCAACCACATTCATTCATCATCCATTGTCTTTCTCAACCACCTCCATTCATCACTCATTATCTTTCTCAACCACATTCATTCATCATCCATGGTCTTTCTCAACCACCTTTATTCATCATCCATTATCTTTCTCAACCACATTCATTCATCATCCATTATCTTTCTCAACCACCTGCATTCATCACCCATTATCTTTCTCAACCACCTTTATTCATCATCCATTGTCTTTCTCAACCACCTCCATTCATCACCCATTATCTTTCTCAACCACATTCATTCATCATCCATTGTCTTTCTCAACCACATTCATTCATCATCCATTGTCTTTCTCAACCACCTCCATTCATCACTCATTATCTTTCTCAACCACATTCATTCATCATCCATTGTCTTTCTCAACCACCTTTATTCATCATCCATTATCTTTCTCAACCACATTCATTCATCATCCATTATCTTTCTCAACCACCTGCATTCATCATCCATTATCTTTCTCAACCACATTCATTCATCATCCATTGTCTTTCTCAACCACCTCCATTCATCACCCATTATCTTTCTCAACCACATTCATTCATCATCCATTGTCTTTCTCAACCACCTGCATTCATCACCCATTATCTTTCTCAACCACATTCATTCATCATCCATTGTCTTTCTCAACCACCTCCATTCATCACTCATTGTCTTTCTCAACCACATTCATTCATCATCCATTATCTTTCTCAACCACCTGCATTCATCACTCATTATCTTTCTCAACCACATTCATTCATCATCCATTGTCTTTCTCAACCACCTCCATTCATCACTCATTGTCTTTCTCAACCACCTTCATTCATCATCCATTATCTTTCTCAACCACATTCATTCATCATCCATCGTCTTTCTCAACCACCTTCATTCATCATCCATTATCTTTCTCAACCACATTCATTCATCATCCATTGTCTTTCTCAACCACATTCATTCATCATCCATTGTCTTTCTCAACCACATTCATTCATCATCCATTGTCTTTCTCAACCACCTGCATTCATCATCCATTATCTTTCTCAACCACATTCATTCATCATCCATTGTCTTTCTCAACCACCTCCATTCATCACTCATTATCTTTCTCAACCACATTCATTCATCATCCATTATCTTTCTCAACCACATTCATTCATCATCCATCGTCTTTCTCAACCACCTTCATTCATCATCCATTATCTTTCTCAACCACATTCATTCATCATCCATTGTCTTTCTCAACCACATTCATTCATCATCCATTGTCTTTCTCAACCACATTCATTCATCATCCATTGTTTTTCTCAACCACATTCATTCATCATCCATTGTCTTTCTCAACCACCTGCATTCATCACCCATTATCTTTCTCAACCACATTCATTCATCATCCATTGTCTTTCTCAACCACCTCCATTCATCACTTATTGTCTTTCTCAACCACATTCATTCATCATCCATTGTCTTTCTCAACCACCTTCATTCATCACCCATTATCTTTCTCAACCACATTCATTCATCATCCATTGTCTTTCTCAACCACCTCCATTCATCACTCATTGTCTTTCTCAACCACCTTCATTCATCATCCATTATCTTTCTCAACCACATTCATTCATCATCCATCGTCTTTCTCAACCACCTCCATTCATCACTCATTGTCTTTCTCAACCACCTTCATTCATCATCTATTATCTTTCTCAACCACATTCATTCATCATCCATCGTCTTTCTCAACCACATTCATTCATCATCCATTGTCTTTCTCAACCACCTCCATTCATCACTCATTATCTTTCTCAACCACATTCATTCATCATCCATTATCTTTCTCAACCACCTGCATTCATCACCCATTATCTTTCTCAACCACATTCATTCATCATCCATCGTCTTTCTCAACCACCTGCATTCATCACCCATTATCTTTCTCAACCACATTCATTCATCATCCATTATCTTGCTCAACCACATTCATTCATCATCCATTATCTTTCTCAACCACATTCATTCATCATCCATCGTCTTTCTCAACCACCTGCATTCATCACCCATTATCTTTCTCAACCACATTCATTCATCATCCATCGTCTTTCTCAACCACCTGCATTCATCACCCATTATCTTTCTCAACCACCTCCATTCATCACTCATTGTCTTTCTCAACCACCTTCATTCATCATCCATTATCTTTCTCAACCACATTCATTCATCACTCATTGTCTTTCTCAACCACCTCCATTCATCACCCCTTATCTTTCTCAACCACCTCCATTCATCACCCATTATCTTTCTCAACCACCTCCATTCATCACTCATTGTCTTTCTCAACCACCTCCATTCATCACTCATTGTCTTTCTCAACCACCTTCATTCATCATCCATTATCTTTCTCAACCACATTCATTCATCACTCATTGTCTTTCTCAACCACCTCCATTCATCACCCCTTATCTTTCTCAACCACCTCCATTCATCACCCATTATCTTTCTCAACCACCTCCATTCATCACTCATTGTCTTTCTCAACCACCTTCATTCATCACTCATTGTCTTTCTCAACCACCTTCATTCATCACCCATTATCTTTCTCAACCACATTCATTCATCATCCATCGTCTTTCTCAACCACATTCATTCATCACCCATTATCTTTCTCAACCACCTCCATTCATCACTCATTGTCTTTCTCAACCACATTCATTCATCATCCATCGTCTTTCTCAACCACCTTCATTCATCACCCATTATCTTTCTCAACCACCTCCATTCATCACTCATTGTCTTTCTCAACCACCTTCATTCATCATCCATTGTCTTTCTCAACCACCTCCATTCATCATCCATTATCTTTCTCAACCACCTTCATTCATCATCCATTGTCTTTCTCAACCACCTTCATTCATCATCCATTGTCTTTCTCAACCACCTGCATTCATCATCCATTATCTTTCTCAACCACCTTCATTCATCATCCATTGTCTTTCTCAACCACATTCATTCATCATCCATTATCTTTCTCAACCACCTTCATTCATCATTCATTATCTTTCTCAACCACCTGCATTCATCATCCATTATCTTTCTCAACCACATTCATTCATCATCCATTGTCTTTCTGAACCACCTGCATTCATCATCCATTATCTTTCTCAACCACATTCATTCATCATCCATTGTCTTTCTCAACCACCTGCATTCATCATCCATTATCTTTCTCAGCCACATTCATTCATCATCCATTGTCTTTCTCAACCACCTGCGTTCATCACCCATTGTCTTTCTCAACCACCTTCATTCATCATCCATTGTCTTTCTCAACCACCTCCAACCATCACCCATTATCTTTCTCAACCACCTCCAAGCATCACCCATTATCTTTCTCAACCACCTCCAACCATCACCCATTATCTTTCTCAACCACCTCCAACCATCACCCATTATCTTTCTCAACCACCTCCAACCATCACCCATTATCTTTCTCAACCACCTCCAACCATCACCCATTATCTTTCTCAACCACCTCCAACCATCACCCATTATCTTTCTCAACCACCTCCAACCATCACCCATTATCTTTCTCAACCACCTCCAACCATCACCCATTATCTTTCTCAACCACCTCCAACCATCACCCATTATCTTTCTCAACCACCTCCAACCATCACCCATTATCTTTCTCAACCACCTCCAACCATCACCCATTATCTTTCTCAACCACCTCCAACCATCACCCATTATCTTTCTCAACCACCTCCAACCATCACCCATTATCTTTCTCAACCACCTCCAACCATCACCCATTATCTTTCACAACCAAACAAGCATCACCCATTATCTTTCACAACCAAACAACCATCACCCATTATCTTTCACAACCAAACAACCATCACCCATTATCTTTCTCAACAACCTCCATTCATCACCCATTGTCTTTCTCAACCACATTCATTCATCATCCATTGTCTTTCTCAACCACCTCCATTCATTACCCATTGTCTTTCTCAACCACCTGCATTCATCACCCATTGTCTTTCTCAACCACCTGCATTCATCACCCATTGTCTTTCTCAACCACATTCATTCATCATCCATTGTCTTTCTCAACCACCTTCATTCATCACCCATTGTCTTTCTCAACCACATCCATTCATCATCCATTGTCTTTCTCAACCACCTCCATTCATTACCCATTGTCTTTCTCAACAACCTCCATTCATCACCCATTGTCTTTCTCAACCACCTCCATTTATCACCCATTGTCTTTCTCAACCACATTCATTCATCATCCATTGTCTTTCTCAACCACCTCCATTCATTACCCATTATCTTTCTCAACCACCTCCATTCATTACCCATTGTCTTTCTCAACAACCTCCATTCATCACCCATTGTCTTTCTCAACCACCTGCATTCATCACCCATTGTCTTTCTCAACCACATTCATTCATCATCCATTGTCTTTCTCAACCACCTCCAACCATCATCCATTATCTTTCTCAACCACCTCCAAGCATCACCCATTATCTTTCTCAACCACCTCCAACCATCACCCATTATCTTTCTCAACCACCTCCAACCATCACCCATTATCTTTCTCAACCACCTCCAACCATCACCCATTATCTTTCTCAACCACCTCCAACCATCACCCATTATCTTTCTCAACCACCTCCAACCATCACCCATTATCTTTCTCAACCACCTCCAACCATCACCCATTATCTTTCTCAACCACCTCCAACCATCACCCATTATCTTTCTCAACCACCTCCAACCATCACCCATTATCTTTCTCAACCACCTCCAACCATCACCCATTATCTTTCTCAACCACCTCCAACCATCACCCATTATCTTTCTCAACCACCTCCAACCATCACCCATTATCTTTCACAACCAAACAAGCATCACCCATTATCTTTCACAACCAAACAACCATCACCCATTATCTTTCACAACCAAACAACCATCACCCATTATCTTTCTCAACAACCTCCATTCATCACCCATTGTCTTTCTCAACCACATTCATTCATCATCCATTGTCTTTCTCAACCACCTCCATTCATTACCCATTGTCTTTCTCAACCACCTGCATTCATCACCCATTGTCTTTCTCAACCACCTGCATTCATCACCCATTGTCTTTCTCAACCACATTCATTCATCATCCATTGTCTTTCTCAACCACCTTCATTCATCACCCATTGTCTTTCTCAACCACATCCATTCATCATCCATTGTCTTTCTCAACCACCTCCATTCATTACCCATTGTCTTTCTCAACAACCTCCATTCATCACCCATTGTATTTCTCAACCACCTCCATTTATCACCCATTGTCTTTCTCAACCACATTCATTCATCATCCATTGTCTTTCTCAACCACCTCCATTCATGACCCATTATCTTTCTCAACCACCTCCATTCATTACCCATTGTCTTTCTCAACAACCTCCATTCATCACCCATTGTCTTTCTCAACCACCTGCATTCATCACCCATTGTCTTTCTCAACCACATTCATTCATCATTCATTGGCTTTCTCAACCACCTCCATTCATTACCCATTGTCTTTCTCAACCACCTGCATTCATCACCCATTGTCTTTCTCAACCACATTCATTCATCACCCATTGTCTCTTACAACCCTCTTCATTCATCACTCATTATCATTCTCAACCACCTTCATTCATCACCCATTATCTTTCCCAACCACCTCCATTCATTACCCATTGTCTTTCTCACCCACCTGCTTTCATCACCCATTGTCTTTCTCAACCACCTGCATTCATCACCCATTGTCTCTTACAACCCTCTTCATTCATCACTCATTGTCATTCTCAACCACCTTCATTCATCACCCATTATCTTTCTCAACAACCTCCATTCATCATCCATTGTCTTTCTCAACCACCTGCATTCATCACCCATTGTCTTTCTCAACCACCTGCATTCATCACCCATTGTCTCTTACAACCCTCTTCATTCATCACTCATTATCATTCTCAACCTCCTCCATTCATCATCCATTGTCTTTCTCAACAACCTCCATTCATCATCCATTGTCTTTCTGAACCACCTGCATTCATCACCCATTGTCTTTCTCAACCACATTCATTCATCATCCATTGTCTTTCTTAACCACCCCCATTCATTACCCATTGTTTTTCTCAACAACCTCCATTCATCACCCATTGTCTTTCACAACCACCTGCATTCATCACCCATTGTCTTTGTCATCCACCTCCATTCATTACCCATTGTCTTTCTCAACCACCTGCATTCATCACCCATTGTCTTTCTCAACCACATTCATTCATCATCCATTGTCTTTCTCAACCACCTACATTCATTACCCATTGTCTTTCTCAACCACCTGCATTCATCACCCATTATCTCTTACAACCCTCTTCATTCATCACTCATTATCATTCTCAACCTCCTCCATTCATCATCCATTGTCTTTCTCAACAACCTCCATTCATCATCCATTGTCTTTCTCAACCACCTGCATTCATTACCCATTATCTTTCTCAACAACCTCCATTCATCACCCATTGTCTTTCACAACCACCTGCATTCATCACCCATTGTCTTTCACATCCACCTCCATTCATTACCCATTGTCTTTCTCAACCACCTGCATTCATCACCCATTGTCTTTCTCAACCACATTCATTCATCATCCATTGTCTTTCTCAACCACCTCCATTCATTACCCATTGACTTTCTCAACCACCTGCATTCATCACCCATTGTCTTTCTCAACCACCTGCATTCATCACCCATTGTCTTTCTCAACCACATTCATTCATCACCCATTGTCTCTTACAACCCTCTTCATTCATCACTCATTATCATTCTCAACCACCTTCATTCATCACCCATTGTCTTTCTCAACAACCTCCATTCATCATCATTGTCTTTCTCAACCACCTGCATTCATCACCCTTTGTCTTTCTCAACCACATTCATTCATCATCCATTGTCTTTCTCAACCACCTCCATTCATTACCCATTGTCTTTCTCAACAACCTCCATTCATCACACATTGTCTTTCTCAACCACCTCCATTTATCACCCATTGTCTTTCTCAACCACCTCCATTTATCACCCATTGTCTTTCTCAACCACCTCCATTCATTAGCCATTGTCTTTCTCAACCACCTCCATTCATCACCCATTGTCTTTCTCAACCACCTCCATTTATCACCCATTGTCTTTCTCAACCACCTCCATTTATCACCCATTGTTTTTCTTAACCTCCTCCATTTATCACCCATTGTCTTTCTCAACCACCTCCATTTATCACCCATTGTCTTTCTCAACCACCTCCATTTATCACCCATTGTCTTTCTCAACCTCCTCCATTTATCACCCATTGTCTTTCTCAACCAGCTCAATTTATCACCCATTGTTTTTCTTAACCTCCTCCATTTATCACCCATTGTCTTTCTCAACCACCTTCATTTATCACCCATTGTCTTTCTCAACCTCCTCCATTTATCACCCATTGTCTTTCTCAACCTCCTCCATTTATCACCCATTGTTTTTCTTAACCTCCTCCATTCATCACCCATTATCTCTTACAACCCTCTTCATTCATCACTCATTATCATTCTCAACCTCCTCCATTCATCATCCATTGTCTTTCTCAACAACCTCCATTCATCATCCATTGTCTTTCTCAACCACCTGCATTCATCACCCATTGTCTTTCTCAACCACATTCATTCATCATCCATTGTCTTTCTTAACCACCTCCATTCATTACCCATTGTTTTTCTCAACAACCTCCATTCATCACCCATTGTCTTTCACAACCACCTGCATTCATCACCCATTGTCTTTCACATCCACCTCCATTCATTACCCATTGTCTTTCTCAACCACCTGCATTCATCACCCATTGTCTTTCTCAACCACATTCATTCATCATCCATTGTCTTTCTCAACCACCTCCATTCATTACCCATTGACTTTCTCAACCACCTGCATTCATCACCCATTGTCTTTCTCAACCACCTGCATTCATCACCCATTGTCTTTCTCAACCACATTCATTCATCACCCATTGTCTCTTACAACCCTCTTCATTCATCACTCATTATCATTCTCAACCACCTTCATTCATCACCCATTGTCTTTCTCAACAACCTCCATTCATCATCATTGTCTTTCTCAACCACCTGCATTCATCACCCTTTGTCTTTCTCAACCACATTCATTCATCATCCATTGTCTTTCTCAACCACCTCCATTCATTACCCATTGTCTTTCTCAACAACCTCCATTCATCACACATTGTCTTTCTCAACCACCTCCATTTATCACCCATTGTCTTTCTCAACCACCTCCATTTATCACCCATTGTCTTTCTCAACCACCTCCATTCATTAGCCATTGTCTTTCTCAACCACCTCCATTCATCACCCATTGTCTTTCTCAACCACCTCCATTTATCACCCATTGTCTTTCTCAACCACCTCCATTTATCACCCATTGTTTTTCTTAACCTCCTCCATTTATCACCCATTGTCTTTCTCAACCACCTCCATTTATCACCCATTGTCTTTCTCAACCTCTTCCATTTATCACCCATTGTCTTTCTCAACCACCTCCATTTATCACCCATTGTCTTTCTCAACCTCCTCCATTTATCACCCATTGTCTTTCTCAACCACCTCAATTTATCACCCATTGTTTTTCTTAACCTCCTCCATTTATCACCCATTGTCTTTCTCAACCACCTCCATTTATCACCCATTGTCTTTCTCAACCTCCTCCATTTATCACCCATTGTCTTTCTCAACCTCCTCCATTTATCACCCATTGTTTTTCTTAACCTCCTCCATTTATCACCCATTGTCTTTCTCACCCACCTCCTTTCATAACCTGTAAACTCTCTCACCCACCTCCATTCATCACCCGTTAACTCTCTCACCCACCTCCATTCATCACCCGTTAACTCTCTCACCCACCTCCATTCATTACCCGTTAACTCTCTCACCCACCTCCATTCATTACCCATCAACTCTCTCACCCAACTCCATTCATTACCCGTCAACTCCCTCATCCACCTCCATTCATTACCCGTCAACTCCCTCATCCACCTCCATTCATTACCCGTTAACTCTCTCACCCACCTCCATTCATTACCCGTTTACTCTCTCACCCACCTCCATTCATTACCCGTCAACTCTCTCACTCACCTCCATTCATTACCCGTCAACTCCCTCATCCACCTCCATTCATTACCCGTCAACTCCCTCATCCACCTCCATTCATTACCCGTCAACTCCCTCATCCACCTCCATTCATACCCGTCAACTCCCTCATCCACCTCCATTCATTACCCGTCAACTCTCTCACCCACCTCCATTCATAACCCGTTAACTCTCTCACCCACCACCATTCATTATCCATTAAATGTCTCATCCACCTCCATTCATAATAATCGATAACTTCTCTCTCACCACCTCCATTCATAATCGCTAACACCTCTCTCACCACCTCCATTCATAATCGCTAACATCTCTCTCACCACCTCCATTCATAGTCGCTAACACCTCTCTCACCACCTCCATTCATCATCGATAACCTCTCTCTCACCCCTCCATTCATAATCGCTAACACCTCTCTCACCACCTCCATTCATAATCGCTAACACCTCTCTCACCATCTCCATTCATAATTGCTAACATTTCTCTTTTTCTATTTCTGTCTGTTTCTCTTTTTCTTTCTTTCTTTTTTTCTTTCTTTCTTTCTTTCTTTCTCTTTCTCTTTCTCTTTCTCTTTCTCTTTCTCTCTCTCTCTCTCTCTCTCACATTTCTTTTCCACTCTGCATCATCTCTACATTTAACATCTCCAATCATAATCCATTACCTTTCACCCTTTAATTGACCTTTCCCCAATTCACCATATCTCATGCATTTTACTCTGTTCCCCAACTTATCTCTCAGCACCATCCCATTTCCCCCCATTATCACCCTAACTGTAACTATTGCTATGTACATACTCAGTTGCAAGCATGCTGGCATTAAATAACGATTGCACGTGAGGTTTGGCCTGCCTTGTGGGTCCATTAAAATCCATATTATAATGGAGCGTCTCACAATGTCAATTATCCCGTCCATTTTTCAACTGAGCCTCAACATATGGCAGCCGTGGGTAGGTACATTTTCCATTAGGATTTCCAGGTGTAGGCTTTGTTCAGGTGGGCTTCATCAAAGACGATTTTGCTACAGTGGGCACGCTTCAATTCAGCACGTTTCCGTACTTCTGTGCCTTGCGCAGGCTCTCCTTCCTTCTCCATTCCACTACACTGACATTTATGCGTGGCCGGTTGCTCGGGGTCGCATATGTCACTTCTTCACGATTAGCACCGACGTCCTCGCGCCTTAGGACATCGGTGCCGGAACTCGGGTCTGCAAATGTGGGAGGCATCACCCGTCCGGACCACCCGCGCTGCGTGTCGTTCCAAGCCCAGGGATGTGGACGCCTCGCTGCGCCCTGTTGAATCTCACCTCCGCTTTGCGCATCTGCCGTAGATCCACCAGAGATGGACCCGGGTCTCCAGAAAGCATTCTCTGCGGGATCACGTGGCCGTTCCCATCCCATGGGCTGCATCCTATGCCCTGACGGGTCGACTGAGTCTCTGCCACCACTCTCTTGGTCCGACTCCACAATGAAGTTCTCGCAAAATGTTTTTTGCCAAGTTTGTTGCGCATCTTCATGTGAGCTACGGAGAGCTAGGTCGTCCAAGGCTCCACGGACACCCGGCACATCCGGACATGTTGCGAGCTCCTGGACCGGAGATGGGCACTCCGTTACCGACCATAGTGGCCAAGGCGAGCCAGATTCTGCTCCGTTAGGCTTGGTAAGTCGACGTCCCGGACCTCCGTGTGGAATTCCTACCAGGTGCGTATGCGAATTATGTGATGCGAAGTTTGGAAAGTTAGTACAGGTGGAAGAGGAGGTGTCACACTCTGAAGCATGGCCCGCCACGCGTTCTCCAGGGAAGTCCTCCGTCCTTGGGCCCGTGTCTCTGCAGAGCTGTCCTGGAGTTGCGGTGCTGAACACGGGCTGCTCGGCCCAGTCAGGCCGCACTTCACAGCGGAATCCTGGAGGTGGTGAGGCGCATGCAGACGACGACACAAAGCTCCTCGTGCCTGGCATGCACGGTATCTCATCTGCCTCGTAAAGCTGGGAAAACAAGGGCAGAAACGGTTTATTTGACATTGCTTTGCCACCTGGCAAATCACAGTTTGCGCATTCCAGTGGAGCACGCAAGTCGTAATGAGACATTCCAAATGGAAGGAATGAGAAACTCAATTTACTCGTGAGTTCGTGCTTCCCATGCTTGTTTATTTGATAAATATACCACCAGACATGCTCTTCTCTTTTGGAGGGAATGCTAAACCAAGTATCGGTATTCACCATTCTCATTGGTTTGAAACATTTCTAAAGGGTTTGATGCAATGCAAACACCTCCTTTCCATCACCATCGTTTGCAAGGTTTCATTTTGAATTGCCAGTTGATGTCGAAATGTCCATGTTTTTAACATCCCGCTTTCTTTGTAAAGCCGATTTCAGTCCACTGTCGCAGTGCCCTTGCTAACAGTAAGCTGGTACTCACTTTGCTCACATTGGAAGGATGTCAGCTAGGCTGAGTCAACCCACCTGTGATTATTTCACTGGCATGACAGGGGCTCAAACTCAAGACCCTAAGATCTTAAGCCAGCCACCTTAACCGTGAAGCCAACACCAGGCTTAGAGAACAGAATGGAAAATGGGGAAACACCAAGAGCAGGGCAAGAGCGACACAACAGAAGGATACTTGGAGGACGAATAGTGGGTGGAGGAGGACACTATTGAGCAAGTGAGCAAGTGGGTGGAGGAGGACAATGGGCGAATAAGTTGGATACAAGTCCAAACACAGCAAGAAGGGGGTCTGAAAGAGGAGGAAAGAAAAACTTAGGATGAAGCAGCAATTGAAGGTGGAGGGAGAGGGGAGAAATCACACTAACCTGGAAAGGAAGGGGTGGGCTTCAGAAGGGTTAATGATGGCAGAAAATGTGAGTGTGGGTAGGGAAGGAAGAGAACGGCCATCTTGAAACCCGAGATCTCTGTTCCATAGCCGGATTTAACAGACGACCCACCCGTCCTTGGTATTTTTTGTCGGCTTCTCCAGATCTGTGCCTCCACACAATCCTGTCTCCGAGCTCTGCAGGCAGTTCCTTCGACCTCATGGCTTGGTTTTTGCTCTGATATGCATTGTCAGCTGTGAGACCTTATATAGACAGGTGTGTGCCTTTCCAAATCATGTCCAATCAATTGAATTTACCACAGGTGGACTCCGATCAAGGTGTAGAAACATCTCAAAGATGATCAAGAGAAATGGGAGGCACCTGAGCTAAATTTCAAGTGTCATAGCAAAGGGTATGAATACTTATGTAAATGTGATATTTCAGTTTTTTCTTTTTAATAAATTTGCAAAACTTTCTAAAATCCTGTTTTCTCTTTCTCATTATGGGGTATTGAGTGTAGATTGATGAGGGAAAAAATGAATTTAAACGATTTCAGCAAAAGGCTGCAACATAACAAAATGTGAAAAAAGTGAAGGGGTCTGAATACTTTCTGAATGCACTGTACATCGCCATTCTAAATCAGCTTTATTTAGCACGGTCTTACACGGTTTACATGGTACACGTCATTATTCTAAATCAGCTTTATTTAGCACAGTCTTACACGGTTTACATGGTACACGTCATTATTCGAAATCAGCTTTATTTAGCACAGTCTTACACGGTTTACATGGTACACGTCATTATTCGAAATCAGCTTTATTTAGCACAGTCTTACACGGTTTACATGGTACACGTCATTATTCTAAATCAGCTTTATTTAGCACAGTCTTACACGGTTTACATGGTACACGTCATTATTCTAAATCAGCTTTATTTAGCACGGTCTTTAACGGTTTACATGGTACACGTCATTATTCCAAATCAGCTTTATTTAGCACGGTCTTACACGGTTTGCATGGTACACGTCACCATTCTAAATCAGCTTTATTTAGCACGGTCTTACACGGTTTACATGGTACATGTCATTATTCTAAATCCGCTTTATTTAGCACAGTCTTACACGGTTTACATGGTACACGTCATTATTCTAAATCAGCTTTATTTAGCACAGTCTTACACGGTTTATATGGTACACGTCATTATTCTAAATCAGCTTTATTTAGCACAGTCTTACACGGTTTGCATGGTACACGTCACCATTCTAAATCAGTTTTAGCACAGTCTTAAACGGTTTACATGGTACACGTCACCATTCTAAATCAGATATATTTAGCACGGTCTGACACCGTTTACATGGTACACGTTGTTATTCTAAATCAGCTCTATTTAGCACAGTCTTACACGGTTTACATGGTACACGTCACCATTCTAAATCAGCTTTATTTAGCACAGTCTTACACGGTTTACATGGTACACGTCACCATTCTAAATCAGATATATTTAGCACGGTATTAAACGGTTTACATGGTACACGTCACCATTCTAAATCAGCTATATTTAGCACAGTCTTACACAGTTTACATAGTACACATCACCATTCTAAATCAGATATATTTAGCACGGTATTAAACGGTTTACATGGTACACGTCACCATTCTAAATCAGCTATATTTAGCACAGTCTTACACAGTTTACATAGTACACGTTGTTATTCTAAATCAGCTTTATTTAGCACGGTCTTACACGGTTTACATGGTACACGTTGTTATTCTAAATCAGCTTTATTTAGCACGGTCTGACACGGTTTACATGGTACACGTCACTATTCTAAATCAGCTTTATTTAGCACGGTCTGACACGGTTTACATGGTACACGTTGTTATTCTAAATCAGCTATATTTAGCACGGTCTTACACGGTTTAGATGGTACTTGTCGTTATTCTAAATCAGCTATATTTAGCACGGTCTTACACGGTTTACATAGTACACATCACCATTCTAAATCAGATATATTTAGCACGGCCTTACACGGTTTACATGGTACACGTCACTATTCTAAATCAGCTATATTTAGCACGGTCTTAAACGGTTTACATGGTACACGTCACCATTCTAAATCAGCTTTATTTAGCACGGTTTTACACGGTTTACATAGTACACGTCACCATTCTAAATCAGATATATTTAGCACAGTCTTACACGGTTTACATAGTACACGTCACCATTCTAAATCAGCTATATTTAGCACGGTCTTACACGGTTTACATGGTACACGTCACTATTCTAAATCAGCTTTATTTAGCACGGTCTTAAACGGTTTACATGGTACACGTCACCATTCTAAATCAGATATATTTAGCACAGTCTCACACGGTTTACATAGTACACGTCACCATTCTAAATCAGATATATTTAGCACAGTCTTACACGGTTTACATGGTACACGTCACCATTCTAAATCAGCTATATTTAGCACAGTCTTACACGGTTTATATGGTACACGTCACCATTCTAAATCAGATATATTTAGCACAGTCTTACACGGTTTACATGGTACACGTCACCATTCTAAATCAGCTATATTTAGCACAGTCTTACACGGTTTACATGGTACACGTCACCATTCTAAATCAGCTATATTTAGCACAGTCTTACACGGTTTACATGGTACACGTCACCATTCTAAATCAGCTATATTTAGCACAGTCTTACACGGTTTACATGGTACACGTCACCATTCTAAATCAGCTGTATTTAGCACGGTCTTACACGGTTGACATGGTACACGTGTTTGTGGGTCACGAGGTAAGCGAAGCGCTCCCGTAACAGGTGTGAACACGTGGCCCACATTCTTTTTACAAATCAAATTTCACGATTTAAGCCAAAAGTAAAAAATAAACGCTGATTTACCATGAAATGTAATCTCGAAGTGAAACGCTCTGCAGTGTAAAGCAACACCCTTGGGTTTGAGCTGTAAATTAGCGCTTGTGGGAACATGACGCCGCTTATTTCATCAACAGGTTCGTAATGAGAGCGGAAACTGAAAACGCAGCTTGACCTGAGATTCAGCCCAGGAGGCGAAAACGGCGAGAGCGTCGCTTTCAGTGACTTAATGTGGGGTGCTGCGAGTGAGCAGATTTCGTGAGTGCAACACACACACAACCACGTGATCATGTGACTTAATGTGGGGTGCTGCGAGTGAGCAGATTTCGTGAGTGCAACACACACACAACCACGTGATCATGTGACTTAATGTGGGGTGCTGCGAGTGAGCAGATTTCGTGAGTGCAACACACACACAACCACGTGATCATGTGACTTAATGTGGGGTGCTGCGAGTGAGCAGATTTCGTGAGTGCAACACACACACAACCACGTGATCATGTGACTTAATGTGGGGTGCTGCGAGTGAGCAGATTTCGTGAGTGCAACACACACACAACCACATGATCATGTGACTTAATGTGGGGTGATGCGAGTGAGCAGATTTCGTGAGTGCAACACACACACAACCACATGATCATGTGACTTAATGTGGGGTGCTGCGAGTGAGCAGATTTCGTGAGTGCAACACACACACAACCACGTGATCATGTGACTTAATGTGGGGTGATGCGAGTGAGCAGATTTCGTGAGTGCAACACACACACAACCACGTGATCATGTGACTTAATGTGGGGTGCTGCGAGTGAGCAGATTTCGTGAGTGCAACACACACACAACCACGTGATCATGTGACTTAATGTGGGGTGATGCGAGTGAGCAGATTTCGTGAGTGCAACACACACACAACCACGTGATCATGTGACTTAATGTGGGGTGATGCGAGTGAGCAGATTTCGTGAGTGCAACACACACACAACCACGTGATCATGTGACTTAATGTGGGGTGCTGCGAGTGAGCAGATTTCGTGAGTGCAACACACACACAACCACGTGATCATGTGACTTAATGTGGGGTGCTGCGAGTGAGCAGATTTCGTGAGTGCAACACACACACAACCACATGATCATGTGACTTAATGTGGGGTGCTGCGAGTGAGCAGATTTCGTGAGTGCAACACACACACAACCACGTGATCATGTGACTTAATGTGGGGTGATGCGAGTGAGCAGATTTCGTGAGTGCAACACACACACAACCACGTGATCATGTGACTTAATGTGGGGTGCTGCGAGTGAGCAGATTTCGTGAGTGCAACACACACACAACCACGTGATCATGTGACTTAATGTGGGGTGATGCGAGTGAGCAGATTTCGTGAGTGCAACACACACACAACCACGTGATCATGTGACTTAATGTGGGGTGATGCGAGTGAGCAGATTTCGTGAGTGCAACACACACACAACCACGTGATCATGTGACTTAATGTGGGGTGCTGCGAGTGAGCAGATTTCGTGAGTGCAACACACACACAACCACGTGATCATGTGACTTAATGTGGGGTGATGCGAGTGAGCAGATTTCGTGAGTGCAACACACACACAACCACGTGATCATGTGACTTAATGTGGGGTGGTGCGAGTGAGCAGATTTCGTGAGTGCAACACACACACAACCACGTGATCATGTGACTTAATGTGGGGTGATGCAAGTGAGCAGATTTCGTGAGTGCAACACACACACAACCACGTGATCATGTGACTTAATGTGGGGTGATGCGAGTGAGCAGATTTCGTGAGTGCAACACACACACAACCAAGTGATCATGTGACTTAATGTGGGGTGATGCGAGTGAGCAGATTTCGTGAGTGCAACACACACACAACCACGTGATCATGTAACTTAATATGGGGTGGTGCAAGTGAGCAGATTTCGTGAGTGCAACACACACATAACCACGTGATCATGTGACTTAATGTGGGGTGATGCGAGTGAGCAGATTTCGTGAGTGCAACACACACACAACCACGTGATCATGTGACTTAATGTGGGGTGATGCGAGTGAGCAGATTTCGTGAGTGCAACACACACACAACCAAGTGATCATGTGACTTAATGTGGGGTGATGCGAGTGAGCAGATTTCGTGAGTGCAACACACACACAACCACGTGATCATGTGACTTAATGTGGGGTGATGCGAGTGAGCAGATTTCGTGAGTGCAACACACACACAACCACGTGATCATGTGACTTAATGTGGGGTGCTGCGAGTGAGCAGATTTCGTGAGTGCAACATACACACAACCACGTGATCATGTGACCTAATGTGGGGTGCTGCGAGTGAGCAGATTTCGTGAGTGCAACACACACACAACCACGTGATCATGTGACTTAATGTGGGGTGCTGCGAGTGAGCAGATTTCGTGAGTGCAACACACACACAACCACGTGATCATGTGACTTAATGTGGGGTGATGCGAGTGAGCAGATTTCGTGAGTGCAACACACACAACCAGGTGATCATGTGACAATGTGGGGTGCTGCGAGTGAGCAGATTTCGTGAGTGCAACACACACACAACCACGTGATCATGTGACTTAATGTGGGGTGATGCGAGTGAGCAGATTTCGTGAGTGCAACACACACACAACCACGTGATCATGTGACTTAATGTGGGGTGATGCGAGTGAGCACATTTCGTGAGTGCAACACACACACAACCACGTGATCATGTGACTTAATGTGGGGTGCTGCGAGTGAGCAGATTTCGTGAATGCAACACACACACAACCACGTGATCATGTGACTTAATGTGGGGTGCTGCGAGTGAGCAGATTTCGTGAGAGCAACACACACATAACCACGTGATCATGTGACTTACTATGGGTGCTGCGAGTGAGCAGATTTCGTGAGTGCAACAAACACACAACAATGTGATCATGTGACTCAACATTGGGTTATGCGAGTGAGCAGATTTCGTGAGTGCAACAAACACACAACAATGTGATCATGTGACTCAACATTGGGTTCTGCGAGTAAGCAGATTTCGTGAGTGCAACACACACATAATGACGTGATCATGTGACTTACAATTGGGTGCTGCGAGTGAGCAGATTTCGTGAGTGCAACACGCACATAACCACGTGATCATGTGACTTAATGTGAGGTGCTGCGAGTGAGCAGATTTCGTGAGTGCAACACACACACAACCACGTGATCATGCGACTTAACATTGGGTGCTGCGATTGAGCAGATTCGTGAGTGTAACACACACAACCACGTGATCATGTAATTTAACATTGGGTGCCGCGATTGAGCATATTTCGTGAGAGCAACAAACACACAACCACGTGATCATGTGACTTACTATGAGGTGCTGCGAGTGAGCAGATTTGGTGAGTTCAACACACACAACCACTTGATCATGTGACTTAACATTGGGTTCTGCGAGTGAGCAGATTTGGTGAGTGTAACACACACACAAACACGTGATCATTTGACTTACTATGAGGTGCTGCGAGTGAGCAGATTTCCTGAGTGTAACACACACACAAACATGTGATCATGTGTGTATCGTGTGTGTGTGTGTGTGTGTGTGTGTGTGATTACCGCCATCTGTTGTGGTCTGTGGTAAGGATGGTTCCCGCATTGCATCATCTGGTATTCTTTCCGGTGGCGCACCTGAAAGAATGGAGGACAATGACCCAGTGAGTACCTGAGCATGACAAAGTATGGAGATCGTGGGGAGGGGACTATGGTTGTGGGGAGGGGCCGATGGTCGTGGGGAGGGGCCTATCTCTGGTCGCGGGGAGGGGCCTATCTCTGGTTGTGGGAGGGGCCTATCTCTGGTCGCAGGGAGGGGCCTATCTCTGGTCACGGGGAGGGGCCTATCTCTGGTCACGGGGAGGGGCCTATCTCTGGTCGTGGGGAGGGGCCTATCTAAGGTCGCGGGGGGAGGGGTCTATCTAAGGTCGTGGGGAGGGTGCCTATCTATGGTCGCGTGGAGGGGCTGATGTCGCGAGGAGGGACTGATGGCCGCAGAGGCGGGGGGCGAGGACGAGAGGTGAAGGCGGGGCGATGGTCGCGGGGAGATGCTGATGGTCGCATGGAGGGATTCATGTCATGGGGAGGGGCCTATCTATGGTCGGTGAGACAGGCCTTTTTATGGTCACGGGGATGCGCCTAAGTTCATGGGGAGGGGCATATCTATGGTTGCGGGGAGGGGCCTATATATGGTCGTGGGGAGGGGCTGATATCGCTAGAGTCCCTGTATAGAGAGAGTTACGACAACCCGGAATTAGAAGCCATTTTGTTTCCATTGTTTGCGCCCCGCACTAGTGCACTGCCCGCTAGTGTGTATACATTGTGCGTAACCTAGTACAAAATTTGAGTGCTTACATTGTGTAATTTGTGATTTGCACCGTGCCCCTCGCTTTTGATATGATTTTCTCTTAGTCCAAGATAAGAATCGGATTTTGTTTATTGCAATAATCTTTTTTCAGAAATGTAGTTTTATGTGGGGAGGAGAGGGAGAATGAATGAATATGAATGAATGAATGATCGTTTTAAGGCCATTTTTCCCCGCTAGAGCGGGGGTTAGCCTTGCGGGCCCCATGACAATCATGGTTCCCTGTTTGAGGCAATGTTTTTATGGCCGGATGCCCTTCCTGACGCCAACCCTTGGTCACGCTCTTACGATGCGCAGGGATACGGTGTACCTATTCTGAATCGGGGTACACACCGTGATCATTCATCCCAGCAAGCTGGTACTCAATTTGCCGACCTCGGAAGGATGACAGGCTGAGTCAACCCCCCTGGCGTTAATTCAGCGATCGACCGGGATTCGAACCCAGGATCCTAGGATCCCAAGCCGGCACCCTAACTGCTAAGCCAACGCCAGGGGAGGAGAGGGAGGAGAGGGGGAAAAGGAATACAAGGGAAAGAGGGGACAGGAAGTGCCTATCATTTTCTGGACTACCTTGCTCTCTTGTGTCTTACTTTCTTGACTAGTATGCATGCACACAAAGCCGACAATGTGAACATTTTCAAATCTCTGTTAAAGACTCATTTATTTGAAAATGCCGACATCTGATTATATCTTAGGTTTTGTTCTTGTATAATTTGTATTTGTATATTCATCTCGTTGGCTTTCTTCTCTTTTCTAAGCGCTTAGAGGCTCCTGCAATTTACGCTATATGAATTCCTATTACTATAACAAGATTGCCTTAAAACCATCTTGACAAATGACAGAAATGTTGATTTTAAATATGAAAATTAAAAAGTAATTTAAATTTTCATGTCGGCGCACCGGGAGAAATACATGTGCACAATTAAATTGTAATTATATAAAAGGCCCAGAAATTGTAATCCAGACTTGCAATGGAAGAGTATGCATGTAAAACATACCCGTTTTTCATAGTACAATTAGTTGTATGGTGTACATCTAAACTATTCCAAATTACATACATGTACATAATAATAATAACAATAATAACAGTATTTATATAGCGCCTTAGCATGAAATGAACAAAGCGCTTCACAACATATCTTGAAGACTACAACTTACGTTACACAATCTTAGAAGAATACGACTTCAAGCTACTTTTCAAAAAATACAATTAAGTTACTTTGGAAATAAATGTGTTTTGAGTTTGGTTTGAAAGTTTTTATGTTGTGTGAGGTCCAAATAGTTATAGGTAGTTTGTTCCAGAGGGCAGGTACCGAGTTGCAAAAGGCTTTGTCCCCGTATGGCAAATGAGTTCTATTACAGACAAGGAGAGTCTTATCAGCGTGTGATCTTAAGTATTTGGCGTCATTAGAATGAGTGTGAGTATTAAAGACAATACTCACATTATTAAGTATTATTAAAGACAACAAACAAAGCCAGGCAATAAAATAGAGCGTTCCTCGTATGTATTCAATGCAAGGCCAGGAACACGCGAAGATCGGACAGGAAACAACATGGCGTCCACAGACCACGTGACCAATTTTTTTTCGGACTCTTCATGTCGCAACTCTCTCTATACAGGGACTCTAGATATCGCAACATGTTATTAACGCGGATCTGAGCGACATGGTTTGATGAAAACATGTTGATAGAAGACTGGTGATTATTTTTCTGTCCTTTCATCTGTCAGACGTAATGCTCTCCATCTAATTTAAAAATAACAGAGGGTAGCTAAAAATTTACACCCAACTGGATATTACAGACAATGTAACTTTCTTCTTTTTACCTGCAGGAGCCAGTATGAAGGCAACAGAGGCCAATTTACTTGCAAAAGATTGTTCTCGAATTTAAAAAAAAAGTGGCTTAAACCCAATGGTAGGGCTGATGAGAGGCCTAGAGGTACGCCTACTCACCTCTTACTCTAAGCTGTCCAACCTGGCTTTGTATCATATGTGCCAGATAAGGATTGCAGCATGAAACGTCTCACCAAGTTTTTTAATAAGCTGAAACTACTTGGAAACGTACCCGAGAAAAACGGGTGTGCCTCTGCACAACGATAGTTTTGGAGAACTTTCTGATCAACTCATCCACAAAGTTGATATCTTGCAGGTCGTACTGCAAAAACTCCCAACGATGTGGGCCGTGAAATGCCGAAGGTTTAGACTGGCGCGTTCTACCCAAACCTTCGTGCTTCTTAACACTGATGGGAAAGACATCTCTGGGGCTTGTCAATGCACAAGGTAAGTTTAAAATGATATTTACTATTAAATATACTTGGGAGGAAGAAGGGGAAAAGGTGCGAGGGAGGGGACAGGTGGGAGTTATATGGACTATGAGTGCATTCTAAACATACATTTTTGTTCGGATCCGGGCCCAAAAGACAAATTCTACTAGGTTTTTACATATATTGGTGAAAGGAGAAGCGTGTGTGTGTATGTGGTATAACCATGGCATTCGGTTTCATCAAGGTTAATAGAAGACTAGTTTGTACTAACAGTAAGTAGTACAAACCCGACAGCTCATCCACAGATATTTCTCATCTTTCCGGGAGTCAGATCTACGTACATTCAGCAACACAAGAATTATGGTTAACCGTTTGGAAATTGCCACTTTTAGTCAACATGCTGAAAATTATGTATAAAAGAGGATTTGAATTAAAGGGTATGTGTTAGCAACGGCAGGTGAAAAGCACCCGGCGAACAGAACCAAATTATTGTGTACACACACACACACACACACACACACACACACACACACACACACACACACACACACACACACACACACACACACACACACACACACACACAGTCTTTTTAGGGACAACCATTATTCAAAGAAAGATGTCGGGATGGTCTCTCATGATCATTTCTTGTGATCATTCCATACCGGTACTTTTTGGAGCAACATAATTACATCCTTTTGCATTTAAAAAAAATGTATTACTTGTATTGGGTTTATTACCATCCATTGACAAATATTACTAACGAATTTTGTCGTTATTTTATTTTACCGTTGTATACAGGTAATCTGGTGGGAGAGCAGGGAGGTTAGATTAAACTGTTTGGGTTCGATTTTTAAAAAATTCTGACGGTTTGGGTTAGATTAAGGGTGTAGTACTGGTGAAAAATTGAGAAAACTACATAGGTACCTTTGAGAGGTATCTAATTTTCAGTTTTTCTTGAAAGATATAATCTTGGCTCTCAGACCAGTTTCAACGCTTCTTTGTCATATTACATGCATATAATTTGCATAAATTAGACCGTCAATAAAAAACAAGGAAAAACAAAGAACACATTTCTACTTCTATCTTCTATGTCACCTATCATTCTTTTCACACAAAACTTGGTACATGTATTATACATGTGTTACTCTACTACCTCATGAGGATTTTGTGAAATTATGTCAAATGTTCACTAATTAGCTAATTATGCCAATTACCAGATAAAACTTGGTTGTCCTTCAATAAATCCACAATGGCTACTCCCATAAACAAAAGCCTTCACCATTTTAAAGGAAGTGATATTCTGAATATCCTGTCCAAATTTCAGCCCAAAAGAATGATGCAAATTAAAGTTATAACAAATAATTCTACTTCCGGTTATTGAGGGGCATGTGTGATGTTAGACAATTTGGACAATTTTTCAATAATTAGGGGTACTTCTATGACCTCTAATAGCATGATTCTTGTTTATAAGACTATAAGGAAACTGTTCAGCTAAAAAAAAATAAAAAAAATCACCTGTTCACCAGTACTACACCCTTAAGCTTCACATGACGCTGGATTTCGGCGGGAAACTCAAATCCTAAACTATCAATACTAGCAACGGTAATCGTCCTCCGGGCGGGGCTTCAATTTGGAGGCCCAAATGAAAAGGCAAAATATCAGAAATTTAAGGCTTTTTATTTTAAACGATTTATATAAACATCCGTTAAATCATATCACACGCAAATCATCAAAATCTAAACAGTACATGGCGCCCATTTTGAAAAAAGATTGAATTCTGCAAAACGGAAGCGGCCGCGACACGTCTTTCTCAGTCACACGTTTATGTGTGAAGAGTGCGCGCCGAATCTGTAACACAGAAGCGGCCGCTACACCTGTTTCTCAGTGGCTTTGCACACGCTGCCGTGTTACTTCGGAGCCGCACGTTTCTATAGGAAGAGTTCGTCAGGAGTCGATCTACTCTCTCCTGGTACGTAGAATTTCAACAAAAGCCACATCACTGTTCATATCGGTAAATATTATTCCATCGTGTTTGGAAAAACTGGAAAATTGGAAAAACAACATAGCCTATTTTACTCGAGGAGGTCCCAGGATTACCCACCCAAAATATTGTTGCAATCGGTTCAGTCGTTTTTGCGGTACCGTCGAACGGACAGACGGACATTTGGTGAATTATAGTAAGATTCCACTGACTCGCTGTCTGTTCTTAACAATCAATCTCTCAGAAATCAATTTTATTTTATAAAATGCAACAAATCAATTGTAAGGAAAACAGTTTCGTAATTTGTACATAATTATAGAATGCATTTGGAGAACATCCCGCATCCGGGCCTGTGTGTATTGTACAGAGCAACGCACTTTATGTTATATTCGAGTAGAAAGTGGGGAGTGGGGGGGAAATGTCCACCCATTCCCCGCCCCCCACCCCCCCCCCCCCCCGTCCCCCACCCATCGACACCCATGCCGGTATTACGACGCTAACAATCTATATGGATGGGAAATGTCTCAAGCTTTACCATATGGATGTCTCAAGGTGGTAATAGAGAAACATAATGAAAGAGTCTCACAAAATATCGTTATCTCTACTCAAAAATAATTCGATGAAGCAACAGTTTGGTATTCCATTGAAGTGGATTTAAAATATCCATAATAACTCATCCATCATTCATAATCATTTTAATCATTTTATTGTTGTGGAAATGTCTCAGAGAAATGGATAATGTTGCTTAGTTTAGTTTTGTTCGTTCCTTGCTGAACGTCTCAGAGAAAGCGTGAGATTGTGACTGCTTGGCTGCATCATTTTCTGGTGGAGCGGTTGTGCCGCTGATGCGATGCCCCCAATTACCAGTAAGCTGGTACTCATTTTGCCAACCTCGGTAGGATGACAGGTTGAGTCAACCCAGCTGGTGTCATTCCAACAGCATGACAGGGACTCGAACTCAGGACCCTAACATCTCAAGCTAGCCACCTTAACCGTTAAGCTAACACCAGGCTGAAGTGTCAGGTAATTAATCGTGGCATTATGTATGCGTTACTTGTACTGAACAGACGATGTCCACCCCTCTCAGTGTCTGTCTAAAAACCGCCATCCCTCTGATGCTAGATTTTAATGTTCTACCATTTGTATGACTCCCATTCCCAAGAACTTCCTTTTTCCAGGTTATTGTGATTTTCCCTCTCTCCCTCACCTCTTTGCATTTATTAATTGTGGGTTGGTTTGTTCCTTTTCAGTTTCATGCGGTATGATAGACCTGAGCCTCATCCTGGAGGTGGGGTTGCTATCTTTATTAAAAAAACTCTCTTCCTCACTCGCCCTGCACTGCCCTCTCTCCACCTCACCCCCAGGAATACCTTTGGCTACGGCTGCCCCTTCGCTCCCACCTTTTGTTCATATGTGTGTTGTACCGTCCACCAAACAGTGATGACTCCATCTACATCTCGCTGTCTGATAATATGGACCAACTTCTATTGACCAATCCCATCTCTCTCTTCCTCATATGTGGTGATTTCAATTGTCACCATGCCACTTGGCTGGGTGTGGGTACCTCTCTCACCAGCCATGGCTCTTCAGGAAAGGACTTCTACGACTCACTGGGACTGACACAATCTGTCAATTTCCCAACCCGGATCTCAGTCAACGGAGCATCTTCTCTTCTGGACTTGGATATGACTAACTTCTCTGAAAATGTCTGCTGCTCTTCTTCTGCTCCAATCGGCTCATCTGATCATGTGCTTGTTAAAGTGGACATCTCTCTCACCATTCTCAGAGAGCCTCCTCAGCGTCGACGAGTCTGGCATTTCACTCAGGCCAACTGGCACGGTCTTCAAGCAGCCATCAATCATCTGGACTGGTCTCCCATCTCTACCGCCTCTGACATCAACTCATCCTGGGAATTCTTCCAAAGCAAATTGCTCTCTCTCATGCACAGATTTATCCCATCTCGTTTTCAGTTGTCATACCCTTCCTCCCGTCCATGGTACACGGAATCTTGTGGTGAGGCTGTTGCCCAGAAACAACTTGCTTTCGTCTCCTGGAAAGCAAATCCAACGGAAGGAAATCTCATTTCCTTTCACAAAGCCCGAAACAAGTGTGTGTCCACCCTCAGGAGAGCCAGGAAACAATATCTCTCTGTTCTCAAGACCGAACTCTCTTATCCGTCTCCCTCTTCCAAATCCTGGTGGCGTCTGGTGAAATCTGTTTCTGGTGTTTGTTCCCCCTCCATCCCCTCCCTCACCTCAAACGGCTACACGGCTGACTCCGCACGTGAAAAAGCTGAATGCCTCAACTCTGTGTTTGCCTCTAAATCTTGTGTCCCAAACCCATCCCTCTCTGTACCCACCGTACCCAGCTGCTCCTGGACTCTGTGTCCTTTCCTCCTGACAAGGTGGAAAAGTTTCTGTCAACCCTCGACTCTGATTCTGCAACTGGACCTGACGGCATCAGCCCACGGGTCCTAAAATCCTGTTCTTCCGCTCTTTCACTCCGTCTCTCTGTTCTCTTCACCCTCTCTTTTGCTCAAGGTCATCTGCCATCTGCTTGGAAATCAGCCAACATCACCGCTTTGCACAAAAAAGGTGCAAAAACAGATCCTAGCAACTACAGACCAATCAGCCTTCTCCCAATTATCAGCAAAGTCATGGAATCCATCATTGCTTCAGATATGAAATCTTTCCTCTTCTCCAATGGCATGATCTCTGATCATCAATTTGGTTTCAGACCTGACCACTCTACTCTGGACATGCTGCTTCTGCTTTCTCAACAATGGATGGAGGTCCTCAATGCCAAACAGGAAATTAGAGCTGCCTCCCTTGACATATCACGTGCCTTCGATACGGTCTGGCACCCCGCTCTGCTCACCAAACTCTCCTCCTTTGGTATCCATGGAAATCTCCACGCATGGCTGGCGGACTTCCTCTCTAGTCGTAGTCAACGTGTGGCCCTGAATGGGTTTCTCTCATCTCCTCTTCCTGTTCAGGCTGGAGTTCCCCAAGGCAGTGTTCTGGCCCTGTGCTTTTTCTTGTCTTCATCAATGATCTCTCTGACTCTCTTGAAAATCCTCTCTATCTCTTTGCTGATGACTCTACTCTCTGTCGCTCCATTCCTCAGCCCTCAGATCGGCAGTCTGCAGCCTCCTCACTCTCTGCAGACCTGGACAAAATCACAGGCTGGGCAAACAAGTGGAACATGTCTTTCAATCCTGACAAATCTCACACTCTTACGATGTCTCTCCGAAAAGACCGACTGGACAACCCTCCCATCCACTTTCTGAATAATCCTCTCCAAGAAGTTCTGTCACTCAAGCTTTTGGGTCTCACTATCTGCCATGATCTTTCCTGGGAAAACCACATTTCAAATCTGGCCTCCAAAGCCAGTCGCCGACTGGGCATCCTCCGTCGTGCGAAGTCCTTCCTTGGCACACCTGAGCTCCTCACCACATACAAGGCTTTCATCCGCAGCTCAATGGAATACTGCTCTCCCCTCTGGGCTGGTGCTCCTGCCTCACACCTAGCTCGTCTTCACGCTGTTGAAACCAAAGCATTCAGAATCATTGGAATCTCCCGCGATGAAGCTAACTCCAAGGGCCTCTCACTCACTCACCGCAGGCAGGTTGGTGGTCTTTCCGTCTTCTACCGACTCCTCTCTGGCCTTGCCCCCCCAGCTCTCTCTGGGCTCTGTCCCGCAAATATTCCTACAGGTCGCACAAGATCTGCCTGCAACCCTCTTATGGTCAAACTGCCAAAATCAAGACTCTCTGCTCACCTTCACTCCTTCATTCCTCTTTTCTCCCGCCTCTGGAACAAACTCCCTCACTCTCTTCAATCCCACTCCACCCTCCAGGTCTTTAAAACAGCTGTTCACCACCACCTCTTATCTTCCCCCATCCAAAACCTTGATCTTTTCTACCCCCGCTAATTTCACCCCAAATCCACTTTTTTGAAATACCAACTTCTGTCCGGGAAGTCCTTGGTGTCCTTGTGTTTTATACTTCTCCCACCCCCCCCCCCCCCTTCCCACGCCTCCTCCCCCCAAGCCCTCCCCCTCCCGCACATCTCCCTGCTCTCAAATGTTATGTTTGTGTGCTTCCCCTTCTCTCCCCATCTTGTCTTCCGCTCCCTCTTTTTATATATTTTGTTTGTCTGGTTGATTTGTTTGTGAAATAAATGTTGGCTCTTTCACGAGCCTCGATTCAGTATACAAAAAAAAAAAAAAAAATGCCCACTTCCTCTTCCTGTTATTGTATTTCATTCAGCTTGTGGTGCAGCTTGTTCACCCCCATGTGTCCTCTCCCACTCCCCTTGATATCACTCCCACCCCTACCCTGCTGTTGGTGTTTCCCACTTTCATTTTGTTTCCTTCCTTCTGTTCTAGCTCTCCGAGCCCCGATGATGTGCACTAAAAAACTCCAAGAAAAAAAAAATCCCAAAAGTTGAGTCTCACCAACTGTGAAGAAGCAGACGACATAACGCCAGTTGCTGGCATGATACACATAACTGTTTGGCTGGGGCGGTCCCTGTGGAGATGGGCGTTATTGCATAGGTAACCAGCTGCGAGAGTGGGAGACTGCCATACTTGTGGCTATGACTATTTGAGAGCTAGGTAAGAGTATTAATTTGCTGCTTAGTAGTTTTCTTCATTTTAAATGTATTGGGATGCTTTGCTTGTATCATGTAGACTAATGCTATGATATTGTGTTATGTTTAGATGCACCAGGTCGATTGCAATAAAGCCTCCTTTCTTGAGAGGTCTCTGGCTCTGATTTCACAACACCGACGGTGTTTAAAAGCACGGTGCCATCAGCCTGAAGCGCCTGTTGAGTACTTTCCACAATGTTCGCGCCCACAGACCTGGCCACTGACAAGCGAATCATGTTCGTTTCCGAAACCACAGTCGATGAAGACGATGCTCATTGAATAATGAATAACACGAATGCTAACAATAAAGGTAACATGAATGGATACATGTTCACATCCACATGTCTTGCAGTCAACCCAGGGTTGGTAGGCTCAGCATTCACATTGATGTATTTTTCACTGTCAGAACGACTAGTGACCTCCACATGATGAATACTGGCCATGAATCGACAGTCGGACTCAGGAAGAAACTTACACATGCGAAGGGCTCAAACGGCCGACCGCTTACCTTGCACAGTGGGACATGACTTGCGTGGCACACTAGAACGTCTTCGAGAGCCACGTCTAGTGGACGACTTGTTGAAATCACTGCTGATGGAATAGATGACTCTGGCATCATTGGATGTATAAATTTCTGAAAGCTGAGAGTCTAGAGCCATCTAAATATCTGGCTTAATGGACGCCAAGGTGTGTGACTGTAGCTCGGTTCCATACCATTGCTTAATGAGCTGATGTAACTCCGGGTGGACACGTTTAAGTTACATCAACACCACCACATTTTCTAAAGTAGGTGTAAGCTCTTTGTCCATGGTTGGGAGTTCTCCATGATGGGTTTTGGAGCCATCCATCCATCCGGAGCAGGGTATCCTCCATAAAGGCTGTAAGCTGTTGGAAAACATCCTCTAGGCAGTCATCATAAGAAGGGTTCATCAAGTCCAGATCTGTGAAATGAACCCGAGATGTCTGAATTCTGATATGGAGCCGAATGGATTGCCAACTTCCAGAAGTTGTATAGATCATTCAAAAATATGCCAAATCTCGGACTTTCCACTGCATACCCACATACCCACTGCAGACCTTCCAACCTGTTGAAAAAAATCATGAGGGTGATCACAGGAAGTGGAGATCTACAGGGATATACAGTATGGTCAAAGTGCCTTTCACTCAGTCACCGCAGGCAGGTTGGTGGTCTTTCCGTCTTCTACCGACTCCTCTCTGGCCTTGCCCCCCCAGCCCTCTCTGGGCTCTGTCCCCCAAATATTCCTACAGGTCGCATAAGATCTGCCTGCAACCCTCTTATGGTTAAACTGCCAAAATCAAGACTTTCTGCTCACCTTCACTCCTTCATTCCTCTTTTCTCCCACCTCTGGAACAAACTCCCTCACTCTCTTCAATCCCACTCCACCCTCCAGGTCTTTAAAACAGCTGTTCACCACCATCTCTTATCCTCCCCCATCCAAAACCTTGATCTTTTCTATCCCCGCTAATTTCGGCCCCCTTGTGTTTTATACTTCTCCCACCCCCCCCCCCCCCCTTCCCACGCCTCCTGCCCCCAAGCCCTCTCCCTCCCACACTTCTCCCTGCTCTCAAATGTTGTGGTTGTGTGCTTCCCTTTCTCTCCCCATCTTGTCTTCCGCTCCCTCTCTTTTGTATACTTTGTTTGTCTGGTTGAGTTGTTTGTGAAATAAATGTTAGCTCTTTCACGAGCCTCGATTCAGTATACAAAAAAAATAAAAAATGGTGATTGTAGGAAGTGGAGATCTACGGGGATATACAATATGGTGATTGCAGGAAGTGGAGATCTTAGGCACAGAGGCAAGCACATGTATTTTATATCTCTTGGTTATTTTAACTACTGTAATGATTTTGTCATGGTTACAATATTATACCATCTTCTTGGGCAAAAAAGCATCCTAATAGCACATTTCATGCATGGATAATCCAGTAATGAGAACCTCACATAAGTTGGTTGAACAAGGCAACTGGTGCATTGGCCACACTGTTGCGTAGAGCACATTTGTTTAAGCAATTCTTTAGATTGTTGAAATGCATAAGAAAGTTCTGTTTTAGTCTCGGATAGGTTCATTTTTACTGTGACAAGAGTAGAGAGCGTCCGACCATTACGGCTGTAATTTCCCTCTGTCATCCCTCCTAAATTTTCCAAGTGATAGACTCCAAAACTCCAACATTATGTTTTCATTTAGTTGTTCTCATCAAATACTCACTGTAAGAGAGTTCATTTTGCTAAGGCCTGAGTCATCTTGCTAAAAGGAAACGCTGCAAGTAAAAGGGTTGAGTTATGTGGGGTAAAAAGGGGGTAATTAAGATTGCGTGTAAGGATGGCGGAGGATATGAGATGGGGAGCAATGCTTGCTTGGACCCCTGGAGGAAAACCTGGGACAGAAAAGCCTCTGTAAAGCAGTCCCACATCGATTTGTCTTCTATTGATTGTCATGCTAAAAACACAAATACTAGTAAAAATCTCCAAAATAATTTATCCACATGTGTGAGAAGTTCCGAGGATCATGACTCAGGAGGGCATGGGAGGTTGGGGGCGACGGAAGGGTCTGGCGGTGGAGGGTTGGAAGGAGGATTGGGTAACTATACAGTATTGAACGTAAAGGTCAATGCCAGCTTATCTACGATTGTAAATATAATAAAGATGTGGTAGAAAAGACATCCCTTACGTTTTCAGTAACGAGTCGATTGATTATATCTTCTGATTGCATGAGCTGTGAGGTGAGGGCAGATATCTCATGGTGCATCTCTTTTCGCTCCTCTTCGAAATGCTCAACCTGTGTGTGAGAGCAACATCCCACTTCTGTACAGGTAAAGCCTATTTTGCCCACATCCCACATCAATCAACACATATATAACTGGATATCTCATCCTGGATCATCCTTCACTCATCCTACACTGCCGTGCAGGGATTGTCAGCTCGTGTGGATTATGAACTCCAGTTCTGGGAATCTCCGGATCAACACAGGATTGCTCAAATATTCTTCCACAGCAATGCCTTTAATACATTGAGGAATCCAGCAAAAGTGCGTTAAATATTCAATCATTTTCTTCACGAGCCAGTTTCTTAAAGATAAACAGACGTGGTACTGTTGGTAATCTGCCCTCATGCATGAAATATCAAAAACTCAGTATTGTACAACGTTCTTTTCCAATTCCATCTTTCCTAATGTTTCTAATCCTTATCAAATTTTTATAATATCGAGTATAATAAATATATCAAATACTGTGGGATTAATCAGAATCCTGATAAGTATATTGTTGCGTGTGTGGGTGTAGGTAATGAAATACCTTACTCGAGGTAGAATTGTATGGAGTAGTGTGCTCTGAGTGTGGCGAAGAAGAACCCTCGTGTATGTAAGTCAGGGCCGGATGTCCGTGCAAGTATATATGCGTCTCCATGCGAGGGGTGGAGCTATGCAAATTAGTTAGGGCATAGGGGTAAATTCCCAGTGTGTAATCGCTTCTTTGATTTTCCCTTTGTTCTTATGACATTTATTCGGCCAGCCATGCGATCGGCACATAATTAAAATAACGCGATCGTCGACCGGATCCAGACACCACTACCCTGCTTAGCCGAAACTTCATGATGGGTGCCAAGAATGGCCGTGAGGCCACGCCCCGAATGACGATTGGTTTAGGAATGATGGATGAAGTGACAGTGCTGCACGATTGGTTAGCGCGTGATGTCATCATCGAACATTCTAGCTCTGGAGCAAAAAGGCAAAGCGACTGCCATTTTTGCTCTCTCTCGTGCTGGGCTTGGTCACAGGTGGTCACATTTGCGTTATCTCTCGTTCTGGGCTTCGTCGCGAGCAGTCACATTTTTGCTCTCTCTGTTCCAGGCTACATGAAAGGCAGATGCAACTCTCGCTCTCTTGGTGCTGGCTAGTGATGGTTGTGCTTCGTGCGGTGTGCGCTTGAGAAGCTGTGTGGAGCATGGAACGGTCGGGGGAGGAAGAAGTTTAGCCGCCGCTTCGCGGGTCAGTGGCTGATACAGGCGCGACTGCGTGCCAACCTGAGTATTCCCGTGCAAGGCCTCGGGGACCGATTCGACGACCGCCAGGGTTGGAGGGTCGTGTGAGGAGACCAGAGCTGATTACTGGCCAACACACCACACCACATTTTATTTTATTGATTTCTCCCTGTGTCTGTATATGAGTCCGTCTGTGTGGAGGGTCCGTCATTTAGGAATTGTAGCTTTACCTCACATTCATTTTAATTGTTTGCAATTCCTTCATTAAATCATTATTTGTCTAATCCTATTTTTCTTGCATTGTGGATTTTGCTGTCCCATCTGTGGGGATCGGATAACCCCCCGTATGCAGTCCGTCCGTGCAGGTAAGGACCTTGGTATCCTCCCCCAGCACGTGCTAAAGAGATAACACCGCCAGCGATTCGGCTGAGATGCCTCGGAGTTAAAGCTCGGTTGGCCAACAGTCACCCAGGGTCTTAACCCCGGGACACAACAATATCAAATACTGTGGGATTAATCAGAATCCTGATAAATGTGTCAAATACTGTGGGATTAATCAGAATCGTGATAAATGTATCAAATACTGTGGGATTAATCAGAATCCTGATAAATGTATCAAATACTGTGGGATTAATCAGAATCATGATAAATGTATTAAATACTGGGCGGGATTCAACCACGAGCAGGTATCTATTGGTAGTATATATAGCGTATGTAGAAGATGTATGATTTATTTCATACAAACCTTGAAACTGGCAAATGAAGGGAGAACTGATATTGAACAAAAATCTAATTGTAGATGTACTAATCTTTAGTTTGGTGCCAGGTTGGCTTAAACATGAGCTTATTGTAACATATTGTTATGTTTGTGGGGGTACAAATGAAATACCTTCGGGCCAGGTAGGATTGTATAGGGTAGTGTGCTCCGAATGTCACGACGAAGAAGAAGAACCTCTATGTAACTAAGTAGGGAATCCGTTGGGCTGGATGTCGCGTAACGTCGTATATTTGTCTCCACGGCGAGAGGTGGAGCTATGTTAATTAGGTAGGGTATAAGGGTAATTAATTCCCTGTATGTAAATTGCCTCTGTGGTTTTTCCCTTGTTCCTTATGACATATGCAACACCAGCCATGCACTCCGCACCTATACTAAATAAACACGAAATAAAGTGACCGGAACCAGGACATTCAAACACCACTGATGCCACCAGCCGAGTCATCACAAGGGCCATGAGGCCCTGCCCCGAGAGGAGATGATTGGTCGTAGCCGTGGAACAATGCGGTGGGACTCTTTTATTGGAGCGCGCGCGGACGTCATCATGGAACATTTGAGCACCAGGAGTAAAAAGGACATGTCCCAGCATTTTCCCTCTCTCAGTTCTTGATGTTCATGCAAGCAGTCACATTTTCCTTCTCTTGGCTTTGGGTTTTACTGCAGATGGTCGCCGCTCGTGCACTTTACTCTGTTTGGTTTCGACGTTCGTGGCAGGTGGTTGCAGTTTGTGTACTCTCTCTTGGTCGGGACATTCAATAGGAGCGGTCGCATTTTATGCTCCTCTTCACGCTGGGTTTCATAACAGACGGATGCGTCCTTCTCTTGTCTCTTCTTGGTGCTGGCTTCATGACAGCTGCGTTTGGTGCTGTGTGTGCCTGAGATTGAATATCGGGGCTCGGTGCAGCTGAGCAGGAAGGACGAGGGAGAGCCTGGCCTGTTCGCCTCGCGTCGGCTGCTGGCGGTGAACGCAACTGCGCGCCAAGGCCTGTTTTCTCGCGCACGGACTCGGGGACTCAGGGACCCATGCGGCGGCCGGCAGTGTTCGAGGACCGCTTGAGGATGCCAGCAGAGTGCAGGCAAATGCACACGCACACATTTTATTACTTTCGTTCTTTTATTTCTCCCTGTGTCTGTTTTAATGAGTCCGTATGGGGGCGCCCCAATTAGGAGTTTTAGTTTACTGTGCATTCTTTGTTCCCTGGCATTATTTTTATTAAATCCATTATTTGTTGAACTTTCATTCCTTGTCCTGTCCCGTTTAATTGTTGGTGGATCGGAGAAACCCTGTGCCGCGTCCGGCCTTCCAGGTAAGCTAGCCACCCTCCGCTCCCACGCGTATAAATAAGTATAAATAACACCGTCATAGTTTGATTGAACGCCTCAGAGTTTAAGCTGATCGGCCACCCATCACCCTGGAAATCTTAATCCCCCCTTACCCTCGGTGAACACGATAATATATTTGTCGGCTATGTGTGGAACATCTCCCAGTAATGTGACTGGACTCTTCCTATCGTGTTATCTGATTGGTTACTAGCGCCTTGTCCACATGCGCCCAAACTCAAATTTGACTCAAGTGACAGAAAAACATTTTTGTCGATCATTTTCTGTACAAAGTCAGCAAAAAATTATTTCCCACCACCAAACATGAATGGTAATGTCTTCGCAAGGTTTACCATTCTCGAGTGGGTTGCTTGTCACCAAACTACCTCCGAAGAGGCCTTGCGTGGTTTACCAATATGACGGTGTTCACCTGTAACCAATCAATTTCCAATGAGGTACAGTATTGTGTGGTTTACCAATGTGGTGGTGTTCTCCAATAATCAATAAACTTTCCATAGGTTTCATAACATGTCAGTGTTCACTTGCATCCAATTAACTCCCCATGAGGCCTGGTGTGGCTTCCCAATATCAATATGGCTATGCTCACCTGTGACAAATAAACTCCCCATAGGTTTATCAATACTAGTGGGCCGTTGGTCCATTGGACCAAAATTAAATTGGTTGTCACGATCTTGTAGTATACATGCCTGCTGTATTTCTTGAGCATTAGCTTGCCTATCACCAAGTCCAGATATGCTTGGGCCAGGGTGGGGATTTTATGTTCGTTATATAATTGCCGTTATATATTAATTAGGCTAACCCCCGCTCTAGCAGGGAAAATGGCCTTAAAATGCATGTTGTGTTGTTGTTGTATTATAATTGCCAAATGATAGTACTATTATTATTATTGTTGTTAATATTATTAGTATTCATGAATATATGCTTTGTTACAATGCTATTGTTTTTGTTATTTATTTGGTAATGAGAATGCCATGTTGTGGAAGGACCTATTAAGCTGCTCTATACACCTTAACATGACGTGCAGTTAAAACTTGGGAATTCTTCCGGATTATTTGCAGTTAATTATCCTAATCAACTCAAGAGATCATGACGATCATTTTGGTGTATCACATCCCACATCAGAAAGCTCCAGTGTAACCCCACAACAAACATGACACACACACACACACACACACACACACTCACACACACACACACACACACCTCGTCCATTTATAGTAGATAGCGGTCTTCGCCTGCAAACAAGCAACTCCTTGTGAGGCCTTATTTGGCAATACCAATATAGTGGTCCAAACCTGCCAACACTGATTAATCTGTCCTTGAAAATCATCATACTGGCCATTCTCAGAGAGCCTCCTCAGCGTCGACGAGTCTGGCATTTCACTCAGGCTGACTGGCACGGTCTTCAAGCAGCCATCAATCGTCTGGACTGGTCTCCCATCTCTACTGCCTCTGCCATCAATTCTTCCTGGGAATTCTTCCAAAGCAAACTGCTCTCTCTCATGCACAGATTTATCCCATCTCGTCTTCAGTTGTCATACCCTTCCTCCCATCCATGGTACACTGAATCTTGTGGTGAGGCAGTTTCCCTGAAACAACTTGCCTTTGCCTCTTGGAAGGCAAATCCAACTGAGGGCAATCTCAGTTCCTTCCACCAAGCTCGGAACAAGTGTGTTTCTACCCTCAGGAGTGCCAGGAAGCACTATCTCTCCACACTCAAGAATGAACTCTCAAACCTGTCTCCTTCCTCCAAATCCTGGTGGCGTCTGGTCAAATCCGTTTCTGGTGTTTGTACAAAAGTACCAACAACACTCATTATAATAGCATAATATTAATGTTATGACAAATTAATATATTAATACTTATATCTCTCTTCTATAAGGGGTTTTATGACTTGCAATTTTGCCTCCCCCTTGCCCCCAACTTGACACCCTCAACAAGTACATTTTATTATATGGATTTTAGAATGGTGCAGCACAGTCTGATCTTTTCAATGACCTCATCGAACATAAGTTACAATAAAAATAATTGGTAATAATAACAAGAATAACATTACTCCCCCTGTCGTTGCTGCAGTGAGCGGGTGTACGAGTATACACAAATGAAGATCGGACAAGTTAATGCACAAGCTGCTTGGTAATGGAACACACACACCCCTGCAAGGCCACAGGAATGAGCAAACAAAGCACCATCACAGGAGTCTCAACATGAAATGGATAATAATTATTATTACAACACAACGAGTGAAATGAAGTGACGAAAACAAATGCTCATTCCCCTGATTGCACAGATGCTTCGTGCAATGAATACAACAAATGGCGCACACAGTGAAGGAGAACATGAAACCAGCCAGTTTTGTATGAATCGAGTGACGAGACACCTCGTGAGAGGCACACCTTATGAGAGGCACACCTTGCGTGGCTCAGCGGAGTGTTCCTATGACTCCTGATTGGTGATCTTGCCCATAAACGGAATTGTCAATAAGTCAATTATTTTTCAGTAATTAATTATATCTGAAATATTAAATCATTGATTAATTGTGTATCCATTGTTTTCTCGTTAAAAAAAGGCATGTGGGTGTTTTTTTTTCTTTTGCAATTTCCATGTTTGGTTTATGCTTAAAGCCAAGGACACGCATGACGTCAGAGATTCCAGGCTGAAGTTCCCATCCGCCAAGCTAGATTTCACCATATAAATATATGTACATACATTTGGATGGTTTTCACCTTCTTTTGTGCTCGTTTTGAGATTTTGATGCTGCAAGTCAAGAGAAATATCACACGGAAAGGCCTAAGACAGATTTCATTTTGAGATGACCTTTTCCTTGGAAAACACAGAAAAGAAGGAGGCGTCGGCATTAAAAAAATATGAACACAGTGAAAATCGTACGAGTCTCATCATCATTGGTGGATCGTGCATCATTAGCCAGGCCCCTGCGCAGCAACGGGGTTTTGCGTCTGTCTGTCTGTCTGTCTTTCTGGGCCATAACTTTTTTTCATTTGAGTTTTGTCATCAAATTTTCAACAAAGCTTTATTATGATAATACGGAGAAGGCAAATTAATAATTTTGTCAAATGGTCAAAGGTCAGCGGCACATAAAATCATAAAATTTCACCCGATTGACCTGAAATTTTACTAATTTGCACATTGGGTCACTGAATTGGTTCACTAATCAAAAGCTAGAAGGTGATTGTTTTTTTTTTTAGCTATAAACCTCAAAGGTCAAGGCTCATAAAATCATCAATTTTCATTTTGTTTTGTTTTTTTAACTGTTTTTGTTATTTTGACCACATGGCCAAAGAAGACGTCTTAATACAAACGACCGTGGACGGGCTTTGCATTTTCAGATGCTTTATAATTAAAAAATGCATTCCCCTTTAAAAAAAACAACCAAATACTCATATATCATCAGCAGGATATATCTTATTGGCATTCACACTCTTCTTTGAGCAGTCTAGGCTGGGTTTAAATGCCGACTCATCTATATACTCATTTTTGTGTTTCCCAGGCAGGGTCATTCATCAATGTGTGTGCCATTCACTTCCATTGTTGTGGTTTTCCTCCACTCTGAACATTTTTGATTCCATGTACTATTATTGTTGTCGTTTAAGGGAGATAGAGATTTCTATTTTCAAAAGGTAAAAAGTTAAGGTCTTAAATGAAACCGGAACTGGACGACGAGGGAGAAGAAGGAAAAGAAGGCGGAGCGAGTCGTGGGACAAGAAGCCTAGTTGCTTCAAGGTCCTGAGCGAACGTTGTCGAATGAGAGTCGCTAGTGAACTTTGGGTTTCCCGGGAAGGGGATTCCTGCGACAGAGTTGTTATCGCTGTGACATATCAACCTGCGTGTCAGGTTTTGGCGGTTGAGTCCGAGGAGAATCATCGTCGGGCCGTTATGCCTCGAGAACGGGCCATCGGCCATTTTGACTCGCGCGCTTTGCGCACTGCGCAAGGTCTTTGCTTCGCTTCAGCCGTTTTCACCACATTCAGACGTTTATCTGGTGTGTGTGTGTGTGTAACGTGGATTTTGAAGGTAAATCTGCGGTTGGCCGATTTGGAGCAGTGAAACGTCCATACCCGAGGCTGTGATTTCCCAGTCGCCTGGAGGGCGCCTTTGGATTTCCCAGTTGCCTTGAGGGCGCCTTTGCGCAGCTTTGGCCGCGTGACTGTGACTGTCATCCGAACGGGATTCTGGTCTCGATTAGACATCGTTCTGACGATTGCTGGAGCGGATCGACTTTGGCTTGAAGCCGGGATCGACTTTGGTTTGAAACCGGAATCAACTTTGGTTTGAAGCCGGGAAAGAGACATTGGGAATGTTCTTGTTTCACTCACTTGGAGCACAGTGAGTTATATATTACGAAACTGATGGTACCATCATAGGATATATATTGATTGTACTTTTGATTACTATTATTGTTGTACTGTTATTCCTGTGTGATCTTAATACAATATTTGTTTGTTGGTAACAATTGGTGTGGCTTCACCATTGATCTTTGACATACAGAATAACACATTTTTGCTGCCGTGACTCCTCTCGGGGCTCGGAGGTACACTGTGACCGGGGGTTGGGGAGGAGCACGTAACAGATATTGGGGGCTCGTCCGAGAAATTGGGGGCTGGTCCAAAATTGGCCCAAATTGAAATTGGGGGCTCGTCCAAAATTGGCCCAAATTGAAATTGTCAAAATGTCTTTGCTGTCAACATTCCATAAATTTCGTCCGGGATTAAATTCCCTCGCACTCGTCCGGGATAGAATTCCCGAACATTCCCAAAATTCCTAAATTTGGAATTTTTCTAACATTCCCAAATTTGTCAAAAAAAAAATTGGAAAATTTTTGTGTGAAGGTTAACAGGTGCTAACTAATAGTCACCATGGTGTTTGACGCAGAACAGTTTGCGGCGTCGCCTAATGAGGCACAGTTCCAAGTGTTAAAAAGATCGGAACTCTTGATATTGGACCAAACATTTTAACTTGGAGGTCCGAGCTCATATGAAGAAAGCAGAGATGCAGACATTGGTGGTAGAATCTCTGGTGGGACAAGGAACATAGACAGAGGTAGCCTTGGATTGGTTACCTGAGGAAAAAGAAAATGTGGAGCTCCGGAAAATGGAGATGCAACTGCAGAGCCAGGAAAGGTTAAAAGAGTTGGAATGGAAAGCCGAGGAAAGAAGAGTAGAGGAAAGGAGAGCTGAAAGGGAACTCGAGGAAAGAAGAGTAGAACAGGAACGAGAACTCGAGGAGAGAAGAACAGAGGAAAGGAGAGCTGAAGAAGAAAGAAGAGCAGGGGAAAGAGCAGAGGAAAGGAGAGCCGAAAAGGAGTTAAAGGAACGTGACATGGAGTATCAGAAGGAGCTTAAACTCAAGGAGGTGGAATTAATGGGAGAACGGAGAGAAGTAGAATCCATGCCGGCTAGTTCGACAACTAGTCAGAACACTTGGGATGTTGGTAGGCATGTGAGGCTGGTTCCACCCTTCAATGAAAAGGAGGTAGCCAAGTTTTTTTTACACTTTGAGAAAGTGGCTCAAATGCTAAAATGGCCTGTGGGGTTCTGGACTATGTTAGTGCAAAGTGTTCTGGTGGGTAAAGCTCAAGATATCTATTCGGCTTTACCGATTGACCAATGTGCAGATTATGAGATAGTGAGGAAAACCATTCTCAAAGCCTATGAATTGGTCCCTGAAGCTTACCAGCAAAAATTCCGGAATGCCAGGAAGAGGGAGAGTGAGACCCATGTGGAGTTTGCCAGAATGAAGGAAACCATGTTTGATCGGTGGTGTGACTCGAAGGGGATTGGGAAAGACTTCAAACTGTTGCGACAATTGATCTTGGTGGAGGAATTCAAACAGTGTGTCCACGCGGACATGAAAGTACATCTGGATGAAAAGAAAGTACCAGAGTTGTATGAGGCAACAACCGTGGCAGATGACTATGCCTTGACACACAGGATGGGGTTCCACAAACCTAACTTCCCACCTAGAGTTAGCCAGGGGAGTTATGGTAAATCAGGGGCGGAGAACAAATATTCATGGAGGCGGCCTAGAGATGACTATGAGGACAAATCTGATACCGCGACTTTTAGGGATCAGAAGACTACAGTTCCAAGACAGACTTATCTTCCGGGGTGCCCGAGGCAGACCACGAGTTTTTCCTCCGGGCCCACTTGCGCTTTTTGCAAGAAACCTGGGCATTTGATGCCCCAATGTTATGCCCTGAAAAGGGAAAAATCAGGAGCGGAGTCAAACTAGTGCAACTCCGAATGCATTGGCCAATGCGAGAAATCGTCCTTGGAGGACAGTGCCTTGTGAAGGTTCCCATGCCAAAGTTACGGCATCACAGAACGACCTTGTTCAAGAGGGTTACAAACCTTTTATTTCAGAGGGGTTTGTGTCACTGGATGGAGACCTAACGAACCAGAGACCTGTTAGGGTATTGAGGGACACAGGAGCACATCAATCTTTGATGCTTGAAGGCATTTTGCCATTGTCAGAGAAGACGTCAACTGGTGTTAGTGTTCTTTTACAGGGGGTTGGTGGCTATGTTAAAGCTCCACTTCATGTCATCCATTTGAAGTCTGATTTGGTGTTAGGACCGGTCACCATAGGTTTACAAGCCACTCTTCCTGTAGAGGGAATTTCTTTTGTTATCGGGAATGATTTCGCCGGTGGACAAGTTTCTGGTAATCCGATGTTTGTTGAAAAGCCTAGTATGGAAAATAACACCGCACAGTTAGAGCAGAAGATTCCGGGTATCTTTCCATCCTGTGCCACGACTCATGCTATGGGTAGGAAGCGCTCTGAAGAGAAGGAGAAGGTACTGACGTCACGCTTTGCACAGGCACTTCTTGTCGAGTACCCTGAAACTAAGTGTCAGCACACACAAGTCATGGATGGAGGCAATGTTGGCAAGCTCTTTGTAGGTGGACTGAACTTTGACACAAGTGAAGATGTTCTGGACTCTATCTTTGGCAAATATGGACCACTCTTGGAAGTGCTGCTGATAAAAGACAGGGAGACGCAAAAGTCGAGAGGGTTTGGCTTTGTCACGTTTGAAAACACAAAGGACGCCAAAGATGCAGAAAAGGATTTGAATGGTAAGGATTTGGATGTTCGGACCATAACAGTAGAGAAGGCAGGCCATGGGATTCGAGGGGGCTACAGAGGAGGAAAACGTGGAGGTAGTTTCAGGGGTGGCTATGGCTCCCGGGGTGAGTAGTAGCTTTGGTGGCGGCCGCAGTCGTGATTACTACGGAGGCTCCCAGCAGCAACAGCGCAGTTTTGGCAACTCTCGACGGGATGACTATTACGGTGGTAGCCGAGATGGGGACCGCTACTCACGTGACTACAGCACCCGACTCTACAACCGTGATTATGATTTGTATGATCAAGAGAAGAGTTGGAAGCACTGAGTGCTCAGGAGCAGCCGAGCCAAGATTCCTACACGGATTAACCCGTGAACTCCACGTTCCTAAATGCGTCCATGCAGTGAATACTCCCAGGCCTCACCACCCAACCACCATAGAACCTGGTTCTCAGCTCGGCCTCCTTCAAAAAGTGCTACAGATTTGCTTTGTTTTGGATTTCTGATCACAACCCTTAACCTTCATTCAAAAAATGAAAAATAAAAATCAGAGGTTGATTAGATGGAGATTGGCTTTGCAGGAGTTCAACTTGGAAATTGAGCATGTAAAGGGCAGGGACAATGTCGTTGCTGATGGTTTGTCCAGAGTGAACTAACTTTGGAAATTTCTGTAGGTTGTTTGGAAGTTTTGTTGCTTTATTTTGGGAAATATTAATTATCGTTGCTCACAGGAATTGATGATTTGGGTGGAGTTTTACTTTTGTTTGTTAAAAGAGTTTTTGCCTGTAAAGAAAGTTTTCACTATGTTCAAACTTTCTTTCTTGAGAGGGGGAAGTGTTACGGATTCGTCACTTCCATTGTTGTGGTTTTCCTCCACTGTGAACATTTTTGATTCCATGTACTATTATTGTTGTCGTTTAAGGGAGATAGAGATTTCTATTTTCAAAAGGTACAAAGTTAAGGTTTTAAATGAAACCGGAACCGGACGACGAGGGAGAAGAAGAAGGAAAAGAAGGCGGAGCGAGTCGTGGGACAAGAAGCCGAGTTGCTTCAAGGTCCTGAGCGAACGTTGTCGAACGAGAGTCGCTGGTGAACTTTGGGTTTCCCAGGAAAGGGATTCCTGCGACAGAGTTGTTATCGCTGTGACAGATCAACCTGCGTGTCAGGTTTTGGCGGTTGAGTCCGAGGACAATCATTGTCGGGCCGTTACGCCTCGAGAACGGGCCGTCGGCCATTTTGACTTGCGCGCTTTGCGCATTGCGCAAGGTCTTTTCTTCGCTTCAGCCGTTTTCACCACATTCAGACAATTATCTGGTATGTTTGTGTGTAACGTGGATTTTGAAGGTAAATCTGCGGTTCGCCGATTTGGAACTGTGAAACGTCCATACCCGAGGGTGTGATTTCCCAGTCGCCTGGAGGGCGCCTTTGGATTTCCCAGTCGCCTTGAGGGCGCCTTTGCGCAGCTTTGGCCACGTGACTGTGATTGTCATCCGAACTGGATTCTGGTCTCGATTAGACATCGTTCTGACGATCGCTGGAGCGGATCGACATTGGCTTGCAGCCGGGATCGACTTTGGTTTGAAACCGGAATCAACTTTGGTTTGAAGCCGTGAAAGAGACTTTGGGAATGTTCTTGTTTCACTCACTTGGAGCACAGTGAGTTATATATTACGAAACTGATGGTACGATCATAGGATATATATTGATTGTACTTTTGATTACTATTATTGTTGTACTGTTATTCTTGTGTGATCTTAATACAATATTTGTTTGTTGGTAACAATTGGTGTGGCTTCACCATTGATCTTTTTTTTTTTTTTTTTTTTTTTTTTTTAATACAAGATCGAGGCTCGTGTAAGAGCTGGCACATTAAACACACATTAGCACATAAAACACAAAAAGCCATAAACGGACACAAAACAATAAAGGGAGGGGGAGACCAGATGGGAAGAGAATGAAGCACACAAGCACAACAGTAGAGAACAGGGACATCGGGAGGTCTGTGGAGGGGAGAGGGCTGGGGGGGGGGGGTTGGAGGGTTGGAGGGAGGGAGGGGGAGGGAAGGGGTACACGGTATAAAACGAATTGCATGAGAGAGAGCAACAAATTGACACTACGAGGAATTTCAGGAATTAAGTCGGATTGAACTAACAGATTGAACATGAAAACATGCACAGACACATAGAACATGCAATGAAGGGAGTGGGAGGCGAGATGGGGGGAGAGAGGGAGGCACACAAGCACAACAACAGAAGATAACAGGGACATCGGTAGATCTGTGGAAGTGGGAGGGCTGGGGGAAGGGGGAGGGGTACACGGTATAAAGCAAATGAACACTTCTAGGAATTTCAGGAAAGAAGTTGGGGATTTAAAGAGGCAGGTTTGGGGTGTTTTAACGGGGGTAGAAAAGATCAAGGTTTTGGATGGGGGAAGATAAGAGATGGTGGTGAACAGCTGTTTTAAAGACCTGGAGGGTGGAGTGGGATTGAAGAGAGTGAGGGAGTTTGTTCCAGAGGCAGGAGAAAAGAGGAATGAAGGAGTGAAGGTGAGCAGAGAGTCTTGATTTTGGCAGTTTCACCAGCAGAAGGTTTCTGGCTGATCTTGTGTGACCTGTAGGAATATTCTGGGTTTGAAGGATCGAAACTTTGATGGGCTGAAGCTCCCAGCTGAAGATCAAGATGTCTATTGGATAGATTTCTTCAGATGTCTCTCCTGTCTTTTTTTTTTTTTTTTTTTGTATACAAGATCGAGGCTCGTGAAAGAGCGAAAATTAATCACACAGAAAGACAAACAGACACATAAAACAAATAACATCAGGAGCGGTAGACAAGATGGGGAGAGAGGGGGAAGGACACAAACACAACATTTGAGAGCAGGGACCGAGAGACATGGAGACATCGAGAGATCTGTGGGAGGGAGAGGGCTTTGGGGGGGAGGCATGTGAAGGGGGGAGGCATGTGAAGGGGGGGAGGCATGTGAAGGGGGGGGGGGTGGGAGAGGTATAAACATATGGACACTGCCAGGATTTCCAGGAAATAAGTTGGAATTTCAAACAAGGTGGATCTGGGGTGAATTAGTGGGGGTAGAAAAGATCAAGGTTATGGATGGGGGAAGATAAGAGATGGTGGTGAACAGCTGTTTTAAAGACCTGGAGGGAGGAGAGGGATTGAAGGGAGTGTGGAAGTTTGTTCCACAGGCGGGAGAAAAGAGGAATGAAAGAGTGAAGGTGAGCAGAGAGCCGAGATTTCGGCAGTTTAACCATCAGAGGGTTGCTGGCAGATCTTGTGCGACCTGTAGGAATATTTGGGGGACAGAGCACGGAGAGAGCTGGGGGAGCAAGGCCGGAGAGGAGTCGGTAGAAGATAGAAAGACCACCTACCTGCCTGCGGTGAGTGAGTGAAAGGCCCTCAGAGATAGCTTCATCGCGGGAGATTCCAATGATTTTGAAAGCTTTGGATTCAACAGCGTGAAGCCGAGCCAGGTGTGAGGCAGGAGCACCAGCCCATAGGGGAGAACAGTATTCCATTGAGCTGCGGATGAAAGCCTTGTATGTGGTGAGGAGCTCAGGTGTGCCGAGGAAGGACTTCGCACGACGGAGGATGCCCAGTCGGCGACTGGCTTTGGAGGCCAGCTTGGAAATGTGGTTTTCCCAAGAAAGATCATGGCAGATAGTGAGACCCAAAAGCTTGAGTGACAGAACTTCTTGGAGAGGATTGTTGAGAAAGTAGATGGGAGGGTTGTCCAGTCGATCTTTTCGGAGAGACATAGTAAGAGAGTGAGATTTGGCAGGATTGAAAGACATGTTCCACTTGTTTGACCAGTCTGTGATTTTGTCCAGGTCTTCAGAGAGTGAGGAGGCTGCAGACTGCCTATCTGAGGGAAGAGGAATGGAGCGGCAGAGAGTGGAGTCATCAGCAAAGAGATAGAGAGGATTTTCCAGAGAGTCAGAGAGATCATTGATAAAGACCAGAAAAAGCACAGGGCCCAGCACACTTCCTTGGGGAACTCCAGCCTGAACAGGAAGGGGAGATGAGAGAAATCCATTCAGGGCCACACGTTGACTACGACCAGAGAGGAAGTCCGCAAGCCATGCATGGAGATTTCCATGGATACCATAGGAGGAGAGTTTGGTGAGCAGAGCTGGGTGCCAGACCGTATCAAAGGCCCTTGATATGTCAAGGGAGACAGCTCTGATTTCCTGTTTGGCATTCAGGACCTCCATCCATTGTTGAGACAGCAGAAGCAGCATGTCCAGAGTAGAGTGACCTGGTCTGAAACCAAATTGATGATCAGAGATCAAGCCATTGGAGAAGAGGAAAGATTTCATATCCGAAGCAATGATGGATTCCATGACTTTGCTGATAATTGGGAGCAGGCTGATTGGTCTGTAGTTGCAAGGATCTGTTTTTGCACCTTTTTTGTGTAAAGCGGTAATGTTAGCTGATTTCCAGGATGCTGGCAGATGACCTTGAGCAAAAGATAGGGTGAAAAGAACAGAGAGAGGGTGAGATAGAGCGGCAGAGCAGGATTTTAGGACCCGTGGGCTGATGCCGTCTGGTCCAGTTGCAGAATCAGAGTCGAGGTTTGACAAAAACTCCTCCACCTTGTCAGGAGAGAAGGACACAGAGTCCAGGAGCATTTGGGTTCGACTGGGAAAGGTGGGAACAGAGAGAGATGGGTTTGGGACTAAGGATTTCGAGGCGAACACAGAGTTGAGGCATTCGGCTTTGTCACGTGCGATGTCAACTGTGACACATCTTTGACATACAGAATAACACATTTTTCTGCCGTGACTCCTCTCGGGGCTCGGAGGTACACCGTGACCGGGGGTTGGGGAGGAGCACGTAACAGTGGAGCACGTAACACAACCAAACCAGCCAGCACAACAAAAATCACCTGCTACAACCAAACCAGCCAGCACAACAAAAATCACCTGGTACAACCAAACCACCCGGCACAACCAAACCACTCAGCAAAACCAAACCACCCAACGCAACCAAGCCACTTGCCACAACCAAACCACCAGACGCAACCAAACCGATTGGCACAACCGAACTACCAAATGCAACAAATCTGCCTGGCACAACCAAACCACCAAATGCAACCAAACCGCCTGAGCAACCTGACCAACCAAGAACCAACACACCCAGCAGAATCAACCCGCCCAGCAGAACAATCCCCACCCCCCCACCCCCCCAGCAGAAACCAACCCCCCCAGCAGAACCAACACGCCTGGCAGAACCAACACGCCCGGTAGAACCAACATGCCCAGCAGAACCAACACGCCCGGCAGAACCAATCCCCCCCCACCCCCCAGCAGAACCAACCCTCCCCCCCAGCGGAACCAACATGCCCAGCAGAACCAACCCCCCTCCCCCCAGCAGAAACAACATGCCCAGCAGAACCAACACACCCAGCAGAACCAACACACCCAGCAGAACCAACACGCCTGGCAGAACCAACACGCCTGGCAGAACCAACACGCCTGGCAGAACCAACACGCCCGGCAGAACCAACACGCCCGGCAGAACCAACACGCCTGGCAGACCAACACGCCCGGCAGAACCAACCCACCCCAGCAGAACCAACACGCCTGGCAGAACCAACACTCCTGGCAGAACCAACACGCCCGGCAGAACCAACCCGCCCAGCAGAACCAACACGTCTGGCAGACCAACATGCCTGGTAGAACCAACACGCCCAGTAGAACTGACACGCCCAGCAGAACCAACCCCCCCAGCAGAACCAACCCGCCCAGCAGGACCAACCCCCCCCCCCCCCCCGGCAGAACCAACACGCCCGGCAGAACCAACCACCCCCCCCCCCCCCCAGCAGAACCAACACGCCCGGCAGAACCAACACGCCCGGCAGAACCAACACGCCCGGCAGAACCAGCACGCCCGACAGAACCAACCCCCCCCCCCCCCCCCAGCAGAACCAACACGCCCGGCAGAACCAACAAGCCCGGTAGAACCAACATTCCCAGCAGAACCAACACGCCCGGCAGAACCAACACGCCCGGTAGAACCAACATTCCCAGCAGAACCAACCCGCCCAGCAGAACCAACACGCCTGGCAGACCAACATGCCTGGTAGAACCAACATGCCCAGTAGGACCAACACGCCCAGCAGAACCAACCCCCCCCCCCAGCAGAACCAACCCGCCCAACAGAACCAAACACCCCCCCCCCCCGGCAGAACCAACACGCCCGGCAGAACCAACCCCCCCCCCCCCCCGGCAGAACCAACCCCCCCCCCCGGCAGAACCAACCCCCCCCCCCCCCGGCAGAACCAACACGCCCGGCAGAACCAACACGCCCGGCAGAACCAACACGCCCGACAGAACCAAACCGTCTGGCAGACAGAGCGTACATATGTAGTTAAAAAGACAGAGTGTACAGGAACAGGTCACACACTCAATTAACTTAAAGAAAAAAATTACGAGTGAAATTCAGGCCATTCCAATAGATTTTTTGTGAATGTGACGAGGGGCATGAGCACCAGAACAGCGGAATGTGTTACCCACCAAGAGAGCCATTTAACTGACATCATTTTCAAAACCGAGTGCATTTGCGAATAAATGCCAATGTTTGTACTTTACAAATGTTAATACAGTTTCAATAAATAACTTACATGATTAAAATATATTTACACTTCCAATGTGTACCATGATTTTGCCACATCCTTTAGTATATGGGATTTGAACCTGGACTTCTGAGCATCATGAGCCATTAGTTGAGAATGGCCTTGGTTGAGAATGGGGGTTGAGAATGGGGGAAAGGGGGTTGAGAATTAGTTGAGAATGGTTAATTGATGGCCATGAGCCATATTTGCCATGGATCTTGTGCCATGGATCACATAATGATTCAGCTGCAAGTCTAAATTGAGCCTCGACCATTTCTTAGATTTCCTCTTTTTGCCTTATAAACACACCTGTGTATGTTATACAATATAATTAATCAGTGTGATGCATGAGATTTGGGTTTCATCCCAAAGTTGGTGTTTCAAAAGAGTGATGTGCCAACAACGTGGAATAACCTCGGGTTATGAAGAAACACTTAAGTTCTTGACCCCACAATACAAATGTATAATATGACCAAGCTCGATGGATTTCCTCCTGAAAGTATTTGCCCAGTGCTGTTTTGATCCTGTTGGCATTTTGAAAAAAACAAATATCGTTTTTTTTTCTTTCTATTTTTTGTTGGGGGCTAAAAACATCCCCAACACCCACGAAGGAATGGGGTCGGGATCATTCAATATCACCTTTCACATCGCGACAAAGGCTTCGGCACGATAGAGAAAGAAAAAAAAATCCAACTTTGTTTTTCAAATTTTCTTTTTAAAAAGATTTTTGCCCAAAATATTCCATCACTCACTAATGAACCTCAAAGTTTGACAAAGATCCGTTTGGCCATCTCTGTGAAAATGGCAACACACACACACATGCACACACACAGACAAACATTTATCTTATAGTATAGATGAGTACTTACCATCCATTGTATCTTTCCTTCTAGCTCCTGCTTCAATCGTTGTGTCATCTCAAACCCACTGTGGAGTCTGTTAGAATAACCAGGAGAGCTGTGCTGTTGTCCTGACGAACTCGATAGCGTGCAATACCATGCCGTTAGTCATCACATTAGTCTATGTCATACCTTGAGTATTTTTCACGCATTTCCTCAAGCTCTTGGCGCAAAAACTCAGGGTCTTCCTGGACGTGGGACAACTCTGATGGACTGACAAAAAGAGAAAGAAACCACATACGATAGTGCATTATGACTCCTGGTCATTTGCTTGAGAAAAATATATATATATATATATATACTATACAGTGTACATATATGTATACATAATATATATAATATATTGTTGCGGTTTTAGGAAATCGCTCAGAGGCAATAGCAACCACCATACACGTCCCTTAGTGTAGTTATTTCCGTAGTGTAAGATTAGAATAACCCTTTCCCCTTGTGTAGTGGTATAGAGTGTCCGTAAATGCGTTGGTGAAGGGTATTTTCCCCTTTTCTCCACATTTCCTAGTGTTAATTGTAGATTATATATGAGCTTCGTGGGCGCACTGTAAAATCAGTGCACTAATTTGCATATCGCGCCAAAAGCTGGTTTGAATCGCGTGCCATGGTCGCACTGTAAAATCCACGTGCTAATTTGCATATTGCGCCAAAAGCTGATTTGAATTTGTGCCATGGTCGCACTGTAGGCTACATGTGCGCGATAATTTGCATATCGTGCCAAAAGCTGGTTTGAATCGTGGGCCATGGCCACAATGTAAAATCCGTGCGCTAATTTGCATATCGCGCCAAAAGCTGGTTTGAATCGCGTGCCATGGTCGCACTGTAAAATCCACGTGCTAATTTGCATATTGCGCCAAAAGCTGATTTGAATTTGTGCCATGGTCCCACTGTAGGCTACATGTGCGCGATAATTTGCATATCGTGCCAAAAGCTGGTTTGAATCGTGGGCCATGGCCACAATGTAAAATCCGTGCGCTAATTTGCATATCGCGCCAAAAGCTGGTTTGAATCGTGGGCCATGGCCACAATGTAAAATCCGTGCGCTAATTTGCATATCGCGCCAAAAGCTGGTTTGAATCGTGGGCCATGGCCACAATGTAAAATCCGTGCGCTAATTTGCATATCGCGCCAAAAGCTGGTTTGAATCGTGGGCCATGGCCACAATGTAAAATCCGTGCGCTAATTTGCATATCGTGCCAAAAGCTGTTGAATCGTGGGCCATGGCCACAATGTAAAATCCGTGCGCTAATTTGCATATCGCGCCAAAAGCTGGTTTGAATCGTGGGCCATGGCCACAATGTAAAATCCGTGCGCTAATTTGCATATCGCGCCAAAAGCTGATTTCAATTGCGTGCCATGGTCCCACTGTACATGTGCGCGATCATTTGCATATCGCGCCAAAAGCTGGTTTGAATCGTGCGCCAAATTTCAACTGCCCCTCATTTTCCCGTCTGCTTCCCAACTGCCCCTCATAAGGACACCACACTTAGCTTTTAGTAAAAACATTTTTAGTTACACTTTATTTTGGTTTCATTATAATTTTCAATTTTCTATTTTTTCAATTATAATTTTTTTTTCATCTACCACCCATGTTAACTGAGGAGCTCCATTCCGTGCCGAGACGGAAGTCGCGTCTGATGGAAATTGACTGCGAAAGTCTGGCGAAGGCAGGGCTAAGCAGCGATATGCCAATCGGCATCCTGGATTTTGCTGAGAACCTTCTAGATTGCACTGACAGGTCCCGCCATCTCTAAGGGATTATAAAAGCGCCGTGGGTGAAGGCTCGCTTTCTCTGCCCGCCCGCCTGTCTGCCTGCTCTCTCGGCGTGTGCATTGGTGGAGTATCTGTGCTCGAGGGGTGGCGCTCACATTGGCAGGTCGGAACTGAAAGCCTTGGGGTGGACGGAGAGAACACACCAATTAGGGCCAAACCAAGTTATGCTCACATGTTCCTGTTAGACTCTCAGACAGTCGGCTATCATCTCACATTTTCTTTTCTCACCTTTCTTTTATTTCTATCGTTCTTTCATAAACGCAGACGCACTTTCGCATTTACTCTTGCATCATCCTCATTGCACGCACCTCACCTGCAACTCTACACTCATTCCATCATAGTCACCTCAGTATTCTTCCCATCCTTACCCCTTCCTTAAGCGTTAGGTCGAGCAAGCACGACTGCTTTCTCTGGGTAAGCGAGAGGCCGTGATCCTCACACTGTCTCTATCTTCTGTTCTTTTATTGTTCCCATGAATGTCTGATGTGTGCCCTGTGCTGTGTAATGGTGATTTATAAGGCATACAGTCACGTGAAAAAGTAAGTACACCCCATGTAAAGTTTTGACTTTTTCAACATATTTCAACATACAGCTATTTGATCTTCATTTCAACAATATTGATACATAAAGGTGATATAATATAACAAATATCATGAAACATTTACATTTTGTAGTCCATTGTATAATTTAAATTATCATAAATGCAAATTTCGCATGTGGAAAAAGTAAGTACACCCCTACATTTATCACTACTTCAAATACCTAAAATTAGAATCAGGTGCACCAGCTCAGGTGCAAATGATTAGAACATCGTTAGAGAGGATCTTGAAGGAACCTATTGTAGCGGTTACCGCTGGATGCACACAATCGCACCGGCCAGAACACGGCCAGACGCGCCTCTCCCGGGCATGCCCGGACTCAATGTTCCCGGGCACGCCCGAACCTCCCGGGCACGCCCGGTCTCGTCTTTCCCGGGCATGCCCGCTCTCGCCTTTCCAGGGCTCGCCCAGAGCGTCCGGGCATGCCCGCTATCGCCTTTCCAGGGCTCGCCCAGAGCGTCCGGGCATGCCCTCTATCGCCTTTCCAGGGCTCGCCCAGAGCGTCCGGGCATGCCCGCTATCGCCGTTCCAGTGCTCGTCCAGAGCGCCCGGGCACGCCCAGCCTCGACTTGCCAGGCCGCAGCCAAACACGCCCGGGCAGGTCCAGACTCGCCTTTCCAAGGCTCGCCCTTGACACCCGGGCATGCCCGGTATAGCTTTTGCCGGGCAAACTTCCCGACATAAATGTGTATATATATTGCTGCCCGATAAACGGGCTTTTGTCAGAATACCTGAGCTGTTTTGTTTCAATAAAGCAACTCGGACGAATTCCGTCTTTGGTTGCATCAATTCTTTCGACTCGCGTTTGAGCGCAGCTCCTTCACTGGTGACCTACCGACATGGACACGGCAGTGACTCTTAAACTGCCTACCTTCTGGGAGGCTCACGCGGCTGTTTGGTTCGCCCAGGCGGACTCCCAGTTCGCCCTGCGAGGCATCACCGCGGACGACACCCGCTTCCACCACGTCGTGGCAGCGCTCGGTTCAGCCACCGTGGCCCGCGCCCTGAGCCTCCTCGAGCACCCGCCGGCTGCCGACAAGTATGACGCGCTGAAGACGCTCCTCCTCGACGCTTTCACCCTCTCACCGGCGGCACGCACACGGCGCCTGCTCGACCTGCCCGGGCTCGGCGACACGCGCCCGTCCGAGCGCATGGACTATATGCTCTCGTTGCTCGGTGAGCACTCTCCGGATTTTCTGTTCCGCGAGTTGTTCCTTCGCCAGCTGCCTCACCCGGTACGCCTCGCCCTGGCTGGCACGTCGATCACCGATCCCCGCGCCCTCGCCAGGGAAGCCGATAAGATCTCCTCGGCGGGCCAACACATCGGCGCGGCTATCTGGAGCCTGCCGCCGTCCGAGGCGACGCCCACGATGCCCGAGCGCCCTGCGCGGTTGGAGGCCGAACTGCCGGTGAAACTGGCGGCCGCCACGCCGCACCGACCGCTTCCGACACGACGGCCGGGGCCTCCACCTGACCAGGCGTGGTGTTATTACCACGCCAGGTTCGGACACAAGGCTCGGACGTGCCGACCCCCGTGCACTTTCGGCAAGTCGGGAAACGGCCGGGCCGGCGTTCCTTCCCAGCCATGAGCGCCGGCCACTCGGGGAACTTGCTTTTTATTCGGGACAAAGCGTCCGGGCGGCGTTTCCTTTGTGACACCGGCGCCCAACTGAGCGTCATACCCGCCTCCGAGCAGGACAGGCGGGACGCCGTTTGCGGCCCCTCTTTGGTCGCTGCTAATGGCTCGGCCATACGCACTTTCGGCCCGCGCAACGTCACCCTCTGCTTCGGTAGCCAGCGCTTTCAGTGGACCTTTGTGACCGCCTGCGTCCCCATGGCTTTGCTGGGTGCCGACTTCCTCTGCACGCACGGGCTGCTGGTCGACGTCAAACGTCGTCGCCTTGTCAACGCCGAGACCTTCAGCTCCCTGGCGTGCACGATGAGCAGCTCCGCGCCGACCGAACTGGCGTGCGCCCTCCCGATGGTGAACGAGTTCGCTCGCCTGCTCGAGGAATTCCCGGCCCTCACACGGCCGACGTTTTCGGCCGTCGTGGTGCGGCATGGGATCGAGCACCACATACCCACTACTGGCCCGCCGGTCTACGCCAGGGCCCGCCGCCTCGACCCGGCCAAGCTCGCCGTGGCAAAGGCCGAGTTCGACGCGTTGGAGCACCTCGGCATCGTGCGGCGCTCCAATAGCGCGTGGGCCTCACCACTGCACATCGTGCCAAAGCCGGGGGGCGGATGGCGCCCGTGTGGCGACTACCGCCGCCTCAACGACGCTACCACCCCCGACAGGTACCCGATCTCGCACATCCAGGACTTTTCCGCCCGTTTGGCGGGACGGGTCATATTTTCCAAAATTGACCTGATACGGGGATACCACCAGGTACCTGTCCGGGCGGCCGACGTCCCGAAGACGGCCGTCATCACGCCGTTCGGCCTGTTCGAATTTTTGAGGATGCCGTTTGGCCTCAAGAACGCGGCCCAGGCGTTCCAGCGCTTAATGGACGGCGTGCTGCACGACCTGCCATTTCTTTTCGTCTATCTGGACGACATCCTCGTCGCCAGCACGTCCCGTGTCGAGCACCTCCTCCACCTCCGAACACTGTTCGGTCGCCTCAGCGAGCACGGCTTAATTGTCAACCCGGCCAAATGCCACTTCGGCACGACGACCGTTGACTTTTTGGGCCACCGCATCACCAAGACCGGGGCCGTGCCGCTGCCGACCAAGGTCGAGGCCATCACCACGTTCCCGCGTCCCCGTTCCATCAAGGCCCTACAAGAGTTCCTCGGCATGGTGAATTTTTATCACCGATTCGTGCCCCGCGCTGCTCAGCTCATGCGGCCCCTTTACGAGGCCCTCCGGGGCAAGCCGGCCAAGCATGACATCGTTTGGTCCGCGGCCATGGACGCGGCCTTCGCGAGCGCAAAACGGGCCCTCGCCGACGCAACGCTGCTGGCTCACCCGGTGCTCAACGCGCCCATCGCCCTCACTACGGACGCCTCCAACTACGCGGTGGGCGCCGTCCATGAACAATGGGTGGACGGGGTTTGGCGGCCACTCGCTTTTTTCAGCCGGCAGCTCCGGCCGAACGCGTTAAAATACAGCACGTTCGACCGCGAGCTGCTCGGGCTATTCCTGGCCGTTCGCCATTTCCGACACCTCCTGGAGGGCCGCCCGTTCACGGCTTTCGTCGACCACAAGCCGTTGGTCTACGCAATGGCCAAAGTCACGGAGCCGTGGTCGGCCCGCCAGCAGCACCACCTCTCCGCCGTGTCGGAATTCACCACGGACATCCGGCACGTCGCCGGCAAAGACAACGCTGTGGCCGACTGTCTTTCTCGGGCCTGCGCGAACGCGGTCCACCTCGGCGTGGACTTCGCACTCATGGCGGCTGACCAGACCACCGACACCTCGGTGCAGGCCCTCCGGGCGGCGGACACGGGCCTCCGCCTTGCCAACATCCCCTTCGCGGGCACCGTCCTGCTCTGCGACGTCTCCCAGGGCCAGCCTCGCCCCATCGTGCCCGTTTCCTGGCAGCGCCGCATCTTCGCCTCCATCCACGGCCTTTCTCACCCGGGCCGGAAAGCTTCTCAGAAGCTGGTGTCGGCGCATTTCGTCTGGCACGGCCTTCAACGGAACGTCCGCGACTGGGCCAACGCCTGCACGGCCTGCCAGCGGGCCAAGGTCCACCGCCACACCCAGGCCCCGCTGGCACCTTTCACCGTGCCTGCACGGCGTTTCGACCACGTCCACGTGGACCTGGTGGGTCCCCTGCCACCATCGCGGGGGTTCACCCACCTGCTCACCATGGTGGACAGGACCACCAGGTGGCCGGAGGCCGTGCCCCTCACCTCCACCACCACCGCCGATGTGGCGCAGGCGTTCATCGCCACCTGGGTCGCGCGCTTCGGCGCACCGGCGAACATCTCGTCCGACCGCGGCCCACAGTTCACGTCCGAACTTTGGGGCGCGGTCGCCCGCTCGTTGGGGGTCACGCTGCACCGCACCACGGCCTACCACCCCCAAGCCAACGGGTTGTGCGAGCAGTTTCACCGCTCCATGAAGGCCGCACTCATGGCCGGCCTTCAGGACGACGGTTGGACCGACCGGCTGCCGTGGGTCCTTTTGGGCCTCCGCACGGCCCCCAAGGAGGACCTCCGGGCGTCCGCCGCCGAGCTCGTCTACGGCCAGCCGCTCCGCGTCCCGGGCGAGTTCGTGCCCGACACTACCAGTCCCTGGTCTGCCGCACACCAGCGCTCGGACCTCCAGGAGGCCGCCCGCCGATTTGCCCCCGTGCCAACGTCCCGCCACGGTGGCCCCCAGTCATACGTCCCCCCGGCGCTTCGCACAGCGGAGTACGTCTTTGTGCGTCATGACGCGCACCGGGGGCCACTCCGGCCGCCGTACGACGGGCCTTTCCAGGTCCTGCGATGGGGCGACAAGTCCTTTGTCGTCGACGTTGGCGGCCGGTCGGACCGGATCTCTGTGGACCGCCTCAAACCGGCGCACATGGACGTCGACCGACCACCACGGTTGGCCCTTCCTCCGCGGCGAGGCTGCCCCCCGTCCACAGTTCCCCCCGCTCGACCACCCACCACTACGTCGGACCCCTCCCCACGACCCTCCAGGGGTCGCTTCGGCCGGGTCATCCGGACCCCCCTTAAATTGACCCTGCCGGTGCAGGTCGATTCTGGAGGGGCGTGTGTAGCGGTTACCGCTGGATGCACACAATCGCCTTGCACCGGCCAGAACACGGCCAGACGCGCCTCTCCCGGGCATGCCCGGACTCACTGTTCCCGGGCACGCCCGAACCTCCCGGGCACGCCCGGTCTCGTCTTTCCCGGGCATGCCCGCTCTCGCCTTTCCAGGGCTCGCCCAGAGCGTCCGGGCATGCCCGCTATCGCCTTTCCAGGGCTCGCCCAGAGCGTCCGGGCATGCCCGCTATCACCTTTCCAGTGCTCGTCCAGAGCGCCCAGGCACGCCCAGCCTCGACTTGCCAGGCCGCAGCCAAACACGCCCGGGCAGGTCCAGACTCGCCTTTCCAAGGCTCGCCCTTGACACCCGGGCATGCCCGGTATAGCTTTTGCCGGGCAAACCTCCCGACATAAATGTGTATATATATTGCTGCCCGATAAACGGGCTTTTGTCAGAATACCTGAGCTGTTTTGTTTCAATAAAGCAACTCGGACGAATTCCGTCTTTGGTCGCGTCAATTCTTTTGACTCGCGTTGGAGCGCAGCTCCTTCACTATCTTATTTAAACCTCAGATATTTGGTTTGGTTTGCTCTTTGTTGTTGAAATGTGTGGCATCACCATGCCCAGATCAAAAGAGCTCTCTGAGGCCTTCAGAAAGAAGGTTATAGATGCCTACGAGTCTGGGAGGGGATTTTAAAAGATCTCCAAGCAATTTGAAATCAATCATTCGACTGTCCGGAAGATCATCTACAAGTGGAGAAGATTCCAAACAACTGCCAACTTGTTCAGGCCAGGCCGCCCCAGCAAGTTCAGCCCGAGAGCAGACGGCAAGATGCTGAAATAAGTCTCTAAGAACCCCAGAATGTCATCACGGGACCTACAGGTAGCTCTTGCCACTGTTGATGTCAAAGTGCACGAGTCTACCATTAGAAAGAGGCTGCACAAATGTGATCTACATGGGAGGTGTGCCAGGAGGAAACCTTTGCTGTCCAGGAAGAACATCAGCGCAAGACTAAAGTTTGCCAATGAACACCTAGGCAAAGACCAGCACTTCTGCAACAATGTGCTCTGGACAGATGAGTCAAAGGTAGAGCTATTGGGCCACAGTACCAGAAGATATGTTTGGTGAAAACCAAAGACAGCATTTGACCACAAGAACCTGATACCAACTGTAAAGCATGGTGGTGGAAATATTATGGTTTGGGGCAGCTTTGCTGCATCAGGGCCTGGGCAGCTCACCATCATAGAATCCACTATGAATTCTTCATTGTACCAGAGGGTGCTTGAGGATAATGTGAGGCCATCTGTCAGAAAGTTGAAGCTCAACCGAAGGTGGACCTTACAACATGACAATGACTCTAAACATACCAGTAAATTCACCAAGGAATGGCTGAAAAGAAGGAAATGGAGGGTTCTGGAATGGCCAAGTCAAAGCCCAGATCTAAATCCCATCGAGATGTTGTGGGGGTGGGGGGGATTTGAAACGAGCTGTGCATGCAAGAAACCCCTCAAACATCGCACAGCTGAAAGAATTCTGCATGGAGGAGTGGGCAAAAATTTCTCCCAGTCGATGTCAGAGACTGGTAGACAGTTATAAGAAATGCCTACTCGAGGTTGTTTCTGCCAAAGGGGGCAATACCACCTAGGAGAGCCAAGGGTGTACTTACTTTTTCCACATGCGAAATTTGCATTTCTGTTTATTTAAATTAAACAATGGACTACAAAATGTAAATGTTTCATGATATTTGTTTTATTATATCACCTTTATCTTTCAATATTGTTGAAATGAAGATCAAATAGCTGTATGTTGAAATACAGACTTGGCATTTAATATGGAATATATTCTTTGTGGGGGTGAAATTACTTTTCAAGATGACTTAGAACCAAAAGTTCATTGGAATTATGTTGAAATTATTCTAGATTTTGTTAATGTAACCTTTAAAAGAAACAAACACCACATTTGACATTTCGAAGCAAATAAATTGATCCTTGAAAGTGATGTAAACTGATATCGAACTCAATTCACGGACAGTACTGTGTTAAATTTCGGTGCGTTTTCCAGAAGTATCTCTTTATTTTGCACATTAGCCAAAAATTTTTTTAACAAAAACAAAAGTTAAATTACGACTGGGATTACGGACAGTAAAATTACAGTTCAGTACTTCGTGTAACCCCCACGAGTATTCAGGAGAGCACGCACACGTTGAGGCATGCTGTTCACGAGATTTGCCAAGGTTTGGACAGGAATCGCTTGCCATGCAGTTACATTAGCCTGCTGCAATTCACGCACAGAGGCAGGCTGCTGGTCCAAGTTGTCGATTTGACACGTTAATTCTGCCCACAAGTTCTCTATCGGATTCATATCCGGGGACATGGTAGGCCACTCCATATGCTCTACACCACGGTCAGCAAGAAAGTGTTGGATCATGCGAGCACGATGAGGCCGTGCATTGTCATCTTGGAAGACAAAGTTTCCTCGAAAGGCTGCACGAACAAATTGAAGCAATGTTTCTTTCAGAATGGCCCTGTGCTTGAACTGATTCAGGTTTCCATTCAGAACAGCCAGGTCAGTTTTGCCCCTTGCATGAAAAGCAGCCCAAACGGTCACCCCCCCTCCCCCCCCCCCCCCCCCCCCGCCTCCAGCTTGGACTCTTGGCACTATATAATCTTCGTTGTAGGCTTCATGCACTTGTCTGTGCACTCGGACGTGGCCATCTTGACAATAGAGCATAAATCTAGACTTGTCACTGAAGATCACGTGATTCCAGTGTCCTGGCTGCCATTGACGGTGCTCTGTGGCCCACTGCAATCGGCGCTGGCGGTGTTGTCTGGTCAGACGTGGCTTTCTCAGGGGACGCCTGGCACGATAGCCTGCTTGAACCAGTCGTTGGTTGACTAGCCTTCTGGATACAGGCACATTTGTCAGTTTCTGCCACTCAGCCCTAAGCCGATTAGCTGACTTGGTACGGCCATTGCGGACTAACTGGTGCAGCTGGCGATCATCCCTCCTTGTGGTTCTGCGGGGACGTCCTGACCTCGGTATTGGAGTAGGGACACCCCTCTGAGCATTTCGTTTCAGGATCTTTGACACCTGACCTTGAGTGATGCCATACTGTCGAGCAATAGCACGCTGTTTCATGCCGGAATTTCTTAAAACCACCACTAAATGACAAACAGCATTGTCGAATTGACGGACCATCTCCAGGGGAAGCGGCAATAACTTTTGTAGACGTGCAGCAGTTGTTTTCCACTAATACAGAACGCAACAACCCTTATATACCCGATTGTGAAGCCAATCGTCAAATGTACATGTCTGTACATTTTGTCACGCCACCTGTGATATAATCCTGTTATTGACTTCTTGCTGCGACAGACAATCAGTGACATGGTTCTTTTAACAAAGAAATCACCAAAGCGTAAAAGAAACTCACCAGATTGATATACCGAGTTCAGAAAGTAAACTCAAGTCAAGAAAGAAAAAATATTCCATATTAAATGCCAAGTCTGTATGTTGAAAAAGTAAAAACTTTACATGGGGTGTACTTACTTTTTCACGTGACTGTCGGTTATGGTTTTGCTCTCATCCATTTTCTTTCCTGCTTATAAATATTGCTGCACCCTTTATTGCAGCGATCGTTTGTATATTCTAATTTACATTCCCCCATTGTTCCCTTTGCGTGCACCTTCCCCTCCCACAAACATGAAAGGCCTTGAGTTCCCTCCCCCCCATTTTGCATGATCCCACCTGTGCCTCCTAAAATAACTGTAATAAATCTCTTGTTGATGATCCTTTCCAATCTGTTCGTGCCCATCATTTCCTCCATTGATCCAGCACTGTTTGCGCTTAGAGTAGCCTGAGAGATTATCATTGCCCAACTAATTGGCTCGTTAGTCCAGCTTGCACCAGCAGTTGCTCGGTCGCCCTTATTAAAGATCTATTCAAGATAAGATTGGTGCATAGCCAAGGGTGCATATCTGGCCCAAAGGTGACGTGACATTCAGTTAAATCGTATTAGATGGTGGACACTGAAGCACGTTATTAACTGGTTGGCATCCATGGTTGATTAGCAACCTGCTGCAGCACGAAGTTATTCGTGCGCGGTAGCCTCAAGCCTGGTAGGTTCGGGGGAACCGAGGCTACCCCGTCTTAGCAGACCCACAATATATATATATATAAATGTATATATATATATATATATATATATATATATATATATATATATATATATATATATATATATATATATATGTATATATATATATATATATATATAGTATGTATAACAAAAAACCAAAAAAAAAACATATAGTGTATAAAATATATATATATATATATAGTATATAGAAAAAACAAAAAAATACAACAAAAAAAACATCAAAAGAAACATCACTTTCATTTTTTGAAATGTGCAGCTTTACAAAAACGTTTCTTCAATTGCAATGGCTGATTATGTAACGGGAACTTCACTTGAATCACCTGGTTGATCAACAATGGCATGCTTGAGTGGTTCTGTATAGGGATCTTTCCCTTTAAATAGTGACCCTCATAATGAAATCCTTCAGTTCTCGTGGTTAGACATTCATTTACTGCTGTCTATAGTCACTCTAGAGGCTTCCGACAGGGAAAACAACAAGAAAATTCAGATGCCACGCCTGACATCTGAACAACGTTTAAGGGCAATTGGGATGCTTGAGGCTGGTGGAAGCCAGCAAACAATTGCCCAACGTCTTGGTTGCTCACAGCCTGCAATTTCCAACCTGGCCAGGTGTTACGGTGAAACTGGAACTGTGAATTATGGTCCACGAAGAGGAAGACCACGGGTAACCACCCCAAACCAAGACCACTGGATTGTGCTGCAGCATCTTTGTGATCGTTTCTGTCCTGCGACGCAAACAGCTGCAGTGACAAAAGGTCGCCACAACAACCGCATCAGTGTCTCTACTGTGTGGAGGCGCTTGAGAAGTCAGGGCCTGGTGGCAAGACGTCCTCGCAGAGGTCCAGTGTTGAAAGCAGTGCATTGGCGGAACAGACCAAGATGGTGTCTGCAGCATCGCCGCTGGACACAGCAAAGTGGAGTGCAGTCTTGTTCAGCGATGAGTCCAGACTTTGCCTCCATGCTGCTGATGGGCATCAACGAGTATGGCGCAGAGGTGGGGAAAGGTATGCATCATGCTGTATTCGCCAGATCAATAATTGGGGAGGACCTAGTGTGATTGTATGGGCTGGAATTTCCACCCGTTTCAGGACACCTCTGGTCGTCATCGAAGGCAATCTCACTAGTCAGCGTTATGTCAATGAAGTTTTGAGACCTCATCTGCTGCCATTTCTCCAGGCTCATCCTGACATCGCAGTTTTCTAGCAGGACAACGCTCGACCCCACGCTGCTCGCCTGACCACCAACTTCCTCAAGGAGCAGGGTGTTGAAGTGATGCCTTGGCTGCCTTATTCCCCTGACCTCAATCCCATTGAGCATTTATGGGATGAGCTTGGTCGGCGTCTTGCATCGAGGAGATCACGGCTGTCAATTGACAAATGCTCATTCACGGCTTGCAGGAGGAGTGGGACAGACTTCCCCAGGACCGCATCAGACGCCTGGTACAGAGCATGAGTCGGAGGTAGACAGCCTGCATCACAGCTCAGAGAGGACACACATGTTAATGAGGACTGCTGTCATTCTGTCCTTGACTGTTAGGATTGTTGTGTCCATTCCTGTGTCATTTTGTTTTGACTGTATTCAGGTGTGTGCCTTTGTGTTGCAGTGCTGTGACTTTTGTTGCACCACCCCTTGTGATGTTCATGCTTTTTGTTTTTTTGTGATTGAGGCAACCTCTTGTTTATTGACATGTGTTTAGTAAAGATAGCTAAACTTTACCTCTGTGTTCAAATATTTTTCATTTTGGCATGGAGGATTTCAATGAGTGTCCTTCTAAAGATTTGATACGTTTCTTTTGATGTTGAGTAAATATATAGTATCTAGTATTTAATATATATATATATATTGTCATGTCTACCCTGTAGTGAAGACCTCAGAGTGATGGATGGCCAAAACGAGCTTTAACTCCGAGGCGTATATCCCAAAATATGGTGGTGTTATCTCTTTATGGCGCGCGAGGGAAACGGAGGTCTCTGGGTCTTATTTGAATGGACGGACGCAACGAGGGTTTATCCGAAACCACATTCAAATTAACGTACAAGACAAGGACTTGAAAATGCAACAAATAAGGATTGAATGAAAATAATGCAGGCAATAAAGAAATGAACGGTGCAGTAAAAACTATAATTCCTAAATGGGGGACCCTCCATTCAGATACAAACACAGACACAGGGAGAAATAAATAAAATAAAGTGTGGTGTGGTGCGTTGGCCGGTACTCCCTGCCGTCCTCAAACAGCCCTCAAACCCTGATGGTCATCGAATGGGTCCGAGGCCCTCCGCAAGAAAACGCCCAATGGCTTGCAGGCAAATGAAAAATTTTGCAAAAATGCCCAATGGCTCGAAGTCGCACCGCAGCCAGCCGGTCCGCGCGAGGCAGCCATTATCCCTCCTCCTTCGATGGCCCAAGGAGAGAGAGAACAATGGCGTGACTGCTTGCACCAAAGGCCCAGGAATAGAGAGAACAAATGCAGCTGCTCACCACGAAGCCAGCAAGAGAGAGAGAGCAAATGTAACTGCTCGTTATGAACGCCGGAACAGAAAGAGGAAAATTGCGACAGCTCACGATGAAGCACAGCACAGAGAGAGAGACAAAATGGCGGTCGCTTCGCTTTTTCTTCCTCTGTTCTCGAAGGTTCCCTCTGACGTCATGCTCGCTCCAATCACCAAGCACGACTCGATCACCCCCATCATTCCTAAACCGATCTTCCTTTGGAGCGTGGCCTCACGGTCATTCTTGACTCCCCATCGAGAATGTTCGGCTGGGTGGGGTTGTAATGTCTGGATACTGCCGGCAATTCTGGTGGTTGTAATTATGTGCCGATTGCATGGCTGGTCGAGTGAGTGTTATAAGAACAAAGGGAAAAATCACAAGGGCAATTACAGACTGGGAATTTATCCTTATGGCCTACCTAATTAGCATAGCTCCACCCCTCGCATGGAGACACATAAACGCTTACACGGACATTCGGCCCTAACTTAGATACATGAAGGGTCTTCTTCGTGACATTCGGGGCACGCTACTCGATACAATTCTATCTCGACTAAGGTATTTCAATATATATTAATAGATATTTATATATATATATATATACAGTATATATATATATATATATATATATAGTCTGTTCGTACAAATGTGTGAACTTTATCATTAATTTTATTAATTAGCAAACCCAATATCGCATCTGCATCATCAGAGTCTGAGTACAGTACTTATAATAGTCTTCATGTTGTATGATGAGTAATGCGAAGCATGTACCCCAGGTATCCAAGGTACAGCTGGCAGGGCAGGTAGTCACAGTCGGCGCAGCGTCGTTGATATCAAAGATATTTGTATGCCACCTGAAGGGTGTTGGTCTTTGGCAGGTCTTTAGTCTGAAGTCTCAAGAGTGGGTTTCAAAGTATATAAAACGATACAAGTCATACAGTAGCCATGACACGTGATTTGAATGTACATGCAAGTTGAGAGTAAACAGAGGAAAATGTCCCATCAGATCTGTCAGTGTTATCCCATTTCTTGGAGATCTCGTGAGAAATCAGAGGAGACTTTTGTAAGGTGTGTTGGGAGGAAATCCGAGTGATACATGGTGAGTGTCACACAGTGTATTTGTATTCACGATGTGCAATTTTAAAACTGGATTACTATCAAGGCCCAGGGAGTATTAGAGTGTTTGTGCCAATCGACGGAAGTACCTTGTGTCATTAGCGCGCACACACATAGTGTTGGTTAACCACAAACATGGATCACACAGAACAAATTAAACAACATCATTATCAAACAGCATTTTGGAGTCGAGGATGAGATCATCCTTGCCTGTTGTTGTCGTGTTTTCATTTCTCAATATCTCCTGAGTCACCTGGATTATGTGTCCTGTCCCCACGCTTCTTAATTACCTCTGCCACCAAAGGTGTTTTCACCCCGTTTGTTTGTCTGTGAACAGATATTTCAAAAGGGTATGGACGGATTCTGACGAAATTTGGTGGACAGGTTAGGTGGTGGTCGTAGTGATTCGCATGTAGCCTGTGCCTGTTTGGTTGCATCATTTTTGGGGGCGCGGTTGTGCCACTGACACAGTTCCCCCCATTACCGACTCTCTGGTGCTCATTTTGCCAACTTCGGAAGCTGACACGTAGTCAACCCACTTGATGTTATTTCAATAACATGACAGGGGCTCAAACTCAACACCATAAGAACTCAAGCCAGCCACCTTAACCTGCCCACCTTAACCGTTAAGCCAGCACCATGCTTCACAGGTTTGGTGTGTGACAAGGACCAATCGATTCAATTTTAGTGAAGAGCCGAATATGGATCCGCATACGAGATTTTAAAAATTTTCTAAGTGACTAGGAAAGGTCACAGAGTCGCTTTGCTGAGGGGAATGTTAAGAGAGGGGGGAGAGAGAGGAAGGTGGGAAGGACAGAGGGTGAGGAGGGGACATGGAAGGAGAGGGGACGTGGAAGGAGAGTGGACGTGGAAGGAGAGTGGACGTGGAAGGAGAGTGGATGGGAAGGTGTGAAGGGACGTAGTGGGGAATGGGGAGGCAGAGGGGAGTAAAGGGGGAGGCAGAGGGGAGTAAAAGGGGAGTAAAAGGGGAGGCGGAGGAGAGTAAAATGGGAGGTGGAGGGGAGTAAAAGGGGAGGCGGAGGGGAGTAAAAGGGGAGGCGGAGGGGAGTAAAAGGGGAGGCAGAGGGGAGTAAAAGGGGAGAAGGAGGGGAGTAAAAGGGGAGGCAGAGGGGAGTAAAAGGGGAGGTGGAGGGGAGGTGGAGGGGAGTAAAAGTGGAGGCGGAGGGGAGTAAAAGGGGAGGTGGAGGGGAGTAAAAGGGGAGGTGGAGGGGAGTAAAAGGGGAGGCGGAGGGGAGTAAAAGGGGAGGCGGAGGGGAGTAAAAGGGGAGGCAGAGGGGAGTAAAGGGGGAGGCAAAAGGGAGTAAAAGGGGAGGTGGAAGGGAGTAAAAGGGGAGGCAGAGGGGAGTAAAAGGGGAGGCGGAGGGGAGTGAAAGGGGAGGTGAAGGGGAGTAAAAGGGGAGGCAGAGGGGAGTAAAAGGGGAGGCGGAGGGGAGTAAAAGGGGAGGGTAGCCGGAGGAAGAGGGGAGTAAAAGGGGAGGCAGAGGGGAGTAAAAGTGGAGTAAAAGAGGAGGCGGAGGAGAGTAAAAGGGGAGGCGGAGGGGAGTAAAAGGGGAGGCGGAGGGGAGTAAAAGGGGAGGCGGAGGGGAGTAAAGGGGGAGAAGGAGTGGAGTAAAAGGGGAGGCAGAGGGGAGTAAAAGGGGAGGCGGAGAGGAGTAAAATGGGAGGCAGAGGGGAGTTAAAGAGGTGGAGGAGAGTAAAAGGGGAGGCAGAAGGGAGTAAAAGGGGAGGCAGAGGGGAGGCAGAGGGGAGTAAAAGGGGAGGCAGAGGGGAGTAAGAGGGGAGTAAAAGGGGAGGCAGAGGGGAGTAAAGGGGGAGTAAAAGGGGAGGCTGTGGGGAGTAAAATGGGAGGCAAAGGGGAGGCAGAGGGGAGTAAAAGAGAGGTGGAGGAGAGTAAAAGGGGAGGCAGAGGGGAGTAAAAGGGGAGGCAGAGGGGAGTAAAAGGGGAGGCAGAGGGGAGTAAAAGGGGAGGCAGAGGGGAGTAAAAGGGGAGGCAGAAGGGAGTAAAAGGGGAGGCAGAGGGGAGTAAAAGGGGAGGCAAAAGGGAGTAAAAGGGGAGGCAGAGGGGAGTAAAAGGGGAGGCAAAGGGGAGTACAAGGGGAGGCAGAGGGGAGTAAAATGGGAGGCAAAGGGGAGAAAAGGGGGAGGCAAAGTGGAGTAAAGGGTGAGGCAGAGGGGAGTAAAAGGGGAGGCGGAGGGGAGTAAAATGGGAGGCAAATGGGAGTAAAAAGGGAGGCAAAGTGGAGTAAAAGGGGAGGCAGAGGGGAGTAAAAGGGGAGGCGGAGGGGAGTAAAATGGGAGGCAGAGGGGAGTAAAAGGGATGGGGGCGAAGGAAAGGAAGGGAAGGAGAGGAGGTTGTTGATGTTTGACGCACGCACAGACACGGACGGACGCACGCACAGACACGGACGGACGCACGCAAAGACACGGACGGGTGCAGGCACACCATGACCGAGCTCCTTTTATATATTAGATTCTTCAACATCGAGAGATCGGGCCAAAAACAATACATAGCATGATATTTCAAACAGTTGTGGAGAAGTTCTACCAAAACTAGGTGGATGAGTTGATTAAGCGACAAGATCAAGCTGATACGATTTTAGTTCAGGTCTGGATGCAGATCCGGCCTACCGGTGGATGCAAAATGTAAACTGTTCAGTCTGGCAGAGGTATGCTCTCTACCAAGAGGCAATCTAGTTTTGTTTGCTTCCAGCTGGGATGACATTCTCGCAGCCATTTATATTTGACTTGTGTCTGCAGCGGCGGTATGAGTGCTTGCTTTTGAGCTGTTGACCTGTCTGGCTGTCTCGTCTGCGTTCAATTCCCAACAGGACTGTATAAGCTGTCGGATTGATGCTCGTCAGGTAGGCTGTTACGTCACAAAGCCGTCCCTCATTCGTCACCTTAAGTTACGTGTTCCATCTGCTGGCATTAGTTGGTGCAGGTTAAATATCCCCTGGCGCCTTTCGCAAAGTGTAGGCGAATTATCACCAGAACCCCGGCCTAATTACAAATTCCTGCCCTCACCTGCCCTTAGGGCCTCTGCATTAGCTGCACCTCAGTAATGTTTCTGGTAATCGACTCCCACTCCGATATGCATTCGGTAATGACGATTAACTAAACTGCGTATTTCGTTTGATGGAGTTATCGAGTCCTTGCATGAACGAGGAAATGGATATTAACCATCCAAATACCTTCTGGACCAAGAGACAAAAGGAACTTTTCCATAAAACATTTAATGTTTAACTTTAATGTCATTTAATGTTCTTTGTGCAGAACATTTAATTTGCTGTAAATTTAGATGGAATTCATTAAATATAGGGCCTACCAAAAATTTAAAAGGACTAAAACGAAGTTGCAATAATATTTATTTATATTTTCCATACAAAATGGATGCTCAATGCAAGAGCATGGAGATAGATGATAAAATAGGAAATTACTGGCAATGAAGACACAATTAGTTGTACAGAACAAACAAGGACAAGGAAGAACAGGAAAATAGGACAAAGTTGGCTGAGGGAGGATTAGTGGGGATATATAAAAAAACATGTGTAGGGATGTGAATCCCATGAAATGGTGGTTCAGGCGCCATGTTAGGGTTGGGAATCCCATGAAATGGTGGTTCAGGTACCATGTGTAGGGATGTGAATCCCATGAAATGGCGGTTCAGGCGCCATGTGTAGGGTTGGGAATCCCATGAAATGGTGGTTCAGGTGCCAAGGGTAGGGATGGGAATCCCATGAAATGGTGGTTCAGGTACCATGGGTAGGGATGGGAATCCCATGAAATGGTGGTTCAGGTACCATGGGTAGGGATGGGAATCCCATGAAATGGTGGTTCAGGTGCCATGGGTAGGGATGTGAATCCCATGAAATGGTGGTTCAGGTACCATGGGTAGGGATGGGAATCCCATGAAATGGTGGTTCAGGTGCCATGTGTAGGGTTGGGAATACCATGAAATGGTGGTTCAGGTACCATGGGTAGGGATGGGAATCCCATGAAATGGTGGTTCAGGTACCATGGGTAGGGATGTGAATCCCATGAAATGGTGGTTCAGGTGCCAAGGGTAGGGATGGGAATCCCATGAAATGGTGGTTCAGGTGCCAAGGGTAGGGATGGGAATCCCATGAAATGGTGGTTCAGGTGCCAAGGGTAGGGATGGGAATCCCATGAAATGGTGATTCAGGTACCATGGGTAGGGATGGGAATCCCATGAAATGATGGTTCAGGTGCCAAGGGTAGGGATGGGAATCCCATGAAATGGTGATTCAGGTGCCAAGGGTAGGGATGGGAATCCCATGAAAAGGTGGTTCAGGTACCATGGGTAGGGATGTGAATCCCATGAAATGGTGGTTCAGGTACCATGGGTAGGGATGGGAATCCCATGAAATGGTGGTTCAGGTACCATGGGTAGGGATGTGAATCCCATGAAATGGTGGTTCAGGTGCCAAGGGTAGGGATGGGAATCCCATGAAATGGTGGTTCAGGTGCCAAGGGTAGGGATGGGAATCCCATGAAATGGTGGTTCAGGTGCCAAGGGTAGGGATGGGAATCCCATGAAATGGTGATTCAGGTACCATGGGTAGGGATGGGAATCCCATGAAATGGTGGTTCAGGTACCATGGGTAGGGATGGGAATCCCATGAAATGGTGGTTCAGGTGCCATGTGTAGAATTGGGAATCCCATGAAATGGTGGTTCAGGTGCCATGTGTAGGGTTGGGAATCCCATGAAATGGTGGTTCAGGTGCCAAGGGTAGGGATGGGAATCCCATGAAATGGTGGTTCAGGTGCCAAGGGTAGGGATGGGAATCCCATGAAATGGTGGTTCAGGTACCATGGGTAGGGATGGGAATCCCATGAAATGGTGGTTCAGGTACCATGGGTAGGGATGGGAATCCCATGAAATGGTGGTTCAGGTGCCAAGGATAGGGCTGGGAATCCCATGAAATGGTGGTTCAGGTGCCATGGGTAGGGATGGGAATCCCATGAAATGGTGGTTCAGGTACCATGGGTAGGGATGTGAATCCCATGAAATGGTGGTTCAGGTACCATGGGTAGGGATGGGAATCCCATGAAATGGTGGTTCAGGTACCATGGGTAGGGATGTGAATCCCATGAAATGGTGGTTCAGGTACCATGAGTAGGGATGTGAATTCCATGAAATGGTGGTTCAGGCACCATGGGTAGGGATGTGAATCCCATGAAATGGTGGTTCAGGCACCATGGATAGGGATGGGAATCCCATGAAATGGTGGTTTAGGCACCATGGGTAGGGATGTGAATCCCATTAAATGGTGGTTCAGGCACAATGGGTAGGGATGTGAATCCCATGAAATGGTGGTTCAGGCACCATGGGTAGGGATGTGAATCCCATGAAATGGTGGTTCAGGTGCCAAGGGTAGGGATGGGAATCCCATGAAATGGTGGTTCAGGTGCCATGGGTAGGGATGTGAATCCCATGAAATGGTGGTTCAGTTGCCAAGGGTAGGGATGTGAATCCCATGAAATGGTGGTTCAGGTGCCAAGGGTAGGGATGGGAATCCCATGAAATGGTGGTTCAGGTACCATGGGTAGGGATGTGAATCCCATGAAATGGTGGTTCAGGCACCATGGGTAGGGATGTGAATCCCATGAAATGGTGGTTCAGGCACCATGGATAGGGATGGGAATCCCATGAAATGGTGGTTTAGGCACCATGGGTAGGGATGTGAATCCCATTAAATGGTGGTTCAGGCACAATGGGTAGGGATGTGAATCCCATGAAATGGTGTTTCAGGCGCCATGGGTAGGGATATGAATCCCATGAAATGGTGGTTCATGTGCCATGGGTAGGGATGGCGATCCCATGAAATGGTGGTTCAGGTGCCATGGTTAGGGATGTGAATCCCATGAAATGGTGGTTCAGGCACCATGTGTAGCGTTGGGAATCCCATGAAATGGTGGTTCAGGCACCATGTGTAGGGTTGGGAATCCCATGAAATGGTGGTTCAGGTGCCATGGGTAGGGATGGGGATCCCATGAAATGGTGGTTCAGGTGCCATGGGTAGGGATGGGGATCCCATGAAATGGTGGTTCAGGCACCATGGGTAGGGATGGGGATCCCATGAAATGGTGGTTCAGGCACCATGGGTAGGGATGGGGATACCATGAAATGGTGGTTCAGGCACCATGGGTAGGGATGGCGATCCCATGATATGGTGGTTTCGGGCCTGCTTGGATCCTTAGCAGGACGATGGCGATTGAACAGTGTCTGGAAGGTTCCACAAACAGGAGAAAAGAGGACCAAAACGGTGAAGGTGTGCAGAAAGCCTGGTTTTCAGGAGTTTAACCACAACCATAACTGGCATGTCAATGGGGATAATTAAGAACTAGCAAAGGTACCCGGCATTGATGGGCAACGCCGGGTCCCACCCCATCCCATCCCTCATCCCATCCTTTCCCCTATCTCCTCCCACCTCACCCCACCCTTTCCCTCCAGGCTCCCACCCTACCCTCTCCCCTTCTCCCACCCCACCCACCCCACCCCTCCCTTAGATCCCCCACTCCACTCCTTCCCCTCCTTCCTCTCACTCCACCACCCTCACTTCAGACTTCCACTCCGTCCCTTCTCCTCCATCTTCCTCCTCCTCTCCTTCCTCCCCCAACCCCACCACTCCCTCTGGACTACCACACCAGGGTCCTCCCTCCTCCCACTCCTTCCCCTCACTATTCCTACCCATTTCCCTCCCTCATCCCACAGCACCACCATCTCTCCCTCAGACTCCCAGCCTGAAGGGAATATTAAGAGAGGGGTGCAGAGAGAAATGGGTGGGACACAGAGAGAGAGAGGGGGGGGGGGACAGAGAGGGGGAGATGAGAGAGAGAGAGAGAGAGAGAGAGAGAGAGAGAGAGAGGAGAAGGAGGATTCAGTTGTGGTCTGGAGAGAGAGGGTGGGGAGAGATGGTGGGGGGAAGGAGAGAGGGAAAGAGAGGAGGTGGGAAAAGAATGAGAGAGGGGGAGAGGGGCGAAACAGGGTGGGAGAGAGCCGCCTCACCACACATCGCTATACTTCACACTCCTGGACGGAGGAGCGCAAGAGGATAGGGGTGTGAGAAAGAGACGGGGGAGGGAGAGAGAGGCGGGGGAGGGGAGAGTGAGGAAGGGGAGGGCAAATAGAGGAGAGAGAGGGAGCGAGGAGTGGTGGGTTGCAAGTATGGGTAAGAGTTGTGAGGGGGGAGAGAGAAAGAGGTGGTAGATCAGAAAGGGGAGGGAGAGAGGGGAGAGAGGAGAAGAGAGGAGAAGAGGGGAGGAGGAAAAGAGGAGGGGTGGGAGATGGGAAAGAAATTCTGCCAGTTGTAACGCCCAGTTTAACATTCATTTGATCTGAGGTATCTGAGGGCAGCACATACATTGCTGAATCACCCTGCCTGTAAAACATCAGGATGACTGTTTATAGCTGGGTCGGGATTGAAACCCAGGTTGGACTGCTTGGAGCGTATGAAAACATATTTCAATTCTCTCTTTTCAACTTGTAGTTCACTTGTCCCGTTGCTTAACTAATTCTAATACTCTAATTTATTTTGCCTTCCTAACTCCGGGGATGTCCCCAAGGAGAACCGAGCCAAGGTATTGCCATGGAAGCTTGTAGAGCGCTCGCCAAATGGCTTAAGCACTCCAATGAAACGGTCCACCCATTGCTTCACTGAATATGGAGAAGGAGGAAGTTTTATTACATTTTCAGAGCCGCAAAGCTCTATATATGCCACGTGACCAGACTTAACGACTGTGAACAAAGGAGCCTTTATGTAATCCATAATGCTATATGGATTTCTCACTCCCTTTAAAAATCTCAGAACCCCCTTGCAGAGTCGTGAAATATGCTGCTGGTTCAAATGCCCAAATCTTCAGGTTTTATGCAAGTATTGCAGGTCTCAGTAGTGACACCCTATCCTATGGAGGTATGAATTAAGATGAGAGAGCAGGAGGGATGACAGCCTTTCTTAAATAAAACAATAATAAATAAAAAATATCCTTAGTTATAAGAATCGCAGATTTCTTTAATTTTTCAGATTTCACTTCAGATTTCAACAGTTAGTCCACAAGATGCGAGCATCAAATCCGAAGGCAGATTTTGATCATACACTTTAATTGGTCCACGCGAAGTCTTCATGGTTCCAAAGCATTTTTGAACAGGCTGAACTAAATGGCGGCTAAAGAACCCAGCAATGTAACATAAGGCTGACCAAGATGGCGCTTCACCATTTTGGTAAGGCTTATTTTGTGATGAGTACCCCTTAAATTATCTTCAAAAGGAGTGTTTAAATTTACCCAAACACCCAGCTTTCATTCATGCAACCTTTGGCGCTCCCTTAGTATGCATGGCAAGTTTCGGGCCACTAGGTTTCATGGTTTTGGAGTTATGGAGGGGACACACACACACACACACACACACATACACACACCTTATAGTTACTCGTTTGTGCCATCGTTATTAATAGAAAGTGGAAATTGAAATTATTTCAAAACTGAATTAACAATGGTTTAAATTCCCAATGGTAGTTTATAATCTAACTCGCTCACATTTACCATTCAAGGATGTCCACGCCATAGGATGGATTTAGATGGAAGAAAAATGGATGGAAAATAAACTAATGGGATCACTCATGGCAACCTAGTATTATAGGCCCCATTTCCCTTTACCAACTTATCATGTGCCTTCTCATGAAGATCCATGCCCTTTGCTCCTGCGTTATCATCATGGCAAGAGTTCAACCCAATTCAATGAGGTGTGAAGGGAAGCATGCCGCAAATAAGCATTAGACATACCTGAGAATGAGGAACTGAATCGAATCCAAAACACAGCTATCATCATGTTGAGCATTCAAAGCAGGACGCCGTCAACAGAACATCCCACGTAAAATAATGATCAGAGAAAAAGCTTTGTGGTTCTCAAACATCAATGCCAGACACAATGTTGGGCAATTTAAAAAAACCATCATGAGCTTTGAGCCTCCACAATGTCTTTTTCTCTTACCCATTCGTGTGTTTCTCTTGATAGAGGACATCACCTTAGCAATCAATAACAAAGTACAATATACAAATACAAATGACAAATCCAAGTTGTTCTCCAGCATCTTCAGCAAAACGCGTGCAGTCAACCATCTGACCGCTTCCTCATTTCCCCCATCGTCCCAGATGCCACTATACATATGGGTTGGTTCATTTTGGGGGACGTCAAGAAAGGGCTGACTACACAGGACAAGCCCTGACAACATATCAGCCAAGTCACGTTCAAACGCCAGCCAATCAGCCACCTCACGTGCTTAAGAACATAACTGTGCTCCAGCTGGCTGCGGCCTCTCCAGCCACAAATCTACCAGTACAACTACACCAATGTTAAAGCTTCCCAGGTATGTCCAACACAGAAGAAACAGACCAAATCACATCCAGTCAACTATTTCCCAATTAGCTTGGGTTATTGTCACTCGTCAAAGGAGAGGTAACCCTCAACATCAATTCACCATTAAATCAACTCCCAATCAAGTGGGATATTCTGGCATTGTCTCCTCATCCTGGCTCGGTGAATGTGGACCAATGGGAAAATACTTCAATTTCTGGAGTCATACCTGACACAGAGTAGGATGTTTATTTTTGTCAAATGACAATTATAACAATTCCAAGACAGCTCCGGAAATTTGGTGGTGCAGTATCCTTGGCTTGAGCGTCTTCAGTTGCTTGATACTTGACTTGAAATTCAAGAGTAAAGCCGCTTGCTGATGACGGCCCTCAAAATGTTTAAAACGGTTCATGAAAGGTCCACTGATGAAACAACACATACGAAGCTCCAGGAAGGCCTTCACAATATCTGGCCTGAGCTGACAAATGAGAACTTGCCTTGTGTCTGAAAAAGACCAGGTAACAACTCTCTGAAAAAGAGAAATCCCTGCTGGATAGCCATAACTTTCAATGAAGCAATCATTCCCAACTAACTCCTCCAATATTAACATTGATGAGAATTCTAATTTGACTCATCACATCGACACCCTGGCTAAAAAGTAGGGCAGATGCTGAAGCATCAACACTCACAAGAGTGGCATTTTGCTGAGAACTCCAGCACGGTCAAGTTCCACGTTGCGTCACACAACATCTTACCTTTGGGAGGGCTGATACCAATCATACCATAATCAGCAAAGTGTACCCACAGGGACCGAGGATTTTAAAGGAGAATGCCGACCACATTTTCTGGGCAATTAAGGGATGGAAACAACATGCTGCTTAGAAAGCAGTGCTACCCACATGTTATGAGCAAAAACACTAAGTTACAGAATAAGGCTAGTTGATGTATGTTGAGCACATGGTTTGCCATGTTAGCAGTCTCTTCTCTCGAGTGAGAAGCTTTATACATGTTAAAAGAAGATTCTTCATAACCATGATGGAATACTTGTATCTTTTAAGAATATAGTGTCAGTCTGCATCTATGGGTAAAATAAACAATAGGCCAATAGCAGAGCGGAGGGAGAAGGTAGACGAGACGGACAAACAAGGGATGCAGGTAACGATGAGGGTTAGGGGAGAGCGCAAGGGGTGGGCAAGATGGACACATAAGCAACATTTCCCGAGGGCAGTTTGAGTGGTTCAACGGATATATATATATATATACTGTACATCAAAAGAAACTTATCACTTTCATATTTTGAAATGTGCAGCTTAACAAACACGTTTCTTCAATTGTAATGGCTGATTATGTAACGGGAACTTCACTTGAATCACCTGGTTGATCAACAATGGCATTCTTGAGTGGTTATGTATGGGGATCTTTCCCTTTAAATAATGACCCTCATAATGAAATCCTTCAGTTCTTGTGGTTAGACATTCATTTACTGCTGTCTATAGTCACTCGAGAGGCTTCTGACAGCGAAAACAACAAGAAAATTCAGATGCCACGCCTGACATCTGAACAACGTTTAAGAGCAATTGGGATGCTTGAGGCTGGTGTAAACCAGCAAACAATTGCCCAACGTCTTGGTTGCTCACAGCCTGCAATTTCCAACCTGGCCAGGCGTTACGGTGAAACTGGAACTGTGAATGATGGTCCACGAAGAGGAAGACCACGGGTAACCACCCCAAATCAAGACCGCTGGATTGTGCTGCAGCATCTTCATGATCGTTTCCGCACTGCGACACAAACAGCTGCATTGACAAAAGGTCGATCAATAGTTGGGGAGGACCCAGTGTGATGGTATGGGCTGGCATTTCCACCCGTTTCAGGACACCTCCGGTCGTCATCGAAGGCAATCTCACGAGTCAGCGTTATGTCAATGAAGTTTTGAGACCTCATCTGCTGCCATTTCTCCAGGTTCATCCTGACATCGCAGTTTTCCAGCAGGACAACGCTCGACCCCACGCTGCTCACCTGACCACCAACTTCCTCCAGGGACAAGTGTTGACGTGATGCCTTCAATGCCTTATTCCCCTGACCTCAATCCCATTGAGCATTTAAGGGATGAGCTTGGTCGACGTCTTGCATCGAGGATATCAACGGCTGTCAATCGGCAAATGCTCATTCAAGGCTTGCAGGAGGAGTGGGACAGACTTCCCCAGGACCGCATCAGACGCCTGGTACAGAGCATGCGTCGGAGGTGTACAGCCTGCATCACAGCTCAGGGAGGACACACACGATATTGAGGTGTTTATCTTTCATAAATTAATCGTATGTTTGCCGCGTCGCGAGCGATTTTGAAATCGAAGTTAAGTAATTGTTCCCATTTGTATTTTCGTTATAACTGTATTTATTTTATGGTGTTGTACGTATATTGTGGCCTGACGAAGATTTTCGGTGGAAATCTTTTCATACCTGTATTGAAAATCGTGTTAATTCGTGTCGTGTCTTGAGGCCTTGTAGTTGTACAGTGTACAACCTTGAGGCTTTGTTTTTCTCTCAGCGGTCCGTCGTTTGTGATCCAATAACTTTCGTTCTCTGTTTTCCCAGTCTTTTCACCCCATAGCCTACTTCCGTGTGTAAATCTCAACTCAAAAAAAAACATTTCCTTCTCTGTTCTCATTCGTTTATTCATTCTTATTCGTTCGTTCGTTCTTCGACCACGTGATTCTCCCCCATTTCCCCAGATAGTTTTCACTGTTATTAACCTTCAATGTTTACACTTTCCCCTCACGTTATGTATTCCGTCATATATTATAACACCTTTTTCTTCTTCTTCTTTAAAAGGCTGCTTTCGACTTGCTTACCAAATCTATTCATCCCCCAAAAAAATTCCATCTCCGATAGTGCCTTTTTTCTACATTGCCTAAACTCTCCTGCACTCCATCCTCCATCCAGCGTCCTTAAACGTATTTTTAACTCGAAGGTCACAAGAAACTCATTTTGCAATAAATGTTCGTTTCCCATTAATCGTACACTTTCTAAAATCAAATCTCACCCCTCCCCTCCAAATCTTCCCCATAACCCCTCCCCTCCAAATCTTCCCCATTACCCCTCCCCTCCAAATCTTCCCCATCACCCATCCCTTTCAAATCTTCCCCCTTTCCCCTCCCCTCCTAATCCTCCCCATCACTCATCCCTTTCAAATCTCCCCCCTTGCCCCTCCCTCCTAAACTACCCCCTCACCCCTCCCCTCAAAGGCTCCCCCTCGCCCCTCCCCTCCTAGACTCCTCCCTCACCCCTCCCCTCCAAAGCTCCCCCATATCCCATCCCTTTCCAATCCCTCCCCTTGTCCCTTCCCTCCCAAACTTCCCCCTCGCCCCTCCCCTTCAAATCTCCCCACCCTCATTTCTTCTCAATTTCCCCCCTCTCACTCCCCCTCCTCAAAGCGTCCTCCCCGCTTCTTCCGCCTTCCAACTCTCACCTCCATCTCCCCCAACCTTCTGCCTCGCTCTTCCCCCTCCTCAAATAACACCTCATTGTGCCTCACCCAATCACCATCAAACCTTTTGTCCGCCCCATCCTTACCTTTCTCCGAGCTATTCTGAAATCTCTGACACACCTTCAACAGCTCTCGCTACCTCTTCCACCTCTTCCACATCTTACCCTACCCCTCCTCCCCCCTGTTCTGTATCCGATGCTCCCCCTTCCTCTTCATTAACGGTATGGACCTCAAACATCCGGGGCCTTCGTTCAAACTTAACTGATCTCTCCATACAGGTTGCTTCTGTCAAACCAGACGTGATCTGCTAAACAGAAACTTTCCTCCTTCATGATGTCTCCGATTCCTTAGTATCTCTCCCGGGTTACTCCCTCCTCCGGTATGATGGACCTGAGCCTCGTCCTGGAGGTGGGGTTGCTATCTTTATCAAAAACTCTCTTCCTCACTCGCCCTGCACTGCACTCTCTCCACCTCACCCCCAGGAATACCTCTGGCTACGGCTTCCCCTTCGCTCCCACCTCTTGTTCATATGTGTGTTGTACCGTCCACCAAACAGTGATGACTCCATCTACATCTCGCTGTCTGATAATATGGACCAACTTCTATCTACTCATCCCAACTCTCTCTTCCTCATATGTGGTGATTTCAACTGTCATCATGCCAGTTGGCTGGGTGTGGGTACCTCTCTCACCAGCCATGGCTCCTCAGCAAAGGACTTCTGCGACTCACTGGGACTGACACAATCTGTCAATTTCCCGACCCGGATCTCAGTCAACGGAGCATCTTCTCTTCTGGACTTGGTTATGACTAACTTCCCTGAAAATGTCTGCTGCTCTTCTTCTGCTCTAATCGGATCATCTGATCATGTCCTTGTTAAAGTGGACATCTCTCTGACCATCCTCAGGGAGCCTGCTCAGCGTCGACGAGTCTGGCATTTCACTCAGGCCAACTGGCACGGTCTTCAAGCAGCCATCAATCATCTGGACTGGTCTCCCATCTCTACCACCTCTGACATCAACTCATCCTGGGAATTCTTCCAAAGTAAATTGCTCTCTCTCTCATGCACAGATTTATCCCATCTCGTCTTCAGTTGTCATACCCTTCCTCCCGTCCTTGGTACACGGATTCTTGTGGTGAGGCTGTTGCCCTGAAGCAACTTGCCTTCGTCTCCTGGAAAGCAAATCCAACGGAAGGAAATCTCATTTCCTTTCACAAAGCCCGAAACAAGTGTGTGTCCACCCTCAGGAGAGCCAGGAAACAATATCTCTCCGTTCTCAAGACCGAACTCTCTTATCTGTCTCCCTCTACCAAATCCTGGTGGTGTCTGGTCAAATCCGTTTCTGGTGTTTGTTCCCCCTCCATCCCCTCCATTACCTCAAACGGCTACACAGCTGACTCTGCACGTGAAAAAGCTGAATGCCTGAACTCTGTGTTTGCCTCTAAATCTTGTGTCCCAAACCCATCCCTCTCTGTACCCACCATACCCAGTCGTACCCAGCTGCTCCTGGACTCCGTGTCCTTTCCTCCTGACAAAGTGGAAAAGTTTCGGTCAACCCTTGACTCTGATTCTGCAACTGGACCCGACGGCATCAGCCCACGGGTCCTAAAATCCTGCTCTGCCGCTCTATCTCACCCTCTCTCTGTTCTCTTCACCCTCTCTTTTGCTCAAGGTCAACTGCCATCTGCTTGGAAATCAGCCAACATCACCGCTTTGCACAAAAAAGGTGCAAAAACAGATCCTAGCAACTACAGACCAATCAGCCTTCTCCCAATTATCAGCAAAGTCATGGAATCCATCATTGCTTCGGATATGAAATCTTTCCTCTTCTCCAATGGCTTGATCTCTGATCATCAATTTGGTTTCAGACCAGGTCACTCTACTCTGGACATGCTGCTTCTGCTGTCTCAACAATGGATGGAGGTCCTCAATGCCAAACAGGAAATTAGAGCTGTCTCCCTCGACATATCACGTGCCTTCGATACGGTCTGGCACCCTGCTCTGCTCACCAAACTCTCCTCCTTTGGTATCCATGGAAATCTCCACGCATGGCTGGCGGACGTCCTCTCTAGTCGTCGTCAACGTGTGGCCCTGAATGGGTTTCTCTCATCTCCTCTTCCTGTTCAGGCTGGAGTTCCCCAAGGCAGTGTTCTGGGCCCTGTGCTTTTTCTGGTCTTCATCAATATTCTCTCTGACTCTCTTGAAAATCCTCTCTGTCTCTTTGCTGATGACTCCACTCTCTGCCGCTCCAATTCCTCTTCCCTCAGATCGGCAGTCTGCAGCCTCCTCACTCTCTGAAGACTTGGACAAAATCACAGACTGGTCAAACAAGTGGAACATGTCTTTCAATCCTGACAAATCTCACACTCTTACTATGTCTCTCCGAAAAGATCGACTGGACAACCCTCCCATCTACTTTCTCAACAATCCTCACCAAGAAGTTCTGTCGCTCAAGCTTTTGGGTCTCACTATCTGCCATGATCTTTCTTGGGAAAACCACATTTCCAAGCTGGCCTCCAAAGCCAGTCGCCGACTGGGCATCCTCCATCGTGCGAAGTCCTTCCTCGGCACACCTGAGCTCCTCACCACATACAAGGCTTTCATCCGCAGCTCAAGGGAATACTGTTCTCCCCTATGGGCCAGTGCTCCTGCCTCACACCTAGCTCGGCTTCACACTGTTGAAACCAAAGCTTTCAGAATTATTGGAATCTCCCGCGATGAAGCTATCTCTGAGGGCCTTTCACTCACTCACCGCAGGCAGGTAGGTGGTCTTTCTGTCTTCTACCGACTCCTCTCCGGCCTTGCACCCCCAGCTCTCTCTGTGCTCTGTCCCCCAAATATTCCTACAGGTCGCACAAGATCTGCCAGCAACCCTCTGATGGTTAAACTGCCGAAATCTCGGCTCTCTGCTCACCTTCACTCTTTCTTTCCTCTTTTCTCCCGCCTCTGGAACAAACTCCCTCACTCCCTTCAATCCCACTCCTCCCTCCAGGTCTTTAAAACAGCTGTTCACCACCATCTCTTATCTTCCCCCATCCAAACCCTTGATCTTTTCTACCCCCGCTAATTCACCCCAGATCCACCTTGTTTGAAATTCCAACTTCTTTCCTGGAAGTCCTGGCAGTGTCCATATGTTTTATACCTCTCCCACCCCCCCCCCCCTTCCCATGCACCCCCCCCAAAGCCCTCGCCCTCTCTCAGATCTCTCGAAGTCTCCATGTCTCTCGGTCCCTGCTCTCAAATGTTGTGTTTGTGTCCTTCCCCCTCTCTCCCCATCTTGTCTACCGCTCCCGATGTTATATGTTTGATGTGTCGGTTTGTCTTTCTGTGTGATTAATGTTCGCTCTTTCACGAGCCTCGATCTTGTATACAAAAAAAAAACAAATAAAAAAACTGCTGTCATTCTGTCCATGACTGTTAGGAGTGCTGTGTCCATGCCTGTGGCATTTTGTTTTGACTGTATTCAAGAGTGTGCCTTTGTGTTGCAGTGCTGTGACTTTTGTTGCACCATCCCTTGTGATGTTCATGCTTTTTGTTTTTTTTGTGATTAAGGCAACCTCTTGTTTATTGACATGTGTATAGTAAAGATAGCTGAACTTTACCTGTGTTCAAATATTTTTCATTTTTGCGTGTAAGATTTCAATGAGTGTCCTTCTAAAGATTTGATAAGTTTATTTTGATGTCGAGTTTACATATATATATATATATATATATATATATATATATATATATATATATATATATATATATATATATAAGTTCAAAACACACCTGGTAACAAGTGTGCCGCACTGACTGGGTCCTCAGTCGAGGTCCTCAGCATCATCCCGTTTCGGCCCTTCAACCTCGATACGGTCAGCGAAGGTGGGCCAGCAGGGGCACATCCACATCCACATGCAGCAACTACACCTAGATGCGTACATACCCCCCACCCCCAGCCAATGCGAACGCAGACTACAACAGCAACACCTCCGCATCCAGAATCCACAGCACCAAACAAACATGGTGGAACACTCAAACACCCACCTTTATACCCTTCACCACTCACCAACAAAACACACCAGATCATTCATACACCATCCACACACATGCACACCCAACACACAATATATATATACACAGTCATGTGAAAAAGTAATTACATCCCATGTAAAGTTTTGACTTTTTCAACATATTTCAACATACAGCTATTTGATCTTCATTTCAACAATATTGATAGATAAAGGTGATATATAATATAACAAATATCATGAAACATTTACATTTTGTAGTCCATTGTATAATTTAAATAAACATAAATGCAAATTTCGCATGTGGAAAAAGTAAGTACACCCCTACATTTATCACTACTTCAAATACCTAAAATTCGAATCAGGTGCACCAGCTCAGGTGCAAATGATTAGAACATCGTTAGAGAGGATCTTGGAGGAACCTGTCTTATTTAAACCTCAGACATTTAGTTTGGTTTGCTCTTTGTTGTTGAAGTGTGTGGCACCACCATGCCTAGAGCAAAACAGCTCTCTGAGGCCTTCAGAAAGAAGGTTATAGATGCCTACGAGTCTAGGAAGGGATTTAAAAAGATCTCCAAACAATTTGAAATCAATCATTCGACTGTCCGGAAGATCATCTACAAGTGGAGAAGATTCCAAACAACTGCCAACTTGTTCAGGCCAGGCCGCCCCAGCAAGTTCAGCCCGAGAGCAGACCGCAAGATGCTGAAAGAAGTCTCTAAGAACCCCAGAATGTCATCACGGGACCTACAGGTAGCTCTTGCCACTGTTGATGTCAAATTGCACGAGTCTACCATTAGAAAGACGCTGCACAAATTTGATCTACATGGGAGGTGTGCCACAAGGAAACCTTTGCTGACCAGAAAGAACATCAGGGCAAGACTAAAATTTGCCAATGAATACCAAGGCAAAGACCAGCACTTCTGGAACAATGTGGTCTGGACAGATGAGTCCAAGGTAGAGCTATTTGGCCACAGTACCAGAAGACATGCTTGGCGAAAACCAAAGGCAGCATTTGACCACAAGAACCTGATACCAACTGTAAAGCATGGTGGTGGAAATATTATGGTTTGGGGCAGCTTTGCTGCATCAGGGCCTGGGCAGTTCACCATCATAGAATCCACTATGAATTCTTCATTGTACCAGAGGGTGCTTGAGGATAATGTGACGCCATCTGTCGGAAAGTTGAAGCTCAACCGAAAGTGGACCTTGCAACATGACAATGACCCTAAACATACCAGTAAATCCACCAAGGAATGGCTGAAAAGAAAGAAATGGAGGGTTCTGGAATGGCCAAGTCAAAGCCCAGATCTAAATCCCATCGAGATGTTGTGGGGGGATTTGAAACGAGCTGTGCATGCAAGAAACCCCTCAAACATCGCACAGCTGAAAGAATTCTGCATGGAGGAGTGGGCAAAAATTTCTCCCAGTTGATGTCAGAGACTGGTAGACAGTTATAAGAAACACCTACTTGGGGTTGTTTCTGCCAAAGGGAATTTAGAGCAAAGGCTGAATTTAGAGCAATACCACCTATTAGAGCAAAGGCTGTACTTACTTTTTCCACATGCGAAATTTGCATTTATGTTCATTTAAATTATACAATGGACTACAAAATGTAAATGTTTCATGATATTTGTTATATTATATCACTTTTATCTATCAATATTGTTGAAATGAAGATCAATTAGCTGTATGTTGAAATATGTTGAAAAAGTCAAAACCTTACATGGGGTGTACTTACTTTTTCACGTGACTGTATATATATATATACAGACTTGGCATTTAAAAGGAATATTTTTTTTTCTTGACTTGGGTTTACTTTCTTCACTCAGTACATCAATCTGGTGAGTTTCTTTTACACTTTGGTGATTTATTTGTTAAAAGAACCATGTCACTGATTGTCTGTCGCAGCAAGAAGTCAACAACAGGATTATATCACATGTGGCGTGGCAAAATGTACGGACAGGTGCATTTGATGATTGGCTTCACAGTCGGGTATACAAGGGTTTTTGCGTTCTGTATTAGTGGAAAACAACTGCTGCATGTCTCCAAAAGTTATTGCCGCTTCCTCTGGAGATGGTCCGTCAACTCGACAATGCTGTTTGTCATGGAGTGGTGGCTTTACAAAATTACGGCATGAAACAGCGTGCTATTGCTCGGCAGTATGGCATCACTCAAGGTCAGGTGTCAAAGATCCTGAAACGAAATGCTCAGAGGGGTGTCCCTACTCCAATACTGAGGCCAGGACGTCCCCACAGAACCACAAGGAGGGATGATCGCCAGCTGCACCGGTTAGTCCGCAATGGCCGTACCAAGTCAGCTAATCGGCTTAGGGCTGAGTGGCAGCAACTGACAAATGTGCCTGTATCCAGAAGGCTAGTCAACCAATGACTGGTTCAAGCAGGCTATCGTGCCAGGCGTCCCCTGAGAAAGCCACGCCTGACCAGACAACACCGACAGCGCCGATTGCAATGGGCCAGAGAGCACCGTCAATGGCAGCCAGGACACTGGAATCACGTTATCTTCAGTGACGAGTCTAGATTTCTGATCTATCGTCAAGATGGCTGCGTCTGAGTGCGCAGACAAGTGCATGAAGTCTACAACAAAGATTGTATAGTGCCAAGAGTCCAAGCTGGAGGTATTGGGGTGACCGTTGGGCTGCTTTTCATGCAGGGGGCAAAACTGACCTGGTTGTTTTGAATGGAAACCTGAACCAGTTCAAGTACAGGGCCATTCTGGAAGAAACATTGCTTCCATTTGCTCGTGCAGCCTTTCGAGGAAACTTTGTCTTCCAAGATGACAATGCACGGCCTCATCGTGCTCGCATGATCCAACACTTTCTTGCTGACCGTGGTGTAGAGCACATGGAGTGGCCTGCCATGTCCCCGGATATGAATCCGATAGAGAACTTGTGGGCAGAATTAACGCGTCAAATCGACCACTTGGACCAGCAGCCGACCTCTGTGCGTGAATTCCAGCAGGCTATTGTCACTGCATGGCAAGCGATTCCTGTCCAAACCTTGGCAAATCTCGTGAATAGCATGCCTCGACGTGTACGCGCTCTCCTGAATGCTCGTGGGGGGTTACACGAAGTACTGAACTGTAATTTTACTGTCGGTAATCCCAGTCGTAATTTAACTTTTGTTTTTGTTTAAAAAAATTGGGCTAATGTGCAAAATAAAGAGATACTTCTGGAAAACGTACAGATGTTTAACACAGTACTGTCCATGAATTGAGTTCGATATCAGTTTACATCACTTTCAAGGATCAATTTATTTGTTTCGAAATGTCAAATGTGGTTTTTGTTTCTTTTAAAGGTCACATTAACAAAATCTAGAATAATTTCAACATAATTCCAATGAACTTTTGGTTCTAAGTCATCTTGAAAAGTAAGTTCACCCCCACAAAAAAAATATTCCATATTAAATGCCAAGTCTGTATATATATATACCAGCTGAGGTACCCGGCTTCACCCGGGTTGAATAAGAATAATACAAATATATGATGAAAAGAACATGTATATTTTAGAGCAATATCACAGTACATTTCCTACATGACGTTTTGTCAATTTTCAATTTCTCAAAACCTCTTGGTATACAACATTTCTGGTTTTCTTACTTGGTGCCAAGACAAAGATTGCTTGGTTTTCCAACCCTCGAGCAGCCCACGTACAGCTGGCCATGGGAAGTACCCGGCATTGCCGGGCGGGGGAAGGGAGGGGAGGAGAGGAGAGGGTGGGGAGGGGAGAAGAGGGGAGGGAGGGGAGAAGAGGGGGGGAGGGGAGAAGAGGAGGGAGGGAGAAGAGGAGAGAGGGGGAGGAGGAGAGGGGAGAAGAGGAGGGAGTGGGGGAGGAGAAGAGGAGGGAGGGGGGAGGAGGTGAGGGGAGGGGGGAGGTGAGGGGGGAGGGGGGGAGGAGGGAGGGGAGGAGGAGGGAGAGGGGAGGGGGGAGTGGAGGGGGAGGGGGGAACGGCTAGCTTGGCAAGCAATAGCAGGCTTTTTACTTTTATTTTTACCTCAATGAGGGCTATATATATTGTTACTGATCGCGGTTTAGATGTTACTTGCCGAGCGAAGGCTCCGCGAACCGAACAGTTGTTCCCCGACTCACCCGATTCACCCAGAACTTTGGCCGTATCGCACCGCAGCTGCCCAATCTGGGAAAAGACTAAAACGACGAAATGCAAAGAGGAAAAGGAATAAGACGAGAAGACGGACAGAAGAGTAATTGGATTTATTGTACACACACAAGCAAAAAGGAGCAATCAAGTTTATTTACAACACATAAGACGCAGGTGACACAGTGCAAATACTAGCTTATACAGACTTAATTAACCCAGGGACAGAACAAACAAAACAAACTCACGTACACAAGAAGGGTGGAAAGGCAGGAGGTGGATGGCTGGAGGGAGAGGAAGGTCCAAGGGGGTCCTGCAGCACGATCGGCGCGTTTGGCAGCCGCCGTTCCTTTGCGGCCCTGCTCAAAACCGCCGTTCAGGCCCCAAGCTGCTGTTGTGGCTGCTGTGGACGTCGCGTGCTTTGCCAGGACTCGTCTGGTCGTCTGGTCCAACCCTCAACTCTTTCTTGGTCCACTCACTCTTTACCACCGACTCCTCACCGCAACCAACGCAACCACTGACCACCACCACCGATTCCTCACCGCAACCAACGCAACCAACTGACCACCGACTCCACTGACTGACTCCCTGACTGACGCCACTTGCGCGCAGCGCCTTTATAGCGCCTCTAGCGATCAAGCCGCCGGCCTTCAGGACACGCCCATCGGTGTGCTCACCTCAGCCCTGGTTGGTCATGCGACCCTCTGGCTCCCCCTTAATGACGACGGGCGGGCACTTTGTTCAATGGTGGTTTTGGAGGGGAGGTAATGGCAATCGAGGCTCGGCAATGACGAAAGGGGATGTGAAAGGAAATGGAGATTTTGGGGATGGGAATGAAAGGGGATCTATTCTCTTTCACTGGTGCAATGGAGTACTTCAATTAATGGGAGACACAGCCTTACTCTAAAACACAGAATAAGAGATAACTATCAAACAGGGGTATTCTATTATTTGGCTGACGTGTATGCTTGTGGACTAATTATGGGATGCCCTTTCACCTTTACACAGCTCCGGAGGTAGGGGGGCGCAGAATAAACAATAATAATAATAATACAGCACACAATCAAAAAAATACAGTCCTCATATCCGCAACAATATATATATATATATATATATATATATATATATATATATATATATATATATATATATAATATATATATCCATATTATAATAGCCGTAGATGATTCTGTCTGTCTGTCTGTCTATCTGTTGGGTGTCTGTCCGGGGTGTGGCTTACTCGGTTAGCAGAGTAGCTCCACCCATAGCTCCACCCATTCTGGGAGTGGCTATAAACAAATATCCACCATTTTATTAACTCGCATAGCTTTGAGTCCTGTTTTGTAGGCCCGTGGTGTCTTGCTCTCCCCCAGTTTTATTTCAAATCAAATTCGATATATCATTTCATTTTTCACAGTCGCTAACATAGTTTTAGACTCGGTTGAAAAAAAACGGGAAGAAAATCCGATGAAAGTTGCCGTTTATAGAACGAAATGAATTCTCAAAGGCCTGTAACTTCAAGGCCATTGAGTCTCTCTCACGCCTTTATCTCCAATCTAACTCACCATATGATTTCATTTTTATCGATGGTTTTACTTTTAGACTCGGTGTCAGCAATAATTGAGAACAATCCACACACGTGGGAAAATGCAGAGATATATTTTTTAAAATCGCGTCATGGTGTATCATGCACCGCCCAACATGACACCGCCGGCAATGTGTCGATATATATTAAAAATTCGCTTTTGCTTTTCCGTTATGATATATTACTATTTCGTTTGATGATAGTCGTCACAAAAACGTCAACAATGATGCCGACATATATTTCTTCGTTTTTATTTCATTCAACATATTAGCCGGAAGTAAAATATGTTTCAGGAAATTACCGAGAGATATTTCTTCGTTTTTTTTATTAGTTATGTGCGCATACACTTTAAATAGGTTTATTTGAAATCTTTAATTTTCCACAAACATTCCACACACGCGGGAAAATGCAGAGATATATTTTTTAAAATCGCGTCATGGTGTATCATACACCGCCCAACATGACACCGACGGCAATGTGTCGATATCTATTTTAAATTCGATATATCATTTCATTTTTCACAGTCGCTAACATAGTTTTAGACTCGGTTGAAAAAAAACGAGAAGAAAATCCGATGAAAGTTGCCGTTTATAGAACGAAATGAATTCTCAAATGCCTGTAACTTCAAGGCCATTGAGTCTCTCTCACGCCTTTATCTCCAATCTAACTCACCATATGATTTCATTTTTATCGATGGTTTTAGAGTCGGTGTCAGCAATAATTGAGAACATTCCACACACGCGGGAAAATGCAGATATATTTTTTTAAATCGCGTCATGGTGTATCATACACCGCCTAACATGACACCGACGGCAACGTGTCGATACATATTAAAAATTCGATATATCATTTCATTTTTCACAGTCGCTAACATAGTTTTCGACTCGGTTGAAAAAAAACGGGAAGGAAATCCAATGAAAGTTGCCGTTTATAGAACGAAATGAATTCTCAAACGCCTGTAACTTCAACTTCAAGGCCATTGAGTCTCTCTCACGCCTTTATCTCCAATCTAACTCACCATATGATTTCATTTTTATCGATGGTTTTGGACTCGGTGTCAGCAATAATTGAGAACATTCCACACACGCGGGAAAATGCAGAGATATATTTTTTAAAATCGCGTCATGGTGTATCATACACCGCCCAACATGACACCGACGGCAACGTGTCGATATATATTAAAAATTCGCTTTTGCTTTTCCGTTAAGATATATTACTTTTTCGTTTGATGACAGTCGTCACAAAAACGTCAACAATGATGCCGACATATATTTCTTCGTTTTTATTTAATTCAACATTATTAGCCGGAAGTAAAATATGTTTCAGGAAATTACCGAGAGATATTTCTTCGTTTTTTAAAATTAGTTATGTGCGAATACACTTTAAATAGGTTTATTTGAAATCTTTAATTTTCCACAATATAATTTACTTGCCATTTATCATTTGATGATTACGAGACAAATTCCTCTTGAGGATCGTGACAATTCATGCGCTGCGTGGAAACTTCTATTTCCAAAATGAATGAGACGATCGATGAAGAACGCAGACTTGAACAGGATGCAGCAAGAAAACGAATGAGACGGGCGAACGAGTCCATCGACGAACGTCAATGCAAACTTGCGGGGTCACCCGTGGGAATCCCACGGGCATGGATGTGTGTGACATTTCGACATATTGAGTTAGATGCTGCACATTCATTTTTACAAAATGGTTACTGGCAAGTCATCAGATCCAGAAATGGTGTAAAAACCACCGTTTAGAGGCCATTTTTCCCCGCAAAGCGGGGGTTGGCCTTTTCGGGGACCGTGGTAGTTGTTGTTTTTTTGTCCCCTTTTTGAAGCAATGTTTTACGGCCGGATGCCCTTCCTGACGCCAACCCTTTTTGCCGCCTTCAACGACAAACAGGGAATTACCAGTGAACTGGTACTCAATTAGCCGACCTCGGAAGGATGACAGGCTGAGTCAACCCCCCTGGCATTAATTCGGCGATCGACCGAGATTCGAACCCAGGATCCTAAGCCGGCACCCTAGCCGCTAGCCCAACACCAGAAATGGTGTCATGAACACAATTTATTTACGCACAAGCACAAAAGCAAGACGGGCCGATTTCCGATTCCGACGGGCGAGACGGGCCGATTTCCGATTCCGACGGGCCGATTTGGAGCAAGAAAAAGAACGAGACGGGAGAAAAAGGAGAGAAACGAGACGGGGAAAGCCGATTGGAGAGGCGAGTGAGGCGCGATTGGAGAGGAGTGTGAGGCGCGATTGGAGAGGAGTGTGAGGCACGATTGGAGAGGAGTGTGAGGCGTGATTGGAGAGGAGTGTGAGGCACGATTGGAGAGGAGTGATTGGAGGGGAGTGTGAGGCACGATTGGAGAGGAGTGTGAGGCACGATTGGAGAGGAGTGTGAGGCGCGATTGGAGAGGAGTGTGAGGCGCGATTGGAGAGGAGTGTGAGGCGCGATTGGAGAGGCGTGTGAAGGATTGGAGAGGAGAGGAGTGTGAGGGATTGGAGAGGTGAGGGATTGGAAAGGAGAGGGATGTGAGGGTTTGGAGAGGAGAGGAGTTCTAGGTGGAGAGAGGAGAGTGTCAGGTGGAGACAGGAGAGTGTCAGGTGGAGACAGGAGAGTGTCAGGTGGAGAGGAGTGAGGGGTCACATATTATGTGAAATAACTAAATTCACACCATTTCTGGATCTGATGACTTGCCAGTAACCATTTTGTAAAAATGAATGTGCAGCATATAACTCAATATGTCGAAATGTCACACAAATCCATGCCCGTGGGATTCCCACGGGTGACCCCGCTAGTATATATATATACAGTATATATATATATATATATATATATATATATATATATATATATATATATATATATACTGTATGTATATATATATATATATATATATATATATATATATATATATATATATATATATATATATATATATATATATATATATACTGTATATATATATATATATATATATATATATATATATATATATATATATATATATATATATATATATATATATATTGTTGCGGATATGAGGACTGTATTTTTTTGGATTGTGTTGTATCGTGGTAAATTGGTGATGAGTTTGCTTGAGTCTGCGCCTCCTGCCTCCGGAGGTATGTAAAGGTCAAAAGGGCGTCCCATAATTAGTCCACAAGCATACACGTCAGGCAATCATAGAATACCCCTGTTCGATAGTTATATCTTATTCTGTGTTTTAGGGTAAGGCTGTGTCTCCCATTAATTGAAATACTCCATTGCACCAGTGAAAGAGATAGATTCCCTTCATTCCCACTCCCAAAACTTCATTCCCACTCCCAAAACTTCATTCCCACTCCCAAAACTTCCATTCCCATTCCCAAAACCTCCCTTCCAATTGCCAACTGCATTTTGGGCGGTTTTCTTCAACCACCATTGGCCACGAGGCAGGGTTGGGGAAGAAAGGCGTGTCTCCACCTCGTCATAGAGGGAAGGAGTGAGCCAGCCCCGAACAACCAACCGAGCACGAGGGGTTTGGTTTGAGAGGGCAGAGGAAGAGCGATCGGGGAGGTTCGCAAAGGTTCAAGGGTGGGGCTATATATAACCCATGAGAGACGCCCCCAAGGGAGATGAGCTTTTACAGAGGAGAGACGAGTACAAAGGAAAGAGCTGGGTCGTCAGAGCAAGAGCGCGTAGAGAGGTCCATGACAAGAGCTGAGTTGGTCGTCAGGGGTGGTCAGTGGTTGCGTTGAGTGGTTGCGTTGAGTGGTTGCGTTGGAGAAAGAGTGGTTGGACAAACAAAAGAGAGAGGAGAGAACCCGTCACGCCAGACCCCCCACCAGCGCGTCGGCTCCGACCGTGATCCGACCCGTGATCCGACCCGGGATCCGACCCGTGATCCCGCGCACACGACAGGATCGGTGGCATCAGCGGCCGTCGAGGTCCAGCCCGACGTCCCGTGCGGGATCAAGCTCCAGCCAGCTCCGTGCCGTCCTCCCCCTCCAGCCACACACTTCCTTCCAGCCAATCCACTCTGCAATTCCCCGTGTGAGTCGTCTTTGTTTGTTCTGTCCTGGGTAGGTAATTAAGCTTGTATAAGGAATTCACTGTGTCACCTGCGTCTCATGTCCCTGTACATAATCGTGACTGCTCCTTCTTGATTATATGTGTAAATAATAAATCCAATTACTCTTCTGTACGTCTTCTCGTCTTATTCCTTTTTCCTCTTTGTATTCGGTCGCTTTAGAGTTTTCCCGATTGAATAGCGGTGGCGCGATCCAGCCAAAGTTTGGGGTGAATCGGGTGAGTTGGGGAAGAATCGGAGGAACTGTTAGGTCGCGGTAATACACCACCGCTCGGTCAAAATAACATCTTGTCCGCGACCCGTAACAATATATATATATATATATATATATATATATATATATATATATATATATATATATATATATTATATATATATTATATATATATACTGTATATATATATTGTTGCGGTTTTGAGTCTGTCAAGTGAGTTTAATAAAGGTTAAAGTCTGTCCACCATAGTTAGTCACACAAGCAACATGTAGCCTCGCGATAGTATAGTTATGTCTTAGTATTTGTAAGCTTAGTCCTTTTCCTTTGTTAGTTCTGCATTGAGTAGGAGCCAGGAGAATAGATAGGCCCTACTTGCCACCGATTTTCCAACCACCCTAGCCTCGATCCAGTTTGTTAAGCATTGGTTGATCATTGGGCGAGTTAACACGAGGCAGGCCTAGGTAGGTCGGGGCGGAGTCAAGGGGGAGCGACGGAAGCGCTGACGGCAAGCACGAGCGGCCAATCAGAGCTCGAGGGTGGTGGCGGCGGCGTGGCGTCAGAGGGCGTGGTGAGAAGGTTCGGGTGAGTTCCAGAAGGTTCGGGGGGCGTAGCTATAAAACCGCTGCGCGAAAGCCCTCGACAGGACTCGCATTGTAAAGGATCGATGCAAAGGACTTGCTGCAGGAGAAAAAGATAAGAGGACAAGCGCGGCAACACTTGAATGAGAAGGACTTGCATGCCAGGATTCGCAGAGGAACGCAGGACTTGCGGCAAAAGGATTGGCGAAAGAACTTGATAAGCGGTGAAAGCTGATGAACTTGACGCACTTGCACGAGAACGCGCGTGCTAACCAGCTCGGAGTGTATAGAAGAAGAGGAGTTGGCCGCTACATATACGCGGGCGCAGCCAGACACGCTTAGAACGAATACAGCGCATTTCAAACTTCCTCCTCCCCTCCCTTCCCCCGCCCGGCAATGCCGGGTACTTCCCATGGCCAGCTGTACGTGGGCTGCTCGAGGGTTGGAAAACCAAGCAATCTTTATGTCTTGGCACCAAGTAAGAAAACCAGAAATGTTGTCTACCAAGAGGTTTTGAGAAATTGAAAATTGACAAAACGTCATGTAGGAAATGTACTGTGATATTGCTCTAAAATATACATGTTCTTTTCATCATATATTTGTATTATTCTTATTCAACCCGGGCGAAGCCGGGTACCTCAGCTAGTATTCATCATTTCAGATGAATAACCGCCAGCCGCGCTAAAGTTCGCCCTCTACCGTGCCGCCCCATCATCTGCTTTGTTCGAGAGACGCGCTACGAGTCCCTGCCTTCACCTGTCACCATCTTCGCGGGACGTGCCGGGGACCGTGGAGAGCCGGACGGGGACTATCTCTGGACGCGTTGGGGAACACCTGCCCATCTGCAATTCCCTGTGTGAGTGTGAGACGGGCCCGTTGTCCCAGGGATAAGTTAAGACTGCTTAAGGATTGCTCTGTGTCTCTTCCTCCTTGAACTATATATACGTGTGGGAATAATTAAACCCATTTGTTCTTCCTTTCTTCCTGATTCGACCGTTTCTGTGGTTTCTCCATTTGACTAAGCGTGGCACAAATAAGATCGCTCCAATCGGGTTCCACTAAGTAAGACTGCGCGGACCACGTGTACGCAATCCGCTTGGCGTACTCACATCACACGTGGTTCGTGCGAGGCTTGTTTCCTCGCTCCCAGGGCAGCGCGGGGAATTAGGTACGAGCGAGAAAGTTGTCCCGAAACCCTACTCCGCGTGTGTCCGGGCGGGACGTAATAAGTCTCGGTTCCGCCAGGCCCAGTAAAGACAAGGGGATTAATCCCCCCTTGGTAAGGGGAAGAAGGCCAGCGTAGAGAACAGTAACAATTGGTGTCAGGAGTGTGGGATTGGACCCGGAGTGCGCTTCACGCACTTGAAATTGCGAGTGGACGAAATTTAGTTTAAAATTCAAATTTTAAATTCGTGCCATGGCTAGCCAAAGCGGTCGAATGCCTGTGGGGGTAGAAGAGGAGGTGGATGAGGAGGAATTAATGACCCAGGACCCACAGGAAGAATTGAGAGAAGAGGAGGACAGTGACGAGGGGCCGGCAGTAGGGGTAGAAAATGGCGGCGCCTCGCACGTGGTGACAAGGGCCGCGCCCGCTGCGCAAGTGGGGGTTATGGACATGCAACTCTTCATGGCACAATTCATGGCAGAAATGAAGGAAATGAGTGACAAATCCACCCAGGGAATGAAAGATGGGTTAAAAGGGTTGGAAAACAAAATAGACGCCCAGAAGAATGACATAAATAAAATACATGGGAGAATGGACACCCGAGAGGAAAATATGGATGCTCAAAGTAATCCAATGAAAGAATTGGGGAACAAATCCACCCGGGAAATGGAACAATTTATTGCGGCGTCGAAGAAGGACACGAAGAAAGCCGGGAAGGACATAAGGCGCGGGTTGAGCGAGGAGGTCGCAAAGGGACGCAACGAGGTAACGCGGTGCGAGGAACGCGTGGAGAGCAGGGCGCGGCTACATGGACCGAGGGAATAGAAATCGCGATTCAGGATGTAAAAGAGCCGACGGCCGCCGAATTGGAAAATAACATTTTATGCGCACCGGCGGTCGTCGAGCTAGAAAAAGAAATCATTCAAATTGAAGAAGAAATGATTATAGTTGAAATTGGGGCCGAAGAGACGGCAGAGTTAGAGATTAAATCGAGGGAAGTGATGGAATATGTGCAAAGTTCGTGTTCGCATCATGATGCCGGGCTTGCTAACCCCAATGAAAGTTTGCAGGTGGTGCTGCCGGAGAAGAAGGTCCCTAAGGTGAGCAGGAATGTGTATGGCGGGCAAAGATTTTTGGCGCGCTTGGGGCATAGATGAAGCCCGGGCGCTCGTGCAAGGTCCTTTGTGCGGTGTACGCGAGCGAATGGCGCGCATGTGAGAAAGAAGTGTGCACCGGAGGGCGAGTGTATGTGGGAAGAGTGCGTCGAAGAAGAGTGTGTTACAGAGTGTGCGATGGCTGAGGAGAGTGAGAGCGAATGCACACCAGAGCGTGTTGTAGAGAGTGTGCAGGAGTGCACACCAGAGCACGTGAATGGGTGTGTACCAGGAGAGTGCACACCCGTGGACGTTACGGAGTACGTAACTAAAGAGTGTGCATGAGGGTGTGCGATATCCGATTGTGTAACGGAGTGTGTGAGGGGTGTGAGTGCGCCTGGGTGTGCAGGTGCGAGTACAGAGTGTGAGAAAGAATGCACACCAGAGGGCGTGAGAGGAGAGCATGCTGTAACAGAATGCATGGAGTGTATGGGAGGCGCTAGAGCGCCGCGGTGTGCGAGTGTGGAGGGGGTCACGTGTGGTGAGAGCGCGGCTCGAGCATCGACGCAGACCGGGGTAGCGTCTAGCGTGACGGATAGCCGACGTGAGCCCTCAGTGGGTTGTGTGCTTTGTGTGTGGCGGGGACCGGCGGGGATCGTTGCTGCGGCGGTCTCACAAGGACCGGCATGCACGGTTCGCGCCGGGCCCCGCCCTGTATGGTCAGTGCCACGCCTTGGCGGGAAAGGCGATCAGCACAGTTTAAGGGGGGGTAGGAGAGTTCAGAGCCCTGCCCCCTGGCGGCTGTGGTGCTCCGACCGTGGGCGGTTGGGCCATCATGCGTGGGACCGCAAGGCACCGCGCAGAGATGGCGCCTTGAACCTTGGCCCAACCAAGCCTCCTCCCCTGGATCGAAAATGCCGGACGGACCCAACCAACAGTAGACAAACCACCCGCATGGATCGCTCGGCTTTGCGAAGCCGAGCTGTGAAAATGTATTTCCGCACGGAGAGGCTCAAGTACAGTGGACGAATGGCAGTAGTGTTGGGGAATGGTGCCCGGCATGGGGGAATGGTGGTATCACCATTCCTCACACGTTCTGGGCTCATGAGCATTAGATTAGGGGGATGGCAGTGAGATGCTCATGGAGGTGCCAGCAATGGTTACCTCCATGGGGCACTGAAGCTCCCCGAGGGCGGGCTAGGTTAATTGTTAGGAAATCAGCAGACAGTAGGGACAAGATTTAAGTAGTGACATTTGTACAGGAAGAGGGGACGTAGAGAGATTAGATGGATGTTAACGAAGAAGGGTGTGCTTAGTGGAAGGGAAGACGGGGAAGCACGAGTTTTAGGGGAAGTAGTCAGATGATGCTGTGTATGTGAGGATTGTATGGAGCAAATGAGGAATTGGTTGAGAATAACCAGGAATTGTGTATTGAGACAGATGGAGTTGTGTTGGAGTGTATGGGAAAAGGTGTAAGAGCACAAAAGCTGTGCGAATTTGGTGTGCGAGAGAGGTAGTGTGCGAGATCAATGGTGTGCGAGAGGAATAAATGGTGTGGAATGCTTGGTGTGAAGTAAAAGGTGTGGAATGCATGGTTCGAAGGAGTGAACGGGGGGAGATGGACCCATTCACGAATACCCGGGGAGGGTAGTTTAAAGCCAGGTAGAGGGCTTAGGTAAATTGGTTGGATATCGACACCTGTGGTGCAGGAAGTGGCATGAAGTGCTTTGGTTGGGTGCATGAGTCAGTGAATGGCTGGGTGTGTGGCTTTGTTGGTGCGTATGGTTATTGGAGCACTCCGCCACTGGTAGTCTGTCGGCCAGGTGAGGCCGCAGATAGGCTCTGGGAGCCAGTCAGAGTTGTGAGTAGTGTTCAGTGGGGCCCGACGGTCCAGGAGAAGGACCCGGGTAGCCCAATGCCAGAGAGGGCATCAGAGGGGTAAAGAGCCAGGGAGGGCCTTCCCCAGTTAGGTAGTCGCAGGAGCAGGTAAGCTCGGGTGGCGACTTCAGTGGCGGAGGTGCGCAGGTAGGTAGACCTGCTCGTGGAGCCACACGACCCAGCCCCGAAATTGTGCAAAGGCACAGTGTGAAAAATTGGGGAGTGAGACCCAAATTTGTAGGGCACCGCAGAGTGGTCAACGGGGAATTCGGCTTTTAGAACCACAAAGTGTAAAGAGGCCAATTGGCAGGGTATGACCCCGGGTAGTGTAAGTGAATTAATGTCATTAGTGTGGTTAGGATTTGAGGAATTCCCTTCGCGCCATCCACATCCATTCACCGAGGATGACAAAGCTCCGCACCAGCACCAAGTGAACGACTTGAGTGAGTGAGACGCATCTCGACGTAATGAGACAATGTGTTTGTTCCATTCCTTCCTTCCAGGGAGGGATTGGGAGACGAATTTGGTATTAGAGGGGGATATGGGAGACAGGACGTAGTGACGAATTTGTAAATACAGGGAAGGGCAAGGGTAGTGTAAGCTGACATTGGGGGGTACGGAGGGCTAGGGACGAGCCTGCTCTGCTCGCTCTTCCGTGCCCCTCGTATTGCATTACCTTGTGTTTTGGTGTACCTTTGTGCCCTTTCCGCTTTGCCGGTTGTGCTTTGTCTCTCCCCCACCCCAGGACCATTTTGGAGGTGGAACTGTGCAGCTGCACATTGCTGCACATGTGCAGCACCCCTGCTGCACTTTGCCACACATGTGCAGCACCCCTGCTGCACTTTGCTACAACTGTGCAGATGAACTGCATGGCACTTTGCTGCCGTATTCCTTGCATTTGTTATAACTTTGCTGCACATGTGCAGCACTTGCTGCCACAGATACTTTGCTGCACATTACCACATTACACATTATGGACCACAGGTTTTGTGGCCTTACACTTTGCTGTGCAACACTTTGCTGCAAACTCACCTTGCATCTTCGGACCACTTGTTTTGAGTGGCATCAATGTCACGCAGTTGGACGACATAGGGTTGGCCCTGCTGACAAAATAAAAACGAACACACTTTTTGTACCTTTTTATTATTGGTGTGCTAGGAAAGAAGAACTGTAAGTTTTATGCACACAGAAGATGCAGGAAGCAAGAAGAAGATGCCGGACAACAGCAGCAAATGTGAATTGTGGACTGTGAATTTTTGAATGTGTTTTTGTGCATTGCTGTGCTTTTTCTTCCCCTCCAACTTCTTTCCAAAAAGGACAGGTCCTGGGTCATAGAAATGTAAATAAGGGTAGGTTTTGTGATTGTATATAAAATGCTGCCCACCGGCTTTATGTTTAGTTTGAAAATAATTCCGCAATTCGGATAATTGTGGGCGTGAGTCTGTCAGTTAGCTACTCAACGCAGTAGGTGGGATATATTTAGTGTTTTAAAACTGTCGCATACACGGGTTAGAGTAAATGTTAGGGGGAACCACATCTAAGTGTCACACATAATTAAAAATTAGTCCCAACTCTTTCTCAAAACCGGTCGTTCCAGTTTTTGTAGGTTCGACTCGGGGACGTGTCTGACGAGGGAGGGGGGCAGTGTTGCGGTTTTGAGTCTGTCAAGTGAGTTTAATAAAGGTTAAAGTCTGTCCCCCATAGTTAGTCACACAAGCAACATGTAGCCTCGCGATAGTATAGTTATGTCTTAGTATTTGTAAGCTTAGTCCTTTTCCTTTGTTAGTTCTGCGTTGAGTCGGAGCCAGGAGAATAGGCCCTACTTGCCACCGATTTTCCAACAACCCTAGCCTCAATCCAGTTTGTTAAGCATTGGTTGATCATTGGGCGAGTTAACACGAGGCAGGCCTAGGAAGGTCGGGGCAGAGTTGAGGGGGAGCGATGGAAGCGCTGACGGTAAGCACGAGCCGCCAATCAGAGCTCGAGGGTGGTGATGGCGGCGTGGCATCAGTGGGCATGGTGAGAAAGTTTGGGTGAGTTCCAGAAGGTTTGGGGGGCATAGCTATAAAACCGCTGTGCAAAAAGCCCTCGGCAGGACTCGCGTTGTAAAGGATCGATGCAAAGGACTTGCTGCGGGAGAGAAAGATAAGGGGACTAGCGCGGGAACACTTGAATGAGAAGGACTTGCACGCTAGGATTCGCAGAGGAACGCAGGACTTGCGGCAAAAGGATTGGCGAAAGAACTTGATAAGCGGTGAAAGCTGATGAACTTGACGCACTTGCACGAGAACGCGCGTGCTAACCAGCTCGGAGTGTATAGAAGAAGAGGAGTTGGCCGCTACCTATACGCGGGTGCAGCCAGACGCACTTAGAACGAATACAGCGCATTTCAGACGCGCGAGTGAGCAAGGCTGAGTAACCGCCAGCCGCGCTAAAGTTCGCCCTCTACCGTTCCGCCCCATCAACTGCTTTGTTCAAGAGACGCGCTACGAGTCCCGGCCTTTGCCTGCCACCATCTTCGCGGGACGTGCCGGGGACCGTGGAGAGCCAGACGGCGACCATCTCTGGATGCGTTGGGGAACACCTGCCCATCTTTTCCTTTTCCCTCGCGGTCCCCCTGTGCTGTCTTTCCCTCGCGGTCCCCCTGTGCTGTCTTTCCTTCGTGGTCCCCCTGTGCTGTCTTTCCCTCGCGGTCCCCCTGTGCTGTCTTTCCCACGTGGTCCCCCTGTGCTGTCTTTCCCTCGTGGTCCCCCTGTGCTGTCTTTCCCTCGTGGTCCCCCTGTGCTGTCTTTCCCTCGTGGTCCCGCTGTGCTGTCTTTCCCTCGCGGTCCCCCTGTACTGTCTTTCCCTCGTGGTCCCCCTGTACTGTCTTTCCCTCGCGGTCCCCCTGTGCTGTCTTTCCCTCGTGGTCCCCCTGTGCTGTCTTTCCCTCGTGGTCCCCCTGTGCTGTCTTTCCCTCGTGGTCCCCCTGTGCTGTCTTTCCCTCGCGGTTGTCAGTTCTTTCCCGAGCCTCGATTCGGTATACAAAAAAAAAAAAAATCTGCAATTCCCTGTGTGATTGTGAGACGGGCCCGACGCCCGTTGTCCCAGGGATAAGTTAGGACTGCTTAAGGATTGCTCTGTGTCTCTTCGTCCTTGAACTGTATATACATGTGGGAATAATTAAACCCATTTGTTCTTCCATTCTTCCTGATTCGACCGTTTCTGTGGTTTCTCCATTTGACTAAGCGTGGCACGAATAAGATCGCTCCAATCGGGTTCCACTAAGTAAGACTGCGCGGACCACATGTACGCAATCCGCTTGGCGTACTCACATCACACGTGGTTCGTGCGAGGCTTGTTTCCTTGCTCCCAGGGCAGCGCAGGGAATTAGGTACGAGCGTGAAAGTAGTCCCGAAACCCTACGCCGCGTTTGTCCGGGAGGGACGTAATAAGTCTCGGTTCTGCCAGGCCCAGTAAAGACAAGGGGATTAATCCCCCCTTGGTAAGGAGAATAAGGCCGGCATAGAGAACCGTAACAATATAATATATATATATATACATACATACATACATATACATACAGACATATACACACATACATATACAGTATGTACATTTTATATACATGTGCATACACACACACACACACACACACAGTATACTAGTGGGTAAGCTTACACATTGTAGGCAATAACTGACCGTGCTTCGTAAGTAGGTACATAATAAATAGAAGCTTTATGATTATAGGCAAGCATCACCGACCTGCTGCTAGATATCTTTTTTTTTTCTTTTTACAGACGCGTTTACAGCTTTTTACACAAGTTTTCATTGAGGTTTTTATTCACAGTTTACAGTTATAGAAATTACAATTTTCAAATGCGAGATATAGATTTGAGGTTTTTTTCTTTTTTCTTTTTACGGTTTTTACGTAAATTTTCATTTACGGATGCTTTTTGTTTTTTTCATTCACGGACATTATTGTCATTTTTATTTCACAGTTTACAGTTTTAGAAATAATAATTTTCAAATGCTGCATATTGATTGAGGTTTTTTGGGAGGGGGGGGGGGGTGTTATGGATGTATTTATGGTTTTTTTAACGTAAATGTTAATTTACGGACGCTTTCCAATGGTTCTGTGATTTTTCCCAGTGTACTGGCTTTGATGTTCGTCGGCACGCCAAATTTCAGCTTTCTATGACACCGGAAAGGTACCGAACATGAATATGAATCAGTCAGTGAATCAGTGGTTAGAATGAGCTTTATATATTAGATACACGTATGATTTGGATTAATTTATGAATTTCCTTGGTCGTTGCATCTCTCCTGGGGCATGGGTATAGCAATGCATCATCCAGTGCCCCAGCATATTCGAGATTGAGTTTGCAATTTATTCAGGATTTATTCAATATCCCACCTATCCTAGAGTATATATACATAGTCGGTCGGGAATCACACCCAAACTAGATAGCTCAGAGCAAGTGCGCTACCTGTGCTCCATCCTGTCGGGCACTGCACGACACCAATGAGTGATTAATTAAATAAGAAAGAAATAGATCTGGAAAGGTGTTTCGTTTCACACGTCCCACAACAATAATTGTCAATTGTTACCGGGTATTTGTGAAATCATTAGAAACCCGATATTGATATAATGCAAAGCCTTCACTGTTTTTAGCTATGTGCCCCCCACTACATCCTCCAATACCCCGCCCCCCCAAAAAAAATCTCACCCCCTCCCATGATGACGACTCATCCCCAAACTCCTCCATTACTCCCCCCACCCTCTCCATTAATGTTGTTGTATTCGCACTTGTGTTTGGTTTTGTTGTGACTGAGAAATATCCACAATGCAAAAATGGGACAAGCACGTGCTCAACATCAAAGGCGTGAGCTACGTTGCCATGGAAACGCGGCGAGATCCATTAATAGGGCAAAAATTTCAAAATCCACGGAGCACTTGTATTTATTATTCCGTGTTTACTGGAAGGCTTCTATAGGGATGAGACCATCTATCTATTACGTAGGCAAATATGGTGAAATCTTCCAGCCTCCCCCTTCCTCCATTTACAATATACGCCCCTCCACTCACTTTGTTCCCATCTGCTCCATAACTTATTTCCCTTATCTTCCCACAACTCTCACACTCTCCGAAACATATCTCCACCATCCTCCATTCTCATCTTTCTCAAAATTATTGCCAATTTAGACTCCCAACCTCGTATGTACATAATAGATAGATGAAACAATTGGTTCACTTTGACTATCTGTCTGCAAACATCAGTTTATAATCGGGGAAAATTTTTAATTAAAATGAAACTTTATATTTTGAACACAAATTGCAACTTTGGCTCTGAATTGGTCCCGATAGCACATGCGCAGAGAGCGCTTTTTTCTATTCTGTCTGCCTGTCTGACATTCAAACAAAATTTAAAATCATTCCAAACAGGAAACTTACTGTTTTAGGAATATTATAAATGACACAAACAACAAGCATTAATAACTATCGTAAAGTGTTGTTGTTGTTGTTGTATCGCCCCAGACAGATCTCCCGAACAGGCCCGCGGCATGGAGATAGCAGATCAATCTCCCAGGAGTGACCCAGAGATCCCCCACACCCAGGATGGTGTACACCCACCTTCATGAAGTCAGGGCCACGACAGAGTTAGAGAGAGTAAGATAGAAGAGACAAGAGGGAAAGGGCCGGTCCATGGAGACCGATCGTCACTCTGACCGTAACCTCGCTGCCCTGGCGAATCTGGGCAGCAGGGAAGAATGGGGAAAGTTTTGGCTCCCGACTTGCATTGGGGGCGGGGCGGGAGGGGAGGGGTACAACCACCGCGAAGAGGCTTCCCCGATAGTTGTCAATGCAAGGTGTTAGATAAGGTGGTGTAAAAGATGTGGGATCAACGGCGGTAAAGTGCCACAAAATCTTTACAACCCTTAAAATCTTTATTTTCTTTAAACTGAATTGTACAGTTGAACACTGCACAACACAAATCACCTTTTTGGCAATTTCAAAACCCTTCCATTTAGCAGTACGTCGACAAAATATTACATCATTTTACGTCGTCATGACCAATCGAATTTGCCACTTTTAGACCCTGCCCATGTCCATGTTTCACAATGCTGCACGGGGTAAGGTGTCATCTGAACTCTCTAGTTATATCTCTACTCCCATAGATGAACTACACCTCCCCCTTGAACTTCAGACCCCTCCCTCCCCCCCCACCCCAATAAACTATTCAGCACAGTGGCACATGTAGAACTTGATGGTATTCATAGAACACTTACCCTGCGCAGTCAACTTGTTGTAAGCCAACTCTTCTGTTTTTGAACATTTTTTTTCTTTGATCCAATATGGCTGCCAGACCACGTGAGCGATGACATCATAAGTTTATATTCTCTAATATAATTGTTGCATAGATCACGCTCAATACATTTCAAACATTCAATTTTTTCACAGCGTTGTCCCTGTCGAATTATGACATCATAATTATGGCACCAATGACGTCATCGTTAACAACACCTATTCCCCATATGGAGTTCTTTACAATGAGCCACGTTTCAATTTTTTCCATGCAACGGTTTTGGAGATATAGAGGTGCAACATTTTCCGGTTTTTCCAAGATGGCGCCTGTACCACATGACCTGATGTCATGATTATCATTAAAATATTCTACATGAAGAGGCGCTCCTATGGTGAAAATTTCGTGCCCATCAGACCAACAGTTGCTGAGAAAAACAAATTCACAATGATCGGATAAGTGTTGTACTTGTCGAATTATGACGTCATAACGAAGGCACCGATGACGAAGGCACATGTCTTATTCCCAAGGGGAGTACTTGACAATAAGCCATGCATAAATTTTTCCCATTAAGCGGTTTGGGAGATATCGAGGTGTAACGTTTTTCCAAGATGGTGTCCGTACCACGTGACCTATGACGTCATAATTATCAGCAAAAAATTATATAGGCAGAGGCACTCCTACGGTAATATTTCATGTCAATCGGACCAACGGTTGCGGGGAAAAAGAATTTTTAAAATGCAGACACGCACGTACGGCACACGTACGCAACCGAATGCCTAACCCTGATTTTCGCTTCGCGAGCACAGGGTAAAAATGGGCTCATCGTTATAAGTGGCCTATCATAGCCAAGGGGTTAAAATAATCCAGGGCACAGCAAAACACATTCGGGGCACATGCCCCATGGGCCAGTACCCAGCGACACCTCTGCAAGGGGCATGGGAAACAGTTGAGGAAACACCAGTAGGCCCAAAACGATCCGAGCCTGAAATAAATAGAACGAGCACGAAAAAAATCCACAGGGGTGAGCACTCAATACAGAGAACAATCGACACAAACAGAGACATAAAATCGACAGCATCACAGACAAACCCGGAAGGGTCACTTAACTTTTTGGATGCGGGAATTGTTTCCCTCCCACCCACGAAAGGAGAAGACTCCTCCACACTACCGCCAGATGTCTATCAACATGCAAGAGGCATGTCTATAAACGTTCCCCATCTGTCATTGGTGGAATGTTTTGGTCACCATTGGTCTGCTGTTGTTCATGAGCAGACCAAATCCCTGTGGCCCGTGATTGGCTAACCTTCAGGAGGGGGGGACAGCGATGGTTGGTTCTGGGGGCTCTTTCGTTGGTCAAGGGTGGTCAGAGGGAGGAAAGAACTGCTGCTGACACTTTTACAACCAATATATTGCAGTTTTGTATTTTTTATTAATTTTCTGAAATTTGTAGAATTTGTTTTTCACTAGGTCGACGTGGGTTACGATGTGTAAATAAAGGTGGAAAAAGTCTGATTTGATGCATTTTAATTTCAGGCTATGAGGTGACAAAAGGTGTAAATTTTGAAAGGAGGTGTACACTTTCTATAGGCGCTGTATATATATCCAAAGACGACCACAAAAGTACACCCGTGGGGAAGAAGGTGGGTATGCAGTGTCGCTGAAGCCGTGGAGGGCATGTGCCTCGTCCGGTAGATGACCCTGCAGTCCAATTCTTCCCCAACCATTTTTGTACCATCTTCATCATATAAATGGACATTGACAATTGTCGTCAGTGCTTATTCATAAATAAAGTAAATAAATAAAAATGTGTCGACAATTGCCTTATTACCTCCGCCACCAAAGCTGGATGGAGGTTATGTTTTCACCCGTATCTGTCTGTCCATTTGTCTGTCTGTCTGTTTGTTTGTGAACAAGATATCTCAAAAAGTTGTCGACGGATTCGGACGAAATTTGTCACAGATGTAGCGTATGTGACACCGACGAAATGATTAGATTTTGGTGAAGATCCGGATTCGGATTCGGCTACTAGAATGTTTTAAGTGCTTCTTCACCATTGGGAGATCGGGCCAAAAACGATACTTAGAAGGATATCTCATAAAGTTGTGGTCGGATTTGGACGAAACTTGGTGGACCGGTTGGGTGTCTGACAAGGACAAATAGATTCGATTTTGGTGAAGATCTGAATATGGATTCGGATATGAAATTTATAACAAAAATTTAAGTGATTCTTCACCATTGAGTGATGTGGCCAACCAGGCGGGGGTATGCTCTCTACTGAGTGCCGTTGTTGTTCACGGTTGTGATTATAATGGTTACCAAAAGTGTGACAATATCTTATCACACCTTGTACTGATTAATGCAGGTAGACAATGATATGATGGTTTCTTTTCTACTTTAGAGGAGTCACAGATTACCATTGACCATGACATTACTGTGTTTGGCATGCCGAGCTTTGATTTTTTTTTTTTTTACCAATCCAGACAACACCTGCATAAACATACCTCAACACAATCCCAATACACTAAAGGAGATAGATATTGGTCTGGCATCTTCCTTTCAATTTCACAGTTGCCAAAGGTAATAAAACAAAATCCAGGGCTTTTTGCCTGCCAAGCCTTTCTACTTAAAGCAATACAAGAACATTTGGCACAAGCATACCTTACTGCAGCACCTTCAGACTAAAGCAGGTAGATATTGGTCTGGCTTTCCTAGGTAGTTTAATCAATCCAAACAATAATTTGCAAAATGATACTTTACCACAACCGATCAAGATTCAAGTTGCTAAAGCTAAACATTGGGTTCTGTGTGCTGCGTCTTACTTTTAATTACATATGGGCATTTTCATATCAACAATTCTACATACCATATGTATGTAGTTACCTATCGTCCAACTACACACACACACACACACACACACACACAATTTTTTATTGGGAAAAAACTCTGAAAACGTTGAACAGCTTGGTCCATGAACTGTGATCCCTTACCGAAGTGGAGATGCATACCTGGGGTCTTGGGTGGACTCCGTTCCACCTCCTGAAACCCGAAATTGAGATACCAACGACAAACACACTACCACACGCATGCACACACATATATATTGTCGTGTGTCTGCCCTGTAGTGAACACCGCAGGGCGACATGGATGACCAAACAAGCTTTAACTCCAAGGTGTTCAATCCAATGGCAGACCTTCGTTATATTCGTGGGGGGAAGAGTGGTAGGGGAAGAGCCGCGAGCACTTACCTGAACGGGTCCACTGGCCGTCTTTGCACCTGGATAATCAATTAACTCAAACCGACATGGAATTAAAACGTACAAAAATACCGGCTTTATTGAAGAAATGCCGGTAACAGAATAAAACACGGCAAAATAAGATCCCAAATGGGACGTCCCCATCCAGACTCGAATACAGACAAAGGGAAAAATATCTGTGAAAATAAATGCGTTAGTTTGTGGGCACTTAGCTCTGAGCGGCTCTTGAACCTCATCAGGAATCGTCCTGGTTTGTCACAGGCCTCTACGTCCTTTCGCGGGAACCACAGGCTGACTGCCACGAGCGGGAACTAGGCCTCCTTTATAGTTCACATCTCTTGTCGCCGAGCGCGAAATCAGCAGGCCATGCCCGTTCCACTCGTCCCCGCTCGTCAATGAATTCCCCTCGCGCAGGAGCGCTATGAACTCCGACCGCTCGCCGTGAAATCCCGAAGCAAAGCGAGTTACGAAATCGTGACCGCTCACCACCAAAGCCAGAAGATGAGAGAAAAACCACGATAAACCAAAATGTCGGGGAGACGACCGATCACCACGAAACCAAGAAAACAAGAGCACGGAAATGGGTCCGCCTTCCACCAACACCTCCAGGACCCGAGAGAGAAAAGGTCCACCCTCCAATTCCTTTGTATTCAAGGCTCCGACGTCATCCGTGCCTGTTCCACCAATCCCATAGTCCCATCTTCGCAGTCCTTGCGCCAATCAATCCCAGACCAATCACTGCTCATCGGGGCGTGGCCTCCCAGACCTGCCTGCTTGTGTTGCGATGTGACAGCTGCGGCACCAGTGGTATTGTTCAATGTTCCGGTCGCTTTTATTTATCCGGGCGCTATCACCAAGGAATAGATTAATCATAAGGAAAAGAAATCCCGCTGATATGCAGCGGCAAAGATGAAGTAATTTAAGAAGCACAGACAGGCACCAAGACAATACGGACAAGACAATTAAACGACCCACCCGGTATCCCTAGCTAATCCCAAAGGGGAGGGTGAGGGAAGCAAAATAACAAAGGAATATTGGCCAGAATATAAAGTTCCAGCACCGACTGTGCCTCCAACAGGCCGCCCTCGGAGAGATTAATCAAATCCTCAAAAAGCTCACACAGGCCGAGTTCCTCGTCAAAACCTGGACCGCTAGTGCTGCGTTCGTTTTTCGCCTTCCTCCCCCGTCCCGACGCACTCTTCTTCCTCTCACCTCCTCTTCTTTTTTTTCTTTTTTTTTTGTATACATAGTACAGCGGATAAGCTCTCATATTTTAACAAATTGCGCATTTTTTGAGAAAAGCATGAAATTTCTAGCATAGTTAGTATATACCACAAGGTTTATTTTCAGATGTGGAGGGAAGTCAGATTTGACCTCTGAGGACCGTGAGAGGTCAAATCCAAAATGGCCGCCAGTCCACCGGGTCTAATGTTCAAACGTGTTTATAGGTGTCATTTCCAACTAAATTGCGGATGCCCATTCATTTGGTGATACTTTTGAGATCGCCAGAACTCAAGGACATGCATTTAGGTCACGGTCAAGGTCAAATTACGTTAAATATCTATTTTTATGATACTGCAGTTGTAACTGCTATTGGAAAAAGTTCATTTGAACTTTTAAAACTTTATTTTTTCAGGTACAGGGATAGGTACAGAACACCCAAAGACCAGAAATGATGAAAAAAAAGGTGTTTACACTGCAAGGAATGATGCAATAACCTCTGAAAAAATAACTGTAGTTAACCAAGTATGTCCACCAGAGCTTACATTAAATCAAGTGCAATGATGAAAATTGGTAATGATCAAAATCTAACAGTCTCCAGAACAGAAGCACAGTGCAGTGCACTTGAATGCAGCTTTGGCACACTTGCAGCGTCCAGTGCACCCTTTCTTGCAGCCACAGTCGATCAATTCATGGCACGATTTTGATGCTTCAGGAAGAGTGGTCCAAAGAGGCTGCCACCCAGTTGTCTGCTTTGTCCAGCCCCAGTCAGGTGGGTCTGGCATCTCTGGATCCATGACCAATGCCTGGTTACAACAGTTGGCCTGGTAGCAAGTGTGCTTGATGTGCTGCTTGAGTGTTGCCTGGGTTGGAGGAATGTTCTCTAGAGTTCTACACTTCTGTGTGAAGAGCTGTTTCCTGGCATCATTCACTTCCGTGCTCTCACTGGTTCTATCGTACATCAGCACCACAAATCGCTCTAGCAGTAACATTGAGCCTTCACTGACCTCACTTGGCATGCCTAGGAGTTCATTGAAAGCATCATTCACCTCTGGGCATCCCCAATTTAGTTGGAAATGACACCTATAATGTTTTTCTACACTATTTGGTTCCAAAATTAAGCGGGTTTGAACATTAGACTCGGTGGACTGGCGGCCATTTTGGATTTGACATCTCACGGTTCTCAGAGGTCAAATCTGACTTCCCTCCACATCTGAAAATAAACCTTATGGTATGCACTAACTTTGTTTAAAATTTCATGCTTTTCTCATAAAATGCACAATTTTTGTGTTTATCTGCAGCACTAACAAGATCGAGGCTCGTGTAAGAGCTAACATTAATCACAAAAAGACAAACTGACACATAAAACATATGATAAAGGGAGCAGGAGACAAGATAGGGAGAGAGAGGGAAGCACACAAGTACAACATTTGAGAGCAGGGACATCGGGAGATCTGTGGGAGGGAGAGGGCTTGGGGGGGGGGGGCATGAGAAGGGGAGGAGGATGCATGGGAAGAGGGGGGGGGGATTCCTCCCAGATTTTCCTCCCAGAGGTTCTTTCTCTATTCAATTATGTAGAGCTCCAGTGGGAGGGAGATGGTCGATAAGGAAGATTTTTTTTTACTCATTTATTTCAACCCTAATAACTCAGGAAAAAAAGAATAAAAATAAAGTTGAAAAGGAAGGAAGAAAGAAAAGAGCTAATATGGTTTCACAGCCGTCCCGGCATTTCACGTAAGATACACCCTAACTATCACAGCCCAGCCCAGCCCCACGAGTGTAACAACATGCACACACACACATACAGGCACATGCATATACACACATACGGGCACACACACACACACACACACACACACGAACATGCATATACACACACACACATACGGGCACACACACACATACGGGCACACACACACACACACACACACACATACATACACACACACACAGGAACATGCATATACACACACACACACACACACACACACACACAGGAACATGCATATACACACACACACATACACACACATACACACACGAGCACACACACACACACACACACGAGCGCACACACATACATACGGGCACACACTCATATCGGCCTACATACACATGCACACACCAGCTCTGACCTTAGTTACGTCATTGTACACAGTGCATCCTCAATCGTCACCTCACCTTCCCCGATAATTACGTTTGACCAAACAAGGTCATCGATTTCAAAACGAGTGAGAAGAGCAGTTTCGTTCTCGCATATTGGAGAAATAGGTGCGATAGGGTGGAGGTGGCAGCCTGGGTTTCAATCGATTAAACAAGGTGAATGTGAAATGGTGTGTGGCAGATATTCTGTGAGCAACGATCCGATCCGATCCGACCGCACGCGATTAAATTCTCTCGGATAAACAGAGCAGCACGTGCGCGGCCTCGTGCCCAAAATCGCACCAATCGGTACAGGCACAGGTACAGTACAGGTATGCACGGGCGTGTGCAGCATTCATTTGCTGAGAATTATATATGGGTTGTGATTAAATAAATTGGGCTTTCAAGTGCAGGAGTCATGGCGTACGTTACCTGAACTACCAATCGCAACCGGGGCAGTGTTAAATATATAAATAAACACAGTTACATAAGCACTCCGACAATAAGTACTCGTCGGCCTACCTTATCCACTCAACTCCATCACTTTACCCCTCCTCATCCCCCAACACCTCCACGTCTTTCACTTCACAGCTTGACCCCCTCCCAACTCCCCCAATCACCGCCCCACTCCTCCTCCTCAATCCCATCCACTTCTCCCGCCGTTCCCCTCTAATCCCCCTCCCTGTCCTCAAGCAAATAAATGCAGAGATGGAGGTGTGAGGTCTAATGACACTAATGTCTAAGTAACCGCGAACACGGTCTTGAGTGGAAACAATTTGATGAGAATGAAACGACAAAAAGGTGTTTCTACTCACCTAGCTCTGCTTCCAGACTGCGTCGACACCTGAAATAGCACATTGTGCATCAGAGAATCTCAATGTCACAACCGAATGAACAACAATGAAAAGGTGCCGGCGCAATCAGACCTGTCGAGATCAGAATCGACCACACCAGACCCGACCACACCAGACCCGACCCGGCCACACCAGACCAGACCCGACCACACCAGACCAGACCCGACCACACCAGACCAGACCCGAGCACACCAGACCAGACCAGACCCAAACACACCAGACCAGACCCAACCACACCAGACCAGACCAGACCCAACCACACCAGACCAGACCCAACCACACCCGACCAGACCAGACCAGACCCAACCACACCAGACCAGACCCAACCACACCAGACCAGACCCAACCACACCCGACCAGACCAGACCAGACCCAACCACACCCGACCAGACCAGAGTCGAACAAGCGAGACCAGATCCGCCCTGACCCGATCCGACTTGATCTGATCAGACCCGACACAACTTAACCCAAACCAGTGAGACGAGACCTGCCTCGACCAGACCAGACCCAACACGACTTGACCCAAATCAGCGAGACTAGACCATATCCAACGAGACCCGACCCGACATGACTTGACACGAACCAGCAGGATCACACCCAACCCGACACGACTTGACCCGAACCACCAGGATCAGACCCGACCCGACACGACTTGACCCGAACCACCAGGATCAGACTCGACCCGACACGACTTGACCCGAACCAGCAGGATCAGACCCGACACGACTTGACCCGAACCACCAGGATCATACCCGACCCGACACGACTTGACCCGAACCAGCAGGATCAGACCCAACCCGACACGACTTGACCCGAACCACCAAGATCAGACCCAACCCGACACGACTTGACCCGAACCACCAAGATCAGACCCGACACGACTTGACCCGAACCACCAAGATCAGACCCGACACGACTTGACCCAAACCACGAAGATCAGACCCGACACGACACGACTTTACCCAAATCAGCGAGACTAGGCCTGCCTCGACCAGACCAGACCAGATCCGGTGAGACCCAACCCGACACGAGCAGATCCGACCCGGCTCGAGCAGACCCGACCCGGCTCGAACAGTCCCGACCCGGCTCGAGCAGACCCGACCCGGCTCGAGCAGACCCGACCCGGCTCGACCAGACCCGCCCCGGCTCGAGCAGACCCGACCCGGCTCGAGCAGACCCGACCCGGCTCGCTTCCCTCCCGTCGAACCCACCTTTAGGGCGCTCCGCAGGATAGACGGCGAGCGCTTCTTGTCCGAATGGCCGGCCCGGCCCTGCCCTCGTTTCCCGCAGGAAGCCATGCTTGCTCTCTGTCGGTCGGCAGCCTTGTTTGGATCCCTTCCACCCGAGCTACTTTGTATAATTACCCTCCTTGGGCTGCCCGTGGGCTCGGATCCGGCTCGAGTTCAACGTCCCCCTGGTATACCGCTTCTCCGTTCGCTCTGCAGTAAATGATGTAAAAGGGAAACAAGACGCTCTGACCACGGACAGTCCTTGCGATCGTTCTCGAAATCTCGAAGCTCTCTGATCCCCCGGGACGGCGCTCTCTCCCGACACAGCTCCTCCCGATGTCCGTGGGCTCGCTCATTCACTCCCCGTACGGCCGGGGCTCCAGGAACACGAAACGAGGCGCGGAGACCCCACGGCTCGACAACCCGGGTGGTCACCTCGTCCGGCCACCTCGGAAAACTTTCTCACAGTTCGGACTTTTGCGAACATATCGCCGCGGTCTAACTTGCGGAGACCCGAGCTGGCGGCTCCCTCTCCTCCTCTGCGTGAGCGCGTCCCGTGATCCTCGTGTCCCCGCAAGACGCCGTGCTGGAGTCCGACATGCAGCTTCTCGCCGTGTGGAGACGCAATTGCTGCTCACTGCGGATGTTTCCCACGCAGACCCCGCCGATCAGCGCCCACATCGGCCCGTCTTTGGCGACGTCGCTCGACACTCACGTTCATAAAACTAAAAACGTCGCACCTGGCTGCACGTTTATTTACAGAACATCGAGATTCGAGAGGGAACGTGCGTCTTCACAACGAGCAGGTGACTCCTTATTCCTTGAAGCTGGAACACCAGGTGAGGGATTCCATCGAGAGAGGAATTGTGGCTTCACAACGAGCACGTTACGTGACTGTGCTACCTGACCTGCGATTCCACCTGAGCTATCAAGACCCCCCCTTTTCCCAACCAAGCCAGTAGCTGTCGATTTACGTGTCCTTTTTGAGTGGACAATCAATGTACAGGATACGGCAACTGGAAACTCAAGTCGTACCCAAACAAATTCTCCATGACTGTCGCACACGCTCCATCCTTCTGCGGTCTTCCAAGCACTCAGAGGTCATCCTCTTTCAAGCACCATCATTTTGTGGTCTTCCAAGCACCATCCTTCTACAGTCTTCCAAGCACCATCCTTCTACGGTCTTCCAAGCACCATCCTTCTACGGTCTTCCAAGCACCATACTTCTGTAGTCTTCCAAGCACCATACTTCTGTAGTCTTCCAAGCACCATACTTCTGTAGTCTTCCAAGCACCATCATTTTGTGGTCTTCCAAGCACCATACTTCTGTAGTCTTCCAAGCACCATACTTCTGTCGTCTTCCAAGCACTCAGAGGTCATCCTCTTTCAAGCACCATCATTTTGTGGTCTTCCAAGCACCATACTTCTGTAGTCTTCCAAGCACCATACTTCTGTAGTCTTCCAAGCACCATCATTTTGTGGTCTTCCAAGCACCGTACTTCTGTAGTCTTCCAAGCACCATACTTCTGTAGTCTTCCAAGCACCATACTTCTGTCGTCTTCCAAGCACTCAGAGGTCATCCTCTTTCAAGCACCATCCTTCTACGGTCTTCCAAGCACCATCCTTCTGCGGTCTTCCAAGCACCATACTTCTGTAGTCTTCCAAGCACCATACTTCTGTAGTCTTCCAAGCACCATCATTTTGTGGTCTTCCAAGCACCATACTTCTGTAGTCTTCCAAGCACCATTATTTTGTGGTCTTCCAAGCACCATCCTTCTACAGTCTTCCAAGCACCATCCTTCTACAGTCTTCCAAGCACCATCCTTCTATGGTCTTCCAAGCACCATCCTTCTACGGTCTTCCAAGCACCATACTTCTGTAGTCTTCCAAGCACTCAGAGGTCATCCTCTTTCAAGCACCATCATTTTGTGGTCTTCCAAGCCCATCCTTCTGCAGTCTTCCAAGCACCATCTTTCTGTGGTCTTCCAAGCACCATCCTTGTGCGGTCTTCCAAACACTCCAATGTCATCCTCTTCCAAGCACCATCCTTCTGTGGTCTTCCAAGCACCATCCTTCTGTGGGCTTCCGAGCACTCCAAGGTCATCCTCTTCCAAGCACCATCCTTCTGCAGTCTTCCAAGCACCATCCTTCTGCGTCTCTCGCTTTTCGATGATGAGAGTATCATACCTGTACGTGTTCATGAGTTGTGATCATAGTCTGCAAAACATGAGCATTATGTCTGTCCGGTTGCTCCATGTACAAGTTGAAAGCCTATATTTTCTGTTATAAAAATTGCAAATTTTCAAACAATGTGTGAATTCCATGATTCGGACCTGGCATTCACCTGCCATTCTTACTGGATCTTACTGGATTATAGAGACGTGAATCAAGGCTTATTTGCCCCTCGTTACTCCACTGGATCCTCATTGATGGATGGCTCAGGTGCTTCTCCAAATCCGAGTTGAATAATTGGTTGATGAAGATTGCTTTGATGAGATATTCAGGAATCCCATCCCAATTGTTTATGCTCTTTGACAGAGAAAGTATTTTTCCTGATTTCTAGACATTAAGTTGACCAATTCCATGAATTATCTTCATTTTTTTTGTCAGATCACACACGTCCTTCCCTCCGTGAAGCACCATGTTGCATCAGTCTGTCTCCGCTCACGCATGGAGAATACAGAGCAGAGGGAAGAAATAAATTCTACCATTTTTGCTTACGTAATAAATAGATGGTATTGTGTTTTGACCGACAGATGGATAGACACCATACTGAGTTGTAATATTCAAGAGTTGGTTTCACTATTAGTGGGGCGGCTTAGCCCAAATATTCAAAAGAATTGTGCATTTTGTGATACAAGCACCAAATTTGGCACAAATGTACATTAATATGTTGCGAACATTTTCAGATATTGGGCCACTTGAAATTCTCTCTTTATGTCCGCCATATTGGATTTCAAAATGGCCGCCACTTGAAATCTACATTTGCTATTATCTCTGGACGTAATGCAGCTATTGACTTGATTCTGGTATCTAAATGTATGTTTTTGGGGGCAAGGAATCCAATGGTACCAATTTCAACTTAATATTATCTATCTATCATGCGGGCACACACCAAGGGGAGAGACATCCTGATGGCATTTGAAGAAGATGTCGGTGCTGCTCTTGCCAAAGCCTGCGAGCTGGACAGTGATAGTGATGCAGTCCATCTTGCCCATGCTGCACAGATTGTTCGCCGTCACATGTTTGGAGAAGCCAAGCCCTTCACAGGATTCCCTGAAGTATGTCAAGAAGAATCTGTGCCACCGTTGCTGCTTGCCCTAGTCAGTATGATCCTAGAGGGACCCAGCATCAAGGAACAGATGGCAGACACTAACCCTGCAGCAATTGCCACAGCTCAGATACTGAAGTTCAACAGCATCAAACACAAGCGAACACGTGGCACCACATCATCCACCAGTGTCAGGCACAGTGTTGCACAGGAGACCCCACTTCCAATATACATAGGGATGATGCTGCATGCTCATACACGCAAGAAGGAATTGGTCGACAGACTGTCACACCTTGGCCTGAGCATCTCCTATGATAGAGTGCTCCAGCTCTCAGCACAGATGGGCAACAGTGTCTGCCAACAGTTTCACAGAGAACGAGTGGTCTGCCCTCCGAAGATGCGTGGCAAAGTGTTTACAACTGCCGCTGTAGACAACATAGATCACAACCCCAGTGCAACAACATCAAAGGACTCCTTCCATGGTACCGCTATCTCCCTCATACAACATCCTTCTTACACTGGTGAAGGAGTGGATCGGAGTATCGTCATTGTTGGAGGATCTGGGGATGCACGGTCCAAGACAGTCGCCCCCTTGCCGCACTACTACACTGATGTACCCCCTGTCACTAGCAGCATCAAGAAGTCGCCTGTCCCAGCTGCAAAAGTGGCGTCATTGACCAGAGGAGACTTCAAACAGCAGACTGATGAAGAATACCAATGGCTAGGCAATGCAAAGCGAGTCCTGGAAGACAACACTGGTACAGTGGACAATGACAACACATCTTGGGCTGCATTTCATGCCAGCCGACAGCCACCAGATGCTCGAGTCATCTGCCCCACGTCGCTGCTTCCACTCTTCCTGGAGAATGCCCACACAGTGGCCATGATCCGGCACTCAATGGACGTCGTGAAGAATGCTGTGGAACACCTGAATCCTGGACAGACACCAGTGGTCACCGTTGATCAGCCACTGTTTGCTTTGGCCAAGCAGATACAGTGGAAGTGGCCAGAGAGCTATGGTGAAGACCAGATAGTGGTGATGTTTGGTGGCCTCCACATAGAGATGGCGGCACTGAGGACACTGGGGGACTGGCTGAAAGGGAGTGGTTGGGTGCAAGCACTTGTGCAAGCCGAGATTGCGACAGCAGGGATAGCAGACTCATTCCTGCGAGCATCCCATGTCTTGCGCACAAGAAGAGCACATCAAGTGACTGCAGCAGCACTGTACATCCTGCAACACCGTGCCTACAACCACTACTGTCTGGGAGAAACCAGGGATGCAGAGGACCTTCCGGAGTTTGAAGACTGGTGTTGCCAGAGAGGAGAAGACATCCCCCAGTTTCACTACTGGGCAACCGTGCTGGAACTAGAACTGTTGGTTCTAGTGTATGTGCGTTCTCTCAGGCAGGGATCGTTAATGATGTACCTCGATGCTCTGACAGAGCTGGTCCCCTGGTTCCATGCACTGGATCACACCCACTATGCTAGGTGGATACCAGTGCACCTGAAGGACATGGCCGAACTCACCATCAAACACCCAGATGTAGCCAGGAAATTCAGGGAAAGCCACTTCACCGTTCAGAAAACACAGAGGGTGTTCTCTTCAATCCCGATTGACCAGGCACATGAGCAGAATAATGCCTGCATCAAAGGAGACGGTGGAGCAGTTGGGCTCACTGACAACCCTAGTGCCCTACGTCGCTGGATGGTTGCGGGACCAGAAGTTGCCAGGGTGATCGAAGAATTCCAGGATGGGAACCAACACTGGAGACGGCAAACAGCAGACACACGTCATCATGATCAGACGCCAAGTGTACAGGCCTCATTTGTGAAAGATGTTCGCTCTCTCGTCGGTGTCATAGAGGAGATGGGCAACCCATTCGAGGAGGAGAGTCAGGATGTAGTCAAACTGGACACAAAGGAGATCGCAGATCCTGCTGCTGTGGAGACCGTGATTAATGCCAAGAGGATTGGCCAAGAGCAGTTCGAGGCTTTCACCAGAGAGTGTCTGTTGGACAGAACAAAGGCAGTGGACGCACCCATTCCTCGTAACAAGCTGAAGGTGTTCAGCACTTCCACTCCAAGAAGCCAGAGCAAAGGTCAGCAACAGCTCGCCTCCATCAAGAATGACCGTGAACTCTTCGCACGCCTGTACATTGGCTGCCAGACGAGGGATGGAAACCTTGAGGAGTTCTTTTGTCACGAGAATCAGGCATGTCCTCCTGCATTGTCTGATGGTGGAAGCCTCTGCACTGGTACCAAGAGTGATCTCCTCACATGCTTGGAAGAAGTCTCCGACGCAAAGACAGAGACTCCTGTCACGACCTGTATTGTGCTTGATGGAGCAGCCATCGTCCAGATGCTGAAGCCGGCTGCATCAAAGACCTTTGAAGAGTATGCACAACAGATCTTCATCCCATATATGTCCACGAAGCTGCAAACAGTGTTACGCCTGGATCTGGTCTGGGATACTTACCTTGCTGATTCACTGAAAGGTAGTACACGTGCAAAGCGGGGACAAGGTGTGCGGAGACGTGTGGTGGCTGCCGCAGCCATACCAGGAAACTGGCAGAACTTCCTACGAGTGGACAGCAACAAGACCGAGCTGTTCAGGTTCCTCTCAGCAGCTCTCATGGAATGGTTTGACCAGGAGGACAAGCAACTCGTCATTACTGATGGAGAGGCAGTGCTCAGCAAGCCACTACTGCCAGATCTGACCTCACTCGCCCCATGTAACCATGAAGAGGCTGACAGTCGGATGTTGCTGCATGCATCTCACGCAGTCCAGCATGGACACCATGCAATACTCATCCGGACTATAGACACCGATGTTGTGGTGCTGGCAGTGTCCCTGGCACAGGAGTTGCAACCAGAAGACAAACTGTGGCTGGCATTCGGAACAGGCCAGAGTTTCCGATACCTAGCAGCACACGAAATAGCAGCTGGATTGGGACGAAAGAAGGCTCGTGCACTGCCAATGTTCCACGCTCTAACTGGATGCGACACTGTGTCTAGTTTTCATAGACATGGCAAGAACACTGCGTGGGCAGTCTGGACGGTACTGCCAGAACTCACTGAGGCGCTGCTGCTGCTGTCCTCTGCACCTCGTGACATACCAGACGATGCAATGCGCATCATCGAGAGGTTCGTGATCCTGTTGTATGATCGAACCAGCAAATGCACAGACATTGACAAGGCCAGGAGGAAACTCTTCGCAAGGAAGAACAATGTGCAGCTCATCCCTCCAACGAAGGCAGCTCTGGAGGAACATGTCAAGAGGGCAGTGTATCAAGGTGGACATGTGTGGGGTCAGATACTGCTGCCAGCACCAGAGCTCCCTCCACCAACCAACTGGGGTTGGTCAAGGACTGGAGAAGGACAGTACACACCTTACTGGACCAGGCTAACTGAGGCAGCTCACAGCTGCATTGAGCTGGTTTCTTGCAAGTGCAAGAAAGGGTGTGTGAGGCGCTGCAAGTGCAAAAAGGCTGCCCTTCAGTGCACAGCCCTCTGTGTGTGTGAAGGGGACTGCACATGACGATGAGTCAACAACATACATGTACTTGTGGCAATGCTGAACTTGTTAACATGACACTGTTTATGTACACGTATCTTCAGTACCGGTATATACCTAGCCTCAGATACCAGTACACCTAGCCTCAAATACTAGACCATGTAGCATGTCAGTATTATACCTAAGACATTTACAGAACTAAGACATTCTTTTCAAAGTATTGTGTTGAATCCAATATTTGCCTAGATAATTTCCAAATAAAATTATATAACAGACTGTGATAGATAATATTAAGTTGAAATTGGTACCATTGGATTCCTTGCCCCCAAAAACATACATTTAGATACCAGAATCAAGTCAATAGCTGCATTACGTCCAGAGATAATAGCAAATGTAGATTTCAAGTGGCGGCCATTTTGAAATCCAATATGGCGGACATAAAGAGAGAATTTCAAGTGGCCCAATATCTGAAAATGTTCGCAACATATTAATGTACATTTGTGCCAAATTTGGTGCTTGTATCACAAAATGCACAACAGGTTTGCTATGCTGCTACACTAATAGTTTTGTACAATTGGAGCAGCCCTTTCTTCTCTATAGCTGAAAATGATCTTTAGATTATTCCGAGTTTCATATTCGCTCTCTTCGCTACGTCTTGATGCAGAAGGCTTTGCGATAGTCCATCTCTCTTGTCTAATATTTGAGAACTTCCAAGAGTTGTGTGGAACAGGATCTACCAATGCCCAAACCGTGCTGGTTGTCATTTTAGGAGGTTGTTGTACTCTAGGTGTTGTACCAGCACCTGCATCTTCTGCATTATCATGCATACATCTAAGGTCAGACTAACACGTCTGTAGTTTGAACGGTCACTCTTCTTTCCCTTCTTGTACATATAGGGTACTAAACCACAGCTTGCTTCCACACCTGTGGGACACTTCCCTTCTTCGTTAGCTTCGTGAAAATGACTTGGAGTGGTTTTAGAGATTTCCTGTTGACATTCTGTCAGTAAGTAGTCTTGAGTGCATGTGCATGCCATATGGGCCTGGAGATTTGTTGGTATCTAGTTGAGCTAGACGGTTGTCCACTTCTTAGTCCGTTATTGTCCCCCGTCGCACCGCGGAGCGAAAGGGGGACTATGGTTTTCCCTCCGTCCGTGTGTCGGTCCGTCCGTGCGTGCGGGCGTGCGTGCGGGCGTGCATAAGCGAAGGACCGTCTTCGAATTTGGTGTGTGGGTGCAACCCACGTCAAAATCCAAGATGGCCGCCGCCATGTATGTCTGATGCCATGTATGTCTGAACCTTGTGAGCTGAATATCTTGAAAAATAAGCGAAGTACCAACTTCTAATTTGGTGTGTGGGTGTATCTCGGCACAAGGAAGAACGCGATTGAAAATTGGGTCGCCACGTCAAAATCCAAGATGGCCGCCACCATAATATGTCTGATCCTTGTGAGCGAAATATCTTGAAAAACAAGCATTCTGAGTATTGCGCTGCAATACATGTCCCCTACCGGCAGTCTGTCATCCGGAAAACTGTAGGGAAAATTACCAAGGGTTATTTACCCAGAGATTCTGAATCGTTCCCAATCGCTAATTACCTCAGGACGGGCTCACCTGTGATTCGCACTCGGGACTTCGATTTATACACCTTGCAGACAGGTCAGCAGAAGCACGAGAAAATACGTTGTTGATAAAGAACCTTTTGAGTCGCTAAATATCAGTAATTTATTATATTTTCCGGTTCATGATCAATGATCGATGTGTATATATATATGTTGCTCGGCTTGGCTCCACCCTTCCCGAAAGCGCGCGCTGTTGACGTTCGCGAGACGAGGCTGAGGGCGCATGGTGCGGCTTGAGGAGAACTCTAGAATAAACAAGAGATATCCATTTTTATTTTTATTTTTTTTCGTTTAATTAACGATATCTGCCAAACCACGCGCCCTGTCACAAATTCCAAAAGGACATTTTAGTAGATTGACATGCTGAACAGATCTGTGAAGTTTCCCCTCGATAGGATCAAAAATGAGGGAGGAGCTCGGTTTTAAAGGTTCATGCTTAAAAACGTCATAACTCTGAAACCATGTGACGCATGACGTCATGCTCGCTGACTTTTATGTTCGTCATGGGTATGCAATTCTGCCTGCAAAGTTTGGCCTCGATCTGTTCAGCCGTTGCAGAGAAAAAGGGGTTTTCGTGTTTTCACGAAAAACAATATGGCGGCCGAACCACGTGACTTGTGACGTCATAATTACCATTGAAATATTCTACACACAGAGTCCCTCATATAGTGAAAATTTGATCTCAATCGGTCCTATTATTGCAGAGAAAATCTTTTTTAAAAGAAATTAAAACTTAAAATGGCAATGAGTTAAGGATCATCAGAATTATCAGAATTACCAAAGTTCAAAGTGCCATAACTTTGTTAAAAAAGATCGAAACGCCGTGAAGTTCGAACCTGACCTGTAACTTATCATGAGGAAACCATGTGCCAAGTTTGAAATCATTAGCATTAAGCGTTTAGAAAAAAAGTCCGGAAAACTGTTCTTTGCGTGACGGACTGACGGACTGACAGACTGACGGACTGACAGATTGACGGACGGAGGGACGGCGTGCAAACCTATAGTCCCCTCCGGTGTACACCGGTAGGGGACTAATAAGCGAAGTACCAACTTCTAATTTGGTGTGTGGGTGTATCTCGGCATAAGGAAGAACGCTATTGAAAATTGGGTCGCCACGTCAAAATCCAAGATGGCCGCCACCATAATGTGTCTGAACCTTGTGAGCGAAATATCTTGAAAAACAAGCATTCTGAGTATTGCGCTGCAATACATGTCCCCTACCAAAGTTCAAAGTGCCATAACTTTGTCAAAAATGATCGAATATGCAAATTTATGCACGGTTGATGCTGGTTTTCAAACTTGATCTGAGGTAAGCTGAGACACGTGTGTCACGCCTCGCCTCGTTGATAAGCCCGCAACGTCGCTCCGTGGAGCGGCCTGCACGTATTGCACTGTGTGAATTATATAAATTATTACCAACTCATGGTCTGACGTACTAGCGATTCAAGAGATAGCCATTTTTTTATGGCACATTGGAGAAGCCAATGCGAGGTTTCTTCTTCCTCAGCTTGTCACAACTCTGTCAAATGCGATCGAGTTAAAAAAGTCAGAATTTGACCAAATCTGTTTTATTCGTTTGTTAATATACCTCAGCTATTGACAAATCTTAAATTAGAATTTTATTTCATGTTAAAATGACCGCGACAGGTCGTGTCCAACGATGCTTTCAGTCTGTACATGTGATAAATAATTAAATCCGCACACTTGACGCCTCTTCTTCTTCACGCAATAACAACTTATAGCTTCCAGACCGTACATCCAATCATCTTGAAATTTTGCACACTCGATACTCTTCATGACTTCTACTATAGTGTGAAGTTTCACGTCGATCAATAAAGCGATTCAAGAGATATCCATTTTAAAAAAATATTTTCGTTTAATTAACGATATCTGCCAAACCACGTGAGCTATCGCAAGTTCCAAAAGGACATTTTAGTAGACTGACATGCGGAACAGATCTGTGAAGTTTCCCCTCGATTGGATCACAAATGAGGGAGGGGCTCGGTTTTAAACGTTCACGCTTAAAAACGTCATAACTCTGAAACCATGTGACGCATGACGTCATGCTCGCTGACGTTTTTGTTCGTCATGGGTATGCGATTCTGCCTGCAAAGTTTGGCCTCGATCTATTCAGCCGTTGCAGAGAAAAATGGGTTTTCGTGTTTTCACGAAAAACAATATGGCGCCAGAACCACGTGACCTGTGACGTCATAATTACCATTAAAATATTCTACAGACCGAGTCCCTCCTATGGTGAAAATTTTATCTCAATCGGTCCTATTATTGCAGAGAAAATCTTTTTTAAAGGAAATTAAAACTAAAAATGGCACTGAGTTAAGGGTAATCAGAATTATCAGAATTCCCAAAGTTCAAAGTGCCATAACTTTGTTTAAAAAGATCGAAACGTCGTGAAGTTCGAACTTGATCTGTAACTTATCATGAGGAAACCATGTGCCAAGTTTGAAATCATGAGCATTAAGCGTTTAGAAAAAAAGTCCAGAAAACTGTTCTTTGCGTGACGGACTGACGGACTGACAGACTGACGGACTGACAGACTGACGGACTGACAGACTGACGGACGGACGGAGGAACGGCGTGCAAACCTCTAGTCCCCTCCGGTGTACACCGGTAGGGGACTAACAAGCATTCTGAGTATTGCGCTGCAATACATGTCCCCTACCAGCAGTCTGTCATCTGGAAAAGTGTTGGGGAAATTACCAAGGGTTATTTACCCAGAGATTCTGAATCGTTCCCAATCGCTAATTACCTCAGGACGGGCTCACCTGTGATTCGCACTCGGTACTTCGATTTATACACCTTGCAGACAGGTCAGCAGAAGCACGAGAAAATACGTTGTTGATAAAGAACCTTTTGAGTCACTAAATATCAGTAATTTATTATATTTTCCGGTTCATGATCAATGATCGATGTGTATATATATGTTGCTCGGCTTGGCTCCGCCCTTCCCGAAAGCGCGCGCTGTTGACGTTCGAGGGACGAGGCTGAGGGCGTGCGGTGCGGCTTGAGGAGAACTCTGGAATAAACAAGAGATATCCATTTTTTAAAAACATATTTTCGTTTAATTAACGATATCTGCTAAACCACGAGCCCTATCGCAAATTCCAAAAGGACATTTCAGTAGATTGACATGCTGAACAGATCTGTGAAGTTTCCCCTCGATTGGATAAAAAATGAGGGAGGAGCTCGGTTTTAAATGTTCATGCTTTAAAACGTCATAACTCTGAAACCATGTGACGCATGACGTCATGCTCGCTGACGTTTTTGTTCGTCATGGGTATGCGATTCTGCCTGCAAAGTTTGGCCTCGATCTGTTCAGCCGTTGCAGAGAAAAAGGGGTTTTCGTGTTTTCACGAAAAACAATATGGCGGCCGAACCACGTGACCTGTGACGTCATAATTACCATTAAAATATTCTACAGACCGAGTCCCTCCTATGGTGAAAATTTTATCTCAATCGGTCCTATTATTGCAGAGAAAATCTTTTTTAAAGGAAATTAAAACTAAAAATGGCACTGAGTTAAGGATCATCAGAATTATCAGAATTCCCAAAGTTCAAAGTGCCATAACTTTGTCAAAAATGATCGAAACGTCGTGAAGTTCGAACTTGATCTGTAACTTATCTTGAGGAAACCATGTGCCAAGGTTGAAATAATTAGCATTAAGCGTTTAGAAAAAAAGTCCGGAAAACTATCCTTTGCGTGACGGACTGACGGACTGACAGACTGACGGACTGACGGACGGAGGGACGGCATGCAAACCTATAGTCCCCTCCGGTGTACACCGGTAGGGGACTAATAAGCGAAGTACCAACTTATAATTTGGTGTGTGGGTGTATCTCGGCATAAGGAAGAACGCTATTGAAAATTGGGTCGCCACGTCAAAATCCAAGATGGCCGCCGCCAGGTATGTCTGAACCTTGTGAGCGGAATATCTTGAAAAATAAGCGAAGTACCAACTTCTAATCTGGTGTGTGGGTGTATCTAGGCATAAGGAAGAACGCTATTGAAAATTGGGTCGCCACGTCAAAATCCAAGATGGCCGCCTTGCGTCTTCCATTTTGTCAACTCGCATCACTTCACCGACGGGGGACCTAGGCGTAACGCTTGTTCAATCTCCGTTAGAGCAGCATCTACTGTACTTTCCATGAATGGAATTTCTGTTCCGTCCTCTATTGTGTACAAACTTATGAAAAATGCGTTTAGAACATCTGCTTTTTCTTGCCCATTACTTACCCCGAATACCATCTGATTTCTGCAAATCAGGAATGCCAGCTTCATTCTTCATTTGACTTTTTCACCTAACTCCAGAAGATTTCTGGATTTTCTTTAACCTCCTTGCTCTCTTGTTCTCAGTCACATTTGGCTTGCTTTACTGCTGATGTTGAATTGTACCACTGCCATCGAAGGTGGGAGGAGGTTATGTTTTCACCTCTGTCTGTCTTGTCTGTTACTTGTGTTACGGATTCGTCACTTCCGTTGTTGTGGTTTTCATCCACTGTAAACATTTTTGATTCCATGTACTATTATTGTTTTCAAAAGGTTTATTGTGTATGAACTGTTTTCAAAAGGTGAAAAAGTTAGTGTTAAAAGAAACCGGAAACCGGATCGGGAACCGGACGACGACGAAGAAGAGGAAGAGGGAAAAGAAGGCGGGGCGAGTGGAGTCAGACAAGAAGCATAGTTGCTTTGCGGTCTGGAGCGAACATTGGTGAGCAAGAGTCACGAGTGAACTTTGGGTTTCCCAGGAAAGGGATTCCTGTGACAGAGTTGTTATCGCTGTGACAGATTCACCTGCGTGTCAGGTTTTGCGATCGATTCCGAAGAGAATCCTCGTCGTGCCGTTACGTCTCGAGTACGGGCCGTCGGCCATTTTGACTCGCGCGCTTTGTGCGTTGAGCAAAGTTTCTTTGCTTCGCTTCAGCCGTTCTCACCGCATTCAGACGTTTATCTGGTATGTGTGTGTGTGCAATGCGGATTTTGAAGGTAAATCTGAGGTTCGCCGACTGTGAGCCGTGAACCATCCATACCCGAGGGTGTGATTTCCCAGTCGCCTGGAGGGCGCCTTTGGATTTCCCAGTTGCCTTGAGGGCGCCTTGGTGCAGCTTTGGCCGTGTGACTGTGACTGTCATCCGAACGGGATTCTGGTCTCGATGAGACATCGTTCTAACGATCGCTGGAGCGGATCGACTTTGGCTTGAAGCCAGAATCAACTTTGGTTTGAAGCAGGGAAAGAGACATTGGGAATGTTCTTGGTTCACTCACTTGGAGCACAGTGAGTTATATGTTACGAAACTGATGGTACCATCATAGTATATATATTGATTGTACTTTTGATTACTATTATTGTTGTACTGTTATTCTCGTGTGATCTTAATACAATATTTGTTTGTTGGTAACAATTGGTATGGCTTCACCATTGATCTTTGACATACAGAATAACACATTTTTCTGCCGTGACTCCTCTCGGGGCTCGGAGGTACACCGTGACCAGGGGCTTGGGGAGGAGCACGTAACACTTGCAAAGATCGAAGAAATTTTTTTTTCGAAGCAAAGATCGAAAGTATATTGGTCGGTCGACTTTGTTATCCTGTCTGTTTGTTTGTTTGTCACTCGCCTATGGCCTATAGGTCACGATTCTAAACCCATCGTCATGAAACTTTAACACGTTCTAGAGGCAGTCACAAATGAGAAGTTACAAAAACCCGCATATGGAGATAACAACCAATAAGTTAATAGTCAAATAACAATAAGTCAAAAGTCATCTTGAGGTCAAATTTCTAAAATCGTCATTTTTCATCTGATTGGCTTGAAAGTTGAACAGCATTTGCATATTGAATCACTGAATTGGGAAACCAAGTATTTTTTTCGGTCAAAAGGTCAAAGGTCAACTCAAGGTCAAACTTCTATTTTTTCCTGGGCATGGTTTACAAACTTACTGTGTATGTGTCAACTCACGGTCAAAAATATTCAATTTTCATCCGATTGACCTGAGCTTTGATTAAGATCTTCAATTTTAATCTTAATGAAATGGACAATTTGATGTATCCATGGCGACTTTTTTGGGGTTGATTTGGGGGGATAACAACTGTACTTTGTAATGGGGGGTGATTTGGGGGGGGGGGTGGGGCAGGGTTGGAGATTTTGCAAGTATCATGCCTTGCATGACATCTTGTTTGTTTGTTGCTTGCGAAGTTGAAGAATCACAAGTATATTGGTTGGTCTGGCCTGTTATTCTCTCTGTCTGTCGGTTTGTCAATTGCCTACACGTCACATTTATACTCAGATCTTCACAAAATTTCACCACCTGCTCGAGGTAGCGAAAAGCTGGAAGCCTATTGTTTTTGAAGTCAAAAGGTCAACAGGTCAAGGTCACAAGTTGTTTATTTTCAACTGATTCACTTGATATCTATGTATAACTAGCGGAGCCTACCAACCACTTTGCCGATGGACGAATTGTTTGGGGGAGGGGGCGCCGCTGCCATATTTCGCCGAGTGAGCTTGAGTCGAGAGGGCGAATGTACGGGTTGGGAATGTACGGGTCTCCCTTCCCCCACCCGGCAACGCCGGTACTGGAGGGCGTCACAGGATCGGTGAGTCTCCAAAATCCGCTTCGTGCTGTTGCGAAGATTCAGGACGATGTCGCGATTGTTGTGCTGCTCTCCGACCATGAGAACTGCAACGTCATTGTTGACTGGCCCTCCCCTTCCTCCCCCCTTCCTCCTCCGTCCTCTCCTCCCTTCCCCCTCCACCCTACCGCCTCCCCTACTCCCCTCCCCCTCCCTTTTCCCCCTCCCCTTCCCCTCCCCCTCCCCTTACCCCTCCCCCTCCCCCCACCCCTCTCCTCTCCCATCCCTCCCCCTCCCCCCCTCTCCTCCCCTCCCCCCTCACCCCTCACGTTTATACACGGAATGCCGGGTACTTCCCCCCCTCTTCTCCCCTCCCCTCCCCCCTCTCCTCCCCTCCCCCCCCCCCGTTACCCTCCCCTCCTCTTCCCCCTCCCCTCCCCCGCCCGGCAATGCCGGGTACTTCTGCTTATATAAAACTGAAACACACAGGTGGACGGTGAACCCTCGTTGAGGTGAAGTTGTAGTCGAACCCTGTGAGTATGTCCATTAATTACGTACTGTCGAACCCTGTGAGTATGTCTATTAATTACGTACTGTCGAACCCTGTGAGTATGTCTATTAATTACGTACTGTCGAACCCTGTGAGTATGTCTATTAATTACGTACTGTCGAACCCTGTGAGTATGTCCATTAATTACGTACCGTCAAACCCTGTGAAGGCACAAATGTTGGCGATCTCGGATTGGTCATCCTCAAAGCACCATGCTTCCTCCCAAGGAAATCCCTAAGCAGACTATTTATTGTTAAATTGGTTAAAAATGCTTGACTTGTCGATTCCTTATTCAAACTGCAAAGTGTTCCATTCCAAGGGGTGTATCCATTGTGGGGTCACTCAAGGCGTGAGCAGAGGTGTCCATTCTACTCCCTCATGGGAATGCGGGCATGCATAAAATTTTAAATAAAAAAATAATTACGCACACAGGTATGTCAACTTCGCAAAACCCATATGCGAGGCCCTTGGTGAATATGAAGAACCAAGCAATAATGTAATTTTTAGGTTTAACAAATACCAAACGAAAATCTATTATAATAAATAGAGGTTGTATGGCTGTATCTATGTCGCCAATATTCACTCGTCAATTGGTCATGGCGCTGACCAATTGCAATTGGGTGTGCCCGGTTTTCCCAGCACCATTATTCATGTCTATTGTCATCACAGCTTTCGGCGTCGGTAAACAACAGTCCATCTAGGTGGTGCTGCATCTTTATCACACGCTTTCCTCACCTTGTGACTCATCATATTCTTCTCGATTCTTCCATCTTCTGCCAGCAGTGGTTATAATATTGGTTATTTCAGTGCCGTGACTTTATTACACGGTTTCCTCATGATATGGTGTATGACATGTTGTGATCATTAAAATTTCATGATATGCTGTATGATATGCTGTGATCAATAAAATTTCATGACATGGAGTATGATATGTTGTGATCACTAAAATTTCATGACATGAAGTATGATATGTTGTGATCGCTAAAATTTAATTAAATTGAGTATGATATGTTGTGATCAATAAAATTTCATGATATGGAGTATATGTTGTGATCACTAAAATTTAATGACATGGAGTATGACATGTTGTGATCACTAAAATTTAATTAAATTGAGTATGATATGTTGTGATCAATAAAATTTCATGATATGGAGTATATGTTGTGATCACTAAAATTTAATTAAATTGAGTATGATATGTTGTGATCAATAAAATTTAATGACATGGAGTATATGTTGTGATCAATAAAATTTAATGACATGGAGTATATGTTGTGATCACTAAAATTTAATGACATGGAGTATATGTTGTGATCAATAAAATTTAATGACATGGAGTATATGTTGTGATCAATAAAATTTCATGATATGGAGTATGACATGTGATCAATAAAATTTATTTTAAAAATGACAAAAAATATAAAGTGCATGTCCAAGAATGTGCCGCAGCACATTTCCCACTGAAGGTGGGCCAAGAAAATTGTCTTTTTATTGATTAACAAGATTGAGTTGATTACAAGCCAAGTAACAAGCCAAGCCAAGAAGGGAAAGTGGCTACACAGGGTATGAGCAATTGGTTTCTCAAAACAAAAGAGGAAACAAGAGCCGCACTTTAGATTTCCAGAAATTATGTTTAGTCCAGTGAATGTGCAGGGCGAAATATACAAGGAAATAAAGATACAACATTACAACAACAAAATTCTGTTTGCCACCTCATTTTGCTTGGCTGCTGGCAGTATATCGAGAATATCGAGCCTTGGTTTACTTTGAAAGACAACGATCTCCTGCCCGCCTGAAGCTATGACTGCACATGAGACTGCTTTCGCTAAGCTATACTTAATGGGAATTCGACAGCCTATTCTGAAACATTCGTTGAGTCACTTCATGGCTTCTTGCCGGTTGTAGCACAAAGCTAGCCATGCATGACAAAGCCTGAAATGACCCATATACACATCCTGCCTACATCACACCATAACCACATTACCATCAATACTGAAATATCAATCAGAATGCAATACAATATGACTAATAATTAAGTCCTTGGACTGATGCATAACATTTTAAATAAAAAAAACGGTTTTTCCCCATGAATGTTCTGAATTTTTTCATGAATATTTTTTCCCCATGAAATCACAGTTTTTCCAAAAAAATAAAAATCTTTGAAACCGACATTTTAAAAAATCGAGGGTTAAGGAAGATTGAGATACCAAATGGGGAAAATAGGAGGCAACATAGACAGCAATGTGGCAATATAACCAGGGGGTGAAAGACAATTTAAAAAAAGAGGGGAGAGCGAGATAAAGTAAAGGAAGGGATGAAACACAGTAACCAGCATTTTAAAAAAATCTTTGGAATACTTAGTCGAGGCTCATATAAGAGCTAAAATGGTTGCATGTAAGATGGTTAAGATGTTTGGTTTGGATGTATACAAGATGGTTTGATGGAAATGGAGAGGTTGACGATGTAAGGGATAATGAGGTGGAAAGATATTGTGTCCATGCATGGGGGAGGGGATGGTGGTGTACATCCAACTTGAAGAGGGAGGGAGACTGGATTTTGTGAGTTTAACTCGGAGAAGGATAAGAGAAGAATCCAGGAATCCAGGGGGAACTATTTTTCGTGGTCTGACTTTGAACCACAGAGGAGACCAATTTAGTGGCTGGTTTTATTGTCCAGTATATGATCCTGAGGTCTTAAATAATCTATAGTATTGCAGCAGTTATTAGCCTTACCCCACCAAAGGGGATGCGACACTATTGGAATGTGTGTGTGTGTGTGTGTGTGTGTGTGTGTGTGTGTGTGTGTGTGTGTGTGTGTGTCGTTGGTTGTTATCTCCATATGCACGTTTCAAAAGGTGGAACGGAGCTCTCCCAGATCTCAAAGTGTCCACCTTTGTGTGTGTGTATATTGTCGCGTGATTGCCCCTTGGTTAAGACCGGGGAATCGCAGATGGAAACGAGCTTAGCGAGGCATCCGGGTCAATGGTGGATTTCCTATACACGTGCAGGAGGAAGGAGGGAAGAGGAAGAAGCGGCGAGCTTTTACCTGACTCGATCTCGCCGGCAGCTCCGATCCTGTAGGAAATGAACTCAAACGGGCAACGGCTTTATGTACAATGAAAATAAATGAGGCTTTATTGCCACGGATGCCAATAACAATGAAACGCACCAGAAAATAACTATGATTCCTATTTGGGACGCCCCCACACCAGACTTAAACATGGAACAAAGGAGAATTTACAAAAGGAACCGCATCGTGTGGTGTAAGCTTATCTCTGTCTGGCAGTGTCAGGGATCATCAGGGATGATGGTTCTGGGATGGATGGATAGCTCTGGTCGGCAGGAAGAAAGGCCTTGATAAAACCTCTCGCACCAAGCGAGCGAGCAGCGTGCACCCCGCTTCACCGGCCGTGGAATGCCCTCCCAAATTCGGCATGAAGCTGCGATGCACCCTCGGGTCAGAAAGGAGAGAAGGTCGAGGTGAACAAAAGCGTAAGTGAACAGGGTCGGAGCAGAGGAATTGTGAGGGCAGGAACGAACGAGGTACAGGCACTCAGGTCTCTTCGACGAACAGGGACGAGAGAGCGAAAATGTCGGTCTCCTTCACTTTTTATCAATCTCTCTTGACGTCATCTCTCTCTCTCTCTGCCAATCCCTGCCGGCCAACATTACAAGCTCAACCCTCCACCAATGGCCGCATCACCTCTCTCTCATGCCATTCGTCAGTGGCCAATCAGTATGCCGCTTTCTTTGCTCTTGCTTCACCAATCCCAGCGAGCTGCTTCTTGCTTTTGCCATGACCAATCACCAGTCCTCTCCCACTCCGCCAATCGGCGGCCCTCGTCCTGTGGTGTCTTCCTTCTACCAATCCTTCACAAGGTGGGCGTGGCCTCAGCCTGCCTGAGCTCGATATGTGTTGCCATGCCAGCTGGTGATGTGGCTGGCTGTAGTTGCATCGGCAGTGCCCCGAACTGGCTTCCGGTGGGTTTATGGTTATTGTGGCGGAGGGGGGATTTAAGTAGGGTGTGGTGTGCTAATGGGCCTAGCTAATGTCTATGGGTGCGTTGCCATACTGGACACAGGTATGATCACAGAGGGAACGGCACACCAGGGAATTAGCCTAATCCCTACAACTATTTAACACACGATCATCCTCATATGATCACAGGTACACACTTGATCCGACAAACCGGGCTAACAGGACTTATTACATCGAGATTGTTCTAACTCGACAGACGAAGCATGATACCGATGCAGATCTACCTGGATCTAGATATTCCCTACCCACCGACATAACAATATGTATGAGTGTGTGCACATATATACATGTATATATATATATATATATATATATATATATATATATATATATATATATATATATATATATATATATATATATATATATATACATACATACATATATATATATATATATATATATATATATATATATACATATATATATATATATATATATATATATATATATACATATCTATCTATATATATAAAACACAGTTTGTGTGTGTGTGTGTGTGTGTGTGTGTGTGTGTGTGTGTGTGTGTGTGTGTGTGTGTGTGTGTGTGTGTAATGTTACCGGTAGACTCCTAAACGGAGAGGCTCACAGACTTGATATTTGGCACAAACATGGCCATTGAGCCTGGGAAGAACATGGTCGACCTAAAAATCTATTTCATAATATTTTAAAACCATATTTTTACCTCAGCGCATTTCAGCGAGGAATATTATGACCGGAATGGCAGAGCAGCACGCTGATTCGCTCAGAGCGATCACGTGATGTTCCTTGCCACCATTAACTCAGTTACGCGTTCGCACATATTTCAGAGCGAAAAGCGATTCCGTTTTTTCACATTTCAGCGAGGAACATTGCCATTCACACCACATAGGTTTTTTTTTCTTTCATCTTTAGATCCATATTTTTTTTCAGCGAGGAATATTATACACGGATCTGAATCGGTGGCAGAGCAGTGCGCTGATTCGACGATTCGCGTGCCCTCCCCCCTCCCCCTCCCCCCTCTCCTCCCCTCCCCCTCCCCCACCCCCTCTCCTCCCCTCCCCCCCTCTCCTCCCCTCCCCTCCCCCCTCTTCTCCCTCACATTTATACACGGAATGCCGGGTACTTCCCCCCCCCCTCTTCTCCCTCCCCCCCTCTCCCCCTCTCCTCTCCTCCCCCCCGTTCCCTCCCCTCCTCTTCCCTGCCCAGCAATGCCGGGTACTTCCCCCCCCCCCTCTTCTCCCCTCCCACCCTCTCCTCCCCTCCCCCCGTTCCACTCCCCTCCTCTTCCCACTCCCTCCCCCTCCCCCTCCCCTTCCCCATCCCCTTCCAGCCCGGAGCGTGGACCTGGAGCGGACCTCCTTGCCGTGTCCTGCCGAACCTTCCAGCCCTGTTGTCCCACCTGGACCTTCTCCTTCGTCCAGTCATTCCTGCCTGCTATTCCCTTTCGTGTAAGTCTGTGTTTGTTCTGTCTGGGCATTGATAATTAAGACTGTTTTAAGGCTTGCCCTATGTATCTGCTTTTTCCTCCTTGTAAATGCCCTTCTTTCGTTTCCTCTTTTGGTATAGAAATAAACCTGTGTTCTTCCTTTACCCTTATTGGTTCTTTGGCTTCCTCTCATCCGATCGCTTTAGTCCCTTCTTTCAAGTGAGTACCTGTGGCACGATTCGGCCAACGCTCGGAATCGGGTTTTGTCTCTTGATAACGGCTCGAGCCGCGGATTGATAAACCGCTCGGCAAATACCATCTTGTCCGTGGTTCGAGCGGTACTTGTCTCCCTGTTTTGCGGAGGGATTGGTAAAGGTATTCAGGAGAACACCTTGACCAATAACCCTGATCAATTCCACCCCGCAAAAGAGCGTTACAAGTACCAGGACCAGAGACGGCCAGCTTAACAGGCCAAGGGGATTAACCCCCCCTTGCTAAGGGGAGTGCCGTCTCTGAGATCCGTAACAATATATATATATATATATATATATATATATATATATATATATATATATATATATATATATATTGTTGTGGATATGAGAATGGTTTTTTAATTTTATTGTTGTGGTAAAATGTTGTTGTAAAAGGTTGTTGTAAAATATCACCCCTCCTCCCTCCGTTTGTGGTTGTATAAAGGTCAAAGGGCGTTCCCGTAGTTAGTCCATAAAACATACATGCAGGACACGATATATCTTTTTTGACAGTTATATCCTTATTATGTGTATTAGCGTAAGGCTGTGTCTTCCATTAATTGAAATACTCCATTGCACCAGTGAAAGAGAATAGATCCCCTTTCCTTCCCATCCCCAAAATCTCCATTTCATATTACATCCCCTCTCATCATTGCCGAGCCTCGATTGCCCATATTACCTCCCTTCCAATTGCCTTCCGCATTTTGGGCGGTTTTCTTCAACCACCATTGGCCACGAGGTAGGGTTGGGGAAGAAAGGCGTGTCTCCACCTCGTCATAGAGGGGAGGAGTGAGCCAGCCCCACTCGACCAACCATGAGCCAGGGGTTTGGCTAGAGAGGGCGGAGGAAGAGCGATCGGGGAGGTTCGCAAAGGTTGAGGGGCGGGGGCCTATATAACCCAAGGCAGGGCGTATCCAGGAGGAGATGCGTTTTTACAGAGGAGAGCAGAAGACAGAAAGGCCAGAGAGTTGGTCACAAGGAGTTGGTCTGAGTCGGTTGCCAGAGGGAGTTGGTCTGAGTCGGTTACCAGAGGAGGGTCAGTGGTCAGTTGGTTGCGGTGAGGAGTCGGTGGTGGGGATGAGAAAAACAAGAAAGAGTTGAGGGTTTGGACCAGACGAGTGGGACAAGGCCTGGCAAAGCACGCGACGTAAACAGCAGCCAAAACAGCAGCGTGGGGCCTGGCCTGAACGGCGGCTGCTAAACGCGCCGGTTGTGCTGCGGGACCCCCTTGGACCTTCCTCTCCCTCCAGCCATCCACATCCTGCCATTCCTGCAATTCCCCGCGTGAGTCAGTGTCTTTTGTTTGTTCTGTCCTGGGTTAATTAAGTCTGTAGGTAAGCTAAAATTTGCACTGTGTCACCTGCGTCTTATGTGTTGTAAATAAACTTGATTGCTCCTTTTTGCTTGTGTGTGTAAATAATAAACCCCATTACTCGTCTGTACGTCTTCTCGTTTTATTCCTTTTTCCTCTTTGCATTCGTCGCCTTTGTCTTTTCCCTCTTGACTAGCTGTGGTGTGACCCGGCCAACGTTTGGGTGGAATCGGGTGAGTCGGGGATCCTGTTAGGTCGCAGATAAATACCAAACCGCTCGGTAACTAACATCTTAATCCGCGATCTGTAACAATATATATATATATATATACTAGCAGAAGTACCCGGCATTGCCGGGCGGGGGAGGGGAGGGGGGAGGAGAGTGGAGGGGGAAGGGGAGGGGAGGGGAACGGGGGGGAGGGGGAGGAGGGGGGAGGGGAGAAGTGGGGGGGGAGGGGAGAAGTGGGGGGGGAGGGAGAAGCGGGGGGAGGGGAGAAGGGGGGGGAGGAGAGAAGAGGGGGGAGGGGGAGGGGAGGAGAAGGGGGGAGGGGAGGATAGGGGGGAGGGGAGGAGAGGGGGGAGGGGAGAAGAGGAGGGGAGGAGAAGAGGGGGGGAGGGGAGAAGAGGGGGAGGAGAGAAGAGGGGGAGGGGGAGGGGAGGAGAAGGGGGGAGAGGAGGAGAAGGGGGGAGGGTGATGGGGGAGGGGAGGGGGAGGGAGGGAGAGGGGAGGGGAGGGGGAGGGGCAGGGGGAGGGGGAGGGGAGGAGAGGGTGAGGGGGGAGGAGGGGGAGGGGGAGGGGGAAGGCAGAGAAGTACCCGGCATTGCCGGGTGGGGGGTGGGAGGGGAGGGGGAAAGGGAGGGGAACGGGGGGGAGGGGAGGAGGGGGGAGGGGAGAAGAGGGGGGAGGGGAGACGAGGGGGGAGGGGGAGGGGAGAAGAGGGGGGAGGGGAGAAGAGGGGGGGAGGAGAGAAGAGGGGGGGGAGGAGAGAAGAGGGGGGAGGGGGAGGGGAGGAGAAGGGGTGAGGGGAGGAGAGGGGTGGGGTGATGGGGGAGGGTGAGGGAGGGGGAAGGGCAGGGGGAGGGAGGAGGGGGAGGGGGAGGGGGGAGTGGGAGGGGGAGTGGGGGGAAGGGGAGGGAGGGGGAGGGGGAGGAGGAGGAGGGAACGGGGGGAGGGGAGGAGAGGGGGGAGGGGAGAAGAGGGGGGGAAGTACCCGGCATTGCCGGGCGGGGAAGAGGCGGGGAGGGCAACGGGGGGGAGGGGAGAAGAGGGGGGAGGGGAGGAAAGGGGGGGAGGAGAGAAGAGGGGGGGGGAAGTACCCGGCATTCCGTGTATAAACGTGAGGGAGAAGAGGGGGGAGGGGAAGGGGAGGGGGAGGGGGGGAGGAGAGGGGGGAGGGGGAGGGGGAGGGGGAGGGGAGGAGAGGGGGAGGGGAGGGGGGAGGGGAGGAGAGGGGGGAGGGGGAGGGGGGAGTGGAGGAGAGGTTGAGGGGTTGGAGGGGGAGGGGCAGGGGTAGGGGGAGGGGGAGGGAGGGGGAGGGAGGGGGAAGGGGAGGGGAGGGGGGGGGAGGGGAGGAGAGGGGGAGGGGGAGGGGGGAGGGGAGGAGAGGGGGGAGGGGGAGGGGGGAGTGGAGGAGAGGGTGAGGGGTTGGAGGGGGAGGGGCAGGGGTAGGGGGAGGGGGAGGGAGGGGGAAGGGGAGGGGAGGGGAGGGGGAGGGAGGAGGGGGAGGGGGGAGAAGAAGGGGGGAAGTACCCGGCATTGCCAGGCGGGGAAGAGGAGGGGAGGGGAACGGGGGGGAGGGGAGGAGAGGGGGGGAGGGGAGAAGAGGGGGGGGGAAGTACCCGGCATTCTGTGTATAAACGTGAGGCAGAAGAGGAGGGAGGGGGGAGGAGAGGGGGGGAGGGGAGGAGAGGGGGGAGGGAGAGGGGGGAGGAGAGGGGGGAGGGGGAGGGGGAAGGAGAGGGGGGAGGGGGAGGGGGGAGGGGAGGAGAGGGGGGACGGGGAGGGGAGGGGGGAGGGCACGCGAATCGTCGAATCAGCGCGCTGCCCTGCCACCGATTCAGATTCCGTGTATAATATTCCTCGCTGAAAAAAATATGGATCTAAAGATGAAAGAAAAAAAAAACCTATGTGGTGTGAATGGCAATGTTCCTCGCTGAAATGTGAAAAAACGCAATCGCGCAGCAAGGAACATCACGTGATCGCTCTGAGCGATCGATTGCAACTCTGCGTCGTGTGATGGGCGTGGCCAACGTGGCCTCATGCTCCCAGGTGATTGGCTAAATCGAGCTCGAGAGAGCCATAATGAGCTATGTTATGGCAAAAAATATAGATCTAAAGATGAAAGGGAAAAAAACCTATGTGGTGTGAATGGCAATGTTCCTCGCTGAAATGTGAAAAAACGGAATCGCTTTTCGCTCTGAAATACGTGCGAACGCGTAACTGAGTTAATGGCGGCAAGGAACATCACGTGATCGCTCTGAGCGAATCAGCGCGCTGCTCTGCCATTCCGGTCATAATATGCCTCGCTGAAATGCGCTGAGGTAAAAATATGGTTTTAAAATATTATGAAATAAATTTTTAGGTCGACCATGTTCTTCCCAGGCTCAATGGCCATGTTTGTGCCAAATATCAAGTACGTGAACTTCTCCGTTTAGGAGTCTACCGGTAACATTACACACACACACACACACACACACACACACACACACACACACACACACACACACACACACAAACTGTGTTTTATATATATATATAGATATATATATATATATATATATATATATACATATATATATATATATATATATATATATATATATATGTGGCGGACACAAAAGCCCACTGGCGTGGTGACATCATTCCACGCACCAAGTGGGCGGTGGCCACGCCCGAGGGGTAGGCGTGGCCTCATGATATACACCGGGCGACCAGCCCGGAGGAGTTCAGTGTTACAGTGTAGTCTTACAATAAAGACGTTTATATGTTACCGCTTGTCCGCTTCCTCCTTGCTCACAAGCAGCGCGCGTAACGCCGCGCTTTACTGGTGACCCTCGACGTTGGATCTGCCGTAGCGATCCTTCCGAACACGACGCCATTGCAATGGCCAACGACAAGGCAATGGCGATTAAACTTCCCGAATTTTGGGAGGCCCAGGCCGAAGTCTGGTTCGTTCAAGCCGAAGCCCAATTTCAGCTTCGGCGCCTCACCAACGACGACCTGCGCTACTGCCATGTCGTCGCCTCCCTCGGGCCCGGCACGGCCGCTCGAGTTGTGTCCGTCCTTCGCCACCCACCGGACGGCCACAAGTACGAGGCACTCAAGCGGCTACTCCTAGCCACGTTCGGCCTCACGGACGACGCACGGGCCGATCGCCTCCTGGATCTCCCCGAGCTCGGTGAGACGCGCCCGTCGGTCCGAATGGACCATATGCTGTCACTGTTGGGCGACGAAGCCCCCGGTTCGCTATTCCGGGCGCTTTTCCGTCGCCAACTTCCAGCGCAGGTTCGCCTCGCGTTGGCCGGGACCGGGCTAACGGAACCCCGAGCATTGGCGGCCGAGGCGGACAAGTACTTCGCCGCTTCGGACACGCGGGCGAGCGTTGGCGTGGCCGTCACGGCCTTCGACGCTGATGTTCCACAGCATCATCTTCTACAGCACGCTGATGTTCCACAGCATCATCTTCTACAGCACGCTGATGTTCCACAGCATCATCTTCTACAGCACGCTGATGTTCCACAGCATCATCTTCTACAGCACGCTGTGGTTCAGCAGCATGCTGATACGCACCTCGTGAACGCCGCCACGCCCCGCCCACCGCCGCGGCGAAAACCGCCACCGCGGGGAAACCCGTCGACTCCACCGGCCTGGCGGAGCCAGCCGCGCTCCTCCAGCTCCACCACCTGGTGCTGGTTCCACGCCAAGTTCGGCCACGAAGCTCGGCGGTGTCATCCGCCGTGCTCCTTCAACGGGTCGGGAAACGCCCGGGCCGGCGCTCAATTGTGGCGATGAGCGCCGGCCGTTCGAGCAGCCTGCTGTTCATAACGGACACCTTCTCCGGGCGCCGTTACCTGTGCGACACGGGAGCACAGGTGAGTGTCATTCCCGCCGGCACGTCAGACAAGCACGCCGCGGGTGGGGGCCCCGCGCTGCTTGCCGCGAACGGGACGCCCATCCGTACGTACGGAAAACGCTGCCTCTCTCTGCGGTTTGGAGGGCAGGTTTTCCGATGGACGTTCGTCACCGCCGACGTGCCCATGGCACTGCTTGGCGCGGACTTCCTGTGCGCTAATGGGCTCCTGGTCGACGTCAAGCGCAGACGGCTTGTCCAGGCCGAGACGTTCAGCTCGCTCGCATGTGCGTTGCCCAGCTCAACGAGCGGCTTGCCAAGCGGCTTGCCGAACGATTCGGTTCCGGCCACGTTGGTCTGTACGCTTCCGGCAGCGGACGCATTCACCCGCCTCCTCGCCGGCTTCCCGGCCCTCACGCGGCCCACCTTCTCGGCGGGGGCCGTCAAGCACGGGGTGGCCCATCACATCCCCACCGTCGGGCCACCGGTCTACGCCCGGGCACGCCGCCTCGAGCCGACGAAGCTGGCGGTGGCAAAAGCGGAGTTCGCTACCCTGGAGCGACTCGGCATCGTTCGGCGCTCAGAGAGCGCTTGGGCGTCGCCGCTGCACATCGTGCCGAAGCCCGGCGGGGGATGGCGACCGTGCGGGGACTATCGCCGTCTCAATGACGCCACGACTCCCGACCGCTACCCCGTCCCCCACATTCAGGACTTTTCCGCCCATTTGGCGGGCAGGTCCTTCTTCTCGAAGGTGGACCTCATACGCGGCTACCATCAGGTCCCCGTCAGGCCGGAGGACGTCCCGAAGACGGCGGTCATCACGCCATTCGGACTCTTCGAGTTCCTGCGCATGCCCTTCGGTCTGAAGAATGCGGCTCAGGCGTTCCAGCGACTGATGGACAGCGTCCTGCGCGACTTGGATTTTGTCTACGTCTACCTGGACGATATCCTCGTCGCCAGCGCGTCCCGCGAAGAGCACCTACGCCACCTCCGCACGCTCTTCGAACGCCTGGACCAGCATGGCCTGATTGTGAACCCCGCAAAGTGCCGGTTCGGCGCCGCCACAATCGATTTTCTGGGGCACCGTGTCACCAGGCACGGAGCCGTCCCCCTGCCGGCCAAGGTGGAGGCGGTGAAGGGGTTTCCGCGCCCCCGCACGATCAGAGGGCTGCAGGAGTTCCTGGGCATGGTGAACTTTTACCATCGGTTCCTGCCCCGTATCGCCCAGCTCCTGCGCCCCCTGCACGAAGCTCTCCGAGGTAAGCCGGGCAAAGGCGACGTTACCTGGACCGAGCAGATGGACACGGCGTTCACGGGCGCGAAGCTCGCCTTGGCTAACGCCACCATGCTCGCGCACCCGGCGCCCGATGCACCGATCGCCCTCACCACCGATGCCTCGGACTACGCGGTGGGCGCGGTGCACGAGCAATGGGTGCGTGGAGCTTGGCAACCGCTGGCGTTCTTTAGCCGGCAGCTTCGCCCGCCCGAACGCCGTTACAGTACCTTCGACCGCGAGTTGCTCGGACTTCACTTGGTGGTCAGGCACTTCCGCCATCTGCTCGAGGGCCGGGCGTTCACTGCCTTCGTCGACCACAAGCCGCTGATCTTCGCGATGGGCAAGGTCACCGAGCCGTGGTCGGCCCGGCAGCAGCGTCACCTCTCGGCCGTGTCCGAGTACACGACGGACATCCAGCACGTCGCGGGGAAGGACAACCCGGTTGCGGATTGCCTTTCCCGGGCCGTCGCCCACGCAGTCCACCTCGGCATCGACTATGCCCGGATGGCAGCGGACCAGGCCGCTGACCCCGACGTCCAGGCCTTGCGGACCGCCGTCACGGGCCTCCGCGTCACCGAGGTGCCGTTCGACGGCGCGGGCGCGGCCCTCTTGTGCGACGTCTCCCTCGGGCGTCCTCGCCCCATTGTGCCCGCGGGCTGGCAGCGCCAGGTGTTTGACGCCATCCACGGCCTGTCCCACCCGGGCGCGAGGGCCTCCCAAAGGCTGATCGCCGACAAGTTCGTCTGGCATGGCCTCCGGAAGGCCGTCCGCGGCTGGGCCAGGACATGCCTCGCGTGCCAGCGCGCCAAGGTGCACCGGCACACCCAGGCCCCGTTGGCCCCGTTCACGGTGCCGGAACGCCGGTTTGACCACGTCCACGTGGACCTGGTGGGACCTCTGCCCCCCTCGCGGGGTTTCACCCACGTCCTCACCATGGTGGACCGCACCACCCGGTGGCCGGAGGCCGTGCCCTTGGCGTCGACAACGGCGGCCGAGGTCGCGCAGGCTTTCATCGCCACCTGGGTCGCCCGGTTCGGCGCCCCCTCAGACATCTCATCCGACCGCGGCCCCCAGTTCACCTCGGAGCTCTGGGGGGCGGTTGCGCAGGGGCTCGGGGTCCGGCTGCACCGAACCACGGCCTACCACCCCCAGGCTAACGGCCTGTGTGAGCGATTTCACCGCTCATTGAAGGCCGCGCTCCGGGCCACCCTCCGCGACGGCGGCTGGGTCGACAGGCTCCCCTGGGTCCTGCTGGGCCTCCGGACGGCGCCCAAGGAGGACCTGCGCGCATCCGCGGCGGAGTTGGTCTTCGGGCAACCGCTGCGGGTGCCGGGCGAGTTCCTCCCCGACTCCACGGCACCATGGTCCGCGGCACAGCAGCGCTCCGCTCTGCAAGAGACCGCCCAGAGGTTCGCCCCGGTGCCAACGGCATGCCACGGGCACCCACCGACGCACGTCGCCCCGGAGCTTCGCACGGCGGAGTACGTCTTCGTCCGCCACGATGCCCATCGGACACCACTGCGGCCCCCGTACGACGGGCCTTTCCGCGTGCTGGAGACCGGGGCGAAGCACTTCACCCTGGACATCGGCGGTACTCCTGACCGCGTTTCGGTAGACCGCCTCAAGCCGGCCCACCTCGATGTGGACCATCCACCGCCAGTGGCCCGACCCCCACGTCGGGGCCGCCCTCCTGCGCGCAGACCCCCGGCACCGCCCAGCCCCGCCGCCACGGCGCCCCCCGGTCCTGCACCCATCCCAGGGGCAGCCAGGGGCATCCCACCTGGTATCCCTGCACCCCGGACGCCGCCGATCGCCAGGGGGCGCTTCGGCCGGGTCATTCGACTGCCCCACAAACTGGCCCTCCAGGTGCGCGGGAATTCTGGGGGGGCGCGTGTGGCGGACACAAAAGCCCACTGGCGTGGTGACATCATTCCACGCACCAAGTGGGCGGTGGCCACGCCCGAGGGGTAGGCGTGGCCTCATGATATACACCGGGCGACCAGCCCGACCATGTTCTTCCCAGGCTCAATGGCCATGTTTGTGCCAAATATCAAGTACGTGAACTTCTCCGTTTAGGAGTCTACCGGTAACATTACACACACACACACACACACACACACACACACAAACTGTGTTTTATATATATATATAGATATATATATATATATATATATATATATATATATACACATAGTATCTGTAATCTGGTTCTCCAACCTCATGAGCGAACATCATGACGTCATCGCAGCAGCAGCTGTATGGGACACCTTGCTGGCGGTTCTCCACTGATGATATGAAGGTCGCATAGTGACTGATATATGTGTGTGTGTGTGTGTGTGTGTGTGTGTGTGTGTGTGTGTGTGTGTGTGTGTGTTTTGTGTGTGTGTGTGTGTAAATTGTTATTGTTGGCTGCTTTCTCCACACATGTGTTGGATTCAGGAGATGGAACAGAGACCTACCAGGTCTCAAAGTATCCACCTCTGCCCATCAAAGTCCAGATGTGTATATGTTTTTGTATTCTAGCTTTAAAAATGTTTTTCTCTGCAACTACTTGTCCGATTGATGTGAAACTTTATACACATTAGGGATTCCCTATGGAGAATATTTTATTGATAACTCTGCGTCATAGATCACAGGTTATGGCAGACGTATTGAATTAAAAGAAAAAATGGCCATCTTTACTTCCACCACCAAAGGTGAATGGAGGTTATGGTTTCACCCCTGTCTGTCTGTTTGTCCGTTTGTTTGTTTGTTTGTTTGTGAACAAGATATCTCAAAAGGTTGTGGACGGATTCGGACAAATTTGGCAGAGAGGAAGTGTATGTGACAAGGACGAAATGATTAGATTTTTGTGAAGCTCCGGATTCGGATCCGGCTGCTATAATTTTTGAAGTGATACTTCACCATTGGGAGATAGGGCCAAAAACGATACATTGCGGGATATCTCAAAAAGTTATGGACGGATTTGGACTAAACTTGGTGGACAGGTTGTGTGTGTGACAAGGAAGAATCGATTCGATTTTGGTGAAGATTTGGATCCGGATCCGGCTAGTCGAATTTTTTAGGTGATTCTTCACCATTGAGTGATATGGCCAACCAGGCGAAGGTTTGCGGACTACTGAGTGCCGTTACAGTTTTATCTGAAACCGCTCAACGAAATAAATTGAAATTTGGCATATGTCATCAACTCCCATTGGGGTATATAATGTGATAGCGATGCCTTCATCAGCAATGTATATGACATGATAGGGTGCATGGATGATACCGATATATGGGCATTAGAGGAGGTGGCAGCAGGTGACCAGACTTCCTCAGCGACAGGGCAGTCCCAAAGGCCATGCCAGATGGTTTTGTCCCCTGTAAGTGAAGGCCGAAGACACTGGACAGAAGTGTTCAGGTCCCTCTGGTACAGAAGCACCCGGACCAGAAGACACTAATGGGCAGCCTGCCACACGATGTCCTTGTGGTCATTCATAAGACAGCAATCCAAAATGTTCCACCAAATATTTTCAGCAGTGCATGTCGCGAGAGGATGCCCGTGAAGGATCCCCATTCCCTTGCCATATGCACAATAACTCTTCCTGGTCCACGCGAGTCATAGCTGCCCTAAACCACTTCCCACCATAGCGTTTTTCCAGGCGATCGATCGATCACAGAGTGGACACTCCCCCTTGCTGAGCAGTCAATCTGCCCATGGAGTCTATCCAAATGTGGGATCATAGCACATACCCTCTCGCTGATAGCCAATTGGGTCGAGGCACCTAAGCCAATTTGCAGATTCTAGAAGAGAGAAAGGCAGAATGATGTGGCCGAGCGCAGTAATAAAAGCCAATGTATCGCTCATTCTGTGTTACTCCTGGAACTGCCCATGGCTGCCTGCTAGGAGATCGGTTGTCCCTGCTTGTTCGCCGATGCTTCACTGACCTGTTTGCTGTGCCAGACCTCGACACTGAAGACAATGACTAAACATTCTAATCAAAACCCCTAGCTGTTTCAATAAATCAATTCGCAGCACACTCTGTGCCAAGGAGAACGCATTTAAATCAGCAAGTAGTGCAGAGTACAAGAAAGCCAAGAACTAGCTGCATAAGGCCATCAAAGATGCTAAGCGTGACTACTGGCAAAAACTGGAGAAGAAGCTTGTGAGTGTGCATGCTAAAGAACTCTGGCAGGATCTTCACACGATTACTGCTTACAAGCCAAAGTTGGAACGAATGACGACGGCAAACTGAATCATTTTTACAGATGATTCCATCGCCCGGTGAGTGCAGCACCAAGTACAGAAGTGTCGTCTCCTCAAACTATTGTGATCTCCAAAAATGACACTTGGTGCGTTCTGATAAACTTGAAGGTCAGGAATGCGACTGGTCCTGATGGTATCAGGGCAGCCCTGTCTGACCCTAGAGGTGACCGGGAAAGCCCTCGATGGATATCCATTGGCCAAAACATGGGCCTCAGTGTCCCTAATCACGAGTCCGACCCAAAGCAATAAATTTGGCCCAAAACCAAACGAGTCCAAAATGGCATCATGTATTCATGTGACACCCTGTCAAAGTCCTTCTCCGAGTCCAAACTAACGATAGTCAGAGTGAGATCAGTGGGAGCCAAACCAAGGCTGTCCGATACTTTGCAACCCGAAACAGCACAAGTCTGTGTAAAATATCTCCCATGACACCATGCATACACCTATCTAGCACCTTGGTTAGTGCTTTATGATCTACATTCAGCAGGGTGATCGGGCACCAGATGGGGGAAACCCTCTCGATGGATGGAGGCCCTCAATGTCAGACATGAGACAGGGCCGTCTCTCTAGTCAAGACATATCTCGTGCTTTTGATACAGTTTGGCATCGTACCTTACTCTCCAAATGATCTGACTATGACATCCAAGGCCAACGCCACACATGGCTCACTGACTTCCGCTACCCTCGTAGCCAATGTGTGGCACTCAACAGAATCCTTTCACCTCCTCTCCCTGTCAAGACTGGAGTCACCCAAGGCAGTGTTCTGGACCCAGTCCTATTCCTGACCTTCATCAATGATCTCTCTGACTCTCTGGAAGATCCTCTTTATATATTTGCTGATGACTCCAACCTCAGCCGTGACATCCCTCATCCTTCAGACAGGCAGCCTGCAGCCTCTTCCGTCTCTTCAGACCTTGACAAAATCACAAGCTGGCCAAGCATTTGGAATATGTCTTTCAATCCTGACAAATCTCACACTCTCACTATCTCTCACGGAAAGAACCGTCTGGCAAACCCTCATACCTAATTTCTAAACAATCCTCTTGAGCAAATTCAATCATTCAACCTCCGGTGTCTCACTATCAGCCATGGTCTTTCTTTGGAAAACCACATTTTAAAGCTGGCCTCCAAAGCCAACCACTGACTGGGCATCCTCAGTCGTACAAAGTCCTTCCTTGGCATACGTGAACTATTATCCATCTACAATTCCTTCGTCTGCATCTTGATGGAGTACTGCTCTCCCTTATTGGCTGGCCCCACTGCTGCAGCAACACCAGGTGACTTTGCTAGTATACATATATACACCGGGTAACTAAAGCCCGCTCCTGTTCATCATGGCGATGGAGCTGATAAGCAGGAAGGTGATCATGAGGGGTATTCTGCGTAGGATATTGTATGCGGATGATCTGGCTGTTGTGGTGGAGAGTGAGCAGGAGATGCAGGAAGTACTGGGGGAGTGGAAGGAGGCATTTGAGAAACATGGGCTGAAAATGAGCAAGGAGAAGATGGAGGTGATGTGGGTCGGGCAGCAGAGAAAATAAATGAATATCAGGTTAGAGGGGAAGGAGATCAGACAAGGAAAGAGGTTCGAGTATCTGAGTGGAACAGTGACCGGGGATGGATAGTATGCCATAGGGAAAGGTGCGGAGGAGGATTCAGGTGGGTGTGAATGCGTGGAGGAGGGTGGCGGGTGTAATGGCTGACAGAAATATTTTGAGATTGATAGGGAAAGTTCTGATGTCGTGTGTAACTCAGCCTACCTTTACTGCCCGGAGACAGTGGAGCTGACAGATAGACATCAACAAAGGCTACAGGTTTACGAGAACAACTGGGTCAGGAGGATTGCGTGAAGTGAAGTGAAGAGGGTGGATATAAGGAGAATGGATAAACTGAGGGAGGAGATTGGTGTGCAGATGAGCTTGACGTGGAGATTGGTGAAATGCCGGCTGGGATGGGCTGGACATTTGGTGTGGATTGGGGAAGAGAGAATGGCAAAGAGAGCGGATAAGTTGAGGGAACAAGGTAGGAGGAAAAGAGGTAGACCACGGTTGAAATGTGAGGGAAGAGGGATATCGTTAAAGCTTGTGCTATTATTACCAACCTATGAATGTTTGCTCATGCAGTACTATCGTTTCTACTCATCTGAAATCTTTTGGAGCAAGAAAAGGGTGGAGGAAAAAGGTGCACCCTAATCCTACATGTAATCCAATGAAAACCAATTCAATGCATTACATTTTCCACATCATACTTTTCATATTTATAAAAATCCAATTGCTTCATGGAATTTGGATCTCAACTTTTCATGGTCTTACATGGCCTATAGAAGGTCTGCCATCTTTTACACCACCCTATCTAAAACGATAGTTTAGTTATTCCTTGCTATTATTTTGTCCTGATTTATAAGTCCATAAAAACAGTCCGTTTCCTGTTTGGAATGATTTTCAATTATTTTTGACTGCCAAACAGACGGACAAGGTGACGACAGACTGAAGCAATTATTGCTATACCCCGCGGTGCGCGTGCGGGACGAGATGCCAAATATTCCTTTTTGTCAAAATCAGAGCCAAAGGTACTGCTAAACTGCAGCTGATTTGTGTTCTTCTAGTACTTCCTAAATCATAGACAGAGACAGACACAGACAGACATTTGCCTTCCTACACTTTGCGCTTCACGTGTGGGGTGATATGGAGCAGGTATGCGGTCATTCCTGGGGCAGATATAACTGGGGGTCAGGGTGCAATTTAGATGTGGGCAGAGAGAGGTACTCCAGATTTATCTTATACACACACAAACTATAAATGGAAATTTCTTCGGTGTCACGGAAAACATCAAGGCAAGAGGTCACGGGGCAAGGCTAGGGCAAGAGGAGAGGAGGTGGTGGTGCGAGCAGGTGGGTAGTCGGCCACAGCTTATTATACACCGTGCCAGTCCTGCCACGTGCCATGCACGCTCCTCGGGGCTCTTCTGTCGCCCCACAAGCTGCGGGTCAGAAATCGAGAGGCAAAGGTGAGGAGCCTATTTATTTAGGATGGGATTATGTTCTGCGATGTCTATTTTTATTTGGCTTTGTGCAAGATGAGACCCTGTTCAGTTGTGCAGTGTTTTACAAACCGCCATTGATCGCATGACCGTGTGGGATGGCTTAGCACCCTTGGAGAGTCAAAAAAATTTGCTACTTTTTTTCTTTCATCATTTATTTCCTTTCCATTCAGTTGAAATGCAAACAGCATTGGAAAGCAGAAGTAACTGTGACACCAGGACCAGAGTAAGCCAGAGGCACTCGCATGGTGGGCGACAACATGCTTCAGCTTGCAATGTACACTTGAAAACGCTCGGCCGAGTGAGTGTGCCATTTATCCGGTTTCTTGGGTTACCCTAGTCATTGAAATAAAGGTTTGAGCAAAGAGCACCTGCTGTACGGGAAGTACTGTGAGCATGACCCTCATCTCAGCTGGAAAAAGTAGGTCCTTGGGTTGTAGAACGTTCCTTGGGTGGGAAAATTATATGCTTACACCCTGCGCTGGGTTTCACCCTCTCTTTACCTTCATCTTTTTCTCGTCGTTAAGTTGTTTAATTGTCTACTGTTGATTTATTACTTGCAAAATCGAAGATTTTTCAAGTATATTGGTCGGTTGCCTTTGTGGTTCTGTCTGTCTGTCTGTTTGTTTGTTTGTCACCGGCCTACAGGTCACAATTTTCAACCGATCTTCACGAAACTTCACCAAATGGTAGAGTTGGTCAAAAGCAAGAAGTCTATTGTTTTTGGGGTCAAAAGGTCAACATAGGCCAAAGGTCACCAACTTGGCTGAATTTCTAAAATCCTCAATTTTCATCCGATTGACTTGAAATTTGAAGAGGACTTGATATCTGGTCACTGAATTCAACCACCAAGTATATTTGAGGTCAACATAGGCAAGATTTCTAAAATCCTCGATTTTCATCCGATTGACTTGAAATTTGAAGAGGACTTGCATATCTGGTCACTGAATTCAACCACAAAGTATATTTGAGGTCAACATAGGCCAAAAGGTCAACATAGGCAAAAAGGTCAACATAGGCCAAATTTCTAAAATCCTCAATTTTCATCCAATTGACTTGAAAATTTAACAGCATTTGCACATTGAGTCACTAAATAGGGAAACGAACTATTTTTGAGTTCAAAATGTCAAAGGTCAACTCAAGGTGAGCCTTCCAAAATAATCATTTTTCATCTGAAAAATCGTCACTTTTCTTCCTGTTGACTCGAGCTTTGATCAAGATTGTCAATTTTAATCTTGATGAAATGGACAATTTGCTGTATCGATGGAATTTTTTTTCTTGGGGGTGGGGGGCGGATTTTGCAAGTATCGTACTCCGCATGACTTCTTCTTGTTTTATTTTTTTGGCAAATCTGCGGCTTTCCCTAAATGCGTCCACAGACTGCATCGGACATCGATATCTGATTATTGTTCTCCCGGAATCTTGCTTGCTGGTGGATGGGCATTCATATCATTTCCTGTTACCCAAACTATCTTCATGGAATTGAATGTCTAACCCTGAATAAAATGTCTGGTTTGGGTAACTCCAACCTTTCCGATGGGCGATAGTTTTCTGTGGCTACTTTTCACCAATTACAGCGTAAGACTATAGAGCAGAGGCTTCGAATAAAATACTTTTACATTATGTTTAGTATGTAGGGTAGGTGGGGGTAATATGGACCCCCTAAGCCAAAGTCCCGATAGAGGCTATAGAAATAGACAAGGAAAATTTCCAAATAATGGTTTATTTAGACAACCAGACAGACTACATCCCCGTGCAGTTTGGGTTGAATAAAATCAAAGACATATGATTGAGGGGACAAATAAAAATATGCCATCAGTGTCAAGATTCCCCACGTTGTTTGGAATATGGACCCCCCCCCATTGGGGTAATATGGACCGCGGGTCCATATTACCTCAATGTGGTAAGTCCAGTTTCTTTTCGACAAATGTTCCCTGGGACAAATGTTACTTTCCGATTATTCAGTGAACAACAACCTCAGCGACACTCATCACAGACGAAAGCACCTACAGTCACGTGAAAAAGTAAATACACCCCATGTAAAGTTTTGACTTTTTCAACATATTTCAACATACAGCTATTTGATCTTCATTTCAACAATATTGATAGATAAAGGTGATAAAATATAACAAATATCATGAAACATTTACATTTTGTAGTCCATTGTATAATTTAAATAAACATAAATGCAAATTTCGCATGTGGAAAAAGTAAGTACACCCCTACATTTATCACTACTTCAAATACCTAACATTGGAATCAGGTGCACCAGCTCAGGTGCAAATGATTAGAACATGGTTAGAGAGGATCTTGGAGGAACCTGTCTTATTTAAACCTCAGACATTTAGTTTGGTTTGCTCTTTGATGTTGAAGTGTGCGGTGTCACCATGCCAAGATCAAAAGAGCTCTCTGAGGCCTTCAGAAAGAAGGTTATATATGCCTACGAGTCTGGGAAGGGATTTAAAAAGATCTCCAAACAATTTGAAATCAATCATTCGACTGTCCGGAAAATCATCTACAAGTGGAGAAGATTCCAAACAACTGCCAACTTGTTCAGGCCAGGCCGCCCCAGCAAGTTCAGCCTGAGAGCAGACCGCAAGATGCTGAAATGTGTCTCTAAGAACCCCAGAATGTCATCACGGGACCTACAGGTAGCTCTTGCCACTGTTGATGTCAAAGTGCACGAGTCTACCATTAGAAAGAGGCTGCACAAATTTGATCTACATGGGAGGTGTGCCAGGAGGAAACCTTTGCTGTCCAGAAAGAATATCAGGGCAAGACTAAAGTTTGCCAATGAACACCAAGGCAAAGACCAGGCACTTCTGGAACAATGTGCTCTGGACAGATGAGTCAAAGGTCGCGCTATTTGGCCACAGTACCAGAAGACATGTTTGACGAAAACTAAAGACAGCATTTGACCACAATAACCTGATACCAACTGTAAAGCATGGTGGTGGAAATATTATGGTTTGGGGCAGCTTTGCTGCATCAGGGCCTGGGCAGCTCACCATCATAGAATCCACTATGAATTCTTCATTGTACCAGAGGGTGCTTGAGGATAATGTGAGGCCATCTGTCGGAACGTTGAAACTCAACCGAAGGTGGACCTTGCAACATGACAATGACCCTAAACATACCAGTAAATCCACCAAGGAATGGCTGAAAAGGAAGAAATGGAGGGTTCTGGAATGGCCAAGTCAAAGCCCGGATCTAAATCCCATCGAGATGTTGTGGGGGGATTTGAAACGAGCTGTGCATGCAAGAAACCCCTCAAATATCGCACAGCTGAAAGAATTCTGCATGGAGGAGTGGGCAAAAATTTCTCCCAGTCAATGTCAGAGACTGGTAGACAGTTATAAGAAACGCCTACTTGAGGTTGTTTCTGCCAAAGGGGGCAGTACCACCTATTAGAGCCAAAGGTGTACTTACATTTTCCACATGTGAAATTTGCATTTATGTTTATTTAAATTATACAATGGACTACAAAATGTAAATGTTTCATGATATTTGTTATATTATATCACCTTTATCTATCAATATTGTTGAAATGAAGATCAAATAGCTGTATGTTGAAAAAGTCGAAACTTTACATGGGGTGTACTTGCTTTTTCACGTGACTATGTTAATGATGTCATAATTCGACAAGTACAAAACTTCATCCGATCAAGATGAAATTTCTTGAGCGTCATCGAGGGATAAATTGGTGGAGGTGACCTGCCCCTACAGTGACCAATTACAAATTTTATTCAAAAGAATTCGGCATAACAATAAAGGTCAGATTTGTTTATAGTGGAATTACGTTGAAATTGTGTTGATAACGCTTTTTCGGGGCGAGTTAAATCTCCGACAGTGCATAGTCACTGTCGGATTTTTATACAGAATCAAGTGTACATGTTATCGGCTGTTAACAAACAGCCGATACTTGACGGCTACTTGGACCATGCCTAGTTTTGCTTAGTCACATATTTCGGTGTAGAAAAATTTATTTGATTCAAATTTTGACAGTGAACATGCTGTTTTGTGGACTTATTCTATTAGCTTCCTGTGTGGGGAATATGGACATCGACCGCAGGGAATATGGACATGGGTCCATATTAGACACTACCAAAGGGTCCATATTCCCCACACCATGCCTCTCGATCATGTCAGCATGCCCAGTACATGTGGGCTGGGATGGAGTTTTCTACACACAGTGGTGCTGAAGACAGCTCTCACGTGTACTCAGCCAGGGACACCACTCATCAAACAAGCTAGTGACTACATGTACATACACAGTACTGCATGCTTATGAATTGTAAAATTTGAGATGAAAACTTTTGGAAGTTTGCACTTGCTGTCATCAAAGAGTTTGAATCAACTGCAGTTGTTCACTTGCTGGTCGGCCATACTTGTTTATCCCATGATATGGAGACGAGGCTTGATGCAGTGCATCATGGGAAATTCAGTGGGGTCCATATTCCCCCGGGGTCCATATTACCCCCACCCACTATATAACAACAAGTGGATCAGGTAGACAGGGCAAGCAGAGGGGGTTGGAGATTAAGGAGGGATTACTCACGTATGAGTAATGGCAGAGACGGTGTCGGCAACGAGTTTGGTGAACATCTTAGCTTGAAATGGGGAAGATTGAAAAAAGTGTGTTTGTGAGCTTAGCTACTGTCGCCACCTATGTGAGGTGTTCGTGTTTGTGTTGCCTAATTCTGCGGGACATAAGGGATGGGTCAAAATGTAAAATAAACACAGAAAAGGTATTGGCATCTGCATTAGCAAGATATGAATTGGGACTCCGTTTATATGAACCTGGAATCTGTCGGAATCTCTGAACCCCTGGTTTCCATCAGAGCCCTGGAATCTCTGAACCCCTGGTTTCCCTCTGAACCCCTGGAATCCATCGGAATCTCTGAACCCCTGGTTTCCCTCTGAACCCCTGGAATCCATCAGAATCTCTGAACACCTGGTTTCCCTCTGAACCCCTGGAATCCATCGGAATCTCTGAACTCCTGGTTTCCCTCTGAACACTTGGAATCCATCGGAATCTCTGAACCCCTGGTTTCCCTCTGAACCCCTGGAATCTATCGGAATCTCTGAACCCCTGGTTTCCCTCTGAACCCCTGGAATCTATCGGAATCTCTGAACCCCTGGTTTCCCTCTGAACCCCTGGAATCTATCGGAATCTCTGAACCCCTGGTTTCCCTCTGAACCCCTGGAATCTATCGGAATCTCTGAACCCCTGGTTTCCCTCTGAACCCCTGGAATCTATCGGAATCTCTGAACCCCTGGTTTTTCTCTGAACCCCTGGAATCTATCGGAATCTCTGAACTCCTGGTTTCCCTCTGAACCCCTGGAATCCATCGGAATATCTGAACTCCTGGTTTCCCTCTGAACCCTGGAATCCATCGGAATATCTGAACTCCTGGTTTCCTTCTAAACCCCTGGAATCTGTCAGAATCTTTGAACCCCTGGTTTCTCCCTGAACCCCTGGAATCTGTCGGAATTCTCTGAACTCCTGGTTTCCCTCTGAACCCCTGGAATCTCTGAACTCCTGGTTTCCATCAGAACCCCTGGTTTCCCTCTGAACACCTGGAATCCATTGTAATCTCTGAACTCCTGGTTTCCCTCTGAACACCTGGAATCCATCGGAATCTCTGAACCCCTGGTTTCCCTCTGAACCCCTGGTTTCCCTCTGAACCCCTGGTTTCCATCAGAACCCCTGGTTTCCCTCTGAACCCCTGGTTTCCATCAGAACCCCTGGTTTCCCACTGAACCCGTGGAATCTCTGAACTCCTGGTTTCCCTCTGAACCTGTGGAATCTCTGAATTCCTGGTTTCCCTCTGAACCCCTGGTTTCCCTCTGAACCCCTGGTTTCCATCAGAACCCCTGGTTTCCCTCTGAAACCCTGGAATCTATTGCACTCTCTGAACTCCTGGTTTCCCTCTGAACCCGTGGAATCTCTGAACTCCTGGTTTCCCTCTGAACCCGTGGAATCTCTGAACTCCTGGTTTCCCTCTGAACCTGTGGAATCTCTGAACTTCTGGTTTCCCTCTGAACCTGTGGAATCTCTGAACTCCTGGTTTCCCTCTGAACCCGTGGAATCTCTGAACTCCTGGTTTCCCTCTGAACCTGTGGAATCTCTGAACTCCTGGTTTCCCTCTGAACCTGTGGAATCTCTGAACTCCTGGTTTCCCTCTGAACCTGTGGAATTTCTGAACTCCTGGTTTCCTTCTGAACCCGTGGAATCTCTGAACTCCTGGTTTCCCTCTGAACCTGTGGAATCTCTGAACTCCTGGTTTCCCTCTGAACCTGTGGAATCTCTGAACTCCTGGTTTCCCTCTGAACCCGTGGAATCTCTGAACTATTGGTTTCCCTCTGAACCCGTGAAATCTCTGAATTCCTGGTTTCCCTCTGAACCCGCGGAATCTCTGAATTCCTGGTTTCCCTCTGAACCTGTGGAATCTCTGAATTCCTCGTTTCCCTCTGAACCCGCGGAATCTCTGAATTCCTGGTTTCCCTCTGAACCCGTGGAATCTCTGAACTCCTGGTTTCCCTCTGAAACCCTGGAATCAATCGGAATCTCTGAACTCCTGGTTTCCCTCTGAACCCGCAGAATCTCTGAATTCCTGGTTTCCCTCTGAACCCGTGGAATCTCTCAACTCCTGGTTTCCCTCTGAACATGTGGAATCTCTGAACTCCTGGTTTCCCTCTGAACCTCTGGTTTCCATCAGAACCCCTGGTTTCCCTCTGAACCCCTGGTTTCCATCAGAACCCCTGGTTTCCCTCTGAACCCATGGAATCTCTGAACTCCTGGTTTCCCTCTGAACCTGTGGAATCTCTGAACTCCTGGTTTCCCTCTGAACCTGTGGAATCTCTGAATTCCTGGTTTCCCTCTGAACCCCTGGTTTCCATCAGAACCCTTGGTTTCCCTCTGAACCCCTGGTTTCCCTCTGAACCCCTGGTTTCTATCAGAACCCCTGGTTTCCCTCTGAAACCCTGGAATCTATTGGACTCTCTGAACTCCTGGTTTCCCTCTGAACCCGTGGAATCTCTGAACTCCTGGTTTCCCTCTGAACCTGTGGAATCTCTGAACTCCTGGTTTCCCTCTGAACCCGTGGAATCTCTGAACTCCTGGTTTCCCTCTGAAGCTGTGGAATCTCTGAACTCCTGGTTTCCCTCTGAACCCGTGGAATCTCTGAACTCCTGGTTTCCCTCTGAACCTGTGGAATCTCTGAACTCCTGGTTTTCCTCTGAACCTGTGGAATTTCTGAACTCCTGGTTTCCTTCTGAACCCGTGGAATCTCTGAACTCCTGGTTTCCCTCTGAACCCGTGGAATCTCTGATCTCCTGGTTTCCCTCTGAACCTGTGGAATCTCTGAACCCCTGGTTTCCCTCTGAAACCCTGGAATCAATCGGAATCTCTGAACTCCTGGTTTCCCTCTGAACCCGCAGAATCTCTGAATTCCTGGTTTCCCTCTGAACCCATGGAATCTCTGAACTCCTGGTTTCCCTCAGAACCCATGGAATCTCTGAACTCCTGGTTTCCCTCTGAACCCGCGGAATCTCTGAACTCCTGGTTTCCCACTGAACCCCTGGAATCCATCAGAATCTCTGAACCCCTGGTTTCCCTCTGAACCACTAGAATCCATCGGAATTTCTGAACCCCTTGTTTCCCTCTGAACCCCTGGAATCAATCGGAATCTCTGAACTCCTGGTTTCCCTCTGAACCCGCAGAATCTCTGAATTCCTGGTTTCCCTCTGAACCCGTGGAATCTCTGAACTCCTGGTTTCCCTCTGAACCCGTGGAATCTCTGAACTCCTGGTTTCCCTCTGAACCCGCGGAATCTCTTAACTCTTGGTTTCCCTCTGAACCCCTGGAATCTCTGAACTCCTGGTTTCCCTCTGAACCCCTGGAATCCATCGGAATCTCTGAACTCCTGGTTTCCCTCTGGACCCCTGGAATCCATCGGAATCCATCAGAATCTCTGAACCCCTGGTTTCCCTCTGAACCCCTGGAATCCATCGGAATCTCTGAATCCCTGGTTTCCCTCTGAACCCTTGGAATCCATCAGAATCTCTGAACCCCTGGTTTCCCTCTGAACCCATGGAATCTCTGAACCCTGGTTTCTCTCTGAACCTGTGGAATCTCTGAACTCCTGGTTTCCCACTGAACCCGTGGAATCTCTGAACTCTTGGTTTCCCTCTGAACCCGTGGAATCTCTGAACCCTGGTTTCCCTCTGAACCCGTGGAATCTCTGAACCCTGGTTTCCCTCTGAACCCGTGGAATCTCTGAACTCTTGGTTTCCCTCTGAACCCGTGGAATCTCTGAACTCCTGATTTCCCTCTGAACCCGTGGAATCTCTGAACTCCTGGTTTCCCTCTGAACCTGTGGAATCTCTGAACTCCTATTTTCCCTCTGAACCTGCGGAATCTCTGAACACCTGGTTTCCCTCTGAACCCGTGGAATCTCTGAACCCCTGGTTTCCCTCTGAACCCCTGGAATCCATTGGAATATCTGAACCCCTGGTTTCCCTCTGAACCCGTGCAATCTGTGAACCCCTGGTTTCCTCTGAACCCACTGAATCTATTGGACTCTCTGAACCCCTGGTTTCCCTCGGAAACCCTGGAATCTATTGGACTCCCTGAACTCCTGATTTCCCTCTGAACCCGTGGAATCTCTGAACTCCTGGTTTCCCTCTGAACCCTGGAATCTATTGGACTCCCTGAACTCCTGATTTCCCTCTGAACCCGTGGAATCTCTGAACTCCTGGTTTCCCTCTGAACCCGCTGAATCTATTGGACTCTCTGAACCCCTGGTTTCCCTCTGAACCCCTGGTTTCCATCAGAAGCCCTGGTTTCCCTCTGAAACCCTGGTTTCCCTCTGAAACCCTGGAATCTATTGGACTCTCTGAACGCCTGGTTTCCCTCTGAACCCCTGGTTTCCATCAGAACCCCTGGTTTCCCTCTGAACCCCTGGAATCAATTGGACTCTCTGAACCCCTGGTTTCCATCAGAACCCCTAGTTTCCATCAGAACCCCTGGTTTCCCTCTGAAACCCTGGAATCTATTGGACTCTCTGAACCCCTGGTTTCCATCAGAACCCCTAGTTTCCATCAGAACCCCTGGTTTCCCTCTGAAACCCTGGAATCTATTGGACTCTCTGAACTCCTGGTTTCCCTCTGAACCTGTGGAATCTCTGAACTCCTGGTTTCCCTCTGAACCTCTGGTTTCCATCAGAACCCCTGGTTTCCCTCTGAACCCCTGGTTTCCATCAGAACCCCTGGTTTCCCTCTGAACCCGTGGAATCTCTGAACTCCTGGTTTCCCTCTGAACCTGTGGAATCTCTGAACTCCTGGTTTCCCTCTGAACCTGTTGAATCTCTGAATTCCTGGTTTCCCTCTGAACCCCTGGTTTCCATCAGAACCCTTGGTTTCCCTCTGATCCCCTGGTTTCCCTCTGAACCCCTGGTTTCCATCAGAACCCCTGGTTTCCCTCTGAAACCCTGGAATCTATTGGACTCTCTGAACTCCTGGTTTCCCTCTGAACCCGTGGAATCTCTGAACTCCTGGTTTCCCTCTGAACCTGTGGAATCTCTGAACTCCTGGTTTCCCTCTGAACCCGTGGAATCTCTGAACTCCTGGTTTCCCTCTGAAGCTGTGGAATCTCTGAACTCCTGGTTTCCCTCTGAACCTGTGGAATCTCTGAACTCCGGGTTTTCCTCTGAACCTGTGGAATTTCTGAACTCCTGGTTTCCTTCTGAACCCGTGGAATCTCTGAACTCCTGGTTTCCCTCTGAACCCGTGGAATCTCTGAACTCCTGGTTTCCCTCTGAACCTGTGGAATCTCTGAACCCCTGGTTTCCCTCTGAAACCCTGGTTTCCCTCTGAAACCCTGGAATCTATTGGACTCTCTGAACCCCTGGTTTCCCTCTGAAACCCTGGTTTCCCTCTGAAACCCTGGAATCTATTGGACTCTCTGAACCCCTGGTTTCCCTCTGAACCCCTGGGTTCCCTCTGAAACCCTGGTTTCCCTCTGAAACCCTGGAATCTATTGGACTCTCTGAACCCCTGGTTTCCCTCTGAACCCCTGGTTTCCCTCTGAAACCCTGGAATCTATTGGACTCTCTGAACGCCTGGTTTCCCTCTGAACCCCTGGTTTCCATCAGAACCCCTGGTTTCCCTCTGAACCCCTGGAATCAATTGGACTCTCTGAACCCCTGGTTTCCATCAGAACCCCTAGTTTCCATCAGAACCCCTGGTTTCCCTCTGAAACCCTGGTTTCCCTCTGAAACCCTGGAATCTATTGGACTCTCTGAACGCCTGGTTTCCCTCTGAACCCCTGGTTTCCATCAGAACCCCTGGTTTCCCTCTGAACCCCTGGAATCAATTGGACTCTCTGAACCCCTGGTTTCCATCAGAACCCCTGGTTTCCCTCTGAACCCGTGGAATCTCTGAACTCCTGGTTTCCCTCTGAACCCGTGGAATCTCTGAACTCCTGGTTTCCCTCTGAACCTGTGGAATCTCTGAACTCCTGGTTTTCCTCTGAACCTGTGGAATTTCTGAACTCCTGGTTTCCTTCTGAACCCGTGGAATCTCTGAACTCCTGGTTTCCCTCTGAACCCGTGGAATCTCTGAACTCCTGGTTTCCCTCTGAACCTGTGCAATCTCTGAACCCCTGGTTTCCCTCTGAAACCCTGGAATCTATTGGACTCTCTGAACCCCTGGTTTCCCTCTGAACCCCTGGTTTCCCTCTGAAACCCTGGAATCTATTGGACTCTCTGAACGCCTGGTTTCCCTCTGAACCCCTGGTTTCCATCAGAACCCCTGGTTTCCCTCTGAACCCCTGGAATCAATTGGACTCTCTGAACCCCTGGTTTCCATCAGAACGCCTAGTTTCCATCAGAACCCCTGGTTTCCCTCTGAAACCCTGGAATCTATTGGACTCTCTGAACGCCTGGTTTCCCTCTGAACCCCTGGTTTCCATCAGAACCCCTGGTTTCCCTCTGAACCCCTGGAATCAATTGGACTCTCTGAACCCCTGGTTTCCATCAGAACCCCTGGTTTCCCTCTGAACCCCTAGTTTCCATCAGAACCCCTGGTTTCCCTCTGAAACCCTGGAATCAATTGGACTCTCTGAACCCCTGGTTTCCCTCTGAACCCCTGGTATCAATTGGACTCTCTGAACCCCTGGTTTCCATCAGAACCTCTGGTTTACCTCTGAACCCCTGGTTTCCATCAGAACCCCTGGTTTCCCTCTGAACCCGTGGAATCTGTCGGAATCTTTGAACCCCTGATTTCCCTCTGAACCCCTGGTTTCCCTTTGAACCCCTGGTTTCCTTCTGAACTCCTGGTTTCCCTGTGAACCCCGGGAATCTGTCGAAATATCTGAACTCCAGGTTTCCCTGTGAACCCCTGGAATCTGTTGGAATCTCTGAACCCCTGGTTTTCCTCTGAAATCCTGGAATATATCGGAATCACTCACCACAAACGTGTTGATGAAATGGTTCAATGCAGGGAACTCATTTCATTTTATATGTTGCCTGTGACTGCTGATTGTGTCATTGCTCGGAGCGTGAATGTGCCACTGATGCAGTGCCCCCTGCAGGTTGGAGCAGAAATTTGGAATTTGGCCAGCATGCCGGCGATAGCTTTCCTACTCTTTGCACAGGACACAGTGGGATATTTAATGTCCAACAACTCGTGCGAGCAGATGGAACGCCAAGTTTAACGTCCATCCGAGGGACGACACGCACTTGGATGTCTTGCCCGGCCTGCAAGACACCAGGATGAGAGTTTATAGCTGGGCCAAGATTCGAACCCAGGAGAGAGAACGACCCAAAGGCGAGCGTGAATACTTCTAGGCCATCCTCCTAGTCCTATATACCAGATATGTTTGTTCACAGTCTACCGATATCCTTTTTTTCTGGTGAACACCTAAGCCAACACCCCTTGATGTAGGCACTCATGGTTTATTCCTAATTGGGGTAGAGGACACTAAGGGTTAAAGGCCCTAGTCTGGGTGCAACACTCTGGTTCCACACCGGTGTCGTGTTCCACCCGACGCGCGCCGGACGCGTGGTTGGCGCGCGGCCCCAGCAGGTGGAACGCGCGCGGGGAACGTGAAGCGAAACAAAAATGGAAACAAGCGATTAATGGAATTCGGGAACTGCGTTGGGACAAGACAAAAATCCAAATGGAGATGCTGTTGGTGTATGTACTAGTTATGTACTATGTTTTAAACAAGAATCCACTTATTGTGCATTTTCAGGCTGCTGCTGGAGTTCAAACAAGGAGCCAAGCAAATGGATGAGTACCTGGCAGCAAGAAACAAGTTCATCTTACTACAATTCACCAAATGTCTGTCCGTCCGGTTGAAGGTACCGCAAAAACGGCTCAACCGATGGCAACGATATTTTGGGTGGGTATTCCTGCGACCCCTGGGAGTAAAATAGGCGATATTGTTTTTCCAAGTTTTCCAAGTTTTCCAATTTTCCAGTTTTTCCAAACACGATGGAATAATATTTACCGGTATGAACAGTGATGTGGCTTTTGTTGAAATTCTACAAATACTGTTTATTCTATGTACCAGGAGAGAGTAGATCGACTCCTGACGAACTCTTCCTATATAAACGTGCGGCTCCGAAGTAACATGGCAGCGTGTGCAAAGCGACTGAGAAACAGGTGTAGCGGCCGCTTCCGTGTTACAGATTCGGCGCACACTCTTCACACATAAACGTGCGACTGAGAAAGACGTGTAGCGGCCGCTTCCGTTTTGCAGAAATCAATCTTTTTTCAAAATGGGTGCCATGTACTGTTTAGATTTTGATGATTTGCGTGTGATATGATTTAACGGATGTTTATATGAATCGTTTAAAATAAAACAAAAAGCTTCAATTTCTGATATTTTGCGTTTTCATTTGGGCCTCCCAATTGAAGCCCCGCCCGGCGGGTACCGTTGCTAGTATTACTATAATTCACCAAATGTCCATCTGTCCGGTCGAAGGTACCGCAAAAACAGCTCAACCGATCGCAACGATATTTTGAGTGGGTATTCCTGGGACCCCTGGGAGTAAAATAGGCGATATTGTTTTTCCAATTTTTCCAAGTTTTCCAATTTGCCAGTTTTTCCAAACACGATGGAATAATATTTACCGATATGAACAGTGATGTGGCTTTTATTGAAATTCTACAAATACTGTTTATATTTTGATGATAATTATGAACCTGCCGCGAATGCGGAAGTGGACAGATGACGGCAATGCGCGGGTTTTATCTTATCCCAATACAACCATCATTCATTCGTAATGTTAAATCGTTAAACGTTAATCGTGTTAATCGTTTTGTTAAAGTATCAATTGATGATTGGAATTCAGTGAATACAATTACGATTTTGAATTCGTAATTGTATTCACCCAACTGTACGGAACTTCACATCAGGATTTAAATATTTGTTTGTGTCACGAATGTTGTTAAAAGTTTATTTTTTATATTAATGTTATTTAATTTGTGATTGGAGTTATGCTGTTTGGAATGAAAAAAGAGATATCGAGTTCAAGTGAATGACGAAATGCCATGATGGTTTCTACTTTCTAAACGTGAATTCGCGGATCGCCATATGCAGATTCGCCATTGACTGGGTATGGAACAAACGTACCTGTTTGTTTGTGAACGGATACGTTTTTCATGGAAGTCCTTCACGAATTTGCTGTCCATGTCTGACGTGCGACTGAAGGTGCTACAGTAATGTGGAATTTATTGGTTTCATGCTTTAGCATTCGCCGTTTCTGCATTGTCTGTTTGCTTCTGGTCTCCCACCCATGCGTAGCATGGGTACCTCACTAGTTACATTCAATGCAATAAATAAATTACATGCTGCCAATGGGTATTTCTTACTTACAGGGCGTAATGCTCATGCAACAGCAAAAAAAGAGACCCCGCACAACACAAACTTGACTTCAGACAAGCACAGCAGGTCACCTTGGTGGACGCTACATACCTTTGAGGGCCACTGAGATTGAGGAATCGTGCTCTGCAGTCGTAGCCTCTTTCGCACAGGTGACTTGGCAACAAATTCAGTGGTGCAAGGAGACAGATTCTGACAATACAGATATAATAACTGATTAATTATTGTAAGTACAGTACAATAAAACCTGTATATTAAAAGAGTTCAAGAATAAATGTTTCATTGTGGAGGGGTAACCGACTTTCAGACCACCGTGTAGTTAGCAGAGCAATTTTTAAAAGAATCCCCGTCCCCCCACCATATTTTTCTCATGCATAGGATGCCAACCCACAGGGTTTATCCATGCTCTATCCTCTAAATGCTGAGTGGCAGGCAAGAAAGCACCACTTACCATTAGGAAAGTCTTAGGTATGACAAGGCCGGGGTTGGAACGGGCGACCTCCCAGACTCCGAGCAGACACACCAACCTTTTAGAGGTTACAAAGTAATTCATATTATCATGGAGTACTGTAGTATAGTACTCCATATGCATGGATGGCATGGGGAAAAATGGCTGCCCCATCAAATGTCGACAAAATGATACTCTGAAAATCTACGATAGAGTGAAGTGATAAGCCTTTATAAGTTACACGTTTTATTCTCGAGCATTTTCTCAACTACCAAGACCAATAAAGGTGCTTGAATACATTGCTGGAGTAACAAATCTGGAGAACGCTAAACCGTCAAATTGTTCTTCTTCTTTCTTCAGCCAAGCTAGCACAAAAATGGCTGAAGCAATTACAATGATTCCAACATGAGGAAGTTACATTATCTCTGGAGTATTGCACTCATACCATAACAACCAAAAATCTTTTTTTTGATGAATCAAAAAAAACCCCACCACAATACAACACCACAAGGCATTACACAACTATCGGGGACGCACATTCGTAGTGGTTGTACCTAGCAGCGCAAATTATGGGCCAAATCCTCCCCATTCTTCCCTGCTACCCGGATTGTCAAACGTCACGGTCAGAGTGCCAATCAGTCCCCATGGATCGGCCCTTTCCCCCTCTTTTCTCTCTTCTCTCTCTCTCTCTCTCTCTCTCTCTCTCTCTCTCTCTCTCTCTCTCTCTCTCTCTCTCTCTCTCTCTCTCTCACCCTCTCACTCTCACTGTAAAAACCACCATTTAAAGGCCATTTTAGAGGCTCGCTCTCACTGTCATGGCCCTAATTTTGTGAAGGCATGGGTAGACCATCCTGGATGTAGGGGATCTCTGGGTCGCTCCTGGGAGATCGATCGGCTGTCTCTGTGCCGCGGGTTTGATCGAAAAAATTGTCTGGGGCTAAACAACAACAAGAACAACAACAAGGCATTGCATATCCGTTACACGCCATTTACTCATGCGCAGACTGGGAAACTCTGCCATTATAAACTCTGCTGTAACGTCTGCTGTCGATTAGACGGTAAATGCAGTATGTGCAATTTACAAAGGAAAATGGCCCAGAATAAACAGAACCCTAACTACTGTTGGGAGAGGGATGGTAAACCGCCCAGCATGACCTCAAGCCAAGAAATCACTTTGTCAGAATCAACGCTCTGCAACACAGAGTATGGTACATTGAATCGGATGTCCTACAAATATACTATTTTGGGCAATTTTCATTCTTCCCTCCAGATCTTCAAGACAGCTGTTCACCACCATCTCAAATCATCCCCCATCCAAAATCATGATCTTTTCTAGACCCGTTAAACCACCCCCCACCTCTCCCAAAAGTTTCCTGATGTATCCATTGTTACGGATTCGTCACTGCCGTTGTTGTGGTTTTCATCCACTGTGAACATTTTTGATTCCATGTACTATTATTGTTGTCGTTTAAGGGAAATAGATATTACTATTTTCAAAAGGTAAAAAGTCAATGTTTTAAATGAAACCGGAACAGGACGACAACGAAGAGGAAGAGGAGAAAAAGAAGGCGGAGCGAGTGAAGTCGGAGAAGAAGCCTAGCTGCTTCGAGTTCTGGAGCAAACGTTGACGAACAGAAGTCACTAGCGAACTTCGGGTTTCCCGAGAAAGGGATTCTTGCGACAGAGTTGTTACCGCTGTGACAGATCAACCTGCGTGTCAGGTTTTTGGCGGTGGATTCCGAGGAGAATCATCATCGGGCCGTTACGCCTCAAGAACGGGCCATCGGCCATCATTTTGACCCGTGCGCTTTGCACATCGCGCAAGGTCTTTGCTTCGCTTCAGCCGTTTTCACCGCATTCAGACGTTTATCTGGTGTGTGTGTGTACAACGTGGATTTTGAAGGTAAATCTGCGGTTCGCCGATTTGGAGCCTTGCAACGTCCATACCCGAGGGTGTGATTTCCCAGTCGCCTGGAGGGCGCCTTTGGATTTCCCAGTCGCTTTGAGGGCGCCTTTGGCCGCGTGACTGTGACTGTCATCCGAAGGGGATTCTGGTCTCGATTAGACATCGTTCTGACGATCGCTGGAGCGGATCGACTTTGGCTTGAAACCGGAATCAAGTTTGGTTTGAAGCCAGGAAAGAGACATTGGGAATGTTCTTGTTTCACTCACTTGGAGCACAGTGAGTTATATATTATGAAACTGATGGTACCATCATAGGATATATATTGATTGTACTTTTGATTAATATTATTGTTGTGTACTGTTATTCTTGTGTGATCTTAATACAATATTTGTTTGTTGGTAACAATTGGTGTGGCTTCACCATTGATCTTTGACATACAGAATAACACATTTTTCTGCCGTGACTCCTCCCGGGGCTCGGAGGTACACCGTGACCGGGGGTTGGGGAGGAGCACGTAACACCATCTTGTCCACCCTTTGCGTTCTCCCTTACCCCTCATCGTTACCTGTACCCTTTGTTTGTCGTCTCAGTCTATTTTATCCCTCCGCCTTGCTGCTGGCGTTTCCCCCTTCTCCTGCTGTTCCTTTTGTTATGTTGTGTCCTGATTTGTTTGGTGTCATAGCTCTTCCACGAACCTTGACATTGTATACAAAAAATAAGGAGCCTCACTCTTCAATGAGCCTAAATTTTGGATACAAAGGAAAACCTTTATATAAGTTGTAAACAAAGACATCTTTGGATCCTTGATTTAGCAAAATTCAGCACTTGGGGCAAAACATACGAATAATATAATATAAACTAGAAAGCATGTGAAAATTCAAAGTCAGTAGTCTTCTTCTTCTTCTTCTTCGCCCTCCATCTGCCAAAATAACGAAAACAGTTCAAAAAAAATACAAAATGAAAATTGTTGATTTTATGCAGCCTTGACCTCTGAGCTTTTGATCGAAAAGATAATCAGCTTCTAGCATTTGATTGGTGAACCAATTCTGTGACCCAAAAATGCAAATTCTTAAAATTTCAGGTCAATTGGCTGAAAATTGACGATTTTATGTAAAACGGACGTTTGACATTTTGATCTAAGAAACAAAAAACGTCTCCTACCTTTTGATTAGTGCACCAATTCAATGATCTGATATTCAAATTCTTTAAATTTCAGGTCAATCGGATGAAAAATGATGATTTTAGGTGATGACCTTTGACCTTTTGGCAAAATTATTAATTTGTCATCCAGGTATTATCATAACAAAGGTTTGTTGAAAATTTGATGACAGTAGCTCCATTGGCAAAAAAAAAAGTGACGGCCTGGACACACACACACACACACACACACACACACACACACACACACACACACACACACACACACACACACACAGACAGAAGTGATTACAAAACCCCGTCTCCTGCTGTGCAGGGGACGGGCTAATAAGGTTTGTGTGGGTGTATATATAGTTTAAATACATAGTTGATATAATATATGTATATATATGTATATATAGTTGAAATGAAGATCAAGTAACTGTATGTTGAAATATGTTGAAAAAGTCAAAACTTTACATGGGGTGTACTTACTTTTTCACGTGACTGTATATATATATATATATATATATATATATAGTATACATCGTGAAAAGTTTTTCGTTTTTTAACAATTACATTGGTTTGTCTTGGACCATTGAACTAATTCCCCACAGCAGTGAAATCATGAAAATCCCACAGCAGTGGAAAACAATTGAGATGGACATTGAAACTATGTCGGGGACCCTAAACGGGCCATTAAAACGTAGCTAAAGGTCCTGATGGCGCTCTCTTGAGCGTTGTCTCTGCGATGATGCCCGACGGAGGGAGGGCTCATCCAGTTGAGGAATCGAGGAAACAAAGGAGGAAAGGGGAGGGACGAGGCGACGACGTTCCGCAGCTGCTGTTGCGCATTGAGAGAGATAGCGCTCGCTCCGATCCGTGTCCGCGAGTGCGCTGAGATGTCGCGTACGACGAGCTTCATCGTGCTGTCCGCACTCCTCACTCTTTGCTGCTCCATCACTCACGGTGAGGCCACCTATCCATTTAGTGCGTGCAAGACCCTTTGCCCGGTGCACATAGTGAACGAGGAGCCTTGACGTGTCAATGCTTTTCACGGTATAGATGCATTCATACAGTATGTAGTACGCATGCGTTAACAATGGTGTGCATGGTTCAATGGTTCCATGCGGCTGGATGGTCAGGATTTCTATTACCTGTGATCCATCATCCATGCCCTGCAAGCTTATGTTAAGGATACCAATCGTTCCTATATACACTATATGGTGTGTTAGGATGCCAGCAGTAAGAGCAAAACATGAAGTCCCAACCTGAATATAGTGAATAATTGATTATTAAAAAAAAAAAAATTACATTGATATGAATGAAGTTCGTGGAGGAGTTTGTACATATAGTCACATTGGGAACAAAGACACGAACAAATCAATGTACTTTAACATTAATTATAAGGACATTAGTGTAGATAATTGACAAGCACATGGGAAGCTTAATGAAGAGACACATTTGAACCTGTGCTATCTCCATCATGAGCCAAAGGTTTAGAATTTAGATGGAAACACAAACAAACACTGTTATTCATTCATTATTAAATTATGGTTTTATCACCACATTTAGTCTCTTGATCTGTCCTTGTGGGATAACCTGGTGTGAGGCATTGTGTGCTGGCATTGTGCCTATGTTGATACTCGTGGGGTATGCTTACACATAGCGTAAGCAATAACAAACCGTGCTTCGTGCATAGGTACATAATAAATTGAAGCTTTATGATTATAGGCAAGCATCACCGACCTGCTGCTAGATATCGATTTAGGTTTTATTTATTTAATTTACGGACGCGTTTACTTTACGGTTTTAATGTAAATTTTCATTAACATATTTATTTCACAGTTTACAGTTATTGAAATTACAATTTTCAAATGCAAGATATTGATTGAAGTTTTTTGTTTGTTTTTCACTGACGCATTTAGTTTTTTACGTAAACTTTTATTTAGACATTTTTTCTTTTTTTCATTTACAAACATTATTGTCATGTTTATTTTATAGTTTACAGATATAGAAATTACAATTTTCAAATGCAAGATATCGTTGAGGATTTTTTTGTTTCATTTTTTTACGGACCGGTTTACGGTTTTTTACATAAACTTTTATTTAGACATTTTTTCTTTTTTTCATTTACAGACATTATTGTCATGTTTATTTTACAGTTTACAGTTATAGGAATTACAATTTTCAAATGCTAGTAGATAATCACTGAGGTTTTTTTTGGTTTCTTTTTTTACATATGTGTTTACGGTTTTTTACGTAAGTTTTCATTTATGGATGCTTTCTGACGGTCTGTGATTTTTTTCCGGTGTACTGGCTTCGATGTCCACCAGCACGCCAAATTTCAGCTTTCTACGGCACCTGGAAAGTGCCGGATATTAATATCAGTCAGGCAGAAAGAGCTTTATATATTAGATACATGATGCACATATTATGGTATAATAAAACCTCCAAACCGTGTTATTTCCACCCTAGCTGTGCAATGCAAGCCAGGATGCAATCCACGCCAAGGTTACTGTGTGGAACCTGGGGAGTGCAGGTAAGAATCTGAAAACATGCAAGTGTCACTTACACAACATACATATATATATATGTATACGTATGTATACGTATATATATATATATATATATATATATATATATATATATATATATATATATATATATAACACCTCACTATTATCAGCTGAATCACAATGACAAACTGTATAATGACAAAGAGTAATAATAACACTGATACATTGTGAAGGACCCCCCATTCATGGACCCTCATGGGTCCACCTTGACAGTTACACACCAGGCAGAGTCCCAAAGAAAACAGTTACTCAACCGTACACCTTAACAGTTGCTACATCCAGTGAATTTACATTCACTCGGCCCTAATTGGCTTACTATGATATAAGATACCCTACAATATTAAAGTGCACATTGCAGATGAAACAGCCTGCTCAATGAACAAAGCAAAATCAGAACGGAAATGCTGTTTGCACCTAATGGAAACTTTTTGGTCCAAACGTTACTGGGAATGAAACTTAAGAATGACATTGCACTATCCTGTTTTGTTAAAAAGGCATTCAACAGATGGTATGATTTTTAATTATTATTTTAAATTATTATTATTATCATTGTCATTAACACAACTGCTGTCATAAGATGTTACTTACAGCCTGCCACTCCCCCCACACCCTCATCACACCTCCAATTCCCAAAACCAAGTCATCACCTTTTTTAAATGTTTTAAATGTTTTTTGGGGGTGCTGTTAGATATTGCTCGTTTCAAATCGAAAGCTTGTTCCATTATCTAATAGGAGCTCGGTCTCGGTGTGCGTCTGGCTGTCGAACAGGTCTTATATTCTAGTCATACTGAAATGAGGTTCTGAACATTTTATTGTCTTAATTTACATAACACATAAGCACAAATAAATTCGCTAAATTATTAGTCACTTTACAACACCGTATATTTTAAGTCCAGCACAGGACACGGACTCGGAATGACAAGGACTCGGTCTCGGGATTGCTGGATTCGAACAGCTAAAGGGCTGTGAAACCAGACACAGCTGTCTGTCAGACACGTTATTGATATTGAACCAAATCACGTGAAGACCCTCAGAGATGAATTGAATAAATGTGGCTGCTGGTTGCATCATCATTCTGAGGGGCGTGGTTGTGCCGCTGATGCAATCCCCCCATTACCAGTCATCTGGTACTCATTTTTCCGACCTCAGAAGGCTGACCGGCTGAGTCAACCCAGCTGGTGTTAATTCAACGGCTGGACAAGGGCTCAAACTCAGGACCCTAAGATCTCAAGCCAGCCACCTTTACCATTAATCCAACAGCAGACTTTTCAAAATGGGCAATGCTGCGGGAGTGAGCTGAGGATCAATGGACAGCCCATTTTCATGTACAATTGGAGTAGATTTTGTTTAACATCCGTGAACACCAATCCTCTAACCCGTGGACATATTAATTGGCCTATATCACATCTAGGATAGGAACGTGGAGACATTAACGTAGCCTCACTGGAATTACAAGGACATCAGCTGTGGATGGACAAATCAACATAGTTTAAATATATATGAATTTAACCTTTTAAATTGTTTTCAATGCTAAAAGTGAGTAAATATTGTGCTGAATTAGCTGCATTTGGATGTGTATTGATTCCAAAAGTCTCCGGATAGCAGTGTGTTGGCTTGACTATGACATGTGAGCTGAGGCTGCTTTATTCCGACGAGGCGGCTCGTGTTCCATGGATTAAATAAATGAAGGGATCAAGAGAAATGAACACGGACTGTCACTGTTTATTGTTTGAGGAGAGCAAGGAGAGCAAATATGGGCCAGTCCTCCAATATTATTAAACGTGTTTGTGTGTGTGTATATATAGAGATATATATATATCTATATATATACATATATATATATATATATATATATATATATATATATATTAGGGTGGTGCTCAAAAAAAATTTTAAATTTTTTTTTACTGGGACATGGCTTTATGTTGTTCCTTTTGTTCCGCAATGAAAAGACACCAAATATGAAAGCAATCTGATTTTATTTAGGGGTGCCACATCAGCCTTCAAACTAAAGGTGTCTACAAAACTTTTCTATATATGGATCGAAAGCAAAACCAGAAGTTTGTTTTATGAAAATCCACCCTCCACTCACTTTCTTTGTATTCTAGCAAACACAAGTTACAATAGCTGCACAAATAGCACTATATTGCTATGAAAACTCAAATTCAATGATAACAATCCAAATGTTCAGTTCATAAAATGAAGAGACACCATATCACATAATATTAAAAAACCCAAATATAATGAGAAATGTAACTCCTATTTCTGGGCCTGTTTCACCACTGTTGCCTTCTTGGCATCGGGGTACATCTTCCTGTGAGCAGCAACAACTTGGAGCAGAGCTTGCTTTTGCTCTTCATCCTTTGTAAGGAGCTTATTGTAGTCTTGTATCAATGCGACACCCCTTTCTGCCCTGTCGTTCACCACGACTAAGCCACTGGCGGCTTTCTTTGCTTCCTGAAAGCTGGTTTCTTGCTCCCATGAACCAGGATCCTTATCCATCCAATCAGTTGGGGTCCCTAGGATGCTGAAGAAATGCTTGGTGTGTTTTGTTATGAGGCCAGCGATTGACAGGGCGGTTCCTCGTTTGATAGCTGGTCTCTTTGGAGAGGGGTTTTCACCGTCATTTTTCAATGCTTCAATCATATTGATCTTGCTTTCTTTGTCAATTCTGGTGTCAAAGAATGCAAATGCCACTAGTACTGGGCTCATGTACCACGTGTGGCGGCCAAGTGCCTTCAAGGCTGCCTGAGCCATCTTCTGATTGATTTGTTCAAACTTTTCCAACTTCTTGGAGAGGTTAATGTCATTCAGGGGAGCCTCAATAGCTTGTGGAGCCCGAAACCAAGCCTGTACATACACAAGGCAGACAAAAATGTTGAAGGCTCGGAGTTCTCTCGCCTCTCGAAGTGTCAAGTGGAACTCTGACCAAAACATGAACACCTGTAGTGAATATAGTGCTTTTGCCATCCATCTGGCTCTGTGCATTGCTCCTGGAGCCATGATCTGGATTCCACGAGGTGGGATTCCTCCCATGTAGATGACAGTCAGTTCTAGGAGTTCACGATAATCATCTCGTGGCTGCTGATCTTTCAAACACACAAGAACGTTTTTGCTTCCAACACAGTGTCTACAAATCCCATTGAAGCCTTCCTCTCTGAGAATTGATCGTGAAGAAACTTCCTGTCCTCGGGGTTGGTGATTATGGCCTCCGAATCTGCATGCCTAAGATCAAACGTCTTCTCCAAGGAGGCCTTGAAGGATGCTTCCTTTTTCTCTTGGGTCGCACCACCCCGCTTTGCACCTTTTTGGAGGCTCCTCCATTCTTCATATAGCCTCTCCAAACGATGGATGCAGTGCTGCTTCGTCGTTGTAGGTAGGTGAGCTTTTTCCCAGAACTTCACAACCTCTTCAATGGTGAGGGTTGCACTCTCCCGGGCAGTGCGATTCTCCTTCTTCAGGTGATGGAAAAACAGGACAAGAGATTGATGCACAGTCGGGAGCTTGGCACCTTTGATGGCATCTCCAGAAGTGGACCCAATGAGATACACATTATCCTGAGCCCGAGTTTTCAATGAAACACTGGTACTAGCACATGCCATATCTGCAAAATAAGCAAGAATGTGGGTAAAATCCTGTTAATTCTTACTCCACAGGGTCACTCTCTACAAAAGAGCCACAGTCAATAAGTTAGGCCTACATATTACACACTAAAAAAACGTACCCCTGACCCCGGGAACCTGTACAAAACATGCATGAAAATTGCCCAGATAGTGATCATAGGAAGTCTCAAAACTGTATGTATAATATATTGTATATATATAATGTATAATGTGTATTTATGTATATTTATTATTTAATGTATATTTACTATATATTTATTTTTAATATTATATTTAATGTATATATATAATTATGTATTTATTTTGTGTATATACAGCCCAAAAAATGGGAATTCCTATTTTTGCATGGGGGAAAATTCATCACTGATGTGGCACCCCTAAATATTATTGGATTCCATTCAAATTTGGTGTGGTTTCCTTTGACACCAAAAGGAACAGAAAGAGACCATGTCCCGGAGAACATCTGCATTTTGATTTTTTGAAGCCCACCCTAAATTATATATATATATATATATATATATATATATATATATATATATATATATATATATATATATATATATATATATATACAGACTTGGCATTTAATATGGAATTTTCTTTTTTTTCTTGACTTGGGTTTACTTTCTTAACTCAGTATATCAATCTGGTGAGTTTCTTTCACACTTTGGTGATTCAATTGTTAAAAGAACCATGTCACTGATTGTCTGTCGCAGCAAGAAGTCAACAACAGGATTATATCACAGGTGGCGTGGCAAAATGTACGGACAGGTGCATTTGATGATTGGCTTCACAGTCGGGTATACAAGGGTTGTTGCGTTCTGTATTAGTGGAAAACAACTTCTGCACGTCTCCAAAAGTTATTGGCGCTTCCTCTGGAGATGGTCCGTCAACTCGACAATGCTGTTTGTCATGGAGTGGTGGCTTTACGAAATTACGGCATGAAACAGCGTGCTATTGCTCGGCAGTATGGCATCACTCAAGGTCAGGTGTCAAAGATCCTGAAACGAAATGCTCAGAGGGGTGTCCCTACTCCAATACCGAGGCCAGGACGTCCCCGCAGATCCACAAGGAGGGATGATCGCCAGCTGCACCGGTTAGTCCGCAATGGCCGTACCAAGTCAGGTAATCGGCTTAGGGCTGAGTGGCAGCAACTGACAAATGTGCCTGTATCCAGAAGGCTACTCAACCAACGACTGGTTCAAGCAGGCTATCGTGCCAGGCGTCCCCTGAGAAAGCCACGCCTGACCAGACAACACCGCCAGTGCCGATTGCAGTGGGCCAGAGAGCACTGTCAATGGCAGCCAGGACACTGGAATCACCTGATCTTCAGTGACGAGTCTAGATTTCTGGTCTATCGTCAAGGTGGCCGCATCCGAGTGCGCAGACAAGTGCATGAAGCCTACAACAAAGATTGTATAGTGCCAAGAGTCCAAGCTGGAGGTGGTGGGGTGACCGTTTGGGCTGCTTTCATGCAGGGGGAAAAATTGACCTGGTTGTTCTGAATGGAAACCTGAACCAGTTCAAGTACAGGGCCATTCTGGAAGAAACATTGCTTCCATTTGCTCGTGCAGCCTTTCGAGGAAACTTTGTCTTCCAAGATGACAATGCACGGCCTCATCGTGCTCGCATGATCCAACACTTTCTTGCTGACCATGGTGTAGAGCATATGGAGTGGCCTGCCATGTCCCCGGATATGAATCCGACAGAGAACTTGTGGGCAGAATTAACGCGTCAAATCGACCACTTGGACCAGCAGCCGACCTCTGTGCGTGAATTGCAGCAGGCTATTGTCACTGCATGGCAAGCGATTCCTGTCCAAACCTTGGCAAATCTCGTGAACAGCATGCCTCAACGTGTACGTGCTCTCCTGAATGCTCGTGGGGGTTACACGAAGTACTGAACTGTAATTTTACTGTCCGTAATCCCAGTCGTAATTTAGCTTTTGTTTTTGTTAAAAAACAAAATTGGCTAATGTGCAAAATAAAGACAAACTTCTGGAAAACGTACAGAAGTTTAACACAGTACTGTCCATGAATTGAGTTTAATATCAGTTTACATCACTTTCAAGGATCAATTTATTTGTTTCGAAATGTCAAATGTGGTTTTTGTTTCTTTTAAAGGTCACATTAACAAAATCTAGAATAATTTCAACATAATTCCAATGAACTTTTGGTTCTAAGACATCTTGAAAAGTAAGTTCACCCCCACAAAAAAAATATTCCATATTAAATGCCAAGTCTGTATGGATATATATATATATATAGTCATGTTTGGACTCATTAACTGATATGCCTCTGCATGAGGTGGTATGCCTCATTAAAATTGCAGTCAAGGACTTTCCTTTCACTATGAGTGGTGTAGATGCAGGACTACATGCAGCCCATTTTTGTCAAAGGAATGAGACGACGAGAGCCAGCTATGAAGTGAGCCAATGACGAAGTAAGCCAAGGACAAAATGAGCCAAAGATGAGACAAGCCAGGCCTGATATACTGTACATATATAGCCATGTCTGGGACACACTAACGTGATATGCCTCAGCACCAGCGATGACGAGCACCTCGGGATGTGCACCCTGAACCAGCCCTCGTGACACTTTATGTAGGTGCTTTGCCTTCTCCCTTTCAGTTGCCCTGCATACCAAGAGTTCTGATGTCCTGTTCTTTTCTCTCCACTTCCTGGGTGGAGTTGTCCTCCACGCCATCCAGCCCATGGGGAGGGCCCAATGAAAAAAAATGTATTGCCTGCTTCTGGGCCCTACAGTGCATTACGCCACAGTGGATAGCACACCCTGGCCAGGCAGATTGTGACGGCCTTTTCGCACACATGTGACATGTGTGCCTTTTGTGAGGGGAAGTTCTCAATGGCCCCGCCCACTAACAAGAGGTGTTTAAGCATACAATATTGACCTGACTTTCCTGTCGATAAATAACATAGCTGCCTCCTCAGCTTCACGTGTAACAAAATAACTTACTCTGACAGGACCCTGTTACATGACAATCTAACCTACTCAACACAAACGGACCACGGTGATCGATTGATTGATTACCACTGTCTAGCTATGAACCCCCCAGCCCCTTTCCACATAACAATATATATATATATATATGTGAAGAATCAGCTCTTCGTTTGCAAAAGAAGTCCACAATAGCCTGGAATGGCGCAGCTTTATTAAAAACCAACTTATACAGATCCGGAGGAGGCCAAGACATCTATAGCAAGAGCCAGTCTCATGCCACGTCAAGCCTTCCTGAAAACACATTGATTCCCAGTCCATTTATATAGGGACACGTTTTATCAGGAAATCTCCGAGGGAACAAACAACACTGGGAGAGGTTCCTCCCACCGTTATCATTCGGGGGAGTCAGCCCGTCCTTATCATTTGGACCAAATGTTTCTCTGGGCTCCGAGAAAACAGAAATGTAACTCACAATGAGGAGAGTGTATGCTTAGCCAAACAAACCCATATATTTTATGGGTTTGTGTACATGAGTAATCCAAAGCATGTTTATACAGAGTCATGCGTTGCTGAGATTAAAACAAAATATATATGGTTAACGATCATGTCATTCTACTAGCATTACGCTAAAACAAGCGCATGTGGGCGTGGTTTTACGACCAGCCTCGAAAAAAGCACACGTATACAATTTGTTCAGCATGACCTCATTTTAAGCCTTTCCTCATCCAAAACTAAAACGAAGCAAAAACCCTTTATTTACTTTATGAAATAGCATTTTTAGACATCATATAAATCATAACACATTAGCACCCAACGTCTATAACTGAACTTTAGGCAATAACAAATCTACTACTTGACATTCCTTCCTCTTGTCTCGTCGAGACAAAGTATCTTAAGAGACAACGTGCCACATCGGGCTTTATTGAAAAATAATTGTGTAATGCGGGTATTGAAAAAATAATTGTGTAATGCGGGTATCTCCCAAGGGCATATCGTGCGCCCAAAGCGCCTCGCCCGTGCATTTGGCGAACGTGTCGTGTGGTGCGTGCTCGGAGCCTGAGGGCTCAAAACATGAAAGTTCATTAACGTTTCGGATCCACAACGAAGACGTCTGGTCCAGATGAGGTTCTGCTCCGCCAGAGGGTGCATCACTTCCCCTGCGGAACTGGCTCCCCCCACCCTTTGCAGACGCAGTCCTTGCAGATCTTCGAAGTTAATCAACGGTCATGCCCATGAGGTCCCTCACGTGTTGCTGTTCTGGGGAATACAAAATGTCGTCAGTATCTTGTGTCTCAATTTCCTGGTCAGGGTACAGAGCGTAAAAATCCGAATCCGAATCACTTGAAGCAAAGAGATCCGCAACATGTGGATCAAAGAGATCCGAAACATTTGGATCAAAGAGATCCGAAACATTTGAAGAAAAGAGAGGGACTTCCTTTATGTCAAAGTCTCCCATGGGCGCCTGGTCGGCTTGCGGGTCTAGGACATCCGCGTCGGGTCCCTCAACCGCCAGACCCAGTGTCGCAATCAGATCCATAGTTGGGTCGGAAGGGGGCGTGCAGCTGTCCGCTTGTAATACATAAGCAGCGTTAGCCAGTACACGCAAGGGGTTTATAGCACAAGTATCACAGTCATCACATACACCGTTACAGGCAGCAGCCAGTTCCCACATGGGATCCACACAAGTATCACAGTTGCCACAAAATTCAATGCAATTTTCTGGAGCGCCGGTCGCAACTGCCTTGTTGAAGGACCCGTTCAGGTCGACAGCCTCTGTGGTCAGAGCCATAGTTGTTGTCGGCGGCTTCTTCACTTTCCATCCTGTAAAATACTTTCTCATACAGAGGAGGACTAGAGATTTCATTAGTGCCCCCCAAATTACTACCCCGATTATCACAGCCAGTGCGGTCAATAACCACTTCACTATGGTGCCCGTCCATCCCTGGAACCAGTCAGTGAGCCAGCTAAATGTATAAGAATTTTCGCGCGCGATCCGATCGATCCAATAGTATGTCATGAGCCGTAGCGGTGTCGTTTGCCACCTTTTCTGGGGTCAAAGCCAATTTATCCATCCAGAAACTATCCATGACTGTGCCCGCTCCTGGGAAGAAGAAACCAAACACCTTTTCCCATAGACTCCCGTGTAGTTTAGTGGTTCCATCTTCGTTCATGACTGACCTCTTATAACGCCTGTCCAAGGACTTTGGGTCTAGCTCATCCAGTATCTCAACGTCAGGAAGGACTGAACCCAGATAACATGTGCCCCCCCAATTATTTGGTAAATAGGGGTAAGCCTTGTCGCCGCATATAAACATTGTCCCATGGGGTGGGACCAGGTGGGTGGATAAGCACTGGAGTCCCTTTACCACCCCATTAATCCTACTAACCCCCCTAGAGAATGTTATAGCCGTTATGTTGTGGTTGTGTTTATCTTGCAGTACTATTCGTAATGTAATCCCCGAGCTCCCTTGTCCCAGCTTCCCGGGGAGAGTGTAGGCGCATTCTGATTCTCCCATACGCAAGTGGCCGGAACCCTGGAGGCAGACCCTCCCTTTCTGTGGTTTGACCCAGACGGGGGCAGGCCTCTCGGCCACATGGGCAATCATTGACGGGCGATAATTAAATTGTCGATTGCAACTCTTGCCGTTGTCAACCCCTTCTCTTTCCAGCGTGGTGACTAAACATGGGGGATCGATAGGTTGTGAGCAGAGGTCATTGAGGGACAGAGGTAGCACTATCATGTGTATTCCTGTGGTGCCTGCTTGGGGAAAGTGCATGCACGACCAGCAGTGTGTCCTATTTTGAATTGTTGCCACTTCCCTGGCCACTTTCCAATATGTGTTTTCACCCTTCTTTGGGGCCTTATTCTGGGGTTGTGGCGTGAGTATGTATTCGATGCATGGTATGTAGTTCTTTTCGCCACCGGCCGCGCCAGGGGTCCAGACGCTGCACCGGACCTGCATAGTCATGCCTTTCTCTAGGCGCGTGCGTGTTTGTAGCTTAAAATCAGGGGTTCCCCATTGGTATCCTGGTTGGGCCAAGGTCTTAATGCTAGCTTGCCCGTCTTCCCGGAACTCTCGTTGCTTTTGTAGTACCATGCCAACGCGTCCAGGCCCTGCCGACAGTGCTAGCCAATTTATGTTCACCCAATTTGTGTGCAGGGCTTTCTGTTCGAAACATGGTAGTGATACTCTTTGTCCCCATGTTACGGTGAGGTGTCGGGTTTCGTTTTCGCATCTATTGGAATCGGAGTTTCCCCTAGCTGCTGTCGCTATCAATAGTATTGTACCTATGATTAGGCCCATCCTTACTGTGTTCTGGGGGTGTGGTGTCTGGTGCTTGTATGGCCAACTTACAGTGCGTGGCGTGGATCCACGAAGTCTTGCCCTCGCAAAAGACTGCCGTTGGTGTAGTCAGCAACACCTGGACTGGTCCCTTCCACCTTGGTTCCAAGGCGTTCTTGCAGGTGAAGTGCTCCACGAACACCTGGTCTTTTTCCTCTGGTGGAACACCTGGTCCACAAGTCTCCTGGGAGCGCCTGGTCTACAGGTCTCCAATTTCCTAATCCACTTTTTTCCAAGTGGATCCAATTTTATTCAATATTCAATTTTTAAATTCAATCCCATTTAATCCAGTCCAATTCAAATTAAATTCAATCCTTCTCTCAGCATCCCATTACCTGTTTCCAACATCAATAAAATAAAATTATAAAATTAATAAAAAATCAATCATCTCAACTCTCAAATCGAATCAAAAAATAAAAATAAACGAAAATTACTTCAGCGAGAGTTTCAACTAGAATTACCACAAACCAACCACCTTTAACCTCCATTAACACAAACACAAACCACCATTAACCTCGATTAATACAAACAAACCACCATTAACCTCCATGAACCTCCCCCTATTATTTATTTATTTTCACGAATAAACAAATAATAGAAATAACCTGGTCTACTTCCAATTTCAATTCTGGTCAGTTCTGGTGTCTGGTCACACACAATGTTTTCCTCACCCACTGTGATTCGCTCACAATAGATTCTCACTGTTATGTCTGAAATTAAGCTACCCTACTGGGTATTCGTGAAGGGGGTCCATCTTTCCCAACCCCTTCCTTCACACCAGCCACTTCACGTTGTCCACCATACTCACTGAATTGTCATCAATTCTGAAATTCGTCTCATGAAAACACATCCCAGAGTCTAGTGTAACAGCCAGACAAACACATAGACACGCTGAAGACCCCAGGGTACCCATCAAACTAGCTTGTCCCCAGATCAACAACACAGCGAAACATGTAATTTTACTAAAATAATCACTTACTCATAACTAGCTGGATAACTAGCATAACTAGCTCAACACCTGGAACTCATAACTAATACTCATACCACTAATTACTCATAATAACTCATAATTACTTCTGTAATTACTCATGCCAATACTTACTCAAAATAATGTAATATCCCAATCTTCACCCCTTATGCAAATCGAAGCACCCCGGACAACCCACAACCAATATCAACCACTGTAGCCGCCTTCCCCTCCAGGCAGCCACACACAGCCACATACATCTCCATCCACGTCACACAAGACAACAGCCAACGAGTGTGTCCACCACACAGAAACCTTTGGCAATGCAACAACCGAACTCCCAGACAACCAACAACAAAACCCAATCCATCTCCATGGCTCATCAAGCAGTTCCAACTTAATCCAGCTTCACATACCGATTTCCCCAAAACTCGTGAAACTTCACCCCCATTCTGGAAAAACCCTGGACTAAACCCTGACACCCTAAATAACTTCAGACCCATCTCCAATCTACCCTTTCTGTCAAAAGTTTTGGAACGTGCTGTGGCCACTCAACTCAAACATCACCACTCTGCCAATAACCTGTATGAAACATCCCAATCCGGATTCTGCTCCAGCCACAGTACTGAAACTGCTCTCCTCAAAATCACCAGCGACCTTTTCTCTCCTCTGATGCCGGCAACCTCAACATTTTCATCCTCCTCACCTCGACGCCTCCTTTGACATCATCAATCACACCATCCTCCTCACCCTGTTTAGACCAGCTTGTGCCTATTAAACCCAAATTAGTTCACCCCCAAGCCTACAAGGACCACCTACAGCACTGCAAAGATGTCCTCTACTCCACCTACTACCCTCAAATTATCCACTCTGGCTCCGGAATCCCAAAAGCACTCTTCTCTACAATAAACAAACTAAATAAACAAACTTTACAACGTGAACAAAACTCCTCAGCGCCCTGGATACCGCCACCTTGCTCCACACACCTGTTGGTGCACACCTGTGCACTCACACCTGGTGCCACCTGCACCCTCCTTCCTTCCTGGACCATTCATCCAAAGCAAAATTGACAGCATCTACAACAGCTTAATCACCACAATTCACTCCCCCTTAAGGTGTCCCCCAAGGTTCAGTTCTTGGCCCCCTCCTCTTCGTCCTGTACCTATCCCCCCTTGGTCACTTAATCCGTCATGCACCATAGCCAATGCACCATGGTCTCCAATTCCACTGCTTCACCGATGACATCCAGCTTTTTCATCTCCACCAAATCGTGCTCCACCACCTCTTACACTTAAACAGATCATAATTACTCACTCATACACTGTTGCCCATCACCCAGTTGCCCCAGACCCAAACACAGGTTTGAAATCCCAGTAGGTTGTTCTTCAATCCCAACCATCATGTGATCCCAACATCTCTCCATTTATTTCGTTCCTCATGGGGTTGGTGTTTTATGGCCTTTACCTCTTACCCAATCACACTGCACATTATTCCCCGTCCTTGATGGATAATTTTACATCCAGATGGGCACAGCATCCCATTTTTGGCGACCCAGCCCTAAAACAAGCCCCTGGACTCCTTGCAGGCTGGACCAAAACCCCCGGACCTGCCTCCATGGAACATTTCTTGAGACCCCTGAATCGGGACATCAACGACAATTACAACGACAAACAGGACTCGATATTCTCTGTTCATTAATTACGTACATGATTTTGGTTTTACCCACAATATATGTCCCGATATTCTCTCCAGATTTAGGTTCTATATCCTGTCGTTAAAGCAACACCCTGTAGACTGACTCCGCCTGTCGTTCTTCCAAGGTTAGTGAATTATCTCCGACCTCTTTCCCTTACAAATCTCGAACAAAGGTCAACTAAACTTTAAAAGGTCAAACTTCGAATTGGGGTAACCAGCGCTTTATTTTTCCGCAAATAATACAAGTCCGGCGTCATTCCCTGCAAGAACCACATCCAGACAGACAAATGACCCTTATTGAGGCTCTACATCGCAAAATGCTAGCTCCTACGAATCCAACAACCGTCACAATCCGTCCAGGAACTTCCGTACGTGCTCTACAATGCAGCACCTCTCTACCTGGTGCACACCTTTCGCACATCCTTCCTCGTTCGCACAACGCTTCATCAACACACCTCCTCGCGCCCACACCTTGGCACAAGCCACACCACATACCGACAGTTGAAACCTCAACCGTCCTCCTTCCTCGGATCAGCGTTCTGTTGAAAACGTGACATTTCTGTTCAAATTATTGAATTTCCAAATACTCTCCCTGCAGCGCCCGTGAGGCAGCTTGTCCCACATTATCTGCCTCCAGACCCATATGCGTTTTAATAACTTAACCTTATCAGCATCGTTCGCCAGCATACCCTTTGTCCGGCGCATCGATCATCCCAAATGCTTCGATGCATCTTCCAGCCGCCACTCCGCACTGTACCTTACTGTATGAACAAGACTTCCTGTTGGAACTTGACTCCGGAAATTAATTACTCTGTCTTGAAATCGTTTATTTTAGCCATCTTAAATAAATCCATCCATCTATCCATCTTATAAATCCATCTTAAATAACGTATTCGTCCTGTGACATTGCCTGGCATATATGTCGCAGCCGGCCACTATTCCGACATGGCTCATGACTCATGTCTAATTCTGACAAGAAGATGAAGGATGAAGGACATGACATGAAGAAGAAGATTCTGACAAGATACTGACATGTGAACGTCCGACATCCAGCAAAGTCGAAATGACCCACAATGCATTTGGGCACACACTTCCTCTGAGAGTGGGCGAGTTATCGCCGGCACTCTGAGCAACCTCATCGCACCCGACCCCAAAATGCACTATATGACACCAATTTCAAAGGTGAGCTGCCTCAGCGATACATCCCACACATACAATCCACAATATCTGCCATTGAATGAACTCTTCAATTCAAGTAAAACACACATATTGATTCGAATTCTGCAACCATCTCCAAGAAACCGCTTCATATCAACAGTAGATCGACAAGGGCACTCCGGGTGCTTTCCTGACCCGATTTATATCAATTCGCTTCCCAAACACTCCCAAACAGATGAAAATCCGGACTCAGTTCAGGACCTCGCCTGTTCTCTCGGATAGACGTTAAAATGGACATTCCCGGCCTGAATTTCCCCCAAGTCGAGCAGATCACTTACAAAGCTTCACACCGAAACCCTCTGCTTTGCATATGTCATACAGACAAACACATTGGCCAGACACACACGTCAATTAACATCCCAATATACATTCATTCCTCATTCATGTTACGTCTCTCATTCAAGGAAAAGGATTTTTGGGACGGGTTTGGACGGGGGTTGGTTGAGGTGAAAAAAAGGGGAAGGCAGGGCGGGGTGTTGGGGTGTTGCCTAGAGCCCTGGGACTGAGCTCAGGTCTTGGGGGGGGTGGGGGCATGGTGGCTACCTCCCCTTTCGCGGGGTCTTGGTCCGGATTATGGACGAGCGGCATTAGCCGCTGATTTGCTTGCTTAACTACCTCCTTAATTGTTTTGTCCTGAACTTTGCTTCCTGAACTTGCTTCCTTTGGCTCTGAAGCTTCAAATTCCTACAATGCAGCTCCTGCTTCAATTTTCAATATTTCAAAACCTAACCTGTCCTTCTCACCCTGTGGCCACCTGGCCCATTTCCTGTGAGCTTATTTATTTTCTCTTGTCCACCAGATCCTGGCCTGCTTTATCTGGACCTCTTGTCTAGAACTTAGTCTAGAGCTTCCTGGCTTGACCTCGTAGTTGTCACTACCTTCTTGTCAAACCTACCTGGTACCTACGCATTTCACCCTTCCTGGCCATGTCCCTTTGGCCGTCTATGTTCCTATGGCTTTCTATCTAAGTTTAGCCACAGCCCTTCGTTCCCTGGCATGCAATGGCATACCCCATCTTGTCTCTGGGCTGTTCCTTCCTGGAAAAATCTTGGCCACCTGGTTTCAGCCTATATGGCTGTCCGACCTCATTTTCCCCTCCTGGTGCTAACTGTAACTTTAAGCTTACTGTTAAGTCCTTCCTGGTTTATCCTTACTTGTTTATCCTGGCTTTAACAAAGCTACGCCATTCTGAGGCCTAAATGAGCCTCTACTTACAATTTCTGTTCGAGTGCAGACAGCGCGGAAGACAAGGAGACCGAACCCGCTCGAAGGAGGAAGGTACGAATTTGGAATAATAGCCCTCTGATATAAAACAACTCCCACCTTTAATCAAATCAACGTGCCGGCGCCGGCCTCAGGTCAGCCTTCCTCCTGTCCATCGGGCTCCGTTTCCCGTCCTCCGCGTCTGTTGACACCCCACTCCTGGTACCATCTGTGAAGAATCAGCTCTTCGTTTGCAAAAGAAGTCCACAATAGCCTGGAATGGCGCAGCTTTATTAAAAACCAACTTATACAGATCCGGAGGAGGCCAAGACATCTATAGCAAGAGCCAGTCTCATGCCACGTCAAGCCTTCCTGAAAACACATTGATTCCCAGTCCATTTATATAGGGACACGTTTTATCAGGAAATCTCCGAGGGAACAAACAACACTGGGAGAGGTTCCTCCCACCGTTATCATTCGGGGGAGTCAGCCCGTCCTTATCATTTGGACCAAATGTTTCTCTGGGCTCCGAGAAAACAGAAATGTAACTCACAATGAGGAGAGTGTATGCTTAGCCAAACAAACCCATATATTTTATGGGTTTGTGTACATGAGTAATCCAAAGCATGTTTATACAGAGTCATGCGTTGCTGAGATTAAAACAAAATATATATGGTTAACGATCATGTCATTCTACTAGCATTACGCTAAAACAAGCGCATGTGGGCGTGGTTTTACGACCAGCCTCGAAAAAAGCACACGTATACAATTTGTTCAGCATGACCTCATTTTAAGCCTTTCCTCATCCAAAACTAAAACGAAGCAAAAACCCTTTATTTACTTTATGAAATAGCATTTTTAGACATCATATAAATCATAACACATTAGCACCCAACGTCTATAACTGAACTTTAGGCAATAACAAATCTACTACTTGACATATATATAATATAATATATATTGTTACAGTTCTCCGCCGCCATTCTTCCCCTTACCAAGGGGGAATTAATCCCCTTGTTCTTTCTGGGCTTGGCGGAACTGAGATTTGAAACGCCCCTTCCGGGCAAACGCAAAGTAGGGTTTCGGGACTAAGTCTCGCTCGTACCTAAATCCATGCATCGCCACGGAAGCGAGGAAGCAAGCCTCGCACGAGCCACGTGTGGTTTGGGTACACCGAGCGGATTGAGTACCATGTGGTCTGTGCAGTTTAGGTAGTGGAACCCGATTCGAGCGGTTCTATTCGTACCACGCTTAGCCAATGAGGAAATCACAGGAACGATCGAATGGAAAAGGAAGAACACAGGTTTAATTATTCCCACACGTATGTACAATGATCGGGACGCAGAGACACAGAGCAGCACTTAGTCAGTCTTATCTTATCTCCCGGACTCAGGCCCGTCACACTCACACAGGGAATTGCAGATGGGTTGATGTTCCAGCCAAACGCGTTGACGTGGTCGTCCAGGAACGGCCCCGTCCGGCTCTCCACGGTCCCAGCACGTCCCGCAAAAATGGCAGCAGGCGGTGGAAGGAACCTCGTAGCGCGTCTCCCGAACAAAGGCAGCCGATGAGGTGGAACGGCAAATGCGGGACTCTCAGCGCGGCTGGCGATTACACAGCCGTTATCACCCGCGCGACTTAATGCACTGTATGCGGATCAGCCTCCAGCTCAACCGAGCGTCACTTTATAATTGCGCGTATTCCGGTTCATGCGCATCTTTCTTCACCCGCGTATCTCTCAAAGTTCTTTGACGCTCTCAACTCCTGCACGTCAAAGATCCCTCCTGGTTGGTCAGTGCGCGCGAGTTCTCCTTCTCATCAGCGAATCCTCTCGGGGGCAGGTCCTTTGTTCAACCAGTCTTCCCGCGCTAGTCCTCTGATGCTCAGTCCTTCAGCGCTAGTCCTTTGCGAGTCCTCCTGGGGGCCTTGCGCGATGGGTTATATAGATACACCCCAAACCTTCTTGAACCCTCTCAAACCTTCCAACCACGCCCTGTGACGCAGTGCTACCGCCACACCCTCTGAGCCCTGGTTGGCGGCTCCTGCTTACCGCCAGCTCCTCTGCCGCCCCTCATTCGGCTCCGCCACAACCCTCCTAGGCCTGCCTCGTGTTAATTCGCCCAAAATGAACCAAAGTCAGCACAAAGGGGCATGAGGCTAGGGAGGCTGGAGAGTCAGTAGAAGTAGGACCTATTCTCCTTACTCGACTCAACGCAGAACTAACATAGGAAAAGGACTAAGCTCACAAATACTAAGAAATAATGACACTATTGCGAGGCTACATGTTGCTTGTGTGACTAACTATGAGGGGGAAATTTTAACCTTTATTATAGTGACTGTACAAACTCAAAACCACAACAATATATATATGTATGTATATATATATATATATATATATATATATATATATATATATATATATATATATTGTCGTGCGAATACCCTCCGGTTAATACCAGGGCTCGCGGAGGACCGAACGGCTTTAATTGAGGTGACGACCAAATACGGAATTTTCTATCACAGCACGGGAGAAAAGAATGAAGAAGAAGAAGAAGAAGCACTTATCTGGAGAGGGAAGGAACTCAAACGGGAATCCGGGTTTAAAAGGAAATGGAAAATAATACAAGGATTTATTTACAAGGATAGCGGGACAGGAAAATACGCGATGATAAATAAAATGTCCTAATCGGGACGTCCCCACTCGCACTTCGGATACAGCACAGAGGAAATGAATTAATAAAAATAAAACATTGTGTAATGTTCTGTGGGGTGCGGCCTTATCTGTCAGTCGTCAAGGAATCGTCGGCTCCAAGCGCGCAAGCCCGCCGCGGCTTTGATGTCGGCGGGAAACAGGCCTCGATGTGCGCCTGTTCGCGCGCCGTCAGGCCTCACCGAGCGCCTCGCTGCAAGCCCCTCGCCAGTCGCACCCGAGTTCCCATCTGCTCGCAGCACCGAAACACCAAAAAGCACCAAGCACCGCAACGAACCAACAGCACCAAATGTCCAACGCAGGGCTAGTGATCTCCACACGAAGCCAAATCTTCCCCATCACCCATCCCTTTCAAATCTTCCCCCTTGCCCCTCCCCTCCAAATCTTCCCCATCACCCCTTCCCTCCAAAACTTCCCCATCACCCCTCCCCTCCAAAACTTCCCCATCACCCCTCCCCTCTAAATCTACCCCCTTGCCCCTCCCCTCCAAATCATCCCCATCACCCATCTCTTTCAAATCTTCCCCCTTGCCCCTCCCCTCCAAATCTTCCCAATCACCCATTCCTTTCAAATCTCCCCCCACACCCTCCCCTCCGAGACTCTCCCTCGCTCCTCCCCTCCTAGACTCCCCTCTCACCCCTCCTCCTCAAAGCGTCCTCCCCGCTTCTTCCCCCTTCCAACTTTCACCTTCATCTCCCTCAACCTTCTGCCTCGCTCTTCCCCCTCGTCAAATAACACCTCACTGCGCCTTTCCCAATCACCATCAAACCTTTTGTCCGCCCCATTCTTCCCTTTCTCCAAGCTATTCTGTAATCTCTGACACACCTTCAACAGCTCTCCCTACCTCTTCCTCCTCTTCCACATCTTACCCTACCGCCCCCCCCCCCCCCTGTTCTGTATCCGATGCTCCCCCTTCCTCTTCCTTAACAGTATGGACTTCAAACATCCGGGGCCTTCGCTCAAACTTGTCTGATCTCTCCATACAGGTTGCTTCTAACAAACCAGATGTGATCTGCTTAACAGAAACTTTCCTCCTTCATGATGTCTCTGATTCCTTGGTATCTCTCCCAGGTTACTCCCTCCTCCGGTATGATAGACCTGAGCCTCGTCCTGGAGGTGGGGTTGCTGTCTTTATTAAAAAAAACTCTTCCTCACTCGCCCCGCACTGCCCTCTCTCCACCTCACCCCCAGGAATACCTTTGGCTACGGCTTCCCCTTCGCTCCCACCTTTTGTTCATAAGTGTGTTGTACCGTCCACCAAACAGTGATGAATCCATCTACATCTCGCTGTCTGAGAATATGGACCAACTTCTATCTACCCATCCCAACTCTCTCTTCCTCATATGTGGTGATTTCAACTGTCACCATGCCAGTTGGCTGGGTGTGGGTACCTCTCTCACCAGCCATGGCTCTTCAGCAAAGGACTTCTGTGACTCACTGGGACTGACACAATCTGTCAATTTCCCGACCCGGATTTCAGTCAACGGAGCATCTTCTCTTCTGGACTTGGTAATGACTAACTTCCCTGAAAATGTCTGCTGCTCTTCTTCTGCTCCAATCGGCTCTTCTGATCATGTGCTTGTTAAAGTGGACATCTCTCTGACCATTCTCAGAGAGCCTCCTCAGCGTCGACGAGTCTGGCATTTCACTCAGGCCAACTGGCACGGTCTTCAAGCAGCCATCAATCATCTGGACTGGTCTCCCATCTCTACCGCCTCTGACATCAACTCATCCTGGGAATTCTTCCAAAGTAAATTGCTCTCTCTCATGCACAGATTTATCCCATCTCGTCTTCAGTTGTCATACCCTTCCTCCCGTCCATGGTACACAGAATCTTGTGGTGAGGCTATTGCCCAGAAACAACTTGCTTTCGTCTCCTGGAAAGCAAATCCAACGGAATGAAATCTCATTTCCTTTCACAAAGCCGGAAACAAGTGTGTGTCCACCCTCAGGAGAGCCAGGAAACAATATCTCTCCGTTCTCAGGACCGAACTCTCTTATCTGTCTCCCTCTTCCAAATCCTGGTGGCGTCTGGTCAAATCTGTTTCTGGTGTTTGTTCCCCCTCCATCCCCTCCCTCACCTCAAATGGCCACACGGCTGACTCCGCACGTGAAAAAGCTGAATGCCTCAACTCTGTGTTTGCCTCTAAATCTTGTGTCCCAAACCCATCCCTCTCTCCACCATACCCAGTCGTACCCAGCTGCTCCTGGACTCTGTGTCCTTTCCTCCTGACAAGGTGGAAAAGTTTCTGTCAACCCTCGACTCGGATTCTGCAACTGGACCTGACAGCATCAGCCCACGGGTCCTAAAATCCTGTTCTTCCGCTCTTTCACTCCCTCTCTCTGTTCTCTTCACCCTCTCTTTTGCTCAAGGTCATCTTCCATCTGCTTGGAAATCTGCCAACATCACCGCTTTGCACAAAAAGGTGCAAAAACGGATCCCAGCATCTACAGACCAATCAGCCTTCTCCCAATTATCAGCAAAGTCATGGAATCCATCATTGCTTCAGATATGAAATCTTTCCTCTTCTCCAATGGCTTGATCTCTGATCATCAATTTGGTTTCAGACCTGGACACTCTACTCTGGACATGCTGCTTCTGCTTTCTCAACAATGGATGGAGGTCCTCAATGCCAAACAGGAAATTAGAGCAGTCTCCCTTGACATATCACGTGCCTTCGATACGGTCTGGCACCCCGCGCTGCTCACCAAACTCTCCTCTTTTGGTATCCATGGAAATCTCCACGCATGGCTGGCGGACTTCCTCTCTAGTCGTAGTCAACGTGTGGCCCTGAATGGGTTCCTCTCATCTCCTCTTCCTGTTCAGGCTGGAGTTCCACAAGGCAGTGTTCTGGGCCCTGTGCTTTTTCTGGTCTTCATCAATGATCTCTCTGACTCTCTTGAAAATCCTCTGTATCTCTTTGCTGATGACTCTACTCTCTGTCGCTCCATTCTTGATCCCTCAGATCGGCAGTCTGCAGCCTCCTCACTCTCTGCAGACCTGGACAAAATCACAGACTGGGCAAACAAGTGGAACATGTCTTTCAATCCTGACAAATCTCACACTCTTACGACGTCTCTCCGAAAAGACCGACTGGACAACCCTCCCATCCACTTTCTGAATAATCCTCTCCAAGAAGTTCTGTCACTCAAGCTTTTGGGTCTCACTATCTGCCATGATCTTTCCTGGGAAAACCACATTTCAAATCTGGCCTCCAAGGCCAGTCTCCGTCGACTGGGCATCCTCCGTCGTGCGAAGTCCTTCCTTGGCACACCTGAGCTCCTCACCACATACAAGGCTTTCATCCGCAGCTCCATGGAATACTGCTCTCCCCTCTGGGCTGGTGCTCCTGCCTCACACCTAGCTCGTCTTCACGCTATTGAAACCAAAGCATTCTGAATCATTGGAATCTCCCGCGATGGAGTTAACTCCAAGGGCCTCTCACTCACTCACCACAGGCAGGTTGGTGGTCTTTCCGTCTTCTACCGACTCCTCTCTGGCCTTGCCCCCCCCAGCTCTCTCTGGGCTCTGTCCCGCAAATATTCCTACAGGTCGCACAAGATCTGCCTGCAACCCTCTTATGGTCAAATTGCCAAAATCAAGACTCTCTGCTCACCTTCACTCCTTCATTCCTCTTTTCTCCCGCCTCTGGAACAAACTCCCTCACTCCCTTCAATCCCACTCTACCCTCCAGGTCTTTAAAACAGCTGTTCACCACCATCTCTTATCTTCCCCCATCCAAAACCTTGATCTTTTCTACCCCCGCTAATTTCACCCCAATTCCACTTTTTTGAAATACCAACTTCTGTCCTGGAAGTCCTTGGTGTCCTTGTGTTTTATACTTCTCCCTCCCCCCCCCCCCCTTCCCACGCCTCCTCCCCCCAAGCCCTCTCCCTTCCACACATCTCCCTGCTCTCAAATGTTGTGTTTGTGTGCTTCCCCTTCTCTCCCCATCTTGTCTTCTGCTCCCTCTTTTTATATATTTTGTTTGTCTGGTCGATTTGTTTGTGAAGTAAATGTTAGCTCTTTCACGAGCCTCGATTCAGTATACAAAAAACAAAAAAAAACAAATCCAGCGCGGAGAGAGTCCGAATAACGCCAGGAACGCACAGATAGGGAAATGGCCGAGACAAGAAGAAGCCAAGAGAGCCAAGAGACAAAATGCCGTACAGCGCATCCTCTTGTCCCCTCGCGTGTGTCGTCAAGTCTTGCTCGCCCCCAATCAGAGCCTCGTCTCTCGACCTCTCGAATCTTCTCAATGCATTGGTGCTTTCTCCTTGGCCAAGTGCTTCCTGCCACCATGTCACGCCACCCTTGTGGCCAACCACCAGTCCTTCCCTTCCTTCCAATCACAGGGCAGTTCTCAGTCCCTCCTATGGACCAATCAACAGTCCTTCTGGGTGTGGCTCCCAGCCTGCCACGAGGCTGGTTGCTCGGCCAGCTGGTGGTGTGGCTGGCTGCGGCCCCATCGGCGGTGCCCCGGCCTGGCTTCCTGCCTGTTTTCCATAGTCGTTGTGGTAAGGGAGGGGAATTATTTAATGTTGCACTAAGGACCTATCTAAGTGTTTATATGAGTGCGTTGCCATAAGGGACACAGGTTTGACGACAGAGGGGACGACGAACAAAGGAATCTTATCCATAATCCCTGCACTATTTAGCATGCCCTGCTCCCACATCAATACAGCTTATACCGACAAACCGGACTAAACATAGAACTTCTTACAGGTAGACTCCCTATCACGACAGTCGGATACCTACCTATACAGATCTATCTGGCTCTAGATATTGCTCTACCCAAATTCATAACAATATATATATATATATATATATATATATATATATATATATATATATATATATATATATATATATATATATATATATATATATATATATATATTCATATCGTCATATAGTCTTATAGTAATATATATAATGTTGCGGATCTCGGACGTCGGCTCTCCCCTTATCAAGGGGAGGGGTTAATCCCCTTGTCCTTTTATCTGGCCGACCCGGGTCCTGGAAGTTATAACGTCCTTCCCGGCGCGGCGTTAGGTCGGGTTTGTTAGGCCTAGCGGTTCACTACTACCTAATTACTAACGCCGACCGGAAACGAAGGAATAACTCCCACTCGAACCACGGATATGATGGAAAATGCCGAGCGGATAGCAATCCACGATCCGAGCCGTTAACAGGGACTAAACCAGATTATGGCGGTTCCGATCGCGCCACGTTTACCCAATGAGAGAAAAGACGGATGCGATCGAATAAGAGGAAACCCAGAAAATAGGAAGAGCAAAGATTGGTTTATTAACAATTTACAAGAAGGAGAAGAGGAAACGAAAGAAATGTGCAGGAGGAAGAGGAAGACGAAGCACACAGAGCAGCCTTAGACAGTCTTATTCTTAATACCCCAGACAAACGGGCCCGTCTCAGACACTCACACGGGGATTGTAGATGGTTGATGGTCACCAACGCGTCCAGGCTCCAGCCCGGCTCCGGTCCAGGCTCCGGTCCAATGGACGAAACCCGGCAGGCAGCTTCGCATATAGTTGGAACGCGACCGGACAATCATATAACAGGGGGAAGAAAGCTGGTACGCTGCGTACGTAATATGCGTACTATCGCGCCAAACGCCCCCTCTCCAATGTCCTGTTAATCAGCGCGCTTCCTTGCAGTCCTCACAGTCCTCCCTTATGAGCGCTCTCCCAACCAGTTCTCTTGCAATCACGACAGTCTTCTACGCGCAGTTCTTTCACAAATGTGCGCTCCGTATCAGTCCTCTTGCAATGCGCGCTGCCGTATAAGTCCTGGACAGTTCTCTCATCAATGCGCTCTCTCCCATAAGTCCTGTAAAAGGGCTTTGCGTTCGCGCTTATATAAGTCAAGCAGCGATCACTACACGAGCCCAAAAACCACGCCTCTCAGGCGATCCTACCTCAGCCCTGGTTGGCTGGGCATCGCTTACCGGCCACGCCCTGATGGTGGGTTGACGTGGCCACACCTTCTTCCTGGCGCTCCGCCCCCTTTCTCGGGCCTCACCTCATGGCTTATGGCGGCGTTGAGCAAACTCACGGGCAGCTAAGGCTGCTGCTGCTGGCCGAGGCGCGTAACAATTTGGGAGGGCCATGGGGCAGACTGGAGGGCGCGTAATGGCGTCGCTTGGAGAGGGAGGCTGCCAAAATGAACGGAATGGGGCCTACTTCTTATTTGATTGACACAACGCAGATTCAACTATTGGAAACACGGCCTTATCTAAACACATACTAATGAAATAACTGAAGTCCTATGGTGACCTACGTGTTGCTTGTGGCCTACCTATGGGGTGCAATCTTTAACCTTTTAATGATGTCATATTTATAAGTGTGGGTTCTCAAAACTGCAACACTATATATATATATATATATATACATATATATATATATATATATATATATATATATATATATATATATATATACACATATACATACATATATATATATATATATATATATATATATATATATATATATATATATATATATATATATATATATATATATATATACAGTCACGTGAAAAAGTAAGTGCACCCCATGTAAAGTTTTGACTTTTTCAACATATTTCAACATACAGCTATTTGATCTTCATTTCAACAATATTGAAAGATAAAGGTTGTATAATAAAATAAATATCATGAAACATTTACATTTTGTAGTCCATTGTATAATTTAAATACACATAAATGCAAATTTTGCATGTGGAAAAAGTAAGTACACCCCTACATTTATCACTACTTCAAATACCTAAAATTAGAATCAGGTGCACCAGCTCAGGTGCAAATGATTAGAACATCGTTGGAGAGGATCTTGGAGAAACCTGTCTTATTTAAACCTCAGACATTTCGTTTGGTTTGCTCTTTGTTGGCGAAGTGTGCGGCGTCACCATGCCTAGATCAAAGGAGCTCTCTGAGGCTTTCAGAAAGAAGGTTATAGATGCCTACGAGTCTGGGAAGGGATTTGAAAAGATCTCCAAACAATTTGAAATCAATCATTCGACTGTCCGGAAAATCATCTAAGAGTGGAGAAGATTCCAAACAACTGCCAACTTGTTCAGGCCAGGCCGCCCCAGCAAGTTCAGCCCGAGAGCAGACCGCAAGATGCTGAAAGAAGTCTCTAAGAACCCCCAGAATGTCAACACGGGACCTACAGGTAGCTCTTGCCACTGTTGATGTCAAAGTGCATGAGTCTACCATTAGAAAGAGGCTGCACAAATTTGATCTACATGGGAGGTGTGCCAGGAGGAAACCTTTCCTGTCCAGAAAGAACATCAGGGCAAGACTAAAGTTTGCCAATGGACACGGAGGCAAAGACCAGCACTTGGGAACAATGTGCTTTGGACAGATGACTCAAAGGTAGAGATATTTGGCCACAGTACCAGAAGACATGTTTGGCGAAAACCAAAGACAGCATTTGACCACAAGAACCTGATACCAACGATAAAGCATGGTGCTGGAAATATTATGGTTTGGGGCAGCTTTGCTGCATCAGGGCCTGAGCAGCTCACCATCATAGAATCCACGATGAATTCTTCATTGTACCAGAGGGTGCTTGAGGATAATGTGAGGCCATCTGTCGGAAAGTTGAAGCTCAACCGAAGGTGGACCATGCAACATGACAATGGCCCTAAACATACCAGTAAATCCACCAAAGAATGGCTGAAAAGAAAGAAATGGGGGGTTCTGGAATGGCCAAGTCAAAGCCCGGATCTAAATCCCATCGAGATGTTGTGGGGGGATTTGAAACGAGCTGTGTATGCAAGAAACCCCTCAAACATTGCACAGCTGAAAGAATTCTGCATGGAGGAGTGGGCAAAAATTTCTCCCAGTCGATGTAAGAGACTGGTAGACAGTTATAAGAAATGCCTACTTGAGGTTGCTTCTGCCAAAGGGGGCAATACCACCTATTAGAGCCAAGGGTGTACTTACTTTTTCCACATGCGAAATTTGCATTTATGTTTATTTAAATTATACAATGGATGACAAAATGTAAATGTTTCATGATATTTGTTATATTATATCACCTTTGTCGATCAATATTGTTGAAATGAAGATCAAATACCTGTATGTTGAAATATGTTGAAAAAGTCAAAACTTTACATGGGGTGTACTTACTTTTTCACGTGACTGTGTATATATATATATATATATATATATATATATATATATATATATATATATATATATATATATATTATATACTGACTTGGCATTTAATATGGAATATTTTTTTTTCCTTGACTTGGGTTTACTTTCTTAACTCAGTATATCAATCTGGTGAGTTTCTTTTACACTTTGGTGATTTATTTGTTAAAAGAACCATGTCACTGATTGTCTCTCGCAGCAAGAAGTCAACAACAGGATTATATCACAGGTGGCGTGGCAAAATGTACGGACAGGTGCATTTGATGATTGGCTTCACAGTCGGGTATACAAGGGTTGTTGCGTTCTGTATTAGTGGAAAACAACTGCTGCACGTCTCCAAAAGTTATTGCCGCTTCCTCTGGAGATGGTCCGTCAACTCGACAATGCTGTTTGTCATGGAGTGGTGGCTTTACGAAATTACGGCATGAAACAGCGTGCTATTGCTCGGCAGTATGGCATCACTCAAGGTCAGGTGTCAGAGATCCTGAAACAAAATGCTCAGAGAGGTGTCCCTACTCCAATACCGAGGCCAGGACGTCCCTGCAGAACCACAAGGAGGGATGATCGCCAGCTGCACTGGTTAGTCCGCAATGGCCGTACCAAGTCAGGTAATCGGCTTAGGGCTGAGTGGCAGCAACTGACAAATGTGCCTGTATCCAGAAGGCTAGTCAACCAATGACTGGTTCAAGCAGGCTATCATGCCAGGCGTTCCCTGAGAAAGCCACGCCTGACCAGACAACACCGCCAGCGCCGATTGCAGTGGGCCAGAGAGCACCGTCAATGGCAGCCAGGACACTGGAATCATGTGATCTTCAGTGACGAGTTTAGATTTCTCGTCTATCGTCAAGATGGCCGCGTCTGAGTGCACAGACAAGTGCATGAAGCCTACAACAAAGATTGTACAGTGCCAAAAGTCCAAGCTGAAGGTGGTGGGGTGACCGTTTGGGCTGCTTTTCATGCAGGGGGCAAAATTGACCTGATTGTTCTGAATGGGAACTTGAACCAGTTCAAGTACAGGGCCATTCTGGAAGAAACATTGCTTCCATTTGCTTGTGCAGCCTTTCGAGGAAACTGTCTTCCAAGATGACAATGCACGGCCTCATCGTGCTCGCATGATCGAACACTTTCTTGCTGACCGTGGTGTAGAGCATATGGAGTGGCCTGCCATGTCCCCGGATATGAATCCGATCGAGAACTTGTGGGCAGAATTAACGCGTCAAATCGACCACTTGGACCAGCAGCCGACCTCTGTGCATGAATTGCAGCAGGCTATTGTCACTGCATGGCAAGCGATTCCTGTCCAAACCTTGGCAAATCTCGTGAACAGCATGCCTCAACGTGTACGTGCTCTCATGAATGCTCGTGGGGGTTACACGAAGTACTGAACTGTAATTTTACTGTCCGTAATCCCAGTCATAATTTAAGTTTTGTTTTTGTTAAAAAAAATTTTGGCTAATGTGCAAAATAAAGAGATACTTCTGGAAAACGTACAGAAGTTTAACACAGTACTGTCCATGAATTGAGTTCGATATCAGTTTACATCACTTTCAAGGATCAATTTATTTGTTTCGAAATGTCAAATGTGGTTTTTGTTTCTTTTAAAGGTCACATTAACAAAATCTAGAATAATTTCAACATAATTCCAATGAACTTTTGGTTCTAAGACATCTTGAAAAGTATGTTTACCCCCACAAAAAAAATATTCCATATTAAATGCCAAGTCTGTATATATATATATCTCTATATATATATATATATATATATATATATATATATATATATATATATATATATATATATATATATATGTATATATATACACAGGCAGTCCCCGGGTTACGAACGAGTTCCGTTTTTAAGTCTGTCTGTAAGTCGAATTTGTATGTAAGTCGGAACAGTTACGTACGGTTCACATCTAGTGTCAATTAGTCAAATGTTTGTCTTGGTATATAGTATATATTTTACCTAAAACATCTATAGGTATAAAAAACATGAAAGAAACATTTTTTAACAGTTTAGATAGAAATGAAAAGATAATGATTAACGGTTAACACTTGTTCTCGTTCCAATTGATGTCTTGCAAACCTTGAAACGATCATACCTTGATATATCTCTCCGAGATGATGGGCCTGGTGTTGGAGAGGATGGATCTGGTGCTGGAGAGGATGGACCTGGTGCTGGTCAATTTTCTTAAAGTAAACATCAAGGGTGGCTTGAACAGAGCTTTTCTCATATTTCTCTTGTCTACCGCTCCCCTTATTATATACTTTGTGTGTCTGTTTGATTTTTTTCTGTGTGATAAATATTAGCTCTTTCACGAGCCTCGATTCTGTATACAAAAAAAAATATATATATATTTTAAAAACAAACAAAAAAAAAAACACTTTTTTTAAATAATAGGCTTGACGGAGGTCGGTACGTAAGTACAGGCGTTCGTAAGTCGGGTGTTCGTAACCCGGGGACTGCCTGTATGTATATATATATATATATATATATATATATATATATATATATATATATATATATATATACTGTATATATATATATATATATATATATATATATATATATATATATATATATATATATATATATATATATATATATATATATATATATATATATATATATTGTATACTGAATCGAGGCTCGTGAAAGAGCTAAAATATTGTCTAACATATTTTCGCGCAACTCCGATTAACACCAGAGTTGCGGATTGCCGATCACGAAGGCTTTAACTCCGAGGCGGAAACTCAATGGCGGATTCCAAAACCTAAAACACCCAAGCGCACGGAATGGAGGGAAGCGGCGAGAGTCCCCACAACCTTAACTGTGAAAATCAACCACCCAATAAACTGCGTTCAGATATATGTACAAAAATAATATAAGGGTTTATTCCGGAAAAGGCAAAGACAGTAAAAGCACGCGCCGGTAATGAAATAATCCTAAATCGGGATCCCGCACACCAGATATCAAAGACAAGACGAGGGATATGAATTAATAAAAAGAACACGTTATGTTAAATCGTAAAATGTGGTGTGAGCTTATCTGTCCGTCGTCCTGTATTGTTTGCCGTCCACCACGGCTCCGTTCGGCCCGATGTACCCACGAGGCCTCGCTCCAAGCTCCGATCCTCTCGCCGCCCACGAGGTCCGTGCACCAAGCTCCAAAAGCACCCAACGCAGGCCAGCGGTTTCACACAAGGTCGATCCCCACACGAAGCACGAAAAGACAGAAACAGAGAGAACGCAGGTGTGACTACACGTCTCGTCCTTCCAACTCGCTTCTCAACTCGACTCTCGCTCAATGGCGTTCGGCGCTCAACTCTGTCAGGATCGCACCGGGACTGTAATGCTCGACAACTCCACTCAACTCCTGTGCACACAAACTCCTCCTGCTCAACTCGACTCAGGAATGGAACTCGACTCTCTCAGTCCTCCTGCTCAACTCTACTCAGGAATGGAACTCCCAATTGAACTGCCAGGGCCAGGAATGAACTGCTGCACACCGTCCTGTCGCGTCTCAACTCCACTGCTCGAAATGGCGTCTGGCGCTGTTAATATCTCCGGCCGATGACGTCAGCTTTGGCGCACTGTCCTGCCAATCAGAGCCACCACCGACTCGCCAGCTCACCCCTGTGCACGCCCACTGCGTCACTCTCACTCCCGCTCCTGCTCCTTGTGTTTTAGCACGTGCTATGCGAGGTGGATAGGCCTCGCGGAGGTGCAAATGGTGGCGGCCATTTGTGGCAGTGTTCTGGCCTGCTTTCTTTATATGTCATGTCAGGGGGGAAGGGCGTCATTAATGTTGTAATAAGGGATCCTAACCAAGTGTCTATGTGGTCTGTAGTGCCATAAGGGACAAAGGTTTGATTAACAGGTGAGACATACAAGGGCTCTACGCATTAACCCCTACACTACCTGTCACTCGAATCTCCTGGTAGATTCACAGTTATACACCTTAACCGACAAAACGCCTACACATGGACTTATTGTGTTCCTTACCACGACATCCCGAAGCATGGTACCTACTCAGATCTACTCTGCTCTACATATATCACTACCCAAATTCGTAACAATATATATATATATTGTCAAGGCTCGGTAAGAGCGAACACATTAAACACGAAAACATGCACAAACACATAAAACATACAATGAAGGGAGTGGGAGACAAGAGGGGGAGAGAAGGTAAAGCCCACCAGCACAACAACAATAGAGAACAAGAAAAAGAGCAATCAGAGATTGCAAACCCTCGCCAGGATGTATTTTCAGTGGTTTTTAAGGCTTTTGTGTTAAAACTTAGCTCTTTCACGAGCCTCGATTCAGTATACAAAAAAAAATAATAATAATAATAATATAGCGGCCGAACCACGTGACCGATGACGTCATCATTTTTTTTCTAAACGAATTTATTCCTTGATTATGCTCAAGAAATTTCATCTTGATCGGATAAAGTTTTGTACTTGTCGAATTATGACGTCATAATGGAGGCACCTATGACATCATCATTAACATATTTTATTCCCCATGGAGAGTTCTTTACAATGAGCAATGTCACAATTTTTTCCATTCAGCGCTTTTGGAGATATAGAGGTGCAAATTTTTCGGTTTTTCCAAGATGGCGGCCGAACCACGTGACCGATGATGTCATAATTATCATTAAAAATTTTTACAGGTGGAGTTGCACCTATGGTGAAAATTTCCTGTCAATCAGACCAACAGTTGCGGACAAAATCATATTTATTCTGTGCGGATTCTGTGCGGTTAGGTAACCAAAGTAGAGGAAGTCAGTAATCAAAGTAGAGGAAGACAGTAACCAAAGTAGAGGAAGTCAGTAAGTAACCAAAGTAGAGGAAGTCAGTAATTAAAGTAAAACAAGTCAGTAACCAAAGTAGAGGAAGTCAATAAGTAACAACCAAAGTAGAGGAAGTCAGTAACCAAAGTAGGAAGCCAGAAACCAAAGTAGAGGAAGTTAGAAAGCAAAGTAGAGGAAGTCAGTAATCAAAGTAGAGGAAGTCAGTCACCAAAGTATAAGAAGTCAGTAACCAAAGTAGGGCAAGTTAGGTAACCAAAGTAGGGGAAGTTAGGTAACCAAAGTAGAGGAAGTTAGTAACCAAAGTAGAGGAAGTTAGGTAACCAAAGTCGAGGAAGTTAGGTAACCAAAGTAGAGGAAGACAGTAACCAAAGTAGAGGAAGTCAGTAAGTAATCGCAGTGGAGGAAGTAAGTATAAGTAACCAAAGTAGAGGAAGTCAGTAATTAAAGTAGAACAAGTCAGCAACCAAAGTAGAGGAAGTCAATAAGTAACCAAAGTAGAGGAAGTCAATAAGTACCCAAAGTAGAGGAAGTCAATAAGTAACCAAAGTAGAGGAAGTCAGTAATCAAAGTAGAGGAAGTCAGTAATCAAAGTAGAGGAAGTCAGTAACCAAAGTAGAGGAAGTCAGTAAGTAACCAAAGTAGAGGAAGTCAATAAGTAACCAAAGTTGAGGAAGTCAGCAATCAAAGTAGAGGAAGTCAGCAATCAAAGTAGAGGAAGTCAGTAACCAAAGAAGGAAGTCAGTAACCACAGGAGAGGAAGTTAGTATAAGTAACCAAAGTAGAGGAAGTCAGTAATCAAAGTAGAGGAAGTCAATAAGTAACCAAGGTAGAGGAAGTCAGTAACCAAAGTGGAGGAAGTCAGTCAACAATGTAGAGGAAGTCAGTAAGCAAAGTAGAAGAAGTCAGTAACCAAAGTAGAGGAAGTCAGTAAGTAACCAAAGTAGAGGAAGTCGATAAGTAACCAAAGTAGAGGAAGTCGATAAGTAACCAAAGTAGAGGAAGTCAGTCAACAATGTGGAGGAAGTCAGTGACCAAAGTAGAGGAAGGTCAGTAACCAAAGTAGAGGAAGTCAGTGAACAATGTCGAGGAAGTCAGTGAGCAAAGTAGAAGAAGTCAGTAAGTAACCAAAGTAGAGGAAGTCGATAAGTAACCAAAGTAGAGGAAGTCAGTCAACAATGTGGAGGAAGTCGGTAACCAAAGTAGAGGAAGTCAGTAACCAAAGTAGAGGAAGTCAGTAAGCAAAGTAGAGGAAGTCAGTAAGCAAAGTAGAGGAAGTCAGTCAACAATGTCGAGGAAGTCAGTAACTTTAGCTTCAGCATGATGTTTGCATTTAGAAAAGCTCTCATGAGATCTTTCTCAATAGAGAAACAGTGCTACCCAGAACTGACGTTAATGTAGATATGTTAAAATCCTCGTGACAGTGGCATACGCTCTACTTGGGAGGTGGTGGGGTGTAGGCCCCTGTACTAATGTTTTGTTATGAGGCATGGGGCTCCCTTCCTATGTGATTCCTCGTTTTATAGACCTTGTACCAGATCCTCTGTAAATAACTACGTGACACTTCATCACCTATCTCAGCTGCTTCTGCTCTTTCCTCTTTGTATCCTGTTTCATTTGCTTTGTAACTCACCCCTTTCTCTGTGTCGGAAGTGCTTTTGCACAACCTTTTATCCTTTATCATCCCTTCCATTTTATATTTGCTCTCAAATATGCTGCCTCGAATTTTCCTGTCTCAATAAAACTCTTTCCTCTCCCCAACCTACCTGCCCCGGAGCCCGGACATTCAACACATGTCAACACATCAAGCTGGGTGGTGGCTTTGAGTAACTGCACACAAATATTGATATTTTCTGTTTTACATGGTCCCTTCATTACCTGCGCCACTAAAGGTGGATGGAGGTTATGTTTTCACCCATGTCTGTTTGTCTGTTTGTTTGTGAACAAAATATCTCAAAAAGTTGTGGACAGATTCGGACGAAATTTGGCAGAGATGTAGCGTATGTGACAAGGACGAAATGATTAGATTTTGGTGAGGATCCGGATACGGATCCGGCTACTATAAATTTTTAAGTGATTCTTCACCACTGGGAGATGGGGCGAAAAACTATACATCGCAGGATATCTCAAAATGTTGTTGATTGATTTGGACGAAACTTGGTGGACCGGTTGGGTGTCTGACAAGGAAAATTAGATTCTATTTTGGTGAAGATCTGAAAGTGGATTCGGATATGAGAATTATTTAATTTTCTAAGTGATTCTTCACCATTGGGAGATGGCGCCAAAAACGATACATCGCAAGATATCTCAAAAAGTTGTGGACGGATTTGGACGAAACTTGTTGGACAGGTTGAGTGTGTGACGAAGAAGAATCGATTCTATTTTGGTGAAGATCTGAAAGTGGATTCGGATATGAGAATTATTTAATTTTCTAAGTGATTCTTCACCATTGGGAGATTGGGCTAAAAACGATACACAGCAGGATATCTGAAAAAGTTGTGGACGGATTTGGACGAAACTTGTTGGACAGGTTGTGTGTGCGACGAAGAAGAATCGATTTTATTTTGGTGAAGATCTGAATATGGATTCGGATATGATAATTATTTAATTTTTTAAGTGATTCTTCACCATTGAGTGATATGGCCAACCAGGTGGAGGTATGCTCTCCACTGAGTGCAGTTCTAGTTGAATATGGATGTTGGGAAGGCAGGTGCATGATGTGACAAACACATGAATAATTATAATGAATTCTACCAATAAACAGCCTAAAATGTACAAAATGCATGCCGAGAAATAGTAACGCAGTGGGTGCGGTTTAAATGATTTAAAAAGGAGTTTCACAGATTGAGGAATCAATTTAAGAGACGACTGGCGGGGATGGCAGCTCAATGGGTGAGCCGGTAATGACTTTCATATTCCTTTGATGGGGATTCAATTCAAATGGCTTTTCAAGGGCAAGGTTTCACCTTTGTCTCCTCTCTCTCATAACAGAATTTGATCTGTCTACGTGGCAGGGGGAGAGCTGTGTAGGTGGTGGGGTGAAGTGGGATCGGATACTCTAGCTTCCTGTGAAATGGTCACACTTTGTAATTTCCCCCCCCCCCCGCCCCCACCAATTATGGAAGTGGGGGATAACAATAATTGCATGACTACAATGGTAGTTTGAATGAATGACGACTCAAATAGTCTATTTACTCGTTATCTTTTAGGTTGGCTGTAAACATGCTTGGTGCTCCCATCCGAGCACGTAGCTCAAGAAGTTATGAAAATATATTTAAATCTCATATACTGTTATTACGTGGAAAGGTGGAGGGGGGAGAGGAGGTGTGATCCATAGATAGAACGTGGTAAGACTTTAGATTGGTCCGTGTGCTTGAGTAGGGTAGAATTATGCCTGTGTTAGGGATCTGTTAGAGGTAAGTCATTTGTAATATGTGCACTGAGAGGGCAGTGATTCTAAATGATAGAGCTGAATAGGGTAAGGGTGTATTTTGAAAAACCTCATGTACATAGGAGGACAGGTGGAGGACTTGAGCACAAAAAGGCACATGGAAAGTGCTATATGCACTTTAAAAGGACATCATGGGCTGCTTGGCCAAAGACAGCAGGCCACAGTGGCGAAGCGGGCGGTGTTAATTTGGTTGAGAGAAGAACACTTTGACGAAGGGCCGCCGCACATGGCGGGAGGGGGCGAGGTGGGGTGCGGGGAGGGGGTGAGGAAGAGATGACGCCATCTACTAACAGCGGGCAGCCAAGACCAACGACAAGACCGAAAATCCAACACGAATGCGGGCCTGGGGCCTTCGAGGCCCCACATAAATGTTGTTGTACTACTATGTTATATGATTATTTTCTTGATATAAGCCTCATTATATGCTCCTATAACTTGGTTACAAATAATTCAGTGACAAAAATATGAAAATTAAAAAAACTTTACACGAATACATTCGTGGGGCCTCCGGGGCCCAGTGGCTGCATAGGTGTAGGATTTTTGACAGTTGTGGACATATACATTCTAAATAAAAGGATCAGTGAATCATATTTTTTGACCAAATAATCTTCCATGAGCCTCAACTTTTTAGAGAAAAAAAAGTTGAAAAACGAAGAACAAAAAAAAAAATTTGCAAAAAAAAAAGAAAAGATTCATTATTTGTATGGGATTCTTCCAACTAATAGGATCAATGATTCACATTTTCTGAGAAAATACACATCCGTGAGCATCGACTTGGATTGTAAAAGGATATGAAAGAAAAAAAATCTATAAAAAAAAAATCTATAAAGTCTAGCCTTCCTGTGTTTGTGATTGATTGTGAAAAGCAAGTGACGTCAATCATGCTCCACCATTGGCTACAAAACACTCCAATCGATTCGAGCTCCTCATGAGGTAAATGTGTCTCGTGCCCCCTCTACCATTCACTACAGGTGCACATGTGCTGATTAATGGACATTATTGTCGGGCATCAATTTTGGTGAAAATTTCCATTTGATGATGACATTTTTTGTATTTTACTGCCTTGTGTTTTATGCCCCTGCAATATCCTCGCTGGAAAGGATTATGAATAATGCATGTGAGAGTATGTTATTGAAATCTGCGATCCGCAGAACACCGACGTGGTGGCTGAGCGTGCCCACACATCTGTGCCCATGCGTAGGTGCCAACCAGGATGGGAGGGGGAGTTTTGTGAGCGCTGCACCTCCTACCCTGGCTGTGTACATGGCTCCTGCCAGCAACCATGGCAATGTAACTGTGAGCCAGGCTGGGTGGGCCGTTTCTGCAACAAAGGTAGGCATTGCATCGAAGCATCGCCATCATTAGATACATGTCTGGGTAAAAATGCTGTTACAATATTGCCATTCAGAGGTAGTCACGATTGAACATAATCTTTTGTCTTTTGGGACTACCACTGGTAACCTGTAACTAGATTGCTAAGTGACAAGCTTGGTTTCTTCTCACCAAAAGTAAGCTCTATTAATATAACAGCCAACGTTGTTGTAATCGTAGAAAATAGCCCCAAGTGGGGTGACGGTCATCTCTTGAGGTTGTAGTTCAGACCTCTGTGGATTTGGGGGGGCCATCTTGGAGCCACCTGATCCCCTGGGAGCCCCCCTGATCCGAAATCGAAAAATATAAGACCGAGCGATCCTGTGGACCATCGAGTAGAAGGGCTGTATCGGGTTTCAGAGCAATCGCTTGGTAAATAACAGAATAGGGATCCGGAATTTGGGGGGGGGGGGGTAATCTTCCCCCTTCCCCCCCCCCCCCCCGTAGATCCCCCCATAATCCTAAGTCGAAGAATCGAAGCCCGAGGAATTATGCGAGATACTGTCTTGTATTCATGTGTCAAGTTTCAGAACAATCAGCCAGGTGAAACGGGGGAGCAACGAAAATAGCAAAAAGTAAACGGATGGATGGACAGATGACCGAACGACAGACGAACGGACGGACACAGACATCCGGACATCAGGACACATTTTATAAGGTGATCTCTTCGAGATCGAGATGAGATGACCTGAAAACTCTAGTGGAGGCCTTGAGTATATTGGTGAGGTTCAAAACATCCATATATTGCAACTCGTGAATGTGTTTCAGACTTTTGTAAATATGTGTGTATATATGTGTGCGTGTGTGTGTACGTGTGTGTGTGTGTGTGTGTGTGTGTACGTGTGTGTGTGTGTGTGTGTGTGTACATGTGTGTGTGTGTATGTGTTTGTGTGTGTGTGTGTACGTGTGTGTGCGTGTGTGTGTATGTGTACGTGTGTGTGTGTGTACACGTGTGTGTGTGTGTGTGTGTGTGTGTGTGTGTGTGTGTGTGTGTGTGTGTGCGTGTGTACATGTGTGTACGTGTGTGTGTGTGTACATGTGTGAGTGTGTACATATGTGTGTATGTATATGTACATATACATATACATAAAATATACACACCTGTATGTACTGTATTCCTGATTTGAAATAATTCACAATCTGATGTTCAAGCATTAACGTTTCTGCACCATTTCCATACAGATCTCAATCATTGTGCCAACGCACAACCATGCAAGAACAATGGCAGCTGCATGGACAATGGAGCTGGCAGCTTCACTTGCCTGTGTCCGCCTGGTTTTACAGGCAAGGTGTGCGAGAAGCGGACTGGACCTTGCTACATGCTCGGGTAAGAAACTGCACCCAATGAATTATAAACACTGAACTCCATCTGTGTGCATTGTGAATCTTCATCAGACACTAATTTAATACCATTTGATGGACGGTGTTCATCGCAGCAGTAAAACTGAACATGCAACATGAGCTTACGGGTCGTGATTCAGAATCCCATGTCTGATCTTTTGCCATTACTAACTATAAGCGGCTCGGTGGATAAATAACGACATTGCTGACAATCGCACGGCCCACGTTAGAACCCGCCATTGTTCCTTCGTATCCATTCGAATGAAATTGTTGAGATGTGATTCTTGTGTGACAGAGAAAACGCGACATAATGGACTCGAGATAGCTCATAATATCCATTGTGTTCGGATGCAAATGGGTTCGGAGAGCATCAGTGTCTCTCTTCATGCTTCCTTAATGCATGAATGAAATCACATAATTATTGAGACGGAAAATGAGATTTGTTCCTATAAATATATTTCATTAACCTCTTGAGTGCATTCAGAAAACGAGATCAGCTGCATGGCATCGAGAGATCACCAAAATAGGCATCGCACTCAACCGCTGGCAATTTCATCCTTGTAACACTTGCTGGCAATTTCATCCTTGTAACACTTGCTGGCAATTTCATCTTTGTAACACTTGCTGGCAATTTCATCCTTGTAACACTTGCTGGCAATTTCATCCTTGTAACACTTGCTGGCAATTTCATCCTTGTAACACTTGCTGGCAATTTCATCCTTGTAACACTTGCTGGCAATTTCATCCTTGTAACACTTGCTGGCAATTTCATCCTTGTAACACTTGCTGACAATTTCATCCTTGTAACACTGCTTATTTCATCCTTGTAACACTTGCTGGCAATTTCATCCTTGTAACACTTTTTTTTTTCTTTTTTTTTTGTATACAGAATCGAGGCTCGTGAAAGAGCTAACATTCACTTCACAAACAAATCAACCAGACAAACAAAATATATAAAAAGAGGGAGCGGAAGACAAGATGGGGAGAGAAGGGGAAGCACACAAACACAACATTTGAGAGCAGGGAGATGTGTGGAAGGGAGAGGGCTTGGGGGGAGGAGACGTGGGAAGGGGGGGGGGGAGGGGGGGAGGGAGAAGTATAAAACACAAGGACACCAAGGACTTCCAGGACAGAAGTTGGTATTTCAAAAAAGTGGAATTGGGGTGAAATTAGCGGGGGTAGAAAAGATCAAGGTTTTGGATGGGGGAAGATAAGAGATGGTGGTGAACAGCTGTTTTAAAGACCTGGAGGATGGAGTGGGATTGAAGAGAGTGAGGGAGTTTGTTCCAGAGGTGGGAGAAAAGAGGAATGAAGGAGTGAAGGTGAGCAGAGAGTCTTGATTTTGGCAGTTTGACCATAAGAGGGTTGCAGGCAGATCTTGTGCGACCTGTAGGAATATTTGCGGGACAGAGCCCAGAGAGAGCTGGGGGGGGGGGGCAAGGCCAGAGAGGAGTCGGTAGAAGACGGAAAGACCACCAACCTGCCTGCGGTGAGTGCGTGAGAGGCCCTTGGAGTTAGCTTCATCGCGGGAGATTCCAATGATTCTGAATGCTTTGGTTTCAACAGCGTGAAGACGAGCTAGGTGTGAGGCAGGAGCACCAGCCCAGAGGGGAGAGCAGTATTCCATTGAGCTGCGGATGAAAGCCTTGTATGTGGTGAGGAGCTCAGGTGTGCCAAGGAAGGACTTCACACGACGGAGGATGCCCAGTCGGCGACTGGCTTTGTAGGCCAGATTTGAAATGTGGTTTTCCCAGGAAAGATCATGGCAGATAGTGAGACCCAAAAGCTTGAGTGACAGAACTTCTTGGAGAGAATTATTCAGAAAGTGGATGGGAGGGTTGTCCAGTCGGTCTTTTCGGAGAGACATCGTAAGAGTGTGAGATTTGTCAGGATTGAAAGACATGTTCCACTTGTTTGCCCAGTCTGTGATTTTGTCCAGGTCTGCAGAGAGTGAGGAGGCTGCAGACTGCCGATCTGAGGGATGAAGAATGGAGCGACAGAGAGTAGAGTCATCAGCAAAGAGATACAGAGGATTTTCAAGAGAGTCAGAGAGATCATTGATGAAGACCAGAAAAAGCACAGGGCCCAGAACACTGCCTTGTGGAACTCCAGCCTGAACAGGAAGAGGAGATGAGAGAAACCCATTCAGGGCCACACGTTGACTATGACTAGAGAGGAAGTCCGCCAGCCATGCGTGGAGATTTCCATGGATACCAAAAGAGGAGAGTTTGGTGAGCAGAGCGGGGTGCCAGACCGTATCGAAGGCACGTGATATGTCAAGGGAGACTGCTCTAATTTCCTGTTTGGCATTGAGGACCTCCATCCATTGTTGAGAAAGCAGAAGCAGCATGTCCAGAGTAGAGTGTCCAGGTCTGAAACCAAATTGATGATCAGAGATCAAGCCATTGGAGAAGAGGAAAGATTTCATATCTGAAGCAATGATGGATTCCATGACTTTGCTGATAATTGGGAGAAGGCTGATTGGTCTGTAGTTGCTGGGATCTGTTTTTGCACCTTTTTTGTGCAAAGCGGTGATGTTGGCAGATTTCCAAGCAGATGGAAGATGACCTTGAGCAAAAGAGAGGGTGAAGAGAACAGAGAGAGGGAGTGAAAGAGCGGAAGAACAGGATTTTAGGACCCGTGGGCTGATGCCGTCAGGTCCAGTTGCAGAATCCGAGTCGAGGGTTGACAGAAACTTTTCCACCTTGTCAGGAGGAAAGGACACAGAGTCCAGGAGCAGCTGGGTACGACTGGTTACGGTGGGTACAGAGAGGGATGGGTTTGGGACACAAGATTTAGAGGCAAACACAGAGTTGAGGCATTCAGCTTTTTCATGTGCGGAGTCAGCCGTGTGGCCATTTGAGGTGAGGGAGGGGATGGAGGGGGAACAAACACCAGAAACAGATTTGACCAGACGCCACCAGGATTTGGAAGAGGGAGACAGATAAGAGAGTTCGGTCCTGAGAACGGAGAGATATTGTTTCCTGGCTCTCCTGAGGGTGGACACACACTTGTTTCGGGCTTTGTGAAAGGAAATGAGATTTCCTTCCGTTGGATTTGCTTTCCAGGAGACGAACACTTGCTGGCAATTTCATCCTTGTAACACTTGCTGGCAATTTCATCCTTGTAACACTTGCTGGCAATTTCATCCTTGTAACACTTGCTGGCAATTTCATCCTTGTAACACTTGCTGGCAATTTCATCATTGTAGGGCCGGGGGAGGTGAGGGGGGCGGGGGAGGTCACATCAGAGCCGTAGATAGAGAGAGTTCGGTCAACCCAGTTTCAACTGGTCTGCCCTATGATTGGTTAAGCGCTGTCATGTGATTCACAGGCGCCATGTTGTAACCCAACCTCCGTAACTAGCAGAACGCGCATCGCATTGCATGCATTCGCTTAGTGGAAGTTGGGATGGATGAGGGGAAGGAGGGATGGATGAGTGGAAGTTGGGATGGATGAGTGGAAGTTGGGATGGATGAGTGGAAGTGGGGATGATTGAGTGGAAGGAGGGATGGATGAGTGGAAGGAAGAATGGAGAATGAGTGGAAGGAAGGATGGATGAGTGGAAGGAAGGATGGATGAGTGGAAGGAAGGATGGATGAGTGGAAGGATTGATGGATGAGTGGAAGGATTGATGGATGAGTGGAAGGATGGATGAGTGGAAGGATGGATGAGTGGAAGTTGGGATGGATGAGTGGAAGGAGGGATGATGAGTGGAAGGAGGGATGGAGGAGTGGAAGGAAGGATGGATGAATGGAAGGAGGGATGGATGAGTGGAAGAAGGGATGGATGAGCGGAAGGATGGATGAGTGGAAGGATGGATGAGTGGAAGGAAGGAGGGGTGGATGATGAGTGGAAGGAAGGATGGATGAGTGGATGGAAGGATGGATGAGTGGATGGAGGGATGGATGAGTGGAAGGATGGATGAGTGGAAGAATGGATGAGTGGAAGGAAGGAGGGGTGGATGATGAGTGGAAGGAAGGATGGATGAGTGGATGGAAGGATGGATGAGTGATGGATCTTCCACTCATCCATCCCTCCTTCCACTCATCCATCCCTCCTTCCACTCATCCATCCCTACTTCCACTCATCCATCCTTCCTTCCACTCATCCATCCTTCCTTCCACTCATCCATCCCTCCTTCCACTCATCCATCCTTCCTTCCACTCATCCATCCCTCCTTCCACTCATCCATCCCAACTTCCACTCATCCATCCTTCCACTCATCCATCCTTCCACTCATCCATCCTTCCTTCCACTCATCCATCCCTCCTTCCACTCATCCATCCTTCCTTCCACTCATCCATCCCTCCTTCCACTCATCCATCCCAACTTCCACTCATCCATCCTTCCACTCATCCATCCTTCCACTCATCCATCCCTCCTTCCACTCATCCATCCTTCCTTCCACTCATCCATCCCTCCTTCCACTCATCCATCCCAACTTCCACTCATCCATCCTTCCACTCATCCATCCTTCCACTCATCCATCCATCCTTCCACTCATCCCTCCTTCCACTCATCCATACCTCCTTCCACTCATCCATCCCTCCTTCCACTCATCCATCCCTCCTTCCACTCATCCATCCCAACTTCCACTCATCCATCCTTCCACTCATCCATCCATCCTTCCACTCATCCCTCCTTCCACTCATCCATCGCTCCTTCCACTCATCCATCCCTCCTTCCACTCATCCATCCCTCCTTCCACTCATCCATCCCTCCTTCCACTCATCCATCCCTCCTTCCACTCATCCATCCATCCTTCCACTCATCCCTCCTTCCACTCATCCATCCCTCCTTCCACTCATCCATCCCTCCTTCCACTCATCCATCCCTCCTTCCACTCATCCATCCCTCCTTCCACTCATCCATCCCTCCTTCCACTCATCCATCCCTCCTTCCACTCATCCATCCCTCCTTCCACTCATCCATCCCTCCTTCCACTCATCCATCCCTCCTTCCACTCATCCATCCCAACTTCCACTCATTCGCAACTGACTAAACAATGTATGAAACTCAGGAACATAAAAAGAAACCCGTCCCTAATAGCAGTAAGTTGCATGCACGCTTGAACGCACGCGCGCGTGCCCTTGACCTTGGGTAACAACATGGTGCCTCTTGTTTAGTTGGCCAAACTCTCTCTATCTACAGCTCTGGGTCACATGGTTGTGCATATCTACAGGGTGGCCTGAAAGTGACTTTACCCCTCCCCAGTAAACCTTTAAATTTACAATACAGGCATTATGTGCAGGACTGTACTTACAATAATTAATCAGTCATTGCATCTGTATACATTCCATCATTCAGACCTTGACCTAATTTTTAATGTCATGACCTAATTATAGACATTTTAACATTTTTCACAATAACTTTCAACTGAGAGCTTCCCTATATAGTCTAGACTTAGAGGAAGGTGTGCTTACACTTAATGTACACCATAACGCTTCGGCTTAAAGGGCAAGGTCAAATGGTGTTCTGAAAAAAAAACAAAAAAAACTTTTTTTGTCATCGCTAAATTTTGCCAATGCGGAATCTGAAAGACCGCTTGGCCTTCCAAGATGCTTTTGCATCATAATAGAGAACCTGCATGGAAGTTGAGCACCTGATTTTGGATTCGTGTCCATGACCTACTTTTTAGCCCGTCCTCCACGCAGCGGGAGCCGGGATTTTTTTTTTTGTATGTACAAGATCGAGGCCGTGTAAGAGCTAACATTAATCACAAAAAACATAAACAGACACATAAAACATATAATAAAGGGAGCGGAAGAAAAGAAGGGGAGAGAGAAGGAAGCACACAAGTACAAGAGTAGAAAACAGGGACATCAGGAGATCTGTGGAAGGGAGATCTGTGCCCTCTGGCTTGGGGGGAGGGAGCAGGGGAAGGGGATGGGGTGGGAGAGGTAAAAACAAATGGACACTGCAAGGACCTCCAGGAAAGAAGTTGGTATGTCAAAAAAGTGGATCTCGAGTGAATTAACGGGGGTAGAAAAGATCAAGGTTTTGGATGGGGGAAGATGGTGGTGGATAAGAAATGGTGGTGAACAGCTGTTTTAAAGACCTGGAGGGAGGAGTGGGATTGAAGAGAGTGAGGGAGTTTGTTCCAGAGGCGGGAGAAAAGAGGAGTGAAGGTGAGCAGAGAGTCTTGATTTTGGCAGTTTAACTATAAGAGGGTTGCTGGCAGATCTTGTGTGACCTGTAGGAATATTTGGGGGACATAGCACAGAGAGAGCTGGGGGAGCTAGGCAGGAGAGGAGTCGGTAGACGACAGAAAGACCACCAACCTGCCTGCGGTGAGTGAGTGAAAGGCCCTCGCAGTTAGCTTAATCGCGGGAAATTCCAATGATTCTGAAAGCTTTGGTTTCAACAACGTGAAGCCGAGCTAGGTGTGAGGCAGGAGCACCGGCCCAGAGGGGAGAGCAGTATTCCATTGAGCTGCGGATGAAAGCCTTGTATGTGGTGAGGAGCTCAGAAGTGCCCAGAAAGGACTCCGCACGACGGAGGATGCCCAGTCGGCGGCCGGCTTTGGAGGCCAGCTTGGAAATGTGGTTTTCCCAGGAAAGATCATGGCAGATAGTGAGACCCAAAAGCTTGAGTGACAGAACTTATTGGAGAAGATTGTTGAGAAAGTAGATGGGAGGGTTTTCCAGCTGATGTTTTCGGAGAGACATAGTGAGAGTGTGAGATTTGTCAGGATTGAAAGACATGTTCCACTTGTTTGACCAGTCTGTGATTTTGTCCAGGTCTGCAGAGAGTGAGGAGGCTGCAGCCTGCCAATGTGAGGGATGAGGTATGGAGCGGCAGAGAGTGGAGTCATCAGCAAAGAGATAGAGAGAATTTTCCAGACAGTCGGAAAGATCATTGATGAAGACCAGAAAAAGCACAGGGCCCACAACACTGCCTTCGGGAACTCCAGCCTGAACAGGCAGGGGAGATGAGAGAAACCCATTCAGGGCCACACGTTGACTACGACTAGAGAGGAAGTCCGCCAGCCATGCGTGGAGGTTTCAATGGATACCATAGGAGGAGAGTTTGGTGAGCAGAGCTGGGTGCCAGACCGTATCGAAGGCACATGATATGTCAAGGGAGACAACTCAGATTTCCTGTTTGGCATTGAGGACCTCCATCCATGCTTGAGACCGCAGTAGGAGCATGTCCAGAGTAGAGTGACAAGGTCTGAAACCAAATTGACGATCAGAGATCAAGCCATTGGAGAAGAGGAAGGATTTGATATCTAAAGCAATGATGGATTCCATGACTTTGCTGATGATTAATTAATTATGCAATCACTGATAATTAATCACTGAAAAGATGATAATTTTTCAATCACTTCTATGTTTCTGTCCGTCGGTCTGTCCAAGCCGTAACTTTTTTTTACCATTTGAGCTTTTGTCCTCAAATTTTCAACAAAACTTTATTATGAGAATATGGAGAAGGCAAATTAATTATTTGGTCAAAAGGTCAAGCCCCAAGGTTGCATAAAATCGTCAGTTTTCATCCGATTGACCTAAAATGTTAAAAAAATTTATATATCGGGTCACTGAATTGGTTCACCAATAAAACGCTAGAAGGCGATTGTTTTGAGGTTAAAAGGTCAAAGGTCAAGGTCACAAAAGCATCAACTTCCATCTTATTGACTTGAAATTTGAGCAAGATTTGCATATTGGGTCACTGAAGCCTGTCACTTTTGAGGTCAAAAGGTTCATGTCGCCTAAAATCGTCTATTTGTTTGTGTTGCTGCTGTTTTCGTCATGTTTCGCTCAATGAAGAAGTCCAAATACAAAGCGGACCCGGACGGACTTTGCATTTATCAGATGCTTACTATTTTCGGATTGTGACCTAATTCACAAAAAAATCACCATTCGGCATTCGCAGTTTCGCCATTTACCGCATGTGGAAGCATTTACTGGTTCATTAATTTCTCAACATCGTCGTTGTTATCAGCTCGAGCATCATCACTGATACACTGATAAAGGTACACTGATTTCACGCAGTTCGACTCCCATAGTTTTGCGGCCTGCCCCATCGAAATAAAATTTCTGTGCAGCTTTTGGGGTCCCTGCACATGTACTAAAGTGGGTGGGAGTTTTCATAAAATTTCTCAAAACAATTTTTTTTTCTAGATTTTGGCCTCCCACCCCACCTACACTTTGCTAGTATTAAATGAATCTGTTAAATTGTTATTTTATTTGGAATAAAACAGTGCAGTAGATTATCAGTTGCAATGTGTGGTTTGCTGTGATGGTTGTACGCAATAGTGAGCGAGATAGAAGCAGAAATAAAAAGCAGTACTGAAGGAAAAGATCAAACTGAAAACTTCATCTCCCGATGTCCCTGCTCTCAAATATTGTACTTGTGTGCTTCCCTCTCTCTCCCCCAGCTTGTCTCCCGCTCCCTTTATCATATGTTTTATGTATCAGTTTGTCTTTTTGTGATTAATGTTACCTTTCACACGAGCCTCGATCTTGTATACAAAAAAAAAATGCTCTTTTCTCCCGCCTCTGGAACAAACTCCCTCACTCTCTTCAATCCCACTCCTCCCTCCAGGTCTTTAAAACAGATGTTCACCACCATCTCTGATTTTCCCCCATCCAAAACCTTGAGCTTTTCCACGCCCGTTAATTCACCCCAGATCCACTTTTTTGAAATTCCGACTTCTTTCCTGGAAGTCCTTGCAGTGTCCATGTCTTTTTTTACCTCTCCCACCTCCCCCACCATTCCCATGCCTCCTCCCCCAAGCCCTCTCCCTCCCACAGATCTCCCGATGTCCCTGCTCTCCATCTTGTCTCCCGCTCCCTTTATCATATGTTTTATGTATCAGTTTGTCTTTCTGTGATTAATGCTAGCTCTTACATGAGCCTCGATCTTGTATACAAAATAAAATAAAATAAATAACTGGATGGTGCAGAGGTATTGCACTTACCTTTGATTTGTCTTGTCTGGGTTTGATTCACGACCCAACTATAAACTAGGATCGGTGCTTCGCAGACTAATTGCTTCACAAAGTGTGCCGTCCCTCAAATGGACATTAGGCCGGATGTCACATGATGGATGTTGTCACATGAAGTAGGACAGACAGATTTGGGGATGTACCGCACAATGCCGTTGCCTAAGTTTGTCTGTTCCTGCAGGACTCCCTGTCTGAATGGCGGAACATGTGAGGACGCAAACGGATGGGCGGAAAAGCACACCTGCATCTGTCGTCCGGGGTATTTGGGTGAGCGCTGTGAGCTTACCGCTCAAATCGACGCCTGTTCGGGACTCTGTGCCAACGGAGCCCGATGCCATGTGCTTCCGGGTCATGGTCCACGCTGCGAATGCGCTCCAGGCTTCGGTGGGCGTCTTTGCATGAAACACCTGCCATGTTCTTCAATCCCTCACGATGCGCCCTGTGTCAATGGAGGGAAATGTGCGGATGTTATGGACGGGACCTTCCATTGTATCTGCCCGTGGGGATTCTTTGGCAAGAGGTGTGAACAACATACAGACACGAGAGTAGCAAATATTACAAACAATTTGTTGATCCACAATGAAAAGGTGAAACTGGAGTCACCAGCACAGCACAAGCAAAGCCTGTTGCACATTACACTAATGCAGACCCAAGCTGATCATTGGGGTGCGTACTCAAAAACATGGTGGCTTGTCTTAGGCTTGCTCGCCACATTTGTCTTGATGGTGTTGGGTAGCGTTACAGGGATTTTGTACAATGCACGCTGCGGGGCTTGGGCTACGAGAGTTCTTCGCTCGAGTCGGTTGCCCCCGCTTGAAGGACAACACGATGAGTTGTTACAAGACAATCTTGTATGTCCTGCCCGACTCAAGCTCACAAACCAGCAACGAGCTGCTCAAACAAGAACGACAACTCCACTCAAAGAGCTAGCATGATGTTGAGCATCAGAAGGACTTCAACACCATCGTTCACCCAAGGGTAGCTGCAAGCTGAGCTCCATGCCCATTGAGGAGATTTATTGTGTCATTCACATATATGTCATTCACATGACAGAATTAGCTGAGGATACCTATCTGTTAACTGGTGGATGTTAAAGATCTCACTGCCTTTCAACAAAGAGCAGGCGAGTTATTGCCGACACCCTGAAAACAAAGCACTTCCCCCAACCAGTCCTAACACAGAAAGGATATTGACACCTGTGTAGCCAGGTAAATGCCACCATGGCACACGCAAGTTAGAGAGTTAACTCTGAGTCTGGAAGGTCGATGGTTCAAACCCCATCCAAGTCATACCAAAGAGTTTTAAAATGGTACGTGCTGCTTCCTTGCTTGAATCCCAGCATTTTAAAAGTATGGAGCATGGACAAACAATACTTGGAGGGCAATGGTAAACCTCCCAGTACAACCCCCGTCAAGAAACAGCTTCGGCAACAACTATCTGCAGAGTACTACACATAAAAAATTGATACATATATGTGTGTATTTATTTATACATATATGTGTATATATTTATACATATATGTGTATATATTTATACATATATGTGTGTATATATTTATACATATATGTGTGTATATATTTATACATATATGTGTGTATATATTTATACAAATATGTGTGTATATATTTATACATTTATACAGTGTATATATTTATTTATACATATTTATACAAATATATACATACATATTGAAAGATAAAGGTGATATAATATAACAAATATCATGAAACATTTACATTTTGTCGTCCATTGTATAATTTAAATAAACATAAATGCAAATTTCACATGTAGAAAAAGTAAGTACACCCCTACATTTATCACTACTTCAAATACCTAAAATTAGAATCAGGTGCACCAGCTCAGGTGCAAATGATTAGAACATCGTTAGAGAGGATCTTGGAGGAACCTGTCTTATTTAAACCTCAGACATTTAGTTTGGTTTGCTCTTTGTGGTTGAAGTGTGCGGCATCACCTTGCCTAGATCAAAAGAGCTCTCTGAGGCCTTCAGAAGGAAGGTTATAGATGCCTACGAGTCTGGGAAGGGATTTAAAAAGATCTCCAAACAATTTGAAATCAATCATTCGACTGTCCGGAAGATCATCTACAAGTGGAGAAGATTCCAAACAACTGCCAACTTGTTCAGGCCAGGCCGCCCGAGCAAGTTCAGGCCAGACCGCCCGAGCAAGTTCAGCCCGAGAGCAGACCGCAAGATGCTGAAAGAAGTCTCCAAGTACCCCAGAATGTCATCATGGGACCTACAGGTAGCTCTTGCCACTGTTGATGTCAAAGTGCACGAGTCTACCATTAGAAAGAGGCTGCACAAATTTGATCTACATGGGAGGTGTGCCAGGAGGAAACCTTTGCTGTCCAGAAAAAACATCAGAGCAAGACTAAAGTTTGCCAATGAACACCAAGGCAAAGACCAGCACTTCTGGAACAATGTGCTCTGGTCAGATGAGTCAAAGGTAGAGAGAGCTATTTGGCCACAGTACCAGAACACATGTTTGGTGAAAACCAAAGACAGCATTTGACCACAAGAACCTGATACCAACTGTAAAGCATGGTGGTGGAAATATTGTGGTTTGGGGCAGCTTTGCTGCATCAGGGCCTGGGCAGCCCACCATCATATAATCCACTATGAATTCTTCATTGTACCAGAGGGTGCTTGAGGATAATGTGAGGCCATCTGTCGGAAAGTTGAAGCTCAACCGAAGGTGGACCTTGCAACATGACAACGACCCTAAACATACAAGTAAATCCACCAAGGAATGGCTGAAAAGAAAGAAATGGAGGGTTCTGGAATGGCCAAGTCAAATCCCTGATCTAAATCCCATCGAGATGTTGTGGGGGGATTTGAAACGAGCTGTGCATGCAAGAAACCCCTCAAACATCGCACAGTTGAAAGAATTCTGCATGGAGGAGTGGGCAAAAATTTCTCCCAGTCGATGTCAAAGACTGGTAGACAGTTATAAGAAACGCCAACTTGAGGTTGTTTCTGCCAAAGGGGGCAATACCACCTATTAGAGCCAAGGGTGTACTTACTTTTTCCACATGTGAAATTTGCATTTATGTTTATTTAAATTATACAATGGACTACAAAATGTAAATGTTTCATGATATTTGTTATATTATATCACCTTTATCTATCAATATTGTTGAAATAAAGATCAAATAGCTGTATGTTGAAATATGTTGAAAAAGGCAAAACTTTACATGGGGTGTACTTACTTTTTCACGTGACTGTATATACATACATATGTAGATAAATTATATAATTTTTGCATCATTCTGTTCTGGACTCCCCAGAACATATATTCAATGCAAGAGGCGATAAGACTTGTTATACGAGCCGGATGCATCACATTGCAAATTTAACCCTTTCATCTATGATTTGTGTCGGCAATACGTTCCAGTCGGGAGGAGAATGACGTCCTTTCACTGTCAAGCTATTTGCTCAAAACATGTGATCCTCCTACGTATTTTCCTCGACCAGCATGTTCGTAGATATCAATAGCTTAACATCAAACAATAACACATGGTATGATATGCTACATCTTCCCCATCACTAGTGCCCCTGCCTGCAGGTCAACACAAACACAGCATCTTGTTCCTATCCTGTTATTTTAGAGTATAAGGTGCACAAGATGCATTACCTGTATATAACCTCATCAATCCTGTATATAATAAGTTGAGTATCCTGAACGTCCTCACCTGCGGGCTCTGTGTCTGACGGCTCTACCTTACTCGATGTTATAATTGCAATTGTTCCGTGATTATATGAATATATTATTTATTCCTGTCCATTGATTTGTGTATCATGACGTGTGTCTAAGATGTGTCTGTGTATAGTTACCTGTAAATGCTGCAATGATGTTTATACCTCGTACTATATATCTAATAACTAATGAATAAAAGGACCATTATTTTCATTCTGGATCTCAGTGTGACTGTGTCAAGGTTTGTGGACTGAAATTCATACAAGGTATCCGATTTGATTATCTTCATTATAAACCAGGTGTAATGTGACTATGTTTACAAGTCCAATTCCCACAACAACCACAACTGGAAATGATCAAAAATGCTTTTTATTTCCCCCAAATATTTAAGGCCAAAAAAAGATCTTATCTTGTATCACAGGTCGGACAAGTACATCAGAAGACATTGTCCTGTTATACGAATTACAAGCGAGAGTTAGGGTTAGGCCATGGAAGAATCATTATAGTACTTACTGTATATGGATTAGAGTCCAAAGATCCCAACGTAATGACCTTTGCTCAGCTAGGAAGATCAAACAAGCCAAATTTGAAATTTGAGGTGCTTGCTTACATGGGCTCCACCTGTGAAATGCAGAATGAAGAAGTGTTTATTGTACAGTATATAATATGTAATTGTCTACTCTGTTTGCTCAGCTCGGAAGACAAGATAAATGAACCGTTTCCAGTCTCTTTGGGATAGGGATGCAACATTAGCGACCGAATGCCAATAAACTGACACATTGTAGGTGATTGAAGCAAAGCGATGATGCCTTTTCATTTCTGTTTTTACTTTTTTATTTTAATTAATTAATTACTTTACACATGGTCTCGGCTCGTCGAAGAGCTAGGACACAACATAATAAATGGAACAGCAGGAGAAAGGGGAATGCCTCAACTCTGTGTTTGCCTCTAAATCTTGTGTCCCAAACCCATCCCTCTCCGTACCCACCGTACCCAGCTGCTCCTGGACTCCGTGTCCTTTCCTCCTGACAAGGTGGAAAAGTTTCTGTCAACCCTCGACTCTGATTCTGCAACTGGACGTGACGGCATCAGCCCACGGGTCCTAAAATCCTGTTCTTACGCTCTTTCACGTAAATTAGAATTTACGGAGTTCTTATGCTCTAAAATAAAATCCTGTTCTTACGCTCTTTCACTCCCTCTCTCTGTTCTCTTCACCCTCTCTTTTGCTCAAGGTCATCTGCCATCTGCTTGGAAATCAGGCAACATCACCGCTTTGCACAAAAAAGGTGCAAAAACAGATCCTAGCAACTACAGACCAATCAGCCTTCTCCCAATTATCAGCAAAGTCATGGAATCCATCATTGCTTCGGATATGAAATCTTTCCTCTTCTCCAATGGCTTGATCTCTGATCATCAATTTGGTTTCAGACCTGGTCACTCTACTCTGGACATGCTGCTTCTGCTTTCTCAACAATGGATGGAGGTCCTCAATGCCAAACAGGAAATTAGAGCTGTCTCCCTTGACATATCACGTGCCTTCGATACGGTCTGGCACCCAGCTCTGCTCACCAAACAAATCTCCACGCATGGCTGGCGGACTTCCTCTCTAGTCGTAGTCAACGTGTGGCCCTGAATGGGTTTCTCTCATCTCCTCTTCCTGTTCAGGCTGGAGCTCCCCAAGGCAGTGTTCTGGGCCCTGTGCTTTTTCTGGTCTTCATCAATGATCTCTGACTCTCTTGAAAATCCTCTCTATCTCTTTGCTGATGACTCTACTCTCTGTCGCTGCATTCCTCATCCCTCAGATCGGCAGTCTGCAGCCTCCTCATTCTCTGCAGACCTGGACAAAATCACAGACTGGGCAAACAATTGGAACATGTCTTTCAATCCTGACAAATCTCACACTCTTATGATGTCTCTCCGAAACGACCGACTGGACAACCCTCCCATCCACTTTCTGAATAGTCCTCTCCAAGAAGTTCTGTCACTCAAGCTTTTGGGTCTCACTATCTGCCATGATCTTTCCTGGGAAAAAACACATTTCAAATCTGGCCTCCAAAGCCAGTCGCCGACTGGGCATCCTCCGTCGTGCAAAGTCCTTCCTTGGCACACCTGAGCTCCTCACCACATACAAGGCTTACATCCGCAGCTCAATGGAATACTGCTCTCCCCTCTGGGCTGGTGCTCCTGCCTCACACCTAGCTCGTCTTCACGCTGTTGAAACCAAAGCGTTCAGAATCATTGGAATCTCCCGCGATGAAGCTAACTCCAAGGGCCTTTCACTCACTCACCGCAGGTAGGTTGGTGGTCTTTCCGTCTTCTACCGACTCCTCTCTGGCCTTGCCCCCCCCCCATCTCTCTCTGGGCTCTGTCCCCCAAATATTCCTACAGGTCGCACAAGATCTGCCTGCAACCCTCTTATGGTTAAACTGCCAAAATCAAGACTCTCTGCTCACCTTCACTCCTTCATACCTCTTTTCTCCTGTCTCTGGAACAAACTCCCTCACTCTCTTCAATCCCACTCCACCCTCCAGGTCTATAAAACTGCTGTTCACCACCATCTCTTATCTTCCCCCATCCAAAACCCTGATCTTTTCTACCCCCGCTAATTTCACCCCAAACCCACTTTTTTGAAATACCAACTTCTGTCCTGGAAGTCCTTGGTGTCCTTGTGTTCTATACTTCTCCCACCCCCCCCCCCCCCCCCACCCCTTTCCCACGGCTCCTCCCCCCAAGCTGTCTCCCTCCCACACATCTCCCTGCTCTCAAATGTTGTTTGTGTCCTCCTCCTTATCTCCCCATCTTGTCTTCCGCTCCCTCTTTTTATATATTTCGTTTGTCTGTTCGATTTGTTTGTGAAATAAATGTTAGCTCTTTCACGAGCCTCGATTCTGTATACAAAAAAAAAAGAAGAAAAAAAAAAGAGACAGAGATGGACAAACAAGGGATGCAGGTGACGATGACGATTATGGGAGAACACAAGAGGTGGACAATATGGATACACCAGCAACATTTTGGGAGATGGGGGTGGTTTAACGGGTGTAGAAAAGATCATAGCTTTGAATGGGGGATGACCTGAGATAATGGTGAACAGCTGTCTTGAAGACCTGGAAAGCAGAACGACATTGAGGAGAGTATGGAAGGTGGCTCCACAGGTGGGAACTAGAACGGCACTCAGTAGAGAGCATACCTCCGCCTGGTTGGCCATGTCACTCAATGGTGAAGAATCACTTATAAATAATTCTCATATCCGAATCCATATTCAGATCTTCACCAAAATCGAATCGATAATTCCTTGCTACACACACACATGTCCACCAAGGGTCGTCCAAATCCATCCATAACTTTTTGAGATATCCTGCATCACCAAACTCTCCTCCTTTGGTATCCATGGAAATCTCCACGCATGGCTGGCGGACTTCCTCTCTAGTTGTAGTCAACGTGTGGCCCTGAATGGGTTTCTCTCATCTCCTCTTCCTGTTCAGGCTGGAGAGGTCCCCAAGGCAGTGTTCTGGGCCCTGTGCTTTTTCTGGTCTTCATCAATGATCTCTCTGACTCCCTATCTCCCAATGTATCGTTTTTGGCCCTATCTCCCAATGGTGAAGAATCACTTAAGAATTAAATAATTTTCATATCCGAATCCACAGTCAAATCTTCACCAAAATCGAATCGATTCTTCCTTGTCACACACCCATCCTATCCACCAAGTTTCGTCTAAATCCGTTCACAACTTTTTGAAATATCCTGCTATGTATCGTTTTTAGTCCTCTCCCAATGGTGAAGAATCACTATAAAAATTAAATAATTCTCATATCCGAATTCATTTTCAGATCTTCACCAAAATCGAATCGAATCGTCCTTGTCAGACACCCGACCTCTCCACCAAGTTTCGTCCAAATCCGTCCACAACTTTTTGAGATATCCTGCTACGTATCATTTTTGGCCCTATCTCCCAATGGTGAAGAATCACTTCATAAATTATTGTAGCCGGATCCCAATCCTGATCTTCACCAAAATCTAATCATTTCGTTGGAGAGGGCTTTCTTCACCGCTACATCTCTGCCACATTTTGTCCGAATCCGTCCACAACTTTTTGAGAATTTATTTTCACAAACGGACAGACAGGAGTGAAAACATAACCTCCATCCACCTTTGGTGGCAGAGGTAAAAAGAGGAATAATTGAGTGGAGGTGAGCAGTGGTTCTTGGCAGTTTCACTAGGAGGGGGTTGATGGTTAACCACGTGGATCCTGCAGATACCTGTCGGAACAAAGCACGGAGAGGGGAAAAGGTGCAAGACCAGAAATGAGGTGGAAGAAGACAGACAAGACCACCGACCTCTCAGTGATGGCGAAGTGATAGGCCCGTAGACTCTGCTTCATCTCGAGGGATTCCATTGATAATGATTCTCAGCTTCAGAAACATCTTGGTGACGAGTCTGTCCTCAGTGAGGAACATGCTGCACACACATGATTGACGGATCATAGTCTATGTAACGAGTTAATAATATAATAATTAATGTGAAACAGGTTGGGTACACCCAAGACCACCTCGATTTTGTCATTTACACAGTTTTGCAATAGCGTATCATCTCACACTTTCTCCTATTTCCAACTCCCTTCCTCCTTCATCTGCAGCCACTTTTCTCGGGCTGTGGTGTGTGAATCAATACATCCTTCTCCTCCTGTTTCTCCGTCATCGCATTCTAGCTGTTGATCCTAAAAACTGTTGTTAGGCTGTTCTCTTCCATGAACCCAGACACATGTTTTTAAAAAGCAGATTAATTTAAAGCAAAAACCAGAAAGACCCAACAATGGGCTATGAAAGATGGTCGAGTCTCAACTCAGCTGGACTATCGAATACACTGACCACAAGAGTCGGCTTGTGCATTGAGGAGAATTTTTTTTCGTAAACATCAATCCAAAACATAAGTCTTAAAACGGCTCAAATCAAAGAAACCTCCAGACATATTATTGAAAAAAAAAAGACAACGACAACATTTAAATAATATAGTGCTGGTTTTGCGTGGAATCTTGGGAGTGCTCGACGGAAAGTCCCGAAATTTATGGCTCATTACTAAGAAACTAGGAGATAGCAAGACAGAAAGGAGAGACAAGCAGTCTCTGTAGACAGAACGTTTTACCCACAAGACAGGTTATGGGATAACAAATGATGTGGAAGCTCACAAGTGACATCAAAAGGTTTGTGAAAGCAACAGGAACAAGAAGCCGATTATAGATGTTGTTCAACTCAAGAAGTTGAGAATAAACAGAGTACCCAAAATGAAACAATTCAACAATCGATACTAATATGTAGAATGAGTGTGTCCGTGCATTGGTTTGTCTCTCGGTTTCCCTTTGACCCTCGAATAGTCTGTTAAGTTGCTGCCCTCTCCAATTTAGCTCCTTCTTGAGTCCACTCTTTTGTAGAGAAAGAAGCAACGGCTGAAGAAAATGACGATTCCCTTTTTGAAGAATTATAAAATACAAGTGAACCGAGTGAAAGGTACTATGATTCTCTTCAAAACAAACATGAAAGGGAGAAATGAAACTAATGGAGTATATGTGAAGCTTGTATGTCATTGCGTGTGAAGCCTTCAAAAACAGGATTTTAAAGAATTCATAATTGAAAACCATGTGCAATTGGTGACCACAATCCAGAGAGAGAGAGAGAGAGAGAGAGAGAGAAAGGTGCGATCAGAGTTTGCAATACGCTCGCTAATGAGTCTGAGTTCAACATCTGAAATATCTGAGAAATCCATTATACTCGACCGAGACGTTTATTTATTTCTTAAAGGTTCCCTTTATTAAATTGGCATCTTTTTTAACATGATATCATCTTGACTAGCTGTTCAAGTAACATGCAGCACAAAGTGTTCAACAGGTCAGGGGTTATGCTGTAAAAACCTTGCTATGGCTGTTGGTTACTCAGGATATACAATAATCCAGCAATTACGAGGCATTGGTAGAAGGAGGGAATTTCGCAAATGTTCTTTCGTTCCGGTTTTAGGACCAGCAGAGAAGATAACCGAGAAGGAAGTTGAGGAAGCGATAAAAGCAATACCACCGTTTAGAGGCCATTTTTCCCCGCAAAGCGGGGGTTGGCCTTTTCGGGGACCGTGGTTGTTGTTGTTTTTGGTCCCCTTTTTGAAGCAATGTTTTACGGCCGGATGCCCTTCCTGACGCCAACCCTTTTTGTCGCCTTTTTACGACAAGCAGGGAATTACCAGTGAACTGGTACTCAAATAGCCGACCTCGGAAGGATGACAGGCTGAGTCAACCCCCCTGGCGTTAATTCAGCGATCGACCGGGATTCGAACCCAGGATCCTTGGATCCTAAGCTGGCACCCTAGCCGCTAGCCCAACACCAGGGCTAGCGATAAAAGCCCAAGCCCAAGCGATAAAAGCAATGAAGAGTGGAAAAGCGGGAGGGCCGACGGGAGTTGTGGGAGATATGTTGAAGGCAGCAGGAAGTTGGGGTGTGATGAGAATGACAGAGATCTGTAATCTGGTGGTGAAAGAAGGCCGCATTCCAGTGACTTGGGAACTGAGTACCCTCGTCCCTCTACACAAGGGGAAAGGTGACTCTCTGGAGTGTGGCTCACACCGAGCGATAAAGTTATTGGAGCATGGAATGAAGGTATTGGAAAGGGTGTTGGAGAGGAGGATAAGGAAGAAAGTGAAGATTGACGAAATGCAGTTTCGATTTATGCCAGGAAGAGGAACGACAGACACGCTTTTTATTGTGAGGCAGTTGCAGGAGAAGTACATGGAGAAGAGGAAGAAGTTGTTTCTTGGGTTTCTTGATCTGGAGAAAGCATTCGATCGGGTTCCACGTGAAATAGTGACATGGGCATTGAGGAAGTTAGGAGTGGAGGAATGCTTGATCAGAGTAGTAATGGCAATGTACAAAAGAGCGTGCACAGCCATAAGGACGAAGGACGGGAACAGTGGTGAGTTTGAGGTGAAGGTGGGAGTGCATCAGGGGTCGGTACTAAGTCCACTACTATTTGTAGCTGTGATGGAGGTGCTGGCTCGGAACGTAAAGGAGGGTTTACCGTGGGAGTTGTTGTCTGCAGATGATCTGGTGTTGATTGCAGAAAGTAAGAATGGACTGAAGGAGAAGATGAACAGGTGGAAGGAATGTATGGAGACAAAAGGTCTGAAGGTGAATATCGGAAAAACGAAGGTGATGGCAAGTGGTAAAGCATGTGGTGAGGTGGAAAGAACTGGGAAGTGGCCGTGTGCTGTGTGCAGGAAGGGTGTCGGAGTGAATTCCATTCAATGTACAATGTGCGCTGAGTGGGTTCATCAAAAATGTAGTGGTTTGAGAGGGTCATTAACCAGTGTGGCAGCTACATTCAAGTGTAAGGTGTGCACAGAGGGAACTGCAGATGGAGGAAATATTGAGTTGGATCTTGGAGACGGCGTGAAGCTGGAAGGTGTGAAAGCTTTTTGCTACCTCGGAGCCATGCTGAATGGAGAAGGTGGATCAGACTCGGCAACTGTTGCTAGAGTGAGATGTGCATGGAAGAAGTTTCGGGAACTGAGTGGCGTGCTGACGAGGAGGGGAGTATCGTTGAAGCTGAAGGGAAAGGTGGCTGCATGTGTGAGAAGTGTTATGATTTATGGGAGCGAGACATGGGTAATGAACGTAGAGCAGCAACGAAGGCTGGAAAGGGTGGAAATGCGAATGGTTCGGTGGATGTGTGGAGTATCGTTGAGAGAGTGGAAGACAAATGATGAATTGCGAAATATGATGGGAATAGAGCCTGTGATGGATGCTGTGAAGAGAAACAGTTTGAGATGGTTTGGTCATGTGTTGAGGAAGGATGAAAGTGACTGGTTGAGAAGAGTGATGGAAATTAATGTAGAAGGAAGTAGAGGACGGGGAAGACCGAGAAAGACTTGGCTAAAGATGGTCGAAGAAGAAATGCAGGCAAGGGGGTTAACAAGGAGAGATGCAGAAAATAGGGCAAAATGGAGAAGATTGTCATGGGGACCGCAAGGCTAACCCCCGCTCTTGCAGGGAAAATGGCCTTAAATGCCTGTTGTTGTTGTTGTTCTTTCTCTCCGAGTGCATGTAAATAGGAGAGCAGAGGGGGGTAAGATGATAATATGCCCCAGCGACTGCTGACTAGTCATCGGTGTTTTTGTTGTGTACAGTGAGTTTGGAAGTGCTGCATTTATCGATTGTACTTTACATGTCAAATAAATGTAGGTTTGCAGTTCAAATACCTGCCGGTTTGGACATAGATCGACCGAAGAACCTTTTTTTTTTTTTCTATACTGAATCGAGGCTCGTGAAAGCTGACAACCGCGAGGGAAAGACAGCACAGGGGGACCACGAGGGAAAGACAAAGACAGCACAGGGGGACCATGAGGGAAAGACAAAGACAGCACAGGGGGACCACGAGGGAAAGACAAACGCAGCACAGGGGGACCACGAGGGAAAGACAAAGAGTACAGGGGGACCACGAGGGAAAGACAAAGACAGCACATGGGGACCACGAGGGAAAGACAAAGACAGCACAGGGGGACCACGAGGGAAAGACAAAGACAGCACATGGGGACCACGAGGGAAAGACAAAGACAGCACAGGGGGACCACGAGGGAAAGACAAAGACAGCACATGGGGACCACGAGGGAAAGACAAAGACAGCACAGGGGGACCACGAGGGAAAGACAAAGACAGCACAGGGGGACCACGAGGGTTAAGGGTTTTTTGGAGGAAAGAGACAGGCAGTGAGAGACAAAAATTCCTCACAATGTGCAATCCCCTCTTTAAGCAGGAACTATCTCCTTTAAGGTCAAAATGTTTTTTTTCAGCCCGTTAGAGAAACTTCCGTTCAATAAAAAAGTAATTATTGTTCAGTCGTGGCCAAAAATATTGGCACCCTTGCACTTTTTTCAAATAACTCACAATTTTCTTTAAAATAAGTTCAAATTGACAAAAGTATTTGGCCTCCACAATTCTTTATTTCACTGTTAATATTACAGAACCTTTGTTTTTTATTTAGAACTTAAGATATCCTTTTAAATCAGATAATACAAAGAAATGGCATTGACAAAGTTATTGACACCCTAGACTTAATATTTGGTAGCACAGCCTTTGGACAAAATAACTGCAGTCAAGCACTTCCTATAGCCATGAATGTGTTTGAGGTCATTGTCCTGCTGCATGACCCATGACCTTCGACAGAGACCCAGCTTTCTGACACTTGGTTGAACATTGCACTCCTAAATGTCTTGGTAATCTCCTGATTTCATGATGCCATGCACACATTCAAGGTACCCAATGCCAGAGGCAGCACAGCAACCACAAAACATCACTGAACCTCCTCCATGTTTGACTGTAGGGAAGGTGTTCTTTTCTTTGAATGCTTCATTTTGTTTTCTGTAAACATAGAGATGATGTGCTTTACCACAAAGCTCTAATTTGGTCTCATCTGTCCACAGGACATTCTCCCAGAAGGATTTTGGCTTGTTCAGGTGTATTTAGGCAAACTCCAATGGGGCTTTCTAAGCAGTGGGGTCCTCCTGGGTCTCCCACCATATAACCCCCTTTCATTGAGTTGGCGACAGATGGTGCAAGTTGAAACTGTCGTACCTTGTCTCTGAAGGTCAGCTTGAATCTGTTTGGCAGTTGATCGAGGTGCTTTCTCCACCACTCCACCTTTGCTGCAATCTTGGATCAAGTTTTCTCTTGCGGCGATGTCCAGGGAGGTTGGGTACAGTGCCATGGGCCTTAAACTTCCTGATAACATTGCGTACGGTGGACACAGGAACATCAAGGTCTCTTGAAACCTTGAGATTGTCCATGCTTGGCTACAATCTTGTGTCTGACCTCCTCAGACAATTCTCTGGTTTTCTTTCTTTTCTCCATGCTCATTGTGGTATACACAGTGACACAAAACAGCAGAATGACTCCTTTTCTCTCTTCAAACTGGTTGAATGAGTGATTTTTATATTGCACCTGCAACTCACCACAGGTGAGTTCAATTCCAAAGTAAAGGAGAATCACCTGCTTGAAATCTAATTATGTCGAACAACTTCTACAACATGCCAATAATATTGTCCTGGCCATTTTAGGATTTATGTGTGGAATAAGCTAAGATTTAGTAATTATTTCAGCTTTTTTGTTTTGTTCCATTGCAAACCAAAGAAATACATATGTGGATTCCAAAATATTTTTTAATTTCAACAATTTTCTGGAAGAAATGGTATATTATTTTAAAAAGTGCATGGGTGCCAATATTTTTGGCCACGACTGTATGACCATTTTGACATATTAACCCTTAAAATTGTCCCAAGATCATGAACGAGAAAATTCAATCAGATTATCCAACTTTTGTGAGAGTGACTTTCAAATACAAATATATTCAAGACAAAGATATTCCATGAAGCACTGAGAAAGGTAAAATAATCCAAACAAAATTGTAATGGCTGTTGTTCCAGTGCAATTACCCCAATTACCCACCAACTCGAAACCGAAAAAGAGCAATAAATAGCATTTTCTCAAGTCACCAATTCGGTAAAGATAACCACAGCGGTGGAACTTCACCACAGTAGTAAAACATGGGGCAGTGCTGGTATGGTTTCCTCATTGACCAGGTTAGCTCAACAGCTGCTGCATCTCACAACTGCTGTGATGATTGAGGTCTGCGACGTTTTATGCTGTTCACCCTAAAAGCCATTCATGAAGCTGCAGAATTGGTTTGCTTCCGCAAGCATTTGGGCTTGCAGTGTGCACACAACACACAAGGTGCAGCGACGAGTAAGAGAGGTGAGGCAGCGAGGAGGAGGACACCAAGGCCAGCAAAAATACAGATGACCTAAGAGGGGAGGACAAGAAAGGCAGTGTAAAGGAAAGGTAAACACGATTTACATTTCAACAGAGGAAGCATGTGCTCATTTAAGGTGTGAACTGTGAAAGAGAATATAAAATTGCTAAAATATATATATATATATATATATATATACAGTATATATAAATGAATGAATGAATGAATGAATGAAAATGAATGAATCATGGATCATCATGGATCAAAATCATGGATCAATGAATCATCATCTTGTATATATATATATAAATGCAGGAGCAAAAATGATGATGGGGGGGGGGGGGGGGGAGTAGACCAGTGGGAGAACAGGTAGATATTGGATGTGCAGATGAGCAGGATCACTGGGAAGAGAAAACACTGCAGGTAAATGAGGAAGAGAAGATGATGATGCAGGATCGTCATTAATATGTTGGCAAAAAAATGCTTGTGGAATCCTGGAAAATGTCATTCTCACCCTATCACTCCAGAAGGATCGTCAAATGAACCCATGTATCTGTTTCCTTAGCCATCCACTGGAAGAAGTTCAGTCTCTTGAATTTATGGGTTTCACTCACTATCAGTCATGCGTTTTCCTGGGCCGATCACATGGCAAAGCCGGCTCCGAAACCAGCCGCATACTCGGCATTGAGTGTGCTCGTTATGTTGATCTGATGCTTACAGTGTGTACTGTTGTCCAGAGCTTGTAGTGTGCTTGCACAGTTTAATAAAGTGCAGTTTATCTTGTATCCTAGCCTGGCTCAGAGTTTATATGTACATGTCTGCAGGCAAGGAAGTGTAGTTTACCCGAATAAGTCTGACGGTGCAAACAATAAATAAATAAATAATCTAATCCCTGGGTGGAAGATGGAGTGTAACAACTGCAAGAGAACAAGCCACTCATCCATTCCTGCGATTGGCCCAGCAAAATTGTCATTAGGACCATCTGTGATGGGGCCCCCGATGGGATCACCATTCCCAGAGACAGAATGTCTAAACCACCAATTTTATTTTATTTTATTTTTTTTACAGCAGATTTATGTAAATCTCAAAATGAGTGAAATATTCAGAAAACTCGGAAATACAGAACGATGGAAATTTATTATGCATGAGGAGTGAACATATATAGTAGTCAAAAAAATAAATAAATAAAGAACAAAGCACCGCTCACTGAAGTATCAGTGCCCTATGAGTTTGGTTCAATATCGGAAAGAAACAAGTAAAGTACCGAGAATTGAAAAATCACGTGAAGAGAACTTGGAAACTATAGAAGGTGGACCTCACTCACATCCTGGTTATAATTGGAGCAACTGAAGTGATTAAAAAATGATAATTAAAAAAAAAACCTCAAAGTGTTTGAGATACAGAACAAGTCCAACAAATGTTATATTACGTGCATGTGGGTGGGGGGGAAGGGGTGGGGGGAAGGGATATCTCCACCCCCAATTGCGAAAAGGAAGGGAAGGATGGGGGGGATTGAGATGAGGAACGGTAAAAGGGGGATGGGAGGATTGAGAAAAAGAAAAGGAAGGACAGGGGTGGGGCTTGAGAAGAGGGAGTAATAGGAAGGGAGGGACAGGGTTGGGGGGATTTAAAAAAGGAAGGGGAAAACAGAGGTGATTGAGAAAAGGAAGGCAAGAACGTGGGTGGGGGGGGGGGGGGGGAGTGAGAAAAGGAAGGGGGAAGGATGGATAGGAAAAAGAGGAGGAGTTGAGTGTTGGCATGGAAAGTGACAATTAAAAGTGGGAAGACAAAAATAAACAGAAAGAAGAATTGTGCAGCAAGAGGAAAACATGGAGAGAGTTGTCGTAATTAAATAAACAAATGTACGACTGTCTGTCTGCAGGACTGTCTGTCTGTACATCCATCCCCAAACTACTCCCTCAGTTTTGGGGCTAGCCCCGCCAAACTTTCTATGGAGCCTTTTGCGGTTCCAAGTGTGTCCGAAAGTGGGGGGGAGGTTCATAAATCTCTCAATACAATTATGATTTTGAGTTTCCACCCATACAAAACCACTCTCTCTCTGCATGTATAATAATTCACAGGTCTGGCATTTGCAGTTTCACCATTTATTGCATGCGCAAACATTCTCTGGTTCGGCATTTCTCAATACAATTGAGATCCTTGGTTTCCACCCATGAGATGCCGCAATTTTTAGCGTGTAATACACAAAAACTGAGTTTGCATTCTCAAAAACATATTTCTTGAGATTTTGGGCTCCCACCCATGCGTAGTATGGGTACCACACTTTTAAGAAATAAAAGTCAATAATAAACAACAACTTTGTGGGGGAATTGTCCATAAATTATGTCACTGACGAGAGGAGGAAAAACTCAGAAATTACATGAAAATTATTTGAATTTTGGCATGAGAGCAAAGTCAGCATCATGCACATCACAGCTGTAGAGAGAAAAAGAAAAGAAAAACTTTCTCCGAAGAGAACACGTACTTGAGTGCGATGCCAAAGCACCGAAGCACGTGTGTGACCGAGCTTGTTGCGGCAAGGACCCTGGTCATAATGACGGAGCAAGAAGTCATCCTGAGAAGAAAAAAAAGTGAATCATAATTGGTTGATCTGTCAGAGAATTGTAATCAAATAACAGACCAAATACAGAATTGGAGCCATCAGGAGTAACTCGAATAGGTAAAGATGGAGCCATCGGGAGGAACCTGGATCGGATTAGGGGTTCAGCTGCTACTCCTCTACACTCAAACACAACCAGACGCAGCCAAGTGAGCCTTAACAAGTACAAAAAGTTTTAATTAAAACAAAAGCCGCGTCGATGTTACACAATGCCTAGATGCAGCTGTGCCTATAACGTCGATGTTATAGGCACAGGACATTCCTATTGATTCGATTACTTGATGTTATTTTTGTGCAAAGTGAAAATATATCTCGGCAATTTCCCGTGTGTGGCGACGAATTTTTAATATATCTCGGCATTTTCCCGTCTGTTATTTCAGGCGGTGTATGACTGACCATGCCGCGATTTAAAAAAAATATATCTCGGCAATTTCCCGTGTGTGGCGACACGTGAACGAAGCTATGCTCCTCTCTCCACATTATTGTGACGACGTATAAATTAAATATTTCATCGTGACGATTGTCATCAAATGGACGAATTTTTAATATATATCTGAAGGAGCTGGGGATCCCACGTCGATCGGAAGAATGGACGCGACAAAAAGCTGGAATTCATCCGAGTTGCTTTAATCAAACCAAACACTCAGGCACTCTCCAAAGCCCGTTTATCGGGCAGCAATATATATACATATTATCCCGGAGCGTTTGCCCAGGAAAGGCGAGAGGGGGCGTGGCCCAGCGTCCTGGCTGCGGCCTGGCAAGTTGAGGGCGAGCCTGCCCGGGCATGCCCGGGCGTCCTGGACGAGCCCGGCATGGTGATCGCTCCGCGTCCTTGATAGGTGCAAGGCGATTGTGAAAACCCAGCGGTAGCCGCTACACACGTCCCCCCAGAATCGACTTGCACCGGCAGGGTCAATTTGAGGGGGGTCCTGATGACCCGGCCGAAGCGACCCCTGCCGGGTCGTGGGAGGGGGTCCGGTGTGGTGGTGGGCGGTCGAGTGGGGGGCACCATGGACGGGGGGCGGCCTCGCCGCGGCGGAAGGGCCACCCGTGGTGGGTGGTCGACGTCCACGTGCGCCGGCTTAAAGCGGTCCACCGCAATCCCGTCCGACCTGCCGCCGATGTCGATGACGAACGACTTGTCGTCCCGTCGCAGCACCCGGAAGGGCCCGTCGTACGGCGGCCGGAGTGGCCCCCGATGTGCGTCGTGACGCACAAAGACATACTCCGCTGTGCGAAGTGCTGGGGGGACGTAGGACTGGGGGTCACCGTGGTGGGATGTTGGCACGGGGGCAAACCGTCGGGCGGCCTCCTGGAGGTCCGAGCGCTGGTGAGCTGCGGACCAGGGACTGGTAGCGTCGGGCACGAATTCGCCCGGGACGCGTAGCGCCTGGCCATAGACAAGCTCGGCGGTGGATGCCTGGAGGTCCTCCTTGGGGGCCGTGCAGAGGCCCAAAAGGACCCACGGCAGCCGGTCGGCCCAACCGCCGTCTTGAAGGCCGGCCATGAGCGCGGCCTTCATGGAGCGGTGGAATCGCTCGCACAACCCGTTTGCTTGGGGGTGGTAGGCCGTAGTACGGTGGAGCTTGACCCCCAGGTTGCGGGCGACCGTGCCCCACAGCTCGGAGGTGAACTGTGGTCCACGGTCTGACGAGATGTCCGCCGGTGCGCCGAAGCGGGCGACCCAGGTGGCGATGAAAGCCTGCGCCACGTCGGCGGTGGTGGTGGAGACGAGGGGAACGGCCTCCGGCCACCTGGTGGTCCTGTCCACCATGGTGAGCAGGTGTGTGAACCCCCGTGACGGGGGGAGGGGGCCCACCAGATCCACGTTGACGTGGTCGAAACGTCGTTCGGGCACGGTGAAAGGTGCCAGCGGGGCCTGGGTGTGTCGGTGGACCTTGGCCCGTTGGCAGGCCGTGCAGGTGCTGGTCCAATCGCGGACGTCCCGACGAAGGCCGTGCCAGACGAATCGCGCCGACACCAGCTTCTGGGAAGCTTTCCGGCCCGGGTGGGAAAGGCCGTGGAGGGAGGCGAAGATGCGGCGTTGCCAGGTGACGGGCACGATGGGGCGAGGCTGGCCTTGGGAGACGTCGCAGAGCAGGACAGTGTCCGCGAAGGGGATGTCGGCCAGGCGGAGGCCCGTGTCCGCCGCCCGGAGCGCTTGCACCGTGGTGTCGGTGGTTTGGTCCGCCGCCATAAGCGCAAAGTCCACGCCCAGGTGGACCGCGTTCGCGCTGGCCCGGGAAAGACAGTCGGCCACGGCGTTGTTTTTGCCGGCGACGTGCCGGATGTCCGTGGTAAACTCCGACACGGCGGAGAGGTGGCGCTGTTGGCGGGCCGACCACGGGCTCCGTGACCTTGGCCATGGCGTAAACCAACGGCTTGTGGTCGACGAACGCCATGAAAGGTCGGCCCTCCAGGAGGTGGCGGAAATGGCGGACGGCCAGGTGTAGACCGAGGAGCTCCCGGTCAAACGTGCTGTATTTGAGCTCGTTCGGCCGGAGCTGCCGGCTGAAAAAAGCGAGTGGCTGCCAAACCCCGTTCACCCATTGCTCATGTACGGCGCCCACCGCGTAGTCGGAGGCATCCGTGGTGAGGGCGATGGGAGCGTTGAGCACCGGGTGAGCGAGCAGTGTTGCGTCGGCGAGGGCCCGCTTTGAGCTTTGGAAGGCCGCATCCATTGCTGCGGACCAGGCGATGTCGTGCTTGGCCGGCTTGCCCCGAAGGGCTTCGTAGAGGGGCCGCATGAGTTGAGCAGCGCGGGGCACGAAGCGGTGATAAAAATTCACCATTCCCAGGAATTCCTGCAGGGCCTTTATGGTGCGGGGACGCGGGAACGTGGTGATGGCCTCGACCTTGGTTGGCAGCGGCACGGCCCCGTTCTTGGTGATGTGGTGGCCCAAAAAATCAACGGCCGTCGTGCCGAAGTGGCATTTGGCCGGGTTGACGATGAGGCCGTGCTCGCTGAGGCGCCCGAACAGTGTTCGGAGGTGGAGGAGGTGCTCGGCCCGGGACGTGCTGGCGACGAGGATGTCGTCCAGGTAAACGAAAAGGAACGGCAGGTCACGCAGCACGCCGTCCATCAAGCGCTGGAACGCCTGAGCCGCGTTCTTGAGACCAAACGGCATCCGCAAGAATTCGAATAAGCCGAACGGCGTGATGACTGCCGTTTTAGGGACGTCGGCCGCCCTGACAGGTACCTGGTGATATCCCCGTATGAGATCAATTTTCGAAAAAATGACCCGTTCCGCCAGACGGGCGGAGAAGTCTTGGATATGCGGGATCGGGTACCTGTCGGGGGTGGTAGCGTCATTGAGAGGCGGTAGTCGCCACACGGGCGCCATCCACCCCCCGGCTTTGGCACGATGTGCAGTGGCGAGGCCCACGCGCTATCGGAGCGCCGCACGATGCCGAGGTGCTCCAACGCGTCGAATTCGGCCTTCGCCACGGCGAGCTTGGCTGGGTCAAGGCGGCGGGCCCTGGCGTAGACCGGCGGGCCCGTGGTTGGTATGTGGTGCTCGATCCCATGCCGTACTGCGACGGCCGAAAACGTCGGCCACGTGAGGGCCGGGAACTCCGTGAGCAGGCGAGCAAACTCGTTCGCCGCCGGGACGGCGCATGCCAGCTCGGTCGGCGCGGAGCTGCTCATTGTGCATACCAGGGAGCTGAAGGTTTCGGCGTTGATTAAACGACGCCGTTGGACGTCCACCAGCAGTCCGTGTGCGCAGAGGAAGTCGGCGCCTAGCAGAGCCATGGGCACGTTTGTGGTTACAAATGTCCAAGCAAAGCGTTGGCCGCCGAAGCAGAGGGTGACGTTGCGCGGGCCGAAGGTGCGGATGGTCGATCCGTTGGCCGCAACCAAGGAGGGGCCGCAAACCGCGGATTGCCTGTCCTGGTCAGAGGCGGGTATGACGCTCAGTTGGGCGCCGGTGTCGCACAGGAAGCGCCGTCCGGACGCTTTATCCGTGATGAACAGTAAGTTGCCCGTGTGGCCGGCGCTCATGGCTGGTAATGAACGCCGGCCCGGCCGTTTCCCGGCCTGCCGAAGGTGCACGGGGGTCGACATGTCCGGGCCTTCTGTCCGAACCTGGCATGATAGTAACACCACGCTTGGTCAGGTGGAGGCCCCGGTCGTCGTGCTGGAGGTGGTCGGCTCGGTGTAGTGGCCGCCAATTGCGTCAGCAGTTCGGTCGTCGACCGTGCCGGGTGCTCGGGCGCCATGGGTGTTGCGTCGGACGGCGGTGGGTCCCATGTCGCCGCTGCGATGCGCTGTCCTGCGGCGGAGATCTTGTCGGCTTCTCTGGCAAGGGCCCGGGGATCTGTGATCGTCGTGCTTGCCAGGGCGAGGCGTACCGGGTTAGGCAGCTGACGGAGGAACAGCTCCCGGAACAGGAATGCCGGAGAGTGCTCGCCGAGCAGTGAAAGCATGTAGTCCATTCGCTCGGAAGGGCGCGTGTCGCCGAGCTCGGGCAGGTCGAGCAGGCGCCGTGCGCGTTCCGCCGATGGGAGGGCGAAAGCGTCGAGGAGAAGCTTCTTAATCGCGCCGTATTTGTCAGCGGCTGGCGGGCTCTCGAGGAGGCTCAGGGCGCGGGCCGCGGTGGCCGAACCGAGCGCTGCTACCACATGGTGGAAGCGGGTGTCGTCGGCCGTGATGCCTCGCAGGGCGAACAGGGAATCCGCCTGTGCGAACCAAACCGCCGCGTGAGCCTCCCAGAAGGTAGGCAGTTTAAGGGCGACTGCCGTGTCCATGTCGGTAGGTCACCAATGAAGGAGCTGGGGCTCCCACGTCGATCGGAAGAATGGACGCGACAAAAAGCTGGAATTCATCCGAGTTGCTTTAATCAAACCAAACACTCAGGCACTCTCCAAAGCCCGTTTATCGGGCAGCAATATATATACATATTATCCCGGAGCGTTTGCCCAGGAAAGGCGAGAGGGGGCGTGGCCCAGCGTCCTGGCTGCGGCCTGGCAAGTTGAGGGCGAGCCTGCCCGGGCATGCCCGGGCGTCCCGACCGAGGCCTGGCAAGTTGAGCGCGGGCCTGCCCGGGCATCCTGGACGAGCCCGGCATGGTGATCGCTCCGCGTCCTTGATAGGTGCAAGGCGATTGTGAAAACCCAGCGGTAGCCGCTACATCTCGGCATTTTCCCGTCTGTTATTTCGGGCGGTGTATGACTGACCATGCCGCGATTTAAACAAAATATATATATCTCGGCATTTTCCCGTCTCTTATTTCGGGCGGTGTATGACTGACCATGCCGCGATTTAAAAAAAAAATATCTCAATGGACTTGAAGTTACAGGCCTTTGAGAATTCATTTCGTTCTATAAAGGGCAACTTTCATCGGATTTTCTTCCCGTTTTTTTTCAACCGAGTCTAAAACTATGTTAGCGACTGTGAAAAATGAAATGATATATCGAATTTGATTTGAAATAAAACTGTGTGAGAGAGGAAGCCACCACGGGCCTACAAAACAGGCCTCAAAGCTATGCGAGTTAATAAAATGGTGGATATTTGTTTATATGAAGGCTCTCCCAGAATGGGTGGAGCTATGGTTCCCAGAATGGGTGGAGCTTTGAGGTTTTGTCTTCTCTGCAAGAACAAGAAGAAGAAGAAGAACAACAACAACAACAACAGCAGAGGGCACTCTATGAGCAGCGTCTGCGACGCGGCTAAAAAAACTATTTGCAAGAGTGAAAGAGTTTATTTAACATGGTTTTGAAAGTGAAAAGAAGGTGATTTGTGTTCTACAGTGCTCTAGCACATTCAATTTAAATATGAAGATTTGAAAAAGTTGTATAAATAAATCACACACCCAAAACCACACACACATGCATGCCCAAAACCACACATGCACGCACACACATCCAAAACCACACACACACACACACACACACACACACACACACACACACACACACACACACACACACACACACACACACACACACACACACACACACACACACACACACACACACACACACACACCCAAAACCACACATGTTCACACGCATCCAAAACCACACATGCACACACGCATCCAAAACCACACATGCACACACACATCCGAAACCACACATGCACAGACACATCCGAAACCACACATGCACAGACACATCCAAAACCACACATGCACACACACACATCCAAAACCACACATGAACACACACACACACACACACACACACACACACACACACACACACACACACACACACACACACACACACACACACACACACACACACACACACCCTGAAAAGCACAAACACATGCACATCCAAACCCACAACAGTACACACTAATGCCCAACAGTACACACTAATGCCCAAAACCACACACACACCGAAAACCGCACACAAAAAAAAACAAAAACAAAAACACATGCTCTTGATCATATGTGATATGATTGCCAATCCTGGGGTAGATAATACTGACTGTGAACAAGCCATGGGGACACACGGATGTGGAGAAGCACTTATAATGGCGAACGTCTCATTGACTTCTGTTTGACCAACTGTTTGCAGAGGTGCCATCTTTCCCTACAAGAAGGTGCAAACACTTACTTGGAAATCACCTGATAGTCATACAATCAACCAGATTAACCACATCATCATTAACAAGTGGCAAATATCTCTAAGATGTCAACACTTTTTGTGGTGCTGATGCTAGCGGTGAGCACTATCTAGATGCAGCAAGGATTAAGCTGAAGCTCCGAAAGGTAGACATACAGAATCAAGGAAGAAAACATCTAGACATTGCCAAACTTAAGTCTCAAGACAACAAAAGAGACTTTGTCATATAATTGAGAAAACTTTACCGCACTAGCTACCCTGAGGAAGAAGACTAATATGTCACAAAGAGATGGGATACCATTAATGAGGTATGCAAAGAAGTAGCACAGAAAGTCATGAGTTTTAGAAAGAACAAATACAAAGAACGGTTAACATCACGGACCTGGAAAAAAATTGATGAAAGGAAGCAGTTGAACATCAAGCTATTGAGCACCAAGTCACTTAGGCTCCAGGAACAGGCCCAGCAAGCTTACAAGGCCAAAGAGAAAGAAGTGGAGAAGAGTGCATGCAAAGACAAGAGGTGATTTGTAGAGGATTTAGCTGAATAAGCTAAATTGAAGAAGTCAAAGTTTCCATCAAAGCCATGAAGAGTAGAAAAGCCCCTGGCATCGATTGCTTCTCCATGCTGAAATGCACAAAACTGACATCACTACTGCCACAAGGGTACTCAATGACAGCTTCAAAACAGTTTAGACCAAGGACGCTATGCCGGATGACTGGACTAAAGGCCTCATTTTAAGCTGCCCAAGAAAGGTGATCTTGGTACTTGTGACACCTGGTGGGAAATAACACTACTCTCAATCCCCAGCAGGTCTTCTGCAGGATATTTCTCAGCAGGATTGAGGAGGTTATTGTCATAAAGCTGAGATAGGAGCAAGCAGGATTCAGAGCAGGAAGAGGGTGCATCACCCAAATCTTTGCACTACGTAACATCCCTGAACAATGCCTAGACTGGAATACACCTCTTTATATCAACTTCATTGACTTCAAGAAGGCATTCGATAGTGTACATGAAGCAAGCCTGTGGAAGATACAGAGATTTTATGGAATTCCACAGAAGATTGTTACTCTAATAAGTAAATTCTATGAAAATCTAGGCTTTGGTGATGATTTAGGTGCTTTGTCATCGAGGCATACCCATCTGCAAGAAAAAAAACAAAAAAAAATTTCAGGCTTGTCAGCTTTGTCAGAAGGACAGGTCTCCACATTAGTACCACCAAGACCCAGGTGGTAAACATCAATGCTATGCCTTCTGCACCCATTACAGTAAATGGAGAAGCTCTAGAGACTGTAGAGAATTTTACATACACTGGCAGCCTCGTCAGCTAAAATAATGGAGCCAAGAAAAACATCAAGGCAAGACTCTGCAAAGCTCATAATGCATTCACTGGACTCCATTCTATTTGGAAGTTGAAGCAGTACAGCCTGAAAATAAAGATAAGATTTTATAACAGCAATGGCAAGTCTGTTCTTCAATGTGGCTCGGAGTGCTGTCGAGTAATCGAGTCAGGCATGAGCAAGGTAGAGTCCTTCCACAATGGATGTCTGAGGAAAATCTGCTGCATCTTCTGGCCCAATAAGATAAACAAAGACTTGCTTAAATAAATAGCTGCCACAGCATTGCTCTTGAAATCAAGCGTCGCCACCTCGGATGGCTTGGCCATGTCCTTAGAATGTTCCCTGAACAAATCCCCAAGGTGGCTTTTGAAATGGACCAGGCATGCCAAAAACAACTTGGTGTCGGACTGTGGTGGCTGATTTGGGCAAGATGGGTCTATCGTGGTGGGAGGCACAAAATGTAGCTAAGGATAGACATAAATGGTGATAGCTCGTAGCAAGTAGCCTAACGTCTCATCTGGACAAAGAGGTAGGTCGTAAGTAGTAGAAAAACAAGTGAGATAAGAGTTTCAGGTGAAAAGAAGATTGAGATGTGGGAGTGAATGAGTTAATAAATGAGCTGAGAAAAAAGTGAGGAATGAGTGACTTCATTTTCTTTTCTTTTTCACCAGTTTAATAACCATTTAATATATCACGTTACAATTGAATGAAAGAAGAGAAACAAGAAAGCAATCAGAGATTGCAGACCCTCGCCAAGACGTGTTTTTAGTTTTTTTTATGGCTTTTGTGTTAAAACAAATATGGCAGCCGAACCACATGACCGATGACGTCATCATTGTTTTTTTTTCTCCACCAATTTATCCCTCGATGACGCTCAAGAAATTTCATCTTAACCAGATGAAGTTTTGTACTTGTCGAATTATGACATCATTAACATACAGTCACGTGAAAAAGTAAGTACACCCCATGTAAAGTTTTGACTTTTTCAACATATTTCAACATACAGCTATTTGATCTTTATTTCAACAATATTGATAGATAAAGGTGATATAATATAACAAATATCATGAAACATTTATATTTTGTAGTCCATTGTATAATTTAAATAAATATAAGTGCAAATTTCGCATGTGGAAAAAGTAAGTCCACCCTTGGCTCTAATAGGTGGTTTTGCCCCCTTTGGCAGAAGCAACCTCAAGTAGGCGTTTCTTATAACTGTCTACCAGTCTCTGACATCGACTGGGAGAAATTTTTGCCCACTCCTCCATGCAGAATTCTTTCAGCTGTGCGATGTTTGAGGAGTTTCTTGCATGCACAGCTCGTTTCAAATCCCCCCACAACATCTCGATGAGATTTAGATCCGGGCTTTGACTTGGCCATTCCAGAACCCTCCATTTCTTTCTTTTCAGCCATTCCTTGGTGGATTTACTGGTATGTTTAGGGTCATTGTCATGTTGTAAGGTCCACCTTCGGTTGAGCTTCAACTTTCCGACAGATGGTCTCACATTATCCTCAAGCACCCTCTGGTACAATGAAGAATTCATAGTGGATTATATGATGGTGGGCTGCCCAGGCCCTGATGCAGCAAAGCTGCCCCAAACCATAATATTTCCACCACCATGCTTTACAGTTGGTATCAGGTTCTTGTGGTCAAATGCTGTCTTTGGTTTTCGCCAAACATGTCTTCTGGTACTGTGGCCAAATAGCCATACCTTTGACTCATCTGTCCAGAGCACATTTTTCAGAAGTGCTGGTCTTTGCCTTGGTGTTCATTGGCAAACTTTAGTCTTGCCCTGATGTTCTTTCTGGACAGCAAAGGTTTCCTCCTGGCACACCTCCCATGTAGATCAAATTTGTGCGGCCTCTTTCTAATGGTAGACTCGTGCACTTTGACATCAACAGTGGCAAGAGCTACCTGTAGGTCCCGTGATGACATTCTGGGGTTCTTAGAGACTTCTTTCAGCATCTTGCCGTCTGCTCTCGGACTGAACTTGCTGGGGCGGCCTGGCCTGAACAAGTTGGCAGTTGTTTGGAATCTTCTCCACCTGTCGATGATCTTCCGGACAGTCGAATGATTGATTTGAAATTGTTTGGAGATCTTTTTAAATCCCTTCCTAGACTCGTAGGCATCTATAACCTTCTTTCTGAAGGCCTCAGAGAGCTATTTTGATCGAAGCATGGTGACGCCGCACACTTCAACAACAAAGAGCAAACCAAACTAAATGTCTGAGGTTTAAATAAGACAGGTTCCTCCAAGATCCTCTCTAACAATGTTCTAATCATTTGCACCTGAGCTGGTGCACCAGATTCTAATTTTAGGTATTTGAAGTAGTGATAAATGTAAGGGTGTACTTACTTTTTCCACATGTGAAATTTGCATTTATGTTTATTTAAATTATACAATTGACTACAAAATGTTAATGTTTCATGATATTTGTTATATTATATCACCATTATCGATCAATATTGTTGAAATGAAGATCAAATAGTTGTATGTTGAAATATGTTGAAAAAGTCAAAACTTTACATGGGGTGTACTAACTTTTTCACGCGACTGTATGTTGTTCCCCAACCAACGTTTGCAAATTAAATCATATTTATTCTGTGCACACAAACAGTCAAACAGACAGACAAACGAATGGACTCAAATGCAATACCCTCTGCTCAGGCGAGGGTAACAATGAAAATTTACTCTGAAAATTTTTTTCCCAACTTTATTTACTTTAAATATAATTATTCATCAATGTTCCAGATGATATCAGGCTTAACCTTTTCTGGGTCAGATATTCATCCCCTTTGGGTCGGGGCTACCTTGCTTTGATGACTATGTGTGAACGTTAGACAAAAAAAAAACCTCATTTAGACTTCCCTCGTCCCCCAAAAGAGCAAATACTCTCAAAATATTCCCACCCCTCCTCCCTCACCCCAGCCCAAAAATTGGAGTATTCAAGTAATGAAATGCCCAATCTCAGAAATTATTTGATCTGTAAATGACATCTATCAAGAAGAAATGCCAGTCTTTCATTTGAAATTTTGATTTGGAAATGCTCTTCAAACAAAGTTTGATTTTAGGTATAAATGACCCCAATACTGAATCACAGGATATTCAAACAATCAAATGTTCTGAGGGAAACGACAAAGCTACATGGAACATTGGCTTAAAGACGATCAGTGACTTTCAAAGGACATCGTTGTCAGAACGAGCTACCATGAGGCACTCACATCGAGGGATTGAAGGCAGTACCAGCAGAATGCATGACGGCATCGGCTGCACATCATCTGAGCACAGCCATCATTTCGCTCAATAAGGATCTTGCATGCCGGGCATCGTTTTATGGAATCATCCTCGTCATCCCACAGTACAATCCTGTAAAACCACCCTAATGTCATGGCTCTGAAGGAAAGCTTAACATAATCAGTCATATGATAAAAACTCCGCACTCATTGGCAAATTCAATTTGAAATATTTCTCCTTTAAAAATGAGATTTGGGGGGCAAAACAAAAATAAAACGATATACCAATAAACATCCAGATGCCGCAACTGTCATTTAGGCCAACACACCAACGAGGCATTACATCCAAAAACCAAAATTGATTATCCATTGTTAAAACGAAAAAGGGAACCTCAACCTGAGAAAACAAGTTATTAAGAGTGCACCGGATTGGATAAAGGTGATAAGTTAGATAAAGGCCGCTCCCCTCTCTCTCTCTGGGCTCTGTCCCCCCAATATTCCTTCAGGTCGCACAAGATCTGCCTGCAACCCTCTTATGGTTAAACTGCCAAAATCAAGACTCTCTGCTCACCTTCACTCTTTCATTCCCCTTTTCTCCCACCTCTGGAACAAACTCCCCCACTACCTTCAATCCCACTCCTCCCTCCAGGTCTTAAAACAGCTGTTCACCACCATCTCTCATCTTCCCCCATCCAAAACCTTGATCTTTTCTACCCCTGCTAATTCACCCCAGATACACTTTTTTTTTTCTTTTTTTTTTTAATTCCAACTTCTTTCCTGGAAGTCCTTGCAGTGTTCATATGTTTTATACCTCTCCCACCTCCCCCAAAGCCCTCCCCCTCCCACATTTCTCCCATTGTCCCTGCTCTCAAATGTTGTGTTTGTGTTCTTCCCCCTCTCCTCTCTCCCTCTCCTCATCTTGTCTGCCGCTCCCCTTATTTTTTGTGTTTTGTGTGTCGGTTTGACTTTTTGTGTGATTAATGTTAGCTCTTTCACGAGCCTCGATCTTGTATACCAAAAAAAAAGAAAAAAAAAGAAAAAAAAGAAAAAAAGGCCGTCCTTCCAGTTGCATTTTCTTTGCATGTGCACATAGTATCTCAGCTCAGTTAGGCCCCAAAAGCGAGTTTACCTCACAGGATAGGATATGCCTTGTCTCACTGTTGTTATTTCTTCCTGTATTGCTAACGTGTTCAATTGTCTACTTATCCACACTTAAACGGTCCTATTGTATTGACTTCGAGTTTGTGTGTCGAAGCCTTGGCAGGCCTCCAATCAAAATTAATTATATCATCCCGCCTTTGTAAAATCAAAACTTCACAAAAAAAGGTTGAAGTCTCGTTTTTTGTTGGAGGAGAGGGGAAGGGAATCCTCTCACTCATTGATCTTGCTCTTCTCATCACTCCATCCTCCATCACTCCATCAAACTAACCCATTCCCCCTCTCCATTTTATTAATGAAAACTTCTAAACAAAAACAATAAAACTTTTTTTAAATTTTAAATAAGTAATATTTAAAATTGTTTAATTTCCTTTTACTATCCTGGGTATGCGGGTGTCTTCTGTTACCTCCGGGACATGGATGCCCCTGCCTTGCATAACCCCAGGTCCTTAAAACAGTAAGTTTCCTGTTTGGAATGATTTATCAATGTTCTTTGACTGCCAGGCAGTCAGACAGACTAAAATAATCATCTCACAAATAACAATCTATGTGCATGCATGATCCAGACAAATTCAGAGCCAAAGAACAGCTAAACTACAGATTGCCTCATAGTGAAAGTATAGGGCTGACTCAGAGTTAAAGACAGCTTCCCGTGTAGCCTCCTGTGCTCGTCATTCATTCAGTTGTCATTCCTACCTTAATTATGCGAATCCTGAGAAGAAAAAGGCAGCAGCTCAGATTACTTGTGTGTGTGTGTGTGAGTGTAGGAGTGCATGTGTGTATGTGTGTGTGTACGTGTGTAGGTGTACGTGTGTAGGTGTACGTGTGTAGGTGTACGTGTGTAGGTGTACGTGTGTAGGTGTACGTGTGTAGGTGTACGTGTGTAGGTGTACGTGTGTGTGTGTACGTGTGTGTGTGTACGTATGTGTGTGTACGTGTGTGTGTGTACGTGTGTGTGCGTGTGCGTGTGCGTGTGCGTGTGTGTGTGTGTATTCACAGGTTGAATTCCTTCTCAGTCATTAACCTAGTGGTTACTGCTGCTTCTCCATCAAAAATGATTCTAAATCACAAACTCGAGGTCAGGACCATCCTCCATAGCTCTGATATTCAAGAAGGCATCAACACCTGAGCTGCCTGTGGCGTACAAGGCTACCTTCCTACTTTGCGGACTTCCCAGCACAGTCAAGGCATGGCTGTCAATAGAACCCTCTCCTCTGTTGTCTCAGGAGAGGCTGGTGTGTGCCAAGGCAGTGCGTGACATGGACCCACTCTTGTTTTTAATCTATAAAAGCAACCTCTCCGATATTCGATAAACCCTCTTTTCATTTTTGCAGGAGACTTCACATTTTGCAGGTAAACCCATCAGGCTGCATCATTCTTTGCTGACCTGGAATTCATTTGCTGCTGCTGTGATAAATGGAACATGCATGCTAACTCTGGCAAAACTCATAGTCTCACACTGTTGCTCTGGAAGGATCATCAAACTAACCCTCCTAACCAGTTCTTCACGACGCACTCATTATTTCAGTAACACTCTCCCAGTTAAACTTCAAAAACAGGCTTTCTGCCCACCTTTTCTGCCCATCTGTTCTCACGTTTGTGAAACTGCCTGGTTCAATACAAGTTTATCCTGCACATGTATTTAAATTTTTCCTATTCCCACAGCACCACCTGCAAAAACAATGTTTTCATATGATGTCACCTGCTTTCCTCAAACTCACTTGAATATGTCTGATGCAAAATTATTGCAATCCTTTAAATCACAAAATGCAATGTTTTGTTTTTTGTATACAAGATTGAGGCTCGTGTAAGAGCTAACACTAATGACAAAAAACAAACAAACGGCACAAAAGACATAATAAAGGGAGCGGGAGACAAGATGGGGAGAGAGGGGGAGAAATAAAACAAGTACAACATTTGAGAGCAGGGACATCGGGAGATCTGTGGGAGGGAGAGGGATTGGGGGGAGGAGGTATGCGAAGGAGGGTGGGAGAGGTAATAATAAATATAAAAAAAGACATGGACACAGTTAGGACTTCCAGGAAAGAAGTCGGTATTTCAGAAAAGTGGATCTGGGGTGAATTAACGGAGGTAGAAAAGATCAACATTTTCGATGGGGGAAGATAAGAGATGGTGGTGAACACCTGTTTTAAAGACCTGGAGGGAGGAGTGGGATTGAAGAGAGTGAGGGAGTTTGTTCCAGAGGCGGGAGAAAAGAGGATTTAAAGTGAAGGGGAGCAGAGAGTCTTGATTTTGGCAGTTTCACCAGAAGACGGTTGCTGGCAGATCTTGTGCGACCTGTAGGAGTATTTGGGGGACAGAGCACAGACAGGGCTGGGGGGGGGGGGGGGGGGGGAGGCTAGGACAGAGAGGAGTCGGTAGAAGACAGAAAGACCACCAACCTGCCTGCGGTGAGTGAGTGAAAGTCCCTCAGAGTTAGCTTCATCGCGGGAGATTCCAATGATTCTGAAAGCTTTCGTTTCAACAGCGTGAAGCTGAGCTAGGTGTGAGGCAGGAGCACCAGCCCAGAGGGGAGAGCAGTATTCCATTGAGCTGCGGATGAAAGCCTTGTATGTGGTGAGGAGCTCAGGTGTGCTAAGGAAGGACTTCGCACGACGGAGGATGCCCAGTCGTCAACTGGCTTTGGAGGCCAGATCGGAAATTTGGTTTTCCCAGGAAAGATCATGGCAGATTGTGAGACCCAAGAGCTTGAGCGACAGAACTTCTTGGAGAGGATTGTTGAGAAAGTAGATGGGAGGGTTTTCCAGTCGGTCTTTTCGGAGAGACATCGTAAGATTGTGAGATTTGTCAGGATTGAAAGACATGTTCCACTTGTTTGACCAGTCTGTGATTTTGCCAAGGTCTGCAAAGAGTGAAGAGGCTGCTGCCTGCCGATCTGAGGGATGAGGAATGGAGCGGCAGAGAGTGGAGTCATCAGCAAAGAGATAGAGAGGATTTTCCAGAGAGTCGGAGATATCATTGATGGAGACCAGAAAAAGCACAGGGCCCAGAACACTGCCATGGGGAACTCCAACCTGAACAGGAAGGGGAGATGAGAGAAATCAATTCAGGGCCACACGTTGACTACGACCAAAGAGGAAGTCCGCTAGCCATGTGTGGAGATTTCCATGGATACCATAGGAGGAGAGTTTGGTGATCAGAGCGAGGTGCCAGACCGTATCGAAGGCACGTGATATGTCAAGGGAGACAGCTCTAATTTCCTGTTTGACATTGAGGATCTCCATCCATTGTTGAGACAGCAGAAGCAGCATGTCCAGAGTAGAGTAACCTGGTCTGAATCCAAATTGATGATCAGAGATCAAGCCATTGGAGAAGAGGAAGGACTTGATATCCGAAGCAATGATGGATTCCATGACTTTGCTGATAATTGGGAGCAGGCTGATTGGTCTGTAGTTGCAAGGATCTGTTTTTGCATCTTTTTTGTGTAAAGCGGTAATGTTGGCTGATTTCAAAGCTGATGACAGATGACCTTGAGCAAAAGAGAGGGTGAAGAGAACAGAGAGAGGGTGTGAAAGACCGGAAGAACAGGATTTTAGGACCGGCTGATGCCGTCTGGTCCAGTTGCAGAATCAGAGTCGAGGATTGACAGAAACTTCGCCACCTTGTCAGGAGAGAAGCACACAGACATAGTCCATGAGCAGCTGGGTACGACTGGGTACGGTGGGTACAGAGAGAGATGGGTTTGAGACACAAGATTTTGAGGCAAACACAGAGTTGAGGCATTCAGCTTTTTCACGTGCGGAGTCAGCTGTGTAGCCGTTTGAGGTAAGGGAGGGGACGGAGGGGGAACAAACACCAGAAACAGATTTGACAAGATGCCACCAGGATTTGGAAGAGGGAGACAGGTTTGAGAGTTCACTCTTGAGAGTAGAGAAATATTGTTTCCTGAATCTCCTGAGGGTGGACACACACTTGTTCCGAGCTTTGTGAAAGGAAATGAGATTGCCTTCCGTTGGATTTGCCTTCCAGGAGGCGAAGGCAAGTTGCTTCAGGGCAACTGCCTCACCATAAGATTCCGTGTACCAGAGCCGGGAGGAAGGGTATAACAACTAAAGACGAGATGGGATAAATCTGTGCATGAGAGAGAGCAGTTTACTTTGGAAGAATTCCCAGGAGGAGTAGATGTCAGAGGCAGTAGAGATGGGAGACCAGTGCAGATGATTGATGGCTGCTTGAAGACCATGCCAGACAGCCTGAGTGAAATTCCAGACTCGTCGGCACTGAGGATGTTCTCTGAGAATGGCCAGAGAGATGTCCACTTTAACAAGCATATGGTCAGATGAACTGATTGGAGCAGAAGAAGAGCAGCAGACATTTGCAGGGAAGTTTGTCATAACCAAGTCTAGAAGAGAAGATGCTCCGTTGACTGATATCCGGGTCGGGAAATAGATAGATTGTGTCAGTCCCACTGAGTCACAGAAGTACTTTGCTGAGGTGCCATGGCTGGTGAGAGAGGTACCAATGTCAAGTCGTAGATTCGTTATTGCTAAGAATTCTGTATAAGACGTCTTGAATAATATGTTATGATTTTAATGTTGCTTATATACTATTTTCATAAAGCTAATAAAAGGTTTTTGCTTCGTTTTAGTTTAAATGAGGAAAGGCTCGCTTGGGTCGTGCTGGACAATTGTATACGTGTGCTTTTTCGAGGCTAGATAAGGCCGGTCGTAAAATCACGCTCACATGCGCGTGATTTTGTGTAACGCTAGTAGAATGATTAGATTGCAGACATAAACCTATCGTTAAAACCATATATATTTTGTATTAATCACAGCGACGCTTGACTCTGTATAAACATGCTTTGAATTACTCATTTGAACAAACCCATATATTTTATGGCCTTATCGAAGCCAAAGAATGCACCCTCCCTTAATGAGTTATATTTTCTGTCTCCTCGGAGCCCAGAGAAACATCTGGTCCAGATAAGGGACGGATGACGGTGGGGGCTAGGGATGACGGTGAGGGACTCTCGCCAGTCGCTTTGTTCTCTCGGAGATTTTCTGATAAACTTGTCCCTATTTATACGGACTGCGAATCAATGTGCTTCAGGAAGGCTGGACGTGGCATGAAGCTGGTTCTTGCTGTAGATGTCTGTCTTCTTCCGGATCTGTATAAGTTGGTTTTTAATAAAGCTGCGTCATTTCAGGCTATTTGTGGACTTCTTTTGCAAACGAAGAGCCGCTTCTTCACACCCACACCCAGCCAACTGGCATGGTGACAATTGAAATCACCACATATGAGGAAGAGAGAGTTGGGATGAGTAGATAGAAGTTGGTCCATATCAGACAGCGAGATGTAGATGGAGTCATCACTGTTTGGTGGACGGTACAACACACATATGAACAAAAGGTGGGAGTGAAGGGGAAGCAATAGCCAGAGGTACTCCTGGGGGTGAGGTGGAGAGAGGACAGTGCAGCAAGAGTGAGGAAGAGAGTTTTTGATAAAGATAGCAACCCCACCTCCAGGCCGAGACTCAGGTCTATCATACCGGAGGAGGGAGTAACCAGGGAGAGATATTAAGGAATCAGAGACATCTTGAAGAAAGAAAGTTTCTGTTAAGCAAATCAAGTCTGGTTTGTCAGAAGCAACCTGTATGGAGAGGTCAATCAGGTTTGAGCAAAGGCCAGGGATGTTTCAGGTCCATACTATTAAGGAAGAGGAAGGGGGAGCATCGGATACAGGACAGGGGACAGGGGAGTGGAGGAGTAGGGTAAGATGAAGAAGAGGAGGAGGAGGTAGGGAGATCTGTTGATAGTGTGTCAGAGATTTCAGAAGAGCTAGAAGAAAGGGAAGGATGAGGAGGACAAAAGGTTTGATGGTGATTGGATGGATGAGGCACAGTGAGGTGTTGTTTGAGGGGTGGGGGGGGGGAACAGAGCGATTAATAAGGTTGGAGGAGATTGAGGTAAGAGTTGGAAGGACAAGCGGGAGGACGCTTTGAGGAAGGGTGAGAGGGGAGAATTGGAGAAAAAAGGAGGGTGGGGAGATTTGAAGGGGAGGGGGCAAGAGGGAGTTTTGAAATGGAGGGGTTAGGGGGGAATTTAGGAGGGGAGGAGTGAGGGGGGAGTTTGGGAGGGGAGGGGTGAGGGGGGAGTTTAGGAGGGGAGGAGCAAGGGGGGAGATTTGAAAGGGATGGGTGAGCGGGGAGTTTAGGAGGGGAAGGATGAGTTTGGATTTTAGAAAGTGTTGGATGAATGAATGAATGATCGTTTTAAGGCCATTTTCCCCGCTAGAGCAGGGGTTAGCCTTGCGGGCCCCATGACAATCATGGTTCCCTGTTTGAGGCAGTTTTTATGGCCGGATGCCCTTCCTGACGCCAACCCTTGGTCGCCTCTTATGATGCGCAGGGATACAGTGCACCTATTCTAAACCGGGGTACACACCGGGATCATTCATCCCAGCAAGCTGGTACTCAATTTGCGACCTCGGAAGGAACATTTATTGCAAAATGAGTTTCTTATGATTTTCAAGTCAGAGATCCGTTTTGAAAACGGAGGAGGGGTGGAATGCAGGTGAGTTTAGGGAATGTAGGAAGGAAGAACTGTACTAGATTGAATTTTTATTTGAAATGAAGAGATTTGGTGAGCAAATCGAAAACAACCTTTTAAAGAAGAAGAAGAAGAAAAGTGTGTTATAATATACAACGGAATACAACACTTCAGGGGAAAATTTAAACATTTTAAAACTAAACCATGAAAACTATCTGGGGAAATTCCCTCAATGAGGGCATTGTAGCGGTTACCGCTGGGTATACACAATCGCCTTGCACCTACCGAGAACGCAGCCAGGGAGCGATCACCAGGCCGGGCTCGTCCAGGCCGCCCGGACAGGCCCAGACGCGCCTCTCCCGGGCATGCCCGGACTCGCCGTTCCCAGGCTCGCCCGAGCCACCCGGGCACGCCCGGTCTCGTCTTTCCCGGGCATGCCCAGACTCGCCGTTCCAGGGCTCGCCCAGGACACCCGGGCATGCCCGCTCTCGCCTTTCCAGGGCTCGCCCAGGACGCCCGGGCATGTCCAGACTCGCCCAGCCTCGCCTTTCCAGGGCTCGCCTAGGACGCCCGGGCATGCCCGCTCTCGCCTTTCCAGGGCTCGCCCAGGATGCCCGGGCATGTCCAGACTCGCCTTTCCAGGGCTCGCCCAGGACGCCCGGGCACACCCGCTCTCGCCTGTCCCGGGCAAACGCTCCGGCATGATGTGTATATATATTGCTGCCCGATAAACGGGCTTTACAGAGTGTGCCGGGTTCTGTACGAATAAACATGCTTTGAACTCAACCAAATGACCTCGTTCTCTCGCCGTCCACGACTCCTCAACTGGTGACCTCGACTACCTCCGAACGGATTCGGGGGCTGCACGACTCCTAAACTGGCGACCCCTAAAGCATGAAGGTTGAGAAGCACAGGTTCAGAATATTCCAGCACAGGTTCAGAAGCAGGAACAGAAGAGTAGGAGATTGACAGCCAGGAGAGCAGAGAGCGAAGGAACAGGGAGGTGTATAAGCAAATGTGTTAGTACGGGAGGAGAGGCCTACTTTTTAAATTTTTTGTAAATATGTCTTTTTGAAGGTTAGGTGAAAGTGGATCAGAGGAAGAAGGATAAAGTTGAAGTATGGTGAGAACCGGAATTGGAATGGTGTCGGCTGGAGAGGATCGAGTTATGAAGGAAGGAGAGAAAAAAAACAGGTGGGGGGAAACACGTGGTCGAAGAATGAACGAACACGGGGAGAGAAGGAAATTAGATTTTTTTTTTTGAGTTTTTTATTTATTTTTAATTAACTTTAAACAAAGGGTAAGATGTTCGGGGAAGTATGGGGTGAAAAAAGACTGGAAAAAACAGTGAGCGATGAAAGTAAATGGACCACAAACGACCGCCGAGAGGGGACAACAAAGCCTCGAGGCCTGGAAAACCAGGCCTGAAAAACGCGGCAGGAACCAACCGACGATTATACACAGGTATGCATGATTTACACCGATATCTAACTAGAAACACACAGTAGGCACTCACACCGTAAAATAAAAATACGGTTTTGACAAAAATACAAATGACAAAAATTCTTAACTTTGGTAGCGTGGAGAGCTTGGAAAAACACACAACCTCGCCGGCAAAACCGGAAGCAGAAATTTAAGTTCAGCTTGCCTCAAAATATAAGGTTATATATTTTTTCAATGGTTTAAAAGGCATGTCAGGGAACTCACGAACCCATTTAAGGAGCAGCTGTGTCTGATGTCCCACTCTGAACGACAATGTGAACAAAAATGATGCTGGCAGGCCGGACAAGTAACTCGCAGTGGCTTTGACGAGCCTTCTTTAGGAACTGGACACACTAACTGGCATGTTGGCACTGGGCACCATGTCCGCTCAGGATCCTGATGTACCTCTGCATGCGCACACAAAAGCTGCTTATCAATAAACCATTAAAGCACAAAGATACACCGGCCTATACCATAATACTGCTCCAAGGAAGTTAAGATCCATTTTGGAAAGTAGTCTGCTTTGCAGGGAAATTATCTGTGCAATGTCATTGTTTGACACTATAGAAGTTAATCAACCTGTCATTATTGATCAACACCCAGTCGCACCAAGGCCAACCTCTGCTCAAGTACATTGAAATGCTTGTATGTTGCCATACAGTTTGCAAATGTAATACTTTTGGAATCAGCACGTGTTTGCAAGATAATGTGGCAGGAATATAAGTACATGTTCAAAGAAATTACATAACGAATAAAAAACAAACAAAACAAAAAAAACACATCCTGTAATGTCATTTGTGAATACCAAAGACATCAACTCTTGAGCTTTTAATTTTGTTTCACTTAACTTAACATTCAAACACGTATTCTCTTCCACTGGTCACTCTTTAGAGCAACTCAAATCGTCCTCAAACACCCATTAAATCACCCCAACCTCTCCCAAAATTTTCTTTCTGTATCCATCTTGTCCACCCCTTGTGTTTTCCCCTACCCCTCATCATTACTGACATCAATTATTTGTCCGTCTCCATCTATTTTCTCCCTTCTCTTGCTGTTGTTACTTTTGTTATGTTGCTTCCTGATCCGTTATGTGTTCTACCACTTCCATGAACCTTGACTAAGTATACACAAAAAACCCTTCGTCTGCACGCCAGAGTTAAAACTAACACCAATCCAAAGGACGGGTGTGAAGAGAGCTAACTTTCCTCTTCGGAGTTGGGGTTTGGTCTGCCACTCTCTGATGACCATGATCAACAGTTTATCCTCTCTGTTAATGAGGTTTGGTATATATAGTGGCCATTCAGCTCTTTCTGAATTTTAATCGATCCTACGAGTAGATAAACTACATGTGTTTACCTGGTTTGACATCTCTGTTTTATATTTGCACAAATCATGTCTCTCACTCTTGCTCATTTGAAGCCTCAACAACATACATATCCCAACAACTTAACATCTAAAAATAAGTTTTATTTTCACCCACACTCCATTTCTTGCATTTGGTGATCACTCGATCTAAAAAATACTCTCCTCCATTACTTATATCAATCATAATCAATAATTTTCAATTGCACTCTCTCACAAAGCTCCTTTATCTATATATAAAAGGAGCTGTCTGTGCGTGCAGGTTCCACAAATTGGTTGAACAGTTCACCTGGCTACCCACAATTTCTATATTTTACCATTTAGAACCATTTATAATTACCCATTATAATTACTCTTTAGAACCCTTTCTCTCAAGCACCGCTTTTACTGCAGAAGTTATGCAGGTTTGCTATTATTTCCGACTATTTTCTCTTAAAATTGTGAGTTGAACAGGTGACTGTGATGGGTTTCTCTGAAGTCCACGATAGCTTGATAGGAAAGTGGAAAGGGTTAAATATTCCACTGTTTCGACATGGGAATGCCTGTTTGCTTCTATCAGCAGGAGGAGGGTACTAAAATGGGACACTTTTGGAAGCGTGAGGTTGAGGCTTTGAGGTTGGGGGGTTTAGAGTAAATTTGGGACAGAGTTGGGAGGAGGAAGGGTAGGCATTTTTGTTGAGGAGTTGTCAGAATTGTATGTTTAAGTATACTCACAGTAACGGTGTGTGTGTGTGAGTGTGTGAGTGTGACTGTGAGTGTGTGTGTCGCAATCACACGACAGGCAATGTGCTCGTACAAAATAAAAGATCAAAATGGGAACAAAATATGCAAAATAAAACAAATTGTTAAAGGAAATGGGGTTTGGGGGCAGTGGGGGACAAAACAGATTGAATGACATACCAAGTGGTTATTTCATACCTCGGACAAAAACATGGATATAAAATTAAATTTTAAATCCATTCACTCGAGCAAAGTTAGGGCTAAGTTAGGAATTAGTATTCAAGCTGTGGCATAAAAACAGTTGTTAAGATAGTAGAAAGCTTTTCTAAGCTTATGTGCATTGCTATATTAACAGGTAGAATATTCACATGAGCACACACGGCAACTTTCCGACCTCTCTCAAACTGGAGTTGCTTGTTGTGCTGCAACACGTCTGCTGATGCAAGCCGTTCAATCTGCAAAGCAAAAAAAAAATTTTTACTTTGAAAGAACGAAATGATAAATAAAGACACTTATGAGCACCATTCCAACCCTCCCCTCAACCTGCTGTTACAGCTATTATTGCTTTGGGTACTTTCTGCCTCTTAGTTCTTCCACACCTCCTCCTCTAAATCTGCACTTGAAAAGTCTGTGGACTTCCTGTGGTTGCTGTATTGCTAGGCATGATTTTAAATGTTAGCGACATTGTACATCACTTAACACTTAACAGGCTACATGCTGCTTCACTTGGCTGGACCAGATGTCAACCGTTTTCGTTAACTCGAGTAAAGGGCCAATGTTTGTTCAAAGATCTCTTTCACAGTATGGTCCACCAAATCTTGATGTCTCTATTGTAAAACTGTATTACGAATCTCTCCATTGGGGTTTCTGTGGCAGCTCCGGATATCGTAGTCTAACACAAGCGTTCCACTCAGTATGTCTCCGATTCCTCTACTCAGTATGTCCAAGACCTTGATGTTCCTGTGTCCACTGTGTACAATGTTATCAGGAAGTTTAAGGCCCATGACACTGTAGCCAACCTCCCTGGACGTGGCTGCAAGAGAAAACTTGATCGACGATTGCAATGAAGGATTGTTCGAATGGTGGAGAAAGCACCTAGATCAACTGCCACACATTCAAGCTGACCTTCAGACACAAGGTACGACAGTTTCAACTCGCACCATCCATCACCAACTCAATGAAAGGGGGTTCTATGGTAGGAGACCCAGGAGGACCCCACTGCTCAAAGAAAGACATAAGAAAGCCCAACTGGAGTTTGCCAAAACACACCTGAACAAGTCAAAATCCTTCTGAGAGAATGTCCTGTGGACAGATGAGACCAAATTTGAGCTTTTTGGTTAAAAAACAAACAAACAAAAAAACATCATCTCTATGTTTACAGAAAACAAAATGAAGCCTTCAAAGAAAAGAACACCTTCCCTACAGTCAAACATGGAGGAGGTTCAGTGATGTTTTGGGGTTGCTGTGCTGCCTCTGGCACTGTGTGCCTTGAATGCGTGCACGGCATCTTGAAATCAGGAGATTACCAAGGCATTTTGGAGTGCAATGTTCAACCCAGTGTCAGAAAGCTGGGTCTCCATCGAAGGTCATGGGTCTTGCAGTAGGACAATGACCCCAAACACACTGCAAAAACACCCAGGAATGGTTCAAGACAAAACGCTGGACTGTTCTGAAGTGGCCAGCAAAGAGTCCAGATCTAAATCCCATTGAACACCTGTGGGGAGATCTGAAAACAGCAGTTGGGAGAAGGCACCCTTCAAATCTGGGAGAACTGGAGCAGTTTGCACAAGAAGGGTGGGCCAAACTGCCAGTAGAGAGGTGTAGGAAGCTCATTCATGGCTATAGGAAGTGCTTGACTGCAGTTATTTTGTTCAAAAGCTGTGCTACCAAATATTAAGTCGAGTGGTCAATAATTTTGTCAATGCCATTTTTTAAATTTCTGCTTTCAAAGGATATATTAAGTTCTGAATCAAAAACAAAGGTCTGTACTATTAACAGTGAAATAAAGAATTGTGGAGACCAAATACTTTTGTCAATTTCAACTTCTTTTTAGAGAAAATTGTGAGTTATTTGAAAAAAGTGCAAGGGTACCAATATTTTTGGCCACTACTGTATAGATTACAGTAGATCTATGGTCAAGCCTCAATAACATTTGGGGGGGAGGGGTGAGGGGTGGGGTGTTCGTGTTCATTTACAAAGTTTCTTGTGGAGCGCTGCTAAGTAGTTTAAGCATTCAAGCAAGCACTCCATTCAAAACCGTTAGGACAGCT